>NC_090650.1:265180567-265871817 GCF_040937935.1 Hyperolius riggenbachi | reverse complement strand
TTCTGCACACAATGGAAACAGGCCCATTGAAATACATTGCTACGCTAATTTGTGTGCAGAAAATGCACATGAAATTCGCATGTAGTGGAAACTGCACACAAATTTGCATAGCAATATATTTCAATGGGCCTGATTCCATTGTATGCAAACGTTTCTGAATGGAGTACCAGGGGAATATACTACTAATCTAAGTCCAAAGGACAGCCCTATGAGGTACTAGAGGTCAACAGTTGTAAAGTCTGACTTGGGCTGTTGCTATTGGGAATTTTGTTGGTGGGGGGTCTAATGTCTCCATTGTATATTGTTGCAATGTACACTATCTTTTCCTGATGAAGCCTTTCGGGGTGAAACATGTTGAAACCGGTGTCACTGTATATATTTGCACCCTCTTATGTACAGGGCCTTGTTGTGTCCAGTTGGGGCAGTGATTCTTCACCCATTGGTTACACTGACCTGCATCTGTCACTGCTCAGCACTACATGTGTGTGAGATAGCTACACCCCTCCCTACGATTCACATATTAGGGAGGTGGGGGATCAGTGAGAACCCGAGCACACCTGTGGAGCCTCCCACACTGACTCATGTGGGGAGGACTCTTCACGTGTATTGTATATTAGATATTAGATGTACTTTACAACTGTTGACCTCTAGTACCTCATAGGGATGTCTTTTGGACTTAGAGTAGTACTGATTCCATTGTATCCAGAATCTCAGATGTATGCAGAAAATTCTGCACAGCAGTGTTGTCAGTTTTTGCACATTGCATGCAAGGTAACACGAAAGGCACGTAATATATTTCATAGGAAATTTGTGTGCGTTGTATGTGTGCATTTTGTCTTGCGTTTTCACATGCGAATTCTATTAACCTAGGAAGTATAGCGCGTGTTTTTACTCGCCTCCCGGGGGTTCCAGACATCGGTGGCTGTTCTCCTTCCTGTCCTCTGAGGCTCTGAGTCACTCTGGTGAGGTTGCCGTCAGTGATCTCACTACAGAGTTACAGCGCCACCCGGAGGATGGAGGGGCAATTGCAGCACTGGAGCCCAGGGAGGTGAGTAAGTACTGGGGCTGCTGCAGGCATTCTGGCTGCATGATGTTTTCCTGATTTTAGGGTATGAAAGTGCTGAAAAGACCCTAAGATCCAGAAATAATCATACCACCAGGGAGGTGAATAAAAAAAGACATCCGATAGGGTAGAGTCGGAGGCGCCCGTGACAAGTAACTAGTGTGTTGTGCACTTCGATAAGTAATGGCTAGCAGCCACGCTGGTGGTAATATATAATATATATATATAAAGGATGGTCCTACCTTAAATGAAGCAGTCCATCCACTGAATAATATAAAGAAAATCTAGCTTTATTGGACACTTTAAAAATGACAACGCGTTTCGCGGAACAACCGCTTCCTCAGGTCGAGTGGTGTGCCCTAAGAAACATATACACACAGAGCACTTAAGATAGTATACAGCTTAACCCATAACAATAGAAACATATATATATAAAAAGTTGAAAAGGAGAACATAATATCTGTATATTTGCACACATGTATCGCTGTGCTGATCGGACAGTTATATTAAATACAGCTGGTGTAGCCCTATTAATGTAATCTGCGTCACAAAGTGCATTTAACAATCCTAAAGGGATATATATATGTGTATGTGTAGCGAACCATATACATGGGGCTATCCATAATGATACCTCAATTCACCACATATGTTGGTTCTTTAAATAGGTGTAGTGTCTGGGGACACATAGGATGTACTGCTTCGGGGCATTGAAAAAATAGGAAGTAAAACATTTTTTTAAAAACAGGTTACACCAATTGGTAACGACTAATAGTATTTAGGTTTAGAGAGTGCATATATAAATTGCTAGGGCTTACCTCCAGGTAGAAGGGTAACTATCTCGGGCGCCTGTGTATAACGGCGCTCGTGTCCTGGGGATTTAAATACAAAAAGATTACTTCCTGGTAGCTCCTGGACGAGTTGCGTAGCGCCACCGCGTAGCGTATGGCGTACAACGTCATCGCGCCACGTGACGCGTGACGTCATTGGGAGGATCGCGGCCACCCGCTCTGAGCGGGGAGCGAGCAGGGGCGTGGTTAGGATATGTCTCTCCGTTTCCCAGCAACAGTAAACAAGCTGGGAAACGAGTCTCCACCCCCCAACTCTGGAGGTCAGGGTGGCTCCAATGGTAGCCTCCATTTTGTTGGAGCCTGCATTACAAACGTCCATCTATTTTGATAGATATATGCTCAGTTACTTAGCATTACCTTAAAGGTTCTCTGCACGTGGCCTAGCTAACATAGCCTTGTATATACAGAAATAAAGTTAAGATACAGCAGTGTTCTCCCCAGAGCCTATTACCCGGGCGGAGCGCCCACCAGATCTCTGTCCCCGCCCGGCTGCTGTGATTGGCCGCTTTCTGCATCATTAATTCTTTCCTCCGCACGATAGACATGACAGCTTGGAACGCAAGCAGAGACACCATCTCCGCCCTCCTCCTCAGCTCCTTCCTTCCTATCAGCAGCGTGGAAGGGCGGGGAAATCTCATAGCAGAGAGAGGAACAGGCAGACCGAGGGAACTTTCAGCTGGAGTCCGCACTGAAAAGAATGTGCGGTTTGATTTGTTATCTTTTGGTGAGTCACTCCCGCTGGCTACTACAGTGGACAGACGCTCTTCTCTTCCTCTCCATCAGAGCAGCATGTACAATGCCCCCTTCCCCAGGTCCTTCAGGTCACAAGAATGTCAGAGACCTCAAAGAAGTGTGGCACATTAACATATCAACATGTTTCTTTATTCTGGAGCATTCGGTGAGAGAGATAAGTGGTTTACAGAGGCTGTAAAAGGCAGCTTTCATTCTGCCTCCTGTGTCTCTGCACTTTATCACAAGCTGACACTTGGTTTGCTAGCTATTAACCCCAAATTGTTCAGTTCAGTTCCATCACTGTATTATCTAGCTTTCAGTATGGGCAATGGCAAAAAGTTTAGTTCAGCTTTTTACATCAAGTTTAGCCTTTTTTTTTTGTCTCAGCAGTTAGTTATTTAGGTTGAGAAAGACATCCATCCATTGAGTTCAGACAGATTACTTGTATGTTCACAAATCACTGTGCTGTACAGAACAACTGTAGTGAGAGGTATAAGGAGGCTGCCATCTTTATTTACCCGACAGCCTCGCTGAGCCTTTGCCTATAATACTTTTAGCCATAGCCCCTGAACAAGCATGCAGCAGATCAGGTGTTTCTGACATTGTTGTCAGATCTGACAAGATTAGCTGCATGCCTGTTTCTTGTCTGATTGAGACACTACTGCAGCCAAGTAGATCAGCAGGGCTGCCATGCAATGTGTATTGTTTAAAAGGAAATAAATATAGCAGCCTCCATATTCTTCTCACTTCAGTTCCCCTTTAAACTAGCATGGCTTTTGCAAAGTCTTCGCTGGAGTTCTCACCACTCATGTCGCCTGCCCGTGTGATCAGCTTTAAGTCAGCACTCCTCTGCAACTAGTGTGTGCAGCAGCAGGAGTAACATACATTGCATGCAGGGATGGTGAATGGTGTCAGGTCATATATGTGATGATGGGGCTATGGCACTAAGGCCCCATTCACACAGGTGCTTTTCAGGGAATCCTTAGAGCTTTGCTGAACGCCAGCGAACAGAGAATCGCTATGACAAAGCTGCCCTATGGTGGCATTCACACTGCTGTTGCGATTTGTATGAAAATCAGAAATGCACTGCATACAGCATTTTGTGAGTATTCGCAATGCGATTTTTGTTTCTTGAACAAGTTATCGTCCCACCCAGTAGCACTCAGTGTGATGCTGACCTCTCCCCAGCCAGTGCGATTCCCCAGCCAGTATGACCCTCACTCTCCTTTCAGCGTTTCCTTACTTTCTTACCCAGTAGCACCCTGCGTAACCTTACTTCCCCACCCGGCTACTTTTTCATGCCACCCGGCTGGAAAATATTTCTGGGGAGAACACTGTACAGTAATGTATATTGACAAGAAACAGAATAAATAAGCACATATATATGTATATATGATTATATATAAAAACATAAAGATAAAATTATGTAAAAAGAACACATGTATATGCGCGTTCTGTTAAGCAACCCAGACATATATACATGCACATATGCCACAACGTATATACACACATGGGGGTAGGATAACATAAGAGGCAAAAGCCTCCAAATTATTATATTCTTTAAAAACCACCTAGTAGATTTGATTAAGTGGTGCCACAAAGGGTCATAAGTTATTTCAAAACGGTGCACTGATATCGCTGGAGCCTATGGAGGACAGTAGACCCAATTCAAAGAGTCAGACATTCTGCCAAGAATACCAGTAGACTACGAACTCCGACGAAACAAAACCCAGTAGTAAATTCATCAATATCAGGACCATACTCTACACCAATAAGGGACATAACTCAGACCAGCAGAACAGAGGAGGAATCAGAGACTTTCAGTACACCTCTGACAAATCCAATATCTAGGAATGATAGGCCCAGAAACAGCCGGCCGTCCTCTCCAATTATTTCTCCCGAATTGTTGGAACTGACGATCCACGCCAATTCACAAGAAGAATATCTACACAACTCAGATGAACGGAAGAATGATGTAGCCCATACGGAAGAAAGAGAGCCTCCTAAAAGTGGCTCGGCCGTCCCTGTCCCCATAGGGAAGCCAGCAAGGAAGATTACGAATGCACGACTACCTACAATCTCGAAAAAGAAACTATGTGAAAAGGAAACACAACAGAATCAAATTACAGATTTTTTTCAACAGTACACAAGAGCGACCGAGTACCTCTGAATCATTCTCTACAGGTGGCACGTCTTCATCGTCTTTTTTAGAATTACCTACAATCCTGGGGGAGACGCCGCCTCTATACCCCAGGCTCCAGGACACACTGTGCAGACCAGCTCCGTTGACGATTTCCTCACCATTGAGACCTCTAAAAAGAATGGCCCCAAGCTCAGAAAGAGAGGAAGGAGAGGAGGCAAAAAGAAC
The DNA here is from genome assembly GCF_040937935.1 of Hyperolius riggenbachi. NCBI lineage: Eukaryota > Metazoa > Chordata > Amphibia > Anura > Hyperoliidae > Hyperolius > Hyperolius riggenbachi. The sequence continues at coordinate 265,866,806 of NC_090650.1, read as the reverse complement.
AAATCGAAAGGCCTCACTGTAAAGGCAGACCCACCATCAAGGGATCCCCAACTGAAGTCTATTTTCAATTTATCCAGCTATAAATTAAGTACGATAGAAGAACAGGTACTCATGAAGGGACTCTCCTTCTGCCCAACAAAGAAGTCTAACCTGTACGAACTTTTTGTAGATCTGAATTCTTTCATTAAGAAATTGACTCTGAAAAGATACTTCAGCGCTAAATTACTGCAAACCCAAAAGACTACACAAGACCGTATACTATCACCCATAATACTTAACTCTAATGAACTAACCTCCACTATCTACGTTGACCAAGAAGAATTAGCTTTTGAGAAATACATCCATACGAAGTTGAAAAATAAATCCACATTTTTCCCTACCTCCCACAAGGGGCCGTATGTAGAAGCCTTCTATAGACGGGTTATGGAGGATCTTAGCAATATGGACACCAGTGTAGACAAAAGGAACCTCACGAAGAATGAGGAAAGAGCGATGAAGAATCTGGAAACTAATGGAGAACTGATAATCAAAGCAGCAGATAAAGGAGGAGGTATCATATTGATGGACAGGAAAGATTATCTGGCGGAAGCCAAAAGAATATTGAGCGATAAAGACTACTACAGAGTCTTAGACACCGATCCGACCAAGGATTACTTGGAAACCCTGTCAGATCTGACGAAATGGGCAGCTGAAGAGGGCATTATAAGCAAACAAGAAAAAGACTTCATCCTGATCCCTGACCCAGTTATGGCACATTTCTACCACTTACCAAAAATTCACAAATCCCTTAAAGATCCACCTGGACGACCAATCATAGCTGGTATTGAATCACTCACTTCCCATCTGTCAGAGGTTATAGACCAGCATCTTCAACCCTATGTCAAGAATCTGCCATCATATCTCAAAGACTCCACACACCTCCTGTCTGATTTGACCGATATTGAGTGGAAACGGAACTACAAGTGGGTAACCCTGGATGTCACAGCACTGTATTCCAACATACACCATAGAGTGGGCCTGGGAGCTATTTGGCACTTTTTATTACAAGACGAACTTATGCCATATAAACAGAAATACTTCCTGATCCATGCTATCTCATACACATTGACCCATAATTACTTTAGCTTTCTAGATACCATTTATCTACAGACTAGGGGCACAGCTATGGGGACAATTTATGCTCCCAGCTATGCTAATCTCACGATGGGACTATTTGAGGAACGTCTATTGGGCCACAACAATCCCTTCACCTCCAATGTAATAATGTACAGAAGATTCATCGATGATCTTGTCTTCATCTGGGATGGGGATGAAGATTCAATAAAAAGTTTCTGTAAATATCTGAATAGCAATGACTGGGGTCTTGCTTTCACTTCTAATTACAGTAGTAGTCAAATTGAATATCTAGACCTAACGCTGTATCACGACGGATCAACAATAAAATCTAAGAATTTCTTTAAGTCCGTGGATGCGAATTCATACATTCATTACAAAAGCAGTCATCATAAACCCTGGAAGAAGAATATTCCATATGGACAGTTCCTTAGGATCCGGAAAAATTGTAGTGACATCAAAACCTACGATAAACAAGCAAAAATCCTCACCAGCAAATTTGCCGCCAGACATTATCCTAGGAAACTGATTAATGAAGCAAAGAGGAAAGCCAGATGCACCGATAGAAACTCCCTGATACATACAGAGAAAAATACCAGTACCAAAGAAGGAAAAAACGAAATAAGCTTTATCACAAGGTTCTCTAGCCAACATCAAGCGATAAAACAGATACTAGAAAAAGCATGGCCACTCCTACAAGTAGACCCCCTACTCAAAGCTGATCTCAGACTAAAACCAAGAGTAATCTACCGCAGGGCCAAAACACTAAAAAATATACTGGCTCCGAGTCGAATTACTAACAGCAAAAAACAGAATACAGAGGAAGTTCAGATAGCTAGCCAGAAACGGGGTGTGATTAGCCAGTGCAGACAACCAAGATGCTTATGCTGTGAAAAAATCTGCCAACAAGCTACAGATTTCTGCTCTAAAACAACACGAATAAATCACTTGATATATCAAAATATGAACTGCTCAAGTGATTTTGTCATATACCTAATAACATGTCCATGTGGACTCCAATATGTGGGACGTACTACCCAACAACTTCGCACACGATGGGGACAACACAGAAGGAATATCTTGAGGGGCTACCTAAAACATGGCCTCTCGAGACATTACAAAACCCTACATAATTGCAACCATGAAGACACGACCATCTGCCCAATTGAACAAATCCCAGAAACAACCCAAAACAGAGCTGGAAAACTTAGAAGTAGGGAGATGTACTGGATTTTTAAATTAGGCACCCTACAACCCGAGGGGTTAAACATCTGCCTTGAACATAATCTTTAAGACACTCTTAGTAGTAGCATGCTATTTTCCTGATATGATCATAAGAAATCTATCAGCTACTCCCACATAGGACCTTTGATAGCCCCCCCCCCCCCCCCCCCCGCTCTAAGTCCCATTGAGAAATAACACATATACAACGAAACTTTAGTGTTAAAAAATTAGGTTTAACAGCATATATAAGCACCCCTCTACTGTCCTCCATAGGCTCCAGCGATATCAGTGCACCGTTTTGAAATAACTTATGACCCTTTGTGGCACCACTTAATCAAATCTACTAGGTGGTTTTTAAAGAATATAATAATTTGGAGGCTTTTGCCTCTTATGTTATCCTACCCCCATGTGTGTATATACGTTGTGGCATATGTGCATGTATATATGTCTGGGTTGCTTAACAGAACGCGCATATACATGTGTTCTTTTTACATAATTTTATCTTTATGTTTTTATATATAATCATATATACATATATATGTGCTTATTTATTCTGTTTCTTCTCAATATACATTACTGTATCTTAACTTTATTTCTGTATATACAAGGCTATGTTAGCTAGGCCACGTGCAGAGAACCTTTAAGGTAATGCTAAGTAACTGAGCATATATCTATCAAAATAGATGGACGTTTGTAATGCAGGCTCCAACAAAATGGAGGCTACCATTGGAGCCACCCTGACCTCCAGAGTTGGGGGGTGGAGACTCGTTTCCCAGCTTGTTTACTGTTGCTGGGAAACGGAGAGACATATCCTAACCACGCCCCTGCTCGCTCCCCGCTCAGAGCGGGTGGCCGCGATCCTCCCAATGACGTCACGCGTCACGTGGCGCAATGACGTTGTACGCCATACGCTACGCGGTGGCGCTACGCAACTCGTCCAGGAGCTACCAGGAAGTAATCTTTTTGTATTTAAATCCCCAGGACACGAGCGCCGTTATACACAGGCGCCCGAGATAGTTACCCTTCTACCTGGAGGTAAGCCCTAGCAATTTATATATGCACTCTCTAAACCTAAATACTATTAGTCGTTACCAATTGGTGTAACCTGTTTTTAAAAAATGTTTTACTTCCTATTTTTTCAATGCCCCGAAGCAGTACATCCTATGTGTCCCCAGACACTACACCTATTTAAAGAACCAACATATGTGGTGAATTGAGGTATCATTATGGATAGCCCCATGTATATGGTTCGCTACACATACACATATGTATATTCCTTTAGGATTGTTAAATGCACTTTGTGACGCAGATTACATTAATAGGGCTACACCAGCTGTATTTAATATAACTGTCCGATCAGCACAGCGATACATGTGTGCAAATATACAGATATTATGTTCTCCTTTTTACTTTTTATATATATATGTTTTTATTGTTATGGGTTAAGCTGTATACTATCTTAAGTGCTCTGTGTGTATATGTTTCTTAGGGCACACCACTCGACCTGAGGAAGCGGTTGTTCCGCGAAACGCGTTGTCATTTTTAAAGTGCCCAATAAAGCTAGATTTTCTTTATATTATTCAGTGGATGGACTGCTTCATTTAAGGTAGGACCATCCTTTATATATATATATTATATATTACCACCAGCGTGGCTGCTAGCCATTACTTATCGAAGTGCACAACACACTAGTTACTTGTCACGGGCGCCTCCGACTCTACCCTATCTGACGTTATACCCCAACCCGGGGTTACCACTTTGGCAAGTGGATCATTTAAAGGAGCAGCGACCTTCCAAGGACAAGGCCGAGCAGGGACGGTACTTCCCTGCATGCACATCAAGTGGTTGCCTGTCTCGCAACCCAATTTTGTGAGTATAACTATATAAGAATTTTTTCTAAGAAAACCATCTGAGACTCACAATATTGCACTAGATCGGGCTCCTGGTTCTTCCTCCCGCCCTTTTTTCTACCCTACTATAGTTGCAAAAAAAGACATCCGTCCATTAAGTTCAACCAAAACAATTAATAAAACACTTCTGCATAATGTTGTATCATCTGCAAAGATGGCTACATTACTCTGTATTCTGTATACTAAATCATGAACAAACACACCCCTGCGTTACCCCTGCAGTTTCCCATTTTGAGTATGTTCCGTTTACCACCACACTTTGCCTTTTATACCTTAATCAGTTCTCTATCCACATACACACATTTTCTCCTAGTCCCTGTATTCTCAGCTTCTGCACAAGATTATTGTAGAGAACAGTGTCAAAGGCTTTGAAAAGTCCAAGTAAGAAGTACACTAAACACTACATCTATAGCTTTCCCAAGATCTACATTTTCATTCACCACTTCATAAGAGCTGAGCATGTTGATTAGTGATGAGCACAAATTTTGCATTGACGTAATTTTGCATAAAAATGCAGGGTTATATTCCGCTTTAATCATTTTTCGTAGTTTAAAAAAAAAATTTCTTTGCATTTTTAAAATCAATTTTCTCAAAAACTACAAGGTATTTTTGAAAAAAAAATATTTTTTGACTTGTAGCCACTATTCTTCCTTAGCATATATACCAATTTTGGTGACAATAGCATGTATGGAGGCTTTGCTATTCACTGTTAAATTGGGCACAAAATTATACAAAAATTACGTGAAATTATGAATGATTATAAGAAATCAATTAAATATACAAATCATAATTATGTATAGGCATAATTGCAAAATGTTGCATAATCGTAATGAGCTAATTACGTTCATCACTAATATTGATGAAGCAGGACCTGTCTTTAGTAAAACCATGCTGTCGAACTGAAATAAGATTATTCTGTGCTACATCATTTTGTATAGCATCCCTTATATATCCGCTCTCGCTGCTGCTGCCTGGGGAGATCTCTGCTTGTGAGTCTCCATTAACTTTGCTGTTATCGCTCTCTTATCACCTCTTTAACCTCCCTGGCGGTAAGCCCGTGTTGAGCACGGGCTATGCCGCCGGAAGGCACCGCTCAGGCCCCACTGGGCCGATTTGCATAATTTTTTTTTCCTACACGCAGCTAGCACTTTGCTAGCTGCATATGCAATGCGATCGCCAGCGCTACCCGCCGATCCGCCGCTATTCGTCGCGCCGCGGCTGTCCCCCCCAGACCCCGTGCGCTGCCTGGCCAATCAGTGCCAGGCAGCGCTGTGGGGTGGTTCGGAGTCCCCTTTGATGTCACGACGTCATCCCGCCCGTCGCCATGGCGACTGGGAAGCCCTCCAGGAGATCCTGTTCTTTGAAGAAGACCTTGTCTTACTACATGAAAACATTTTTTTTAAAAAAAAACTGATTTGCTGCCCCTGGCGGATTTTTAGCAAACCGCCAGGAGGGTTAAAGCAGACGGTATTCTTCGTGCCATTACCGCCTGCTCTAATCTTTAAGAATTGACATTTACTGAGATTTATGGAAGTATTTACTGCACAAGTCGGTAATTTACCTCACTGCTCGGAAATTTCAGCTTTTCATGCGGTAACTGCTTTTATGAATTGACATTTTGCTAATTGCATGGTAAAGTCGGATGTTTTCTGCATTACCACATGCGGTAATGCTTTATGAATGATAGCCAATGTGGCTTATTGATAACTGAACTCAACTCCTTTAATACCCGAGGGTGGATACCATCTGGGGCAGGTGCCTTGTCTATTTTAATCTTATTTAATTGTGCCTGTACACCCTACTGTGTTAGATAATTCATGCTGAAAGAGGTAGAGTGGGAACAACCCAGGGCCATATTATGAGCTAAGGGCAACCTTGGTAAAGAGAGAAGCAATGCAAGCATTTTAAATTTCCGCTTTAGCTCGCGGTACCTTGTGTTCCAGGACACTGACATATTCTTCAGCCAGCCACTCCTAATATTGTTTTTTGCTATGCTTTACTTACATAGCTCCATAATGCTATTCAGTGTTGGGCAGAGTGCAAACGGCAAGCGTACATACATATAACAAGTGCGATTATGATACAAACTGATAATTTCTGTCCTAACAGATACTCTTTTAGGAAATTGGAAATTATTTTTTTTCATTGGATTATTAGACTTGGATGCTGCGCTTTTCCATGCTATCTCCTGTGCACAGGAAGGATGTGCCTGCTGAAGATATTCCTTATAGCAAATTTTTATTTTCTAATGTTCTCCTATTCAATTTTCAATTTTTAAATGTTCACTTTGATGCATCAGACATTAAAGTAATAATGAAAATACAGCAGACATTACCATGACAACCCCCGTGGTCATTCATGTCTTTCCACTTAATTGCTCTGAGGTCACCTTCCCATTCTCCATCTGGCATTGATCCCGGTACATCTGAAATTGAAAGCATTTGGTTAGATTGATAATATCAAAGCTTAATTTTCATTCGACCTTCTAACAGAGCAAAGATTGGAGATATTATCCCTCATTATGCAGTCCTTGTACTGTACAATGTCATACCATGAATTATTAGGAAAGAAAAAGACAATAACCAGCCTTATTACATTTAAAAAAAAAAAAGACCAGCAGAGGGATCAGTAAACCCGGGACAGAAATATGGCCCAAAACATGTTGTTCTACCATGAACAGGGTGACAGCAAAATGGTTTCACTTTGGAGAAACCCAATGAGGCCTAAAAAGCACAGCTGTTATACATCAAAAAAGGTGTTAATGAGGTTATCAGATAAGCCTTCAGCATGGTCAGCACTCAGCACATACTGGAAATGAGTTTAGATATTAACGAAAAAAACACTTAAGCCAGCAAAAAGATGTTCTGTGGTCCAGGCGGAAAGTAATGAAATATATTTATTCTTCATAGATCATCCTTTTATCTTTTGCACAGTGTTTACTATTGTTTTTAGAGCCTGTTTATCCTTATTAATGACTGTGTGTAGATAACCCTGCCCTAGGTAACATTATCTGAAATAGAACATCAATGCATATATATATTTGTTAGGAGGTCTTACACACACATATGTATATGAAGTCTTTTCAAACTGATGCTTTAATGTAACTATACATCCTTCTTCAGGTTTATAAATGGAATATATAAATGTTTTTTTAATATCAGAATCTACTATAATGTATTGACTATTACAAGTTCAGGTACCCCGTGAACCCAACAAAAATATCCCCTGGGGTACTCAGACCGTATGTTGAGAATCTAGGGCTGATGCACAAAGCAGTGGTAAATTTCCTGTGTGCCAAGTAGGTAGCGCACAGCAATTTCACCGGTACCAACGTCTGTACCCATGGCACATCACGCATTTCCCTGGTATCACATGTTGTACTAATAGGGTGATGCTTGCCTGGTGTTAATACTGGTAAATGTTCTGTGCTTGTTGCATGCGCACTGCTAATTTACTGCTATTTCATGCATAAGGCCTCTAGGGTCTAAAGGACCCCCATACCCGTTCGCTTAGCTAGTTTGTCCATACAGTCAACATCACATCTAGGATATCCTGCTAATCTTTAGGTGAACCAATCTGTTCACTTCTACTGCTGCCTTGAACAATTAAAAACTACAGCACTAGTTGCTGCCTCTTGTATCAACTGCTAATGCACAATGACCTCAAAACCAAGTTCAGTGTTGCCAATTGGACAGTATTACTATTTATTTTATTTGTCTCACAGCGAAAATTGCAATGAAAATAGCTCCTGATCATGGTGCAGAGCTCAGCTGTCAATAAACAGCTGAGTTTAGTGCCGGTGGGGACAAGATTTTATTTTTATAGCTATAAAAGGACAATTGACCTGAGAGTGATATGGAGACTGCCATATTTATTTCCTTTTAAACGTACCAGTTACCTGGCATTTTGCTGATCTTTCATGCATCAACAATGTCTAAATCACAAGCCTAAAGGTGGCCACACACGATACAATAAAATTATCCAATTTAACAGTAATTCGATAAATATGAAGAACATTTGTATTCAATTTTTCTAAAGATTGTGTGGTGTGTGTTAGATTGTCATTTTATTAATATACACATCCTAGCAACTTTCTCAGATTTTCCAATAATTTTTATCATAATTGGGAAAAATGTAACATATGTGTGTGGTACTGTACATTGGTCATATTTTTGAAATGTTACAATCAGTCAGAAAAAATTGATTGTAATTCTTGAATTGAACAGATATTTAAAAAATTGCGTGGTGTGTGGCCACCTTAAAACAAGCATGCAGCAAATGCAGTCAAACTTATGTCACACATCTGATCTGCATGCTTGTTCAGGGGCTATGACTAAAAGAGATAGAGGATGATGATCAGCAGGTCAGCCAGGCAACCTGTATTGTTTAAAGTGAAATAAATATGGCAGCCTCCATATCCCTCTCAGGTCAGTTGTTCTTTATCTGGTGGTTGTCAGGTGCTCACACAGATCATTACCCATTACAGCAGAAGGTGTCTTTCAGAACCTTACAGGTTATTTAAACTTTTGTGTTAAAAGCAATTTTTTTTCAGGAAAAGTATGTGTATTGCAATAATTTCAATTAATGTAACAACACTCTGTTAAATTGTCTATGGAGACAGAAAAGTCAGACAGCTGTGATTTTGAGACAAGTTACATGACTGAGCACATGAGCAGAAAGTGGCAGATAGGTATATGGAAAAATGAACTGCTCAAACTGTGTGCAAAAGGAACTAGGGGTGTGAGCTCCTCAAAGTTTACACAGTTTGGCCTGGAACCCACTACAAAACGCTATAGCTAATCACAATCGGTAGCGTTTTGTGTGAGCGTTTTGTAAGCAATTTCATGAGCGTTTTTGGCAGCGATTTAAAAAGTGCAAGGTTTTTGCCAACGATTGTGTAGCGATTAGCGATTAGTGTTTTTAATTCTGATTGGTCCTTTCAATTAATTTTAATTATTTTACAGTGTGCAGAAACTGCAAAACGCTAGCAAAATCGCTCTGTGTAGGTTTTAATGAGCTATTATGCCAGCGTTTAAATACTTTACATTGCAGAAACACTAACGCTAAATGCTAACGCTAAACGCTAAAAATGCTGCATGTCCTGCGTTTTGGTAATCTCAATCGCTCCAGTGGAATTTGGCCCATCCATTAACATTAGCTGAGCGTTTAGGGAAATCGCTAGCGGTTTGAATCGCTCACAAAATTGTTCCAGTGGGTTCCAGGCCTTTTGGTTGCAAGTACGCCTATTTTGATTCATCTAACATATACCATATAGCTGACTGCGTTTCCTGGTGAACCCTTTATGGTAATTGGAAAAAATGACCACGATTTGTGGCAAAAAGATGACCAAATGTCCGACCTCTATGTGGCAGGAGCTTACTTTCATTGTCCAGTGCATGCTCTCCTGTGACCACATTGACATAAGGCCATTCTACGCTAGAAGCACTAGCTATGTACCCAGATGTTATGAAACTAGACAGAGGACCAGGGGATTACTGCAGTTTACAGAAATACTGAGACTGAGAAAATGAGTAATGCTCAATAAGATTTATTGCAAGGCACTTTAGTGCACAAACATGCCTACAAGAATATAACTATATCATGCAAATAAAGTGCAAACAACATACAGTCAGTCTACATACAGGGAAACTACATTATGACGGACGTTGTACACACAGAACACCAGTGAACCTAACTATCTAACTAAATATATACACAGGATATGCACACAGGAAATATGTGCCAAATATACAGTACACCGCATATATACAACCAGACAACGTTACAAGGTGAAGCAGGCAAGAGCAAAGTCGGGGCAGAATGCAGAATATGGCAACAGGTAAACAGGAACAGGATCAGGGATCAGAATCAAGGTTTTCCAGATACTCAGAGCTAGCAGCATACAAAGTTTGGGCAACTGGCAGAAGGAAAGGCAGTCCTTAAATAGGCAATGCATTTAGTAACAGGATGCAGCTGGTGGTGTGATCCTGCAGAAGGTTCTCCTAAACCACCCTCAGGCCAGATAAGGAACTGTAGGTATTAAAGTCATTAGAAATGCACCTGTTGGTCAATAATGGAGGGCCAGGCAACCAAATTATAAATTAAGCCACCTGAAGTCCAAAACAGGCAGAGTCACTAATGCCACCAGCAGGCAGAAAGTGGCTTTATATGATTCCTATCACCAGAACATCTTTTGATACCTCCAATGGCTCTGTTTGCTCTAAAAGCGCAGACTAACAACACTTTCAATTTTAATGCAGTTGTATAAACATGGCTCAGGGGCTGATTCCACTATACACAGATTGGATGCAAAATGGATGCAGAGAAACGGACTCCAATGAATGCCTATGGGCCTGTTTCCACTAAACGCAATTTTTCTGAAGCAGATATTCCCATAGGCTTTCATTGGAGTCAGTTTTTCTGCATCCATTCTGCATCCAATCTGCGTGTATTGGAAACAGGCCCTCATACTGTAGTTTCTCTTTATCTGCCATTTATGAGAGACTATGGATTAGCACTTCTCTAAAGGGCCTGCTCTGACAAATATTGTGCCTCCAGAAAAATGCCTGTGTGTAATGATATTATCATTAGTATGGTAACGGTATTATTATTGTGTGTTTATATAGCACTGACATCTTCTGCAGAGCTTTACACAGTCCATAGTTATATCACTAACTATCCCTCAGAGAATCAAATGTAGAGCTGGCATACCATCAATATATTATTCTGGGTGCATGGCGGGTGATTAGGCAAATCACCATAAGTACAGCAAGTCCAAGTATTGTGAGCACCCCAAACTTTTATAAAGCACACCTTTAATGTGAGGGATTGTAACTATCCCTCAGAGAAAATCACAGTCAAATCCCTACCATAGTTATAGCCTTATGTTCCTTTCATATTCTGAAGCCAATCTGGGGTAGAACCAATTACCGTATCTGTATGCTTTTGGGATGTATGAGGAAACTTACAGAGACACTGAAGTGGAAAGAAATTTATGATATAATGAATTGGTTGTGTAGTACGGATAATTGCTAGAACATTAGTAGCAACAAAAATATTCTCATATTTTTATTTTCAGTTATATAGAGGTTTTTTTTATAACATTGCATCATTCTCTAATATTTGCCGTTTACACACTACTCGGCATTTTAAATGATTTTACAGAGCAGGCTAGTGAACTTTTGACCTGTCCTCTGGAGAGAAATACAGTGACTGACAAAATACAGTGACTGACAGTTGAGATAACAAGCTTCAGAAGACAGAGCTCTCTGGGACTTTGAAAGTCATGGAGCTCAATGACTATTTTGCAGATAACAACTGAAGTTTCTTAACTCTTCCTGTACTGGAAACCATATAAGACTCATGTCTCTGCTCCTAATATTTTATTTCTTCCCTGTACTACACGTACAAATCATTATATCATAATTTTTTTCACTTCAGTGTCTAAATATCTATCTCTTAATTTTTGTAATTTTTTTGACCATTTATTTATTTACCCAAACCCCTCCCGCCCCCCCAGCCAGCCAATCATGGCGATCGGCTGTCATAGGCTTCTGCCTATGAGAGCCGATAGCTCTCTAGTGTGCCCAGGGGACAGCTGCGTCTCAAGGCTGTTCCCAGTACAGCGCTGCTGCTGATCACAGCACTGTACTAACTGAATAGACAACCTCTAATAATTTAAGCCATAGACACTGAGCAAGCATGTTGCAAATCAGTTGTCTGTGACAAATCTGACAAGATTAGCTGCATGCTTGTTTCAGGTGTGTGGTTTAGACTCTACTGACGAGAAAGATCAGCAGGACTATTGTTTAACCACTTGAGGACCAGAGGTTTATACCCCTCAAGTGACCAAGCCATTTTTTACAATTCAAATCGGGAATGTAGACAGTTCCCTATTGGTGCGATCTGACAATTCTCCTTAGGCAGCTCTCAGTATCCACTAGAGAAAGTAAAAACATGCAAAAGAGAGCGCTCTGAGTGTCAAATAAATAGGAGCATCCACCCTGCTAAAGACAGGTCTCACCTGTTCAGAAATGGCTGCTCGTAGGACACAGCCTCTGATAGCATTTGTCCCTTTAGGGGCCAGGGACCAGGCTCATGATCCAGCTCCAGGAAGGGAATCCAGAGGGCCACCAGGGAGTCACGTTCTCAGTTTGGACACTTCCAGGGAGGCTGTAGGCAGGCCAAACGTTAGATCCTGGCATACGCTCACCTCGCGAGACCAAATGGGAGTGAGCGGCGTCTATGCGATGTCAATTGTGTACCGAGTAGTATCGTGCGGCTAGCAGATATAACCGCTGTGACTTGCCGCAAATAAAATAGAGAGTGGTGAAGTAGTAAGGTATAAAAAGGGGCTTATTTATTAGTACTACTTTTGCATTTTTTTATTTTTTACAATTCGGCACTTCACAACTTTAACGGCTTATTGCTCGGTCATACAACTTAGCACCCAAATTAATTTTACCCCCCTTTTCTATTCACAAGTAGAGCTTTCTTTTGGTGGTATTTGATTGCTGCTGCGATTGTTAGATTTTTCTTTATTAAAAAAAAAGCAACATTTTAGCATTTTTTAACCCCCCCTCCCTTCTACCTCCCCCCCCTCTACCTCCCCCCTTCCCCCCCTAAACTCGCCCTACACTGCATTACATACACTACACTACACATCCATAGACATATGGCTATGTCGGAATTAGATTGTGAGCCCCTCCGAGGGACAGTTAAGTGACAAGGCAATACTCTGTGCAGTGCTGCGTAACATAAATGAAAAAAACAGCCGCTGGCAGGCCGATTGTTGGGGCCGGCTGTTTACAGTGACGGGACCTCGCGCCAGTTCCTGTGTAATATCGCTACTCACGAGATGACGCCATATGGTGTCCTGGAAGAACAACAGAGCCACTGTGCCGCTGCCAGTCTGCATTAGGTGGTCTGCAAGTGGTTAAAAGGAAATAAATATGGCAGCTAATATAGGTGAGCAGCACTGTGGTGTAGTGGCTAGCATTCTCGCCTTGCAGAGCTGGGTCCCCGGCTTGAATCCCAGCCAGGTCAACGTCTGCATGGAGTTTGTTTGCTTCCCCTTAATTTGGCCCTTGACTACGATATATATACACTACATGATACATACATAAGCATATGACTATGGTATGGATTAGATTGTGAGCTCCTCTGAGGGACAGTTACCAGTAAGTAACAAGACAATATACTGTGTACAGTGCTGTGGAAGATGTCAGTGTTATATAAACACTAATTGATAATAATAGGTTTCACTCCTTGGGTTCTTTAAGAGCCTGGAGAAAACCTCATGCAAACACCGGGAGAACATACAAACTCTATGCAGATAATTTCCTAGCCCATTTTACTGACACAGTTCACAGAAACTTTTAGAGGTAGCGTTTGCTTGGTTGCATGTTGAGAAAATAGAGGAAAGCTTAATGTCTAACTATCTCTCATTTGGTGCAATGAGTATTTAGGGCTCGTTTCCACCATAGCGAATCCGCATGCGGCGACGAGATGCGGATTCGCTTGGTACACTGAAGTGGCCGGGGCTGTTTCCACATGTGCGGCGTGCGGGAGTGATTTGGCGGTGGGCCAAATCTGCACGACGGGACCCACCGAATTCGCCTGCGTCGGGAATCCGTGCGAATCACCGCTAATGTATTTAAAAACGCATGCGTTTTTACATGCGTTTTTACCCGCGATTCGCGTGCGATTTCGCACTTTTTTCAATGTTATTTTGCCCTGGCAGTGTCATGGTTAATTTCGCATGGCACCCTGCCATGCGAAATCGCACGCGAAATCGCGGGTAAAAACGCATGCTGAAACGCATCCGCATGCGTTTTTACAAGCGTCGGAATGCCGGCGAAATCGCGTCGCAACAGTGGAAACGAGCCCTTACATATAGATCTAAAAAGTCTTCTCCTTTTCTGCTTCAATATACTGTAAATATTTACATTTAGATAATTAGTGTTTTTATTTAACGCTAGCAGCAGAATCGTAACCCATTAGCCATGGAACTAGCAACTTTTAAAAAGTCAAGAGATGCAGCTTCCATACTTCTATTACCACAGGTTTAATTCTTGAGGAATGATAGTTTAAGGAATAATAAATAAAAAATAAGGCTGTCAAGAATGTGCGCCTAGAGCCAAATCATTTGCTGTGTCATCCATGAGATAAACTGTTTTTCAGTAAAATGAACCTAAGATTAACAAACAATGGCTGTAAGTGTTAGCACCATATATAGCAGCATATGCCTCTCACATGGCCTGTCACTGGCATCTTTCTAATGCAGACCCAAAAGAAATGTGCAATGAAACAAAGCGCTTGTTTACAGAATTATGTCTCTGTAATGAAGGTGAGTTTAGAACATAGTATAAACCTTTTCACGCGGATGTTATTAAAGAAAACCTGTAATAAAAAATAAAATAAATGTTATTAAATGGTTTTGTCCTGTCATTTTTTTTCAATGCTCTAAGGGCTCATTCACACCTAGGGCGTTTCCGTTTTTTTTAGCGCCGGCAATTTTAAAAAATGCCCTAAAATCACTAGTACAATGAACCCCTATGGGACAGTTCATATCAGCGCGTTTCGTCCACTTTCCGCTCAGCAAAGCACTGCATGTACCATTTTTAGGGCGATTTTGCTACAATGGAAGGTAAAGGAAAAGCGCAAAATGCTCACAAAATCGATTTGTGCGGCGATTGCGTTCACGCTGTTAAGAATAAATATATTGTATTTATTCTTTTCCGGGTCAAATAGTTCACTTCCTGACTTGTGTCAGGAAGTAAAAAAACAAGTCGCTCTGCAGAAGCGCCTTAAAAAGCGCTTTACAAAAAATCGTGGCGCAAAGGTAAGCGACGGGAGGGGGGAAAAAATCACTCACAAAATTGCAAAACGCTGGCTTTGCAATTTCGCTTTAAAGCCCCATCTACATGATACGATTCTTTGTACGATTCGATTACGATTCTATTTACGATTCAATTAAATCCAGCATGTTCGATCCTGATTCGATTCAATTCAATTCAATTTGCAATTGCAAAACAATGGCAAATCTAATTAAATCGAATTGAATCCCTATCTGACATGTCTGATTTAATCAGATTGTAAATAGAATCGTAATTGAATCGTACAAAGAATCGTATCGTGTAGATGGGGCTTTATAGCTGCTCATTGTCCTGTTCCAAATTCTTCTGTCATGTTTATTTTAGTCCCAGAAGTTGGCCCAGGCAGTTAATGAGGGCATCTGAACTTGGCACCTGTGAGTTCATGACCCGCGTACGCTCAAAAAAAACCGGCACTCATGCGCATTCTCTTTCTTTCCTGCACAAGCGTTTTCTGTTACTGGGCATGCCCAGTTTGTAGACACAGACATGCATAGTAAAAATGCACTCATTCAAGTTTATGGGGCATACACAGTAAGAGATAGAGCTAGAGATTATGGGGCCCCATAGCATAACTTTCATGGGGCCATCAGATGCATGCCACCTGCCCCTATAGATATGAGTTAATTGGACAATTTACATTCTCATTCTATCTTCAATGCATCTAGTCCATGGGCACTGAGACAAAGTGAGAGGGAGGAAGAAGACAAGAAAGTTAATAGTGAATGCATCAAGTACCACCTGGGCCCCCTCTGCTCTAGGGCCCCATAGCAGCTGCTATGGCCATTGCTATGCCCCTGCTGTCCAAGCAAACCAAAGTGGGTGAAGAAGTGGCCACTGAATAGGTGTGTATAGTACCCCCACCCCACTCAAGAATCCCTTGAACTTGAATGGTTGCTCCCCAAGAAACAAGATAATATAAATGCAAACATAATATTATCAACCTCCCAACAGAGGATTGTACTAAGCAACAAACAGTAGGAGATGCCCAAATGTATATAAATGCTAAACCCTGTTTAAAAGTAACTGTTAGCTTACCTCCAAGGATGATGCACTCTAGAAGTGAGTGACAAAATTTATTGGCATAGCAAAAGCCAACAGCCCCACTCCCTCAGGTCCAATATTGTGCTTAAAATACTGTAAACTAACTAAGTGCTCAGATGTTTTCTTTCTGAGTTCAATAAGGCTTCAGCAGCAAAATTACTATCTTGAACTCTTTAACAAATGACCAGAAGCATTTCAGACCCGTATGGAATTCACTTTTTCTCTTCAGATATCTCCTAGGAGATACATTTTCATATTCTCTTTAAAATAACTTTTAAGCATTTTACAATTGAAAAAGTACCTACAAGTTGTTGAAAAAGTACTATCAAAACCATTTTGAGTATTTTCTTGCTTGCTGGTGTTTTAAAGGGCATCTTATCAACAGGGTTTGAAAGTATCACCTAGGAGTAAACTTAGGAGAAAATGTCAATTGCATATGGGTCTTAGGTGAACCTGAACTCAGAAATTCCTATCTACTCTAAAAGATAAGCAACAGCATAATAAACTTTAAAGAGACTCTGAAGCGAGAATAAATCTCGCTTCAGAGCTCATAGTTAGCAGGGGCATGTGTGCCCCTGCTAAAACGCCGCTATCGCGCGGCTAAATGGGGGTCCCTTACCCCCCGAAATCCCCTCCGTGCAGCCGGGGATCACTTCCTGATTGAGGCAGGGCTAACCGCCGCAGCCCTGCCCCACGCGCGACTGTCAGCGCGTATCTCCGCCTCTCCCCCGCCCCTCTCAGTCTTCCTGATAGACGCGACTAGAGGCAGGGCTGCAGCCGTTATCCCTGCCTCTAGGAGCAGCAAAATCTACGACCAATTTGTCGTTGATTTTGCGGGGTGGGGGTGGGGTGGGGGGTTTGGGGGTGAAGGGACCCCCGTTTAGCTGCGGGAAAGCGGTGTTTTAGCGCTAACTATGAGCTCTGAAGCGAGAATTATTCTCGCTTCAGTGTCTCTTTAAAGAAAAACATAGCTTATAATTTGGCAGACAGCTGAGATCTTAAATTACACTAGCTCATTACTCGCTGAGAATGGAGAATTAGACAGGCTGCTCTCTATAAATGCATACATTTCTCTGAGAAGGACCAGAGACAGCTGGTACAAGAAATTGCCAGATATCGACGAATCGCCGCACATACCTGCTGCAACTACCGCCCATGCCGCACCCTGGGAACCTCAGGCCACCCACTCTGCCATCTCTTATGACGCCAGAGCTTTGAGATCCGGTCAGGAGCCGGTTTCATTGGCACTTGACCATGTGATCAATATAAGCTAATTGGAGTTGCTTACATTGATTGACAGGGTCAGGAGCCAATGGAATTGGCTCCTGACCTGCTCACGGGGCTCTGCTGTCATAGAGACAGAAGGGCGAGTGAGCTGTGGCGGGCAGAGAGCGACAAGATTGTCGGAAGTGGCGAGAACATGCATCGGCAGTGAAGTGAAATCTACGCCCTGGCAGGTATCAGGGGATCAAAATAGGGTGTAGATTTCAATCACCGCCGTCCATAAGCGGTTAAGTAAGGTTGCATAACAATAAAAAAATGTTTCCTTTTTATAATACAAAGATTTACACATCTAAACTTGTATGTCACGGACTGCATAGTAATATTCAGATACTTTGTTGCTTTATAATTTTGTGTTTACATATGTTTTCAATCTCAATTTTCAAAACACTATTAATGTTTGTCACTTGGGCTTTGAGACTTTCTATAAACATACTATATAATTATAGAAGTATATTACAGCTTGCAGCTCACATACCTACTAATTTACACAGATGTAGCAAACAATGTGAGGCAAAGCAAATGCAATAATATGATTTCTAAGGGCTGGGGCACACTGGATATCGCTAAACGAGATCACAATCGCTGAGCACTTTTGCTAGCGACTTTTGCAGGTTTTGTGAAGTGATTTCTGTCACTTTAAAAACAATTTTTAATTGTATTTAATTTTTATTGAATGCAAATGATTGTACAGTGATTGTTCTATTTGCTTGTTCTTTTATTTTGTTCTGTTGTGGGTGGTAAAATTGCTGCTAAATTGCATTTGGTCAGCAATTGAAATGTATATCCTATACTTTGTATAGTGTGCATCAGCAGCTCCAGCTTACTGCGCAGGCGTGGCCATACTCGTGCAGGTACAGTACAGCCGTGCACCTTCTTGTTAGATTCATTTGGGGGGTCCACTCTCGGCCACCGTGGACCTGAGGACGGAGTGGGAAAGTATTTGATTTTTGACCCACGTTTTGACTCTGGTACACTTTGACGTTGTAGTCCAGTCGTGTTAATGGATTTTAAATGTTATGGAAATGTTTTTTTATAATTGCTTGTCAATCATACTGAAATAATGTTATAATAGATTATAGGTTATAATAAGGCCTCTTTCACACGAAAAGCTTAGGGTTGTAAATGTACCACCTGTTAGCTGCTTGGCACAGGCACAGCCTTGCTCAGATGGGACATGCCATGTTTTTTTTTTTTTTCTACCGAAAGGTGCTTCTACCCAGCAGATAAGAGGCAAAACTGCCCAACCAGTGCTCAGTTCAGCAGTCTATTTGAAAGACTTGTTGAATGAGTTATCACACAAGTTCAAGGTGATGAACTTTTTTGTTGTCTGTTATGTTGCTTTTGGCACAGATTGCCAGCTTAGAAAGTAGTATGCAGCTGCAATGAAAGTCAATGGCCTCAATTCACTAAGCTTATCTCCTGTCTTTAATAACTCTTCTAGAGTTGTTACCATGGTGATAAGGCATGTAGTATTCAGGAAACATTTTACCTCAGGCAAGCCTAAAGTTAACTCTTCTGTCTTTAAGTTAACTCTCCAATCCTTAAAATAACTCCAGAGTTAAAGACAGGTGTGTGAAAATAACTACAGAGGAGGTAAATTTACTACAGAGAGGGTAAATTAACTACAGAGGAGGTAAAATAACTACAGAGGAGGTAACTTAACCACTTGAAGACTGCAGTGCTAAACCCCCCTAAAGACCAGGCCATTTTTTACAATTCAGACCACTGCAGTTATAACTGTTTATTGCTCGGTTATACAACTTACCACCCAAACAAATTTTACCTCCTTTTCTTGTCACTAATACAGCTTTCTTTTGGTGCTATTTAATTGCTGCTGCGATTTGTACTTTTTATTATATTCATCAAAAAAGACATGAATTTTGTCAAAAAAATGATTTTTTTAACTTTCTGTGCTGACATTTTTCAAATAAAGTAAAATTTCTGTATACATGCAGCACGAAAAATGTGGACAAACATGTTTTTGATTAAAAAAAACCCATTCAGCCTATATTTATTGGTTTGGGTAAAAGTTATAGCGTTTACAAACTATGGTGCAAAAAGTGAATTTTCCCATTTTCCAGCATCTCTGATTTTTCTGACCCCCTGTCATGTTTCATGAGGGGCTAGAATTCCAGGATAGTATAAATACCCCCCAAATGACCCCATTTTGGAAAGAAGACATCCCAAAGTATTCACTAAGAGGCATGGTGAGTTCATAGAAGATTTTATTTTTTGTCACAAGTTAGCGGAAAATGACACTTTGTGACAAAAAAAATAATAATAAAAAGTTTCCATTTCTGCTAACTTGTGACAAAAAAAAATGAAACCTGCCACAGACTCACCATGCCCCTCTCTGAATACTTTGGGATGTCTACTTTCCAAAATGGGGTCATTTGTGGGGTGTGTTTACTGTCCTGGCATTTTGGGGGTGCTAAATTGTAAGCACCCCTGTAAAGCCTAAAGGTGCTCATAGGACTTTGGGCCCCTTAGCGCACCTAGGCTGCAAAAAAGTGTCACACATGTGGTATCGCCGTACTCAGGAGAAATAGTATAATGTGTTTTGGGGTGTATTTTTACACATACCCATGCTGGGTGGGAGAAATATCTCTGTAAATGAGATTTTTTAGATTTTTTTTACACACAACTGTCCATTTACAAAGATATTTCTCCCACCCAGCATAGGTATGTGTAAAAATACACCCCAAAACACATTATACTACTTCTCCCAAGTACAGCGATACCACATGTGTGGCACTTTTTTGCACCCTAACTGCGCTAAGGGGCCCAAAGTCCAATGAGTACCTTTAGGATTTCACAGGTCATTTTGAGACATTTGGTTTCAAGACTACTCCTCACGGTTTAGGACCCCTAAAATGCCAGGGCAGTATAGGAACACCACAAATGACCCCATTATAGAAAGAAGACACCCCAAGGTATTCCGTTAGGAGTATGGTGAGTTCATAGAAGATTTCACTTTTTGTCACAAGTTAGCGGAAAATGACACTTTGTGAAAAAAACAATAAAAATCAATTTCCGCTAACTTGTGACAAAAAAATAAAAGCTTCTATGAACTCACCATACTCCTAACGGAATACCTTGGGGTGTCTTCTTTCTACAATGGGGTCATTTGTGGTGTTCCTATACTGCCCTGGCATTTTAGGCGCCCTAAACCGTGAGGAGTAGTCTTGAAACCAAATGTCTCAAAATGACCTGTGAAATCCTAAAGGTACTCATTGGACTTTGGGCCCCTTAGCGCAGTTAGGGTGCAAAAAAGTGCCACACATGTGGTATCGCTGTACTCGGGAGAAGTAGTATAATGTGTTTTGGGGTGTATTTTTACACATACCTATGCTGGGTGGGAGAAATATCTCTGTAAATGACAATATTTTGATTTTTTTACACACAATTGTCCATTTACAGAGATATTTCTCCCACCCAGCATGGGTATATGTAAAAATACACCGCAAAACACATTATACTACTTCTCCTGAGTATGGCGATACCACATGTGTGGCACTTTTTTGCACCCTAACTGCGCTAAGGGGCCCAAAGTCCAATGAGTACCTTTAGGATTTCACAGGTCATTTTGAGACATTTGGTTTCAAGACTACTCCTCACGGTTTAGGGCCCCTAAAATGCCAGGACAGTATAGGAATCCCACAAATGACCACATTTTAGAAAGAAGACACCCCAAGGTATTCAGTTAGGAGTATGGTGAGTTCATAGAAGATTTTATTTTTTGTCACTAGTTAGAGGAAAATGACACTTTGTGAAAAAAACAATAAAAATCAATTTCCGCTAACTTGTGACAAAAAAATAAAATCTTCTATGAACTCACCATACTCCTAACTGAATACCTTGGGGTGTCTTCTGCCTAAAATGAGGTAATTTGTGGGGTTCCTATACTGTCCTGGCATTTTAGGGGCCCTAAACCGTGAGGAGTAGTCTTGAAACCAAATTTCTCAAAATGACCTGTGAAATCCTAAAGGTACTCATTGGACTTTGGGCCCCTTAGCGCAGTTAGGGTGCAAAAAAGTGCCACACATGTGGTATCGCTGTACTCGGGAGAAGTAGTATAATGTGTTTTGGGGTGTATTTTTACACATACCTATGCTGGGTGGGAGAAATATCTCTGTAAATGGACAATTGTGTGTAAAAAAATGGAAAAAGTTGTCATTTACAGAGATATTTCTCCCACCCAGCATGGGTATGTGTGAAAAGACACCCCAAAACACATTATACTACTTCTCCTGAGTACGGGGATACCACATGTGTGACACCTTCTTGCAGCCTAGCTGTGCAAAGGGGCCCACAGTCTAATGAGTACCTTTAGGATTTCACAGGTCAATTTTACTCATTTGTTTTCCAGACTACACCTCACGGTTTTGGGCCCCTAAAATGCCAGAGAAGTATAGGAACCCCACAAGTGATCCCATTTTGGAAAGAAGACACCCCAAGGTATTCCATGAGGGGTATGATGAGTTCATAGAATATTTTATTTTTTGACACAAGTTAGTGGAAATGGATTTTTTAGGTTTTTTTCTCACAAAGTGTCATTTTCCACTAACGTGTGACAAAAAATAAAATCTTCTATGAACTCACCATACCCCTCATGGAATACCTTGGGGTGTCTTCTTTCCAAAATGGGGTCACTTGTGGGGTTCCTATACTGCCTTGGCATTTTAGGGGCCCTAAACTGTGAGGAGTAGTCTGGAAACCAAATAATTAAAATTGACCTGTGAAATTCTAAAGGTACTCATTGGACTTTGGGCCCCTTTGCACAGCTAGGCTGCAAAAAAGTGTCACACGTGTGGTATCGCTGTACTCAGGAATAGTAGTATAATGTGTTTTGGGGTGTATTTCACACATAACCAATCCTGTGTGTGAGAAATATCTCTGTAAATGACAATTTTTTCCATTTTTTTACACTAAATTGTCATTTACAGAGATATTTCTCCCACCCAGCATGGGTATGTGTGGAAAGACACCCCAAAACACATTATACTACTACTCATGAGAATGGCAATACCACATATGTGACACTTTTTTTGCAGGCTAGCTGCGCAAACTTGCCCAAAGTCCAATGAGCACCTTTAGGCTTTACAAGGGTGCTCACAATTTAGGCCCCCACCAAACAATTCCAGGACAGTAAAACACCCCAGAAATGACCCCATTTTGGAAAGAAGAGACCCCAAGGTATTCCACGAGGGGCATACTGAGTTCATATAAAATTTTATTTTTTGTCATAAGTTAGCGGAAAATGACACTTTGTGGGAAAAAAAATAAAAAAATCCATTTCTGCTAACTTATGACAAAAAATAAAATCTTCTATGAACTCACCATGCCCCTCAGCAAATACCTTGGGGTGTCTTCTTTCTAAAATGGGGTCACTTGTGGGGGTCTGTCCTGGCATTTTAGCGTCTCCACAATCATTACATGTATGGCCAGTATTAGGAGTTTCTGCTATACTCCTTATATTGGGCATACGGGTGATGCATTTTTTTCTCCATAAAAGGAAAAATGAACGGCAAAGATTCTCACATTCGCATTGATCAATGTGGATGAAAAAATATCTGCCGAAATATGTGAAAAAAGAGGGGGGCATGGCGTTTGCCAGGACATAGGAGCACCGCCCACAAAATTTTCCAAACCCACTTTGCTCCTATGCCCTGGCAAACCAGATTAATCCATTCACATCGATCGATGTGGATGAAAAAAACCTTTGCCAGTTTTGATACAAAGTGCTTGCCGAAGCATAGGAGCTCCAACACCACCCCTCAGCTCATATGCCTTGACAAACGTATCTTACTGCGGAGGAGAAATCTCGTCCTGCAGCGCTGCATGCACCGACTTGTGTGTAATCTGACAGACGCGCAATGCTTCTGTCAGGATGCACCATCAGTGCTGCAGCTGGTTGGTCGATCAGTCGTTTGCTCGGTCCACCTGGAAGGGTAAAGGATGGAAAAAGAGAGAGAAAAAACATACAAAAAAACAACAAGCAAGCAGCAATGCAAGAAATTCATTAACATTAACATTCGTAAACTTTATTAAACCTTTTTAACCAAACAATAACATTTGGAACTTTTGCTTACCTGTTTTTTTTTTTTGTTTGTTTTTAACTTACCTTCCGAGGACAAACTTCTCCTTCCCCATGGGACAGTGTGCAAAGCGCAAATCGCACAGAGATGTAGCAAAGTACACTATGCACTTTGTCCCAAGTGAAAGGAGAGGTTTCTGGCAGCCCTGTGTATTTGGGTCTCTCAAAAGCAGATGTCTGGTTTCACACACAGGAGTCGCGCAGTAGCGTAGGTATGCACTAGCTTTAAGTCAACCACTTCCGGCGTAAGGGGGGACCGCAAAGTGGGACTTTCGCTAGGCAATTTGCTGCAACCATCACTCCAATGTATTTGGGTCTCTCAAAAGCAGATGTCTGGTTTCACACACAGGAGCCGCGCAGTAGCGTAGGTATGCACTAGCTTTAAGTCAACCACTTCCGGCGTAAGGGGGGACCGCAAAGTGGGACTTTCGCTAGGCAATATGCTGCAACACATCGCTCCAGTGTGAAAGAGCCTTGAGAGACTACTACTGTGTCTCACGTTCCCTACTCCAATAGCGAATGTGTTCGTGGAACTTTTCAAAACACTCCCCTATGCATAGGGCAGGCTGGTCAGGACAGTAGGGACAATAAAAAGTGGTGTCACGCCTCATTCCATCCCTCTTACAGACACGACAATGTTTTCTTGGGGTGCGTTGACCTGGGGTACTCGGAAAGACATAAGCATAGTGTCTTTCATGTAGCCGGCTAACTACATTAGGGGGATTGGCCACGGCCCCTCCTGGATACAGGAGTTCCGAAATGATCTCTTCCTGAAATTTAAGGAAGGATCCTGTTCTCCCAGCCTTACTGTAGAGAACAAAGCTGTTGTACATTGCCAATTGAATCAAGTAAATAGCCACTTTCTTATACCAGCGGCTGGTCCTTCGGGAAACTAAATAGGGAGCCAACATCTGGTCATTGAAGTCCACCCCTCCCATGTTTAAATTATAGTCGTGGACGGCGAGGGGTTTCTCAACAACCTCAGTTGCTCGCTGAATTTGGACTGTCGTGTCTCCGTGAATGGTCGACAGAAGGTAAACGTCCCTCTTGTCCTTCCATTTCACTGCAAGAAGGTCGTCATTACACAAGGCAGCCCTCTCCCCCCGTGCAAGTCGGGTAGCAGTGAGATATTGGGGGAAGCCCCGGCGACTAGGCCGCACGGTGCCACAGCAGGGAATTCCGAGTATCTTCAAATGCTGATAGAGGGCCACACTTGTGTAGTAGTTGTCCACGTAGAGATGGTACCCCTTGTGGAATAAGGGTGACACCAAGTCCCACACAATCTTGCCACTGCACCCCAGGTAGTCAGGGCATCCGACCGGCTCCAATTTTGTGTCTTTGCCCTCATAGACCCTAAAGCGATATGTATAGCCTGTGGCCCTTTCACAGAGCTTATACAGCTTGACCCCATACCGGGCGCGCTTGGTTGGGATGTACTGCTTAATGCCAAGGCGCCCGGTAAAATGTACGAGGGACTCGTCTATACAGATGTTCTGTTCAGGGGTGTAAGCATCTGCAAATTTGGATGACAGGTGGTCTATGAGGGGCCGAAATTTGTGGAGCCGGTCATAGTCAGCGTGGCCTCTTTCATGACAGGTTGTATCATCATTAAAGTGCAGGAAGCGCAGGATGTCCTCAAAACGTGACCTGGACATGGCAGCAGAGTACATGGGCATGTGATGTATTGGGTGCGTAGACCAATAGGACCGCAATACATTTTTTTTAGTTAGACCCATGTTAAGGAGAAGGCCCAAAAATATTTTAAATTCGAAAACTGTGACCTGTTTCCACCGAAAAGGCTGGGCATGGGAGCTGTTCGGATTGGCGGTGATAAATTGTGTGGCCTTACGGTTGGTCTCTGCCACGACTAAGTCGTAGAGATCCTCGGTGAAGATCAGATGAAAAGCGTCTAGGGCCGATCCTAGATGATCTGTCTCCACCTGGACTCCAGACTGGGCGGTGAAAGGGGGCACTACGGGTGCGGCGGAATTAGGGAACTTCCAATGAGGGTTTGCCAGCACCTCTGGGAGCCTAGGGGTACTACGGGCCCGTGTTTCTGGTGGCTGCGACTGGGGTCTTACTGCACGTACCACCGAACCAGTTTCAACTGCCATGCTGGTGCTCGCCACTTCACCAGGGTCTACGGAAGTACTGGCTTCAAGTCCAGGATGTGCTGCGCTGTTGGTGCATGCCTCACCATCAAAATCTGGATCAGCGCTAGCACCACTCTGCTGGCCTTGAGGTTGATCCTGCGCAACCTGTGGTCCACTGACATGGGGTCGGGAACGCCTGGCGCTAGCAGGGACCACAACCTCGTCATCAGAACTATCGGTCAGAGAGTCACTGTCCTCTACAGGTTCATATTCTGAGCCGGATTCATCGGATGAGAAGTCCCAATCACTCTCACCCGACTCGGCCATAATACTGTAGGCCTCTTGCAGGGAATACATCTTTTTTGCCATTTTGGGCTGCTAAATTTAGGGGGTATTCCTCTGAGACCACCCAGGAAAAAATGCACCTGTCTAGCAAATGGGAGTATTTGTTAAGTAAAGAGCTGCGATCGCTCAGTTTTGATTTTAAAAAAAAAAATCAAAACTGATCTTTATAGCGTCGCAGCTATTGTGTTTTTTTGCAGTGATCAGAAAACAAAAATTTCTTTCACTTGGTGGGGAGGGCTGAACGCAAGTGCGGCAGAACGATCAGACCTGATCGGGCAAACACTGCGTTTTTAGTGGAGCCTACTCTAAGGTGACCCTAACGTACTTATATAGATCTGATTGTGATCAGTACTGATCACTTACAGATACTATATAGTACCAATGCAGATTAGCGACAGTGATGACGCTAATCAGCGACTTATAGTGATTGCGGTGTAGTGGGCTGGGCGCTAACTACCTAACAAAAGGGGCCTAGCTAACTCACTGGCCAAAAAAACAGTGCACAGGCAATAGATGTCACTCAGACCTCGATCAGAGCTGTGACAGGCGACCAGATATCAATCACAATGCCGCTGTCAGATTACAACAAATGTAAACAGCAATTGGAATCACAGGGAAATCACAGATGATCAAAAACCAATCACTAATCAATCAATCAGATGTCAAAAATCAGTACACAGACAATAGATGTCACTCAGATCTCACTCAGACCTCGATCAGAGCTGTGACAGGCGACCAGATATCAATCACAGTGCCACTGTCAGATGCCAACCAATGTAAACGGCAATTGAAATCTCAGGCAATCAGATGATCAAATACCAATCACTAATCAATCAATCAATCGTCAAAAATCAGTGCACAGACAATAGATGTCACTCAGACCTCGATCAGAGCTGTGACAGGCGACCAGATATCAATCACAGCGCCGCTGTCAGATGCCAACCAATGTAAACAACAATTGAAATCTCAGGCAATCACAGATGATCAAATACCAATCACTAATCAATCAATCAATCAGATGTCAAATCAGTGCACAGACAATAGATCTCACTCAGACCTCGATCAGAGCTGTGACAGGCGACCAGATATCAATCACAGTGCCGCTGTCAGATGCCAACCAATGTATACAGCAATTGAAAACACAGGGCAATCACAGATGATCAATAATCACAACGCAATCAATCAGAAGTCAAAAAACTGTGCACAGGCAACGATGTCACTCACATGCCACTCACATGTCACACAGACCTCGATCAGAGCTGTGACAGGCGACCAGATGACACTCAGACCTCAGTCAGACGCCTTGGCAGGGCCAGTGAGGGGGGTAGTGGGGGTGATCAGCGGCGATCGGGTGGGGGATCGAGCAGGGAAACGTGCGGGTCTAATTGAGCAGGGCTGCCGTCCTCTCTCCTGGTGGTCCGGGCGCGCTGTGACCAGGAGAGGAGGAGGCAGCCAGTATAATACACGTTGTTTACATAACAACGTGTATTATACGCAAAGGATTGGGCTGTTTGAATGATCGCAGCCCGCCGGCGCTGCTAATTGGCCGGCGGGCTGAAGACACAGGGGGGCCGCAAGTCATGCCGGGCGATGTGCGCGCGCATGCGCGCGCGATCGCCCGCATTTCTGTTAAACAGGACCTTCCGCCAATCGGCGTTAGGCGGTCCTGGGGCTGCCGCCGTGGCCACGCCTACTGGCGTGACGCGGTCGGCAGCTGGTTAAGGAATGAAGAGATAAGATAACTCTCTCACTGTGTGGAGGTAAGTTTTCTCTTGCCTTATTATCTCCAGCATGATCTTAGTGAATTGAGGCCAATGTGCCCTATGCAGCTAATTCCCAAATAACCCTTGCTCCTTAGAACAAATTGTTCAGAATGGAGCACTATTACTGCATTCAAGAGAATTGAACATCTAATGACCACTTTATAGGGTAATTTCAGTACGGAATTTTCGATTTTCCAGAAACCCTGATTGGCAGTGAACAAAACCTGCTTCTACTTTATAATTATGGCATTATAAATGCAATGAATAGGTTACAATAAAAGGAGACCCAAGAAGTGGAGAACATTTTTCATTTCTTACGCTATCAACACTCTATCGACACTCATACTCACTCTATCAAGACTCTGAGATAATAATATGTTCCTTATACCTGTTAATATGTGTTACAAACTGTATAAAATTATGTACCGTTTGCTTTAAAATACACAAACTTCTCCTTAATTATCTTTGTATGGCACTATTTATAACCAGAGGTCACATCACACTGAGTGCCAGTCTTATCAGGAGACTGCTATATCTAGAATTCCAAAGACAGAAGGCATCTTAGTGTTATTATATATCTTAGCTGACTTTGTTGGGATGACTTTGTCTGCAAAGACATAGTTAAATATTTAACACTGTACATTTTTGTGGCACTGTATGTATGATTAACTAAAGAAAGAAAAGAAAATAAATTTAATTCGCAAGGCTCATGCTACAAACTCTGTCTTGTTCTGGTTGTGATCAAAGATGTAATGTTTGAAGTTAAGTTATAACAGCATTAAATACAGTATATATGATATAATATAATATGACTGTCTGATCTTAGTCTTTAAATTACATAATTTCATTCGACCTAGCTCTAAAATTTTACCTACTGTAAGTTGAAAGATAAGTACTTAGAAATATTAAATCATCCTTATCAAGAATGAAATTAGAATGCACTTTACTAATATTGCGCTTGCACACAGGCTGTTGTCACCAACATAAGCAAGAGGTTGGAATGGATTGACATCTGATAGGGATGGATACAGAATACATAGAAATTTGATAAGGCTGGCTAGGGAACAAAGAGGAAGTTAATAAGGATGGGGTGGGGGGGTCAAAAATGAATGGGGAAAGATGTGTGGACAGAATAGATAAGGGGAAAACAGGTGAAGATGGGTAGAATTTAGTTGGGAATGGGCTGAGGTGAGAATCTGTTTCTTTGCCCACTTCTTGTGTGAGTACCTGACCAGAGTCTTGTATATAGTTCAGAAAAAAATGTTTTTAGCCCATCGATTTGTAGAAATATAGAGAAATAGAACCCTTTATTGTAGAACAATTAGCGGAGAACACATAGGCAATAAAGGGTCAATATTCACGAATATATGGTAAAACTGCTGGGAGCAGATAGCGCACAGCAATTTTTGAGTATTAGCCATGTACTGCAGGTTGAGGTAACTGCACAATGCTCACTGCTCTAGTGAGCAGTTTTAAAATTGTTTTATTATAGTTTTAGTGAATCAATCACAATTTCTTTACCGTACAACATTACATCAGACAGTACATAACTGTGCGGCTGTGCCTATTAGGTAGGAAGCAAGTTTCAGAATGCCATCCTTGAAATGTTGGAAATTTTGCTTCCTGATATGGGAAGACTTATGGGTAAGCGCTGAAGCAATGGAACAAACACAGGAATGACAATTCTAGTCAGTATGAGTCCATGTATTGTGACAGTTTTTGCAGACTAAAATGAATACGTAGTTTATTATACTATTAAATTTGGAATGATTTGTGCAGCATGAATATGTATTATTATTTTTTATGAAAATGGAGTTATCCTTTAAAGAGTGGCTGTGTGGGCAGGGCGGTGGGTGCAACCATTAGACTCCTATTTAGGGCTAGATGGCCTACACATACAGTAATCCTGGTGTGAGAATCCGCTCAGCTGCCTGCGCAGGCAGGCAGCCTTTTGACCATTGTTTAGGTTTGCTTGCTGCAGGACTCTGGAAAGGAGACCTTCTGTCAGTTGTGCAGCTTGTGTTGCTGAGGGATTTGCATACATTAGTCATGCAAATCCGTTACCTGCCTTCTTTTGATGACTGGCACTATAAAAGCATTCTGCTCCCAGAATGCTTTGCTGGACATTTCCCTTCCATGGTCTGTTCCTGATGGACACTGCTGGAGTGTCAGCCATTGCTATCTAGTATAGTTAATTCCTGGGGGTTGCTTTAGGCTCCCCTTCTAGTCCAGTCAGGTTGTATTATCTGTTTTGCCTCTTCCGTCTGTCTTGTGTTTGGATCGTACAAGCCCTAGCGTTAGCGGCTGTGGATCCTTCTGATTGAGTCTGGAGTGTAGGTTGGAACAGCGGTTGTTTCTGCCTACCTCATCTGTTCTGTCTGCCGTGTGTTTGGGTCGCACTCGCCCTAGCGCTAGTGCTGGGGATCCTTCTGTTCTGTCTCCTGGGATCGCGCTAGCCACTTTTCGCTAGCGCTGGGGATCCTTCTGTTCTGTCTTCTGGGATCGCGCTAGCTACTTTTCGCTAGCGCTGGGGATCCTTCTGTTCT
The DNA here is from genome assembly GCF_040937935.1 of Hyperolius riggenbachi. Classification (NCBI taxonomy): domain Eukaryota; kingdom Metazoa; phylum Chordata; class Amphibia; order Anura; family Hyperoliidae; genus Hyperolius; species Hyperolius riggenbachi. The sequence goes on along the minus strand of NC_090650.1, from coordinate 265,836,513 downwards.
GTCTTCTGGGATCGCGCTAGCCACTTTTCGCTAGCGCTGGGGATCCTTCTGTTCTGCTACTCTGTCTCCTGGGATCGCGCTAGCTACTTTTCGCTAGCGCTGGGGATCCTTCTGTTCTGTCTTCTGGGATCGTGCTAGCTACTTTTCGCTAGCGCTGGGGATCCTTCTGTTCTGTCTTCTGGGATCGCGCTAGCCACTTTTCGCTAGCGCTGGGGATCCTTCTGTTCTGCTACTCTGTACCTGGATCGCGCTAGCCACTTTTAGCTAGTGCTGTGGATCCTATCTCTCGCTTGTCCCTGTTTTCGTGTGTCTGTCTTGTCTGATTCGAAACGCTTGCTGTAGGCTCGGTGAGGTAACCGTTAAGCAAGCGCTCGCGTGCTCTGTTTCATGTTTGTCTGTTAATGGTTAGTTAGGCGTGCTTGTCTCTATTGTGCTTATCACGTGGAGACCGCGCATAACCGCGTGCACTGTTGCGAATGAGTGCGGTGTTCGCGGTTAGCTAGCGTTTGTTATTTTCCGTATTTCCTTATTGTATTATTTGCTGTGCCTTTGCTACTCTCGTGCTCCGCCTTGCTGTACCTTGTGTCACGTCTGGCGATCGCACCTCTCGCGATCGCGTTCCTGCTTCTTATCTGCTGTGGTGTGTGCACAGTCGCGGGTTGGCGACTAATTTTATGCACACACACACAATCTGTCTCTGTGCTCACTCTCAATCGCTTCTCTTGCGATTGCGTTTCTTCCCTTCGTACAATTCCTGTCTGGCGTGTGTGGTAGGGCAGAGGAGCTGTTCCTCTGCACTCCACAGCTCCACCTGCCAACAGGAATTTCCCTCTGCAGGTGCATAGCACCTAGCCTGGGTGTCCTCAATTATACGCTTGTGGAGGAAATCCGCCGCGTCAGCGCACGTCTGGTGCGCTGACCACGGAGACGATTCCGCAATCGTTACACCTGGGCTCTCTGAATTAAAGCAGGTCTGCTGTTTTATTTCATATACTTGGTTAGGTTTAAAAGCAGAAAAACAGCAAGCAAGGTTTTAATATGACACAAAGTATAAAAGGAGTTAAACATAAAGGAAAATTCTATGTATGATCAAGATGGAATACCGTGCTAATCTCGTATCTAGCAATTTGTATTGTATTTGGCTAAACAAATCACTGCAGTGCTGCCCATCGCTGTACACCCACACTTTCCTTCAAATCTCATATTGGGAAATTTGTTTTGCATTTGGCTAAACAAATGACTGAAGTGCTACCTGACGCTATACAAACACAATGGGCAGAGATGAATGACTGTAAGTGGTGAGAGATTTCTCTAAATGAATAGAAACTACTCAAGCAAGACCCAGCACTGTTGCAGTTATTTCATTTAATTGAAAACGAAACTCCATAGTTTAATCAGCATATCATTTATATAAGCTGAACAAATAGCAAAGTTTCGAGAGGTGCATCCTGGCTTTTACAAGCTTGTGCAGCCATTACAATACATCCTATATATGCAGGGGTTCAAGACAAGAACCAATCATTTTCCTGAGCACCACTGTACCGATCAATCAGAGACTGACTGGCAGTAATAGGAACAGAGTCAGCTCACACTGAGGAGCTGATGGGGAACCTGTAGTCATGAACGTGCACCAATCAGGAGCACAAAGCAATGAGAGAAGCTACCAATCAAAATCAACCTTCGTGACCATCGAAACGTAAGAAAGTGCAGCATGTACTGTATGAAATGACGTGTGTCAATAACTGTAAGTGGGCCAGATGGGGAACTGCATGGTTCTCCCTAAAGACCACCCTCCCACAATATAAATTGGTAGCTTCCCCACACCACCAAATAAGCTTGCAAGAAGAAGCCTGCAAGGTGGAGAAAAAAATGGTGACTTCATTGGACGCTCTCAGTCGGTGGTGACCAATCACAGTTAGAATTCTCAAAATAGGTCTGTGTCCACTATAGGCACAACAAGGCTAAACATACAGTGGTGTGAAAAACTATTTGCCCCCTTCCTGATTTCTTATTCTTTTGCATGTTTGTCACACTTAAATGTTTCTGCTCATCAAAAACCGTTAACTATTCGTTAAAGATAACATAATTGAACACAAAATGCAGTTTTAAATGATGGTTTTTATTATTTAGTGAGAAAAAAAACTCAAAACCTACATGGCCCTGTGTGAAAAAGTGATTGCCCCCCTTGTTAAAAAATAACTTAACTGTGGTTTATGACACCTGAGTTCAATTTCTGTAGTCGCCCCCAGGCCCGATTACTGCCACACCTGTTTCAATCAAGAAATCACTTAAATAGGAGCTATCTGACACAGAGAAGTAGACCAAAAGCACCTCAAAAGCTAGACATCATGCCAAGATCCAAAGAAATTCAGGAACAATTGAGAACAAAAGTACTGTAATTGAGATCTATCAGTCTGGTAAAGGTTATAAAGCCATTTCTAAAGCTTTGGGACTCCAGTGAACCACAGTGAGAGCCATTATCCACAAATGGCAAAAACATGGAACAGTGATGAACCTTCCCAGGAGTGGCTGGCCGACCAAAATTACTCCAAGAGCGCAGAGAAAACTCATCCGAGAGGCCACAAAAGACCCCAGGACAACATCTAAAGAACTGCAGGCCTCACTTGCCTCAATTAAGGTTAGTGTTCACAACTCCACCATAAGAAAGAGACTGGGCAAAAATGGCCTGCATGGCAGATATCCAAGGCGCAAACCACTTTTAAGCAAAAAGAACATTAAGGCTCGTCTTAATCTTGCTAAAAAAAACACATCTCAATGATTGCCAAGACTTGTGGGAAAATACCTTGTGGACCGCCGAGACAAAAGTTGAACTTGTTGGAAGGTGCGTGTCCTGTTAAATCTGTCGTAGAAGTAACACAGCATTTCAGCAAAAGAACATCATACCAACAGTAAAATATGGTGGTGGTAGTGTGATGGTCTGGGGTTGTTTTGCTGCTTCAGGACCTGGAAGGCTTGCTGTGATTGATGGAACCATGAATTCTACTGTCTACCAAAAAATCCTGAAGGAGAATGTCCGGCCATCTGTTCGTCAACTCAAGCTGAAGCGATCTTGGGTGCTGCAGTGCTGCAGCAGGACAATGACCCAAAAGACACCAGCAAATCCACCTCTGAATGGCTGAAGAAAAACAAAATGAAGACTTTGGAGTGGCCTAGTCAAAGCCCTGACCTGAATCCTATTGAGATGTTGTGGCATGACCTTAAAAAGGTGGTTCATGCTAGAAAACCCTCAAGTAATGCTGAATTTCAACAATTCTGCAAAGATGAGTGGGCCAAATTTCCTCCAGAGTGCTGTAAAAGACTTGTTGCAAGTTATCGCAAACGCTTGATTGCAGTTATTGCTGCTAAGGGTGGCCCAACCAGTTATTAGATTCAGGGGGCAATTTCTTTTTCACACAGGGCCATGTAGGTTTTGAGTTTTTTTTCTCACTAAATAATAAAAACCATCATTTACAACTGCATTTTGTGTTCAATTATGTTATCTTTAACTAATGGTTAACGGTTTTTGATGAGCAGAAACATTTAAGTGTGACAAACATGCAAAAGAATAAGAAATCAGGAAGGGGGTAAATAGTTTTTCACACCACTGTAAAACACCCCTCTGCGTTATATACATTAGCCCAAGTCATATTCACGATTGAGACCTGTAGGAAACATTGTACCTAGTTTCTTTATCCAAAAGGCCTCCTGTAACGATCGGTGTCAGCACACAGAGAGAATCTGATTATTGGTGATCTGCAGTATCACCAAGACTACAGATTATACCTGATTATTGATGATCTGCAGAATCACCGATAATCCAAGTATAACTAACCTCTGGACACCTTATAGTGTGAGTGTTTGATGCAACAGTAATAACTTTGAGTAAGACCACCCGGGGAGCGGGTGGTCTTTGGCAGTACAGGCGATACTGCCTTTTGGGAGGAACAGAGACCTTCCAGTAGCCTGAGAACTCCAAAGGGGTGGAGTTTCAGGGTAAGGTAGGCGGAACCTGTGAGTGAGTGACACCTGAAGGTGGTAGTCACTACCAGGCAGGAGACCATCTCTTAACGAGAGAGATAGCTCTCGAGGTCGGGCAAGCCAGGTCGGCAACAGACAGATAAGGTACAAAGACAGAAGACTGATTCGGTATCCTAAGCGAGCAGGGTCTGGCAACAGGTAATCAGAAGTGCGAGGTACCGAATCAGAAAGCAGAGGGAGAGTCGGAAATGCAACAGGTCATAACAAATATCAACAATGCCTAGTCTTGGGTGTGAGGTCCGTGGTCTCTACACCCTGGAACTAGTCTGAAGTATAACAAAATGGTAACACAAGTCCCTAGTCTTGGGTGTGAGGTCCGTGGTCTCGACATCCTGGAACTAGTCTGAGGTATAACAGAATGATAATACAGAGTCCCTAGTCTGGGTGTGAGGTCCGTGGTCTCGACACCCTGGAACTAGTCTGATGTATAACAGAATAATAATACAGTAGTAATCTGGCTCAGTGTGAATTCCCAGGTCCTCCTGGTTCAAACACACTGTTGGATCTGACTAAGGTCTGAGTGATTCCACGTAGTGTTCGCAACGGCAGACAACCAGCAACTGACAAGCAAGCTGCCGCCCCGCCCAAGACACTCAGCCAATCAGGAGTCCAGCAGGAATCAGCTGATCGTCCTGATCAGCTGACACATCTCCTGCTGGCATAAAGGTCCTGACTTTTGGCGCACGCGTGCGTAGCTCTCCATCCAGATGCACTAGAGATCCCAGCCGACCCAGACATGCGTTGCTGCGCGGAAACCGCCACGCTGGACGCGGAATCAGCCGCCTTGACGCGGCGGCTTCTCCGCGTTTTCTCACACCTCCCTTTAGAGAATCATTCTTTGCCTGTCAGTTTGTCTCTGCCTGATCATGTTGAAATGTGACAAGATGGTGTAGAGGGTTAGGAACAGAGATCCAAGGGATAGCTCTTCTGTGGGTACTTCAATCCCATTTCCCTTTTTCTAAGGTTTCTTTGTTTAGGATCAATGACAATTCTGTCTACTTGATCACACTGATTTTTCAGGAATATTTTAACAATGTGGGGAAGATGAAAACTTTTATAATGGAGCAATAAACTCTTATCAGTTGCTTTTCTGAACAGATGAGTAATGAGTACACCTTCACTTTTTTCACACCCACATATCAAGGAAAGAGACTGATTTTACACCACAATGTACAATATAGTTAAAAATATGCATGGATATTTCTCGTGTATTTCTCATGTAATTGAGACAGTTGCTCGTGGCCCCAACTAAATGTCAATAAATAAACAAAAATGTCATCCATGCATCTCGACCACCCTTTGGAGTGGGGGAGAAACAACTGATTTGTATATATAAAGGATTCCTCATAGAGGCCCATGTATAAATTAGCATATGATAAAGCCACGTTCGACCCCATTGCTGTTCCATGTCATTGTTCATAATAAAAACCTCAAAGCGAAAATAAATTTCTCCTTAAGACAATTTGCTGCAAATTAATAAAAAAAAACCCTTGAAAGTCTGTCACACCAATACAAGTCTACAGATAGTGCTAAGATACTTCCACACTTCCATCATAAACAATGGAGGTGTAGAAAGACTCAACATCCAATTAGACAAGCAAATCCTTGTCACCAACAAACTTAATCACCCCTATCATCTCAAGGAACATTTCAGTGTCCTTTCTATATAATGGAAGTGAGACAACTCAGGGCCTAAGGGTCCAATCCAGGGACCTAGCAATAGGAGAAAATATGAGATTAAATGCCAGATGGAATTAGCAGGCTCTTGTAAACTTTTCACAAAATGTATAGGAGAGGGTTGACTGGTCCAAGTGGCCGTGGACCAAAAAGTGGGCTAACTAGTGAACAATTATTTCTTTTGAGACTGCATTTTTAATAATCCATTAATCAATTATTTCAGTCCCCAAACTGAATCCCTGTCAAGTAGACAATAATACAAATATGTCCCCTAGCTGTCTCATGATATCTGATCTGTACTGTGCACTGTCCATCACCACCCTCCCCCATTATCACCAGCTTTAATGGTATGTTTAATGTTTAATTTTTAGTGAATTAAAATTATCCTCTAGCAGTTTTAGAGCTAAAAGCTCTGACTGGCTTATGTTCTTATGTCTAGTGGGAAGATTTCTGGCAAGGTTTATTCTTTTTGATCTTCTGTACTTAAAGTTCTTCTGTTCTTTTGTTATCTGCCTTTCAGACTCCCTTTTTTGTATTTTTCTGCTCCTGTTCTATTTTGATATGAGATTGTCCCAGGCTGTGCATTCAACTTGCAGTCTGCCAGAATACTGATCATAAGGCCTGTTTCAGTATTCAGATTTCCTGTCCGGCTTCCTATTGGTTCATGGTGTAAATCAATAGGAAGTCAGGGTTAAAAAACTAAATAAGCCCCCATAGTATTGCACTTTGCCACAGAGCATAATTGCCTCTATATTAAGGGATTAACAAAGTAAATTTATGGATTTGTGTCTTTTCCTGGTTGCCCTCCAAACCACAAAAAATGGCCCCTCCCCAGTTTTATATACATTTTTTTGTGCTTTTTGGTACATTTGCCTGCTGTAGTTGCTCTCAAGAGAGCAGAACAAACATTTTCCCCACAGGTGTTCTGATTCAGGACCTCCCAAATCCAGGACATTTGGCTTCACCAGTTTGACTCACACGCTTCTAAATGTAATGTTGCCTTCTTAAAGCGGACCCAAACCAAACATTTTTTTAATTCAAAATATTTAGTTGCACCACTCTGACACATACAAATATAAATAAACACTCCTTCAAGCCTATGAGCATTTCAGTGCATGCTTTTCACCCTCCTCTTTGCATAACTAGGGTTATACAGGTGGCAGCCATTAGCAATTCCTCCATTGCTGGACACCATCTACTCCACCAGTTTGCCGGATTATTTGCCGGCAATATGAAAGGAAGGGAGGGGTTTCTCCAATAAATGTAAAATATTTTATATTTGTCATCATGCAGCTGAAAAAAGGCTGCCATTTATTATAATTAGGAAAATAGATTTTATTTCTTAAATCTTGTATTTTTAGTTTGGGTCCACTTTAAAGAGGATCTGTAAAAATAAAAACATCCACTGGGGGTTGCTTGACTAGGGAGGGGAAGCCTCGGGATCCTAATGGGGCTTCCCCCATTATCCTCTGTCCCTTGGTAGGGAGGGGGGAAAATGGGTTGGGGGGGGTTGGTGTTTATTACAGATCCTCTTTAACCACTTAAGTACCAGCGGTCTCTGCCCCCTTAAGAACCAGAGACCGCTGGTACAAACAAACTGCAGAATAGCGACGAATCGCCGCACATACCAATCCCCCAATTGCCATCACCGCTGCACATTGGGAACCTGGGCCACCCACTCTGCCGTCTCTATGACGGCAAAGTTTCTGTGAGCCGGTCAGGAGCCGCTTTCACCGGGGCCAGTGCCGCGCTAGACCGGGGCCGGTGGCGGGGAACGGCGGATCGGAGGAGGACGGCGTGGGACATTACAGTTACATGGGGCAGATAGAAGCTCCAGGTAAGTGACGGTTTTTATCCTCAGGTTCCCCCTTTTAAGTAGTTAAAACAGAAGGTATTTGTGATAATTCAGCTTTAATTGACCAACTGTGGTTTCCCATGATGCATCACTGTTGAATATGCAAATCATCTCTTTATGCCCCTGGAAGCAAGGCTGCACATCCAGAACTGCTGGTGTATAGTGAGCCGGTAGCTACTACATTTTACAAAGCCACATCAATTCAACAAGTATACAACCTGTTTTTGACTTTTGGTCCTCATACCTTCTGTTTTAAGAAGGCAAAATTACATTTTGAATATATTTTTGAATTGAGGGCTTTTTGGCCTCTTTTAGCCCTTTGTACCTTCCTAGTGCTTCTGGTCACCATGAGCTGCTTGGGTATTCCTCACATGCCTAGGAGAAGCTAACAGCCAGTGGAATCAAATTAGAATCAGAACACCTGATCTGCATCCCTGACCTGGTTCATAGAAGGTCAGCTGAAACATGCCTAGTGGCCCTGGATCAAGTAATAAACCTCACTCAGTAGTTTGTGAATCAGTGATGAATGGAGAAACCTAGTTCACATCCTGGCAATGCTGTCAGAGGTACATGATGCTTGTTCCAGATAAAACTAGCTGAACAAATAGATTTTTTCAGCTGAGTGCAATCACCTGTGTGATTCAATGGCAATAACTGGGCAGCAAACGGATTTTAAAAGCGGATCAGGACCATTTCTAGGGACGGGCACAGCGAATGACCACCCGGGGGCCAGTGAGGGAGGGGGGTGCAGCGGCATGCTGTGACTCAACCGCGGGGATGGGGTCCCCCCCCCCCTTCGGGTACCCCTCCATGCCCCCCTCAATTGCTGAAATGTATGAGCTGCGGTAAGTGGAAACTCACCTTCCGGGCTCCAAGCAAGGATGACGTACCGCCGGACTCCTCTGACTCTATTGCCCCTCACTACTTCCGGAAATCAGGAAGTAGTAAGAGACACTAGAGACAGAGGAGCCCGGCAATACATCATCCTCACTCGGAGCCTGGAAAAGTTTCTTTCCACTTACCGCTTCCTGCTGCTCAAACATTTCAGGAACGGAGGAGGGCCTGAGGAGAAGGAGGGAGGAGTCGGGCCCCCCTCCTTGCAGCTGAATCCCAGCGTACCACTGCTCCCCCCTCCTTCACTGTAATCCCCCCCTTCACTGGGGGGCACCTATGTCTGGCTACCTATACTGGGGTGGGGACACACTCATGCGTGGCTAACTATACTGGGAGGGCATCCATGCCTGGCTACCTATACTGGGGCACCTATAGCTGGTTTCCTATACAGGGGCACATATGCCTGGCTACCTATACTCGGGCACCCATAGCTGGCTACCTATATTGGGGCACCTATGGCTGGCTACCTATACTGGGGGCACCCATGCCTGGCTACCTATACTGGGATACCTATATCTGAGTTCCTATACTAGGAGCACCTATAGCTGGCTACCTATACTGGAGCCCCTATACTGGGGCCACCTATACCTAACTACCTATACTGGGGCACCTATGACTGACTACCTATACTGGGGTCACCCATGCCTGGCTACCTATACTGGGGCACCTATAGCTGGTTACCTATACTGGGGCACCTATGCCTGGCTACCTATACTGGGGCACCTACAGCTGGCTACCTATACTGGGGCACCCATGCCTGGCTACCTATACTGCAGGCACCCATGTCTGGCTACCTACACTGGGGCATCTATAGTTGGCTACCTATACTGGGGGCACCTATGTCTGGCTGCCTATACTGGGGGAACCCATGCCTCGCTACCTATACTGGGGCACCTATAGCTGGCTACCTACACTGTAGGCACCTATACCTGGATACCTATACTGGGGGTCTAAATACTGCAATGCAAATAATGTTCTCGAGCCGGGGGTGGGGGTAAGGGGTGCACAATTTTTACACCCTCACCCTAGGAGCAATTTAGCCTAGAAACTGTCCCAAAGCTTGTAACCCAAATTTTATCTCTTTAGCCTGATATTTGACAATGGAAAATGTGTTTAGCCTTTTAACTAATACAGCATACACATAATGAAACTGTAAAGACAAATGCTTGGAGATGGGGAAAAAGTAGGTGTCCCTTTTATCTTGTTATGCATTTTTAAAATTAAGCATTTATCAATAGTCAGCTAAGGTATGAAATGAACATATGGTTCAGTTTCTACAAATTCTTCTTGCAAGTTACCTTTCACCGTTATCTGCCTGAGCTGGTTAATATACAACTAAACGTCTCTGGAGACTAAATTTGACACGAGTAGTGCTGCCAATGCTAGGTTATTTTGCAGACACTGCAATAAGCACTGATTCGGGTCAGTTACCTTAGTTGCTGTGCTTTTATTTTTCTGCTATAAGAATCCAGTATAATATCATTCATTTTAGAGCAAGTCTATAATTGCACAAAATACTAACACATTATAGTATTTATAATCTTTTAACTAGTCTTCTTTGAAAAGTCAGATAATAAGTGGTTACAGTATATCCTCATGGTTACTTCCTATTCTATATGCTGGAAACATTTCTTCCCACTCTAGACATTACATGCCTCCAGGAATCATGGCTACTGTGATAAAGTAAGAAAGTTCTCACAATGTACCCAGGTGTTCTGCTTTGTTGTGATCTTTGAAGCTCCTTCTTGTACTGCTTGTAATTACTATGAGGCCTGGGACCCACTAGAAGCGCTGATTACCAGCGACCATCAAAGCGCTACACAAGTGGATCCCTATGAGGGTGGTCCCACTAGCAGTGTTGTGATCATAAAGGAATCGCAAAACACAGCGTGCAGCATTTTAGGAGCGATCCCAGAGCAATTGTATCAGTGATTCGGCAAATCGCGGGAGCTTTGCCTTTGCTGCAAAGCACCCATAGTGGGTCCCAGGCCTGGTTACCTACTGATCACCTGGCTCTTCGTTTTGCAGCTTTCTTTTAAGAGATGTCAAGCAGCTTTTAGGGACTTTTCACACTATGAGCTGCGCTGTGCACGTCAACGCGCATGCTGTGCATTGGGAGCACATGCATGAAATTGCATTTGTGCATGCATTTGTAGTGTGAAAGAGCCCTTTCTGGTTTCATATTTTGGGTGGCTTGATGCACTGTATACACCAGATAGGTTATCCTCCAGTGTATTTTAAGACTCCTATTTCATTCTGGAAAGGAGGGTGTGTTTTCACTTTTGGAGATGTTATATAGGCAACTTTTGAAAATACTTAGGGAATTGTTTTGAATCCACTGTGTTGTGGCTGTTGGTAAGTATCCGATAAACACCCTCTGTGATAACCTTATACTATTATACTCCTCTTTAAATCCTTGTATACATGTAAGACGATGTCAGTCAGAAGGGATCAGGGCACAATCTCTCAGGCAACAGTTCTGGGTCAAGTCTGTACAAGCACGGGGGGTATGGGAGGAGGGCTATGGCACACTGGAGGAGGTTGGGAGTTCTACAAGTGACCTGCTGCGAGGGGCTGGGCTAGCGGTGCATTGTGCTGCTATGCAGGGAGAGTGTGCTTGGCACAGTGGGCTAAATGAGAGGAACAATGTCCTTGGCCTGTGCTTGGTCAAAATTCTGAGCTGGGCCATTTATCAAGGCTGGTTGGGCTCATCTTTAGTATCTACAGAATAGCATTGCAGTGACTGGTATTACAAAATACAGTGAACATAACCTAACCTTCAGTAAATTACTGACCACCCATTGCGGTGAAGGTGTGATATACTGTCCTGCTTCCTCTTTGGTATGCTAGGTTACATTATCGTATCTCTCCATAAGAAGAGACAATCCTTATCAGCTCATTTCTACGTATTTTAGTTATTTTAGGAAACTGGGGTTACTCTGATGAAACCTGATCTGTTTTTCCATATGCTTCACAGTGAGTCAGTTAGTGAGTCATTGTAGTGAATCAACCAAGCTGCAGTAAAAGAAATTTACTTACAACCCAAATTAGTAGCGCTTTCCATGTATAAAACCAGTGTGTTTAATCAGCCAACAGCCCCTGATGAGTCAGCTGTGCTAATGAAACCGGTAGGGCGGAGCTAAGGGAGAAGCGCTGGACTTACAGGAGGAAGGAAGACAACACACAGCCGTGGCCTGGACTGCTTTTGAAGGGACGATGAATATACAGTGCGTTGTTATGTTCTAAAGGCTCTTATGGCTATAGACTGTTTTTATCGATTTGGCTGATTAAACACGCTGGTTTTATACATGGAAAGAGTTTTTTTTTTGAGGTGCACATGGATGCTAGAGTCCGGATGTTTCAAAGGGGGAAGACAGCAATACCGATATACCTATATACAGGTCCTTCTCAAAAAATTAGCATATTGTGATAAAGTTCATTATTTTCTGTAATGTACTGATAAACATTAGACTTTCATATATTTTAGATTCATTACACACAATTTAAGTAGTTCAAGCCTTTTACTGTTTTAATATTGATGATTTTGGCATACAGCTCATGAAAATCCAAAATTCCTATCTCAAAAAATTAGCATATTTCATCCGACCAATAAAAGAAAAGTGTTTTTAAAACAAAAAAAGTCAACCTTCAAATAATTATGTTCAGTTATGCACTCAATACTTGGTCAGGAATCCTTTTGCAGAAATGGCTGCTTCAATGTGGCGTGGCATGGAGGCAATCCGCCTATGGCACTGCTCAGGTGTTATGGAGGCCCAGGATGTTTCAATAGTGGCCTTAAGCTCATCCAGAGTGTTGGGTCTTGCATCTCTCAACTTTCTCTTCACAATATCCCACAGATTCTCTATGGGGTTCAGGTCAGGAGAGTTGGCAGACCAATTGAGCACAGTAATACCATGATCAGTAAGCCATTTACCAGTGGTTTTGGCACTGTGAGCAGGTGCCAGGTCGTGCTGAAAAATGAAATCTTCATCTCCATAAAGCTTTTCAGCAGATGAAAGCATGAAGTGCTCCAAAATCTCCTTATAGCTAGCTGCATTGACCCTGCCCACAGTGGACCAACACCAGCAGCTGACATGGCAACCCAGACCATCACTGACTGTGTGTAATTGACACTGGACTTCAGGCATCTTGGCATTTCCCTCTCCCCAGTCTTCCTCCAGACTCTGGCACCTTGATTTCCGAATGACATGCAAAAGTAGCTTTCATCCAAAAAAAAGTACTATGGACCACTGAGCAACAATCCAGTGCTGCTTCTCTGTAGCCCAGCTCAGGCGATTTTGACGTTGTTTCTAGTTCAAAAGTGGCTTGACCTGGGGAATGCGGCACCTGTAGCCCATTTCCTGCACACGCCTGTACATGGTGGCTCTGGATGTTTCTACTCCAGACTCAGTCCATTGCTTCCGCAGGTCCCCCAAGGTCTGGAATCGGTCCTTCTCCACAATCTTCCTCAGGGTCCGGTCACCTCTTCTCATTGTGCAGCATTTTCTGCCACACTTTTTCCTTCCCACAGACTTTCCACTGAGATGCCTTGAAACAGCACTTTGGGAACAGCCTATTCATTCAGAAATTTCTTTCTGTGTCTTACCCTCTTGCTTGAGGGTGTCAATGATGGCCTTCTGGACAGCAGTCAGGTTGGCAGTCTTACCCATGATTGCGGTTTTGAGTAATGAACCAGGCTGGGAGTTTTTAAAAGCCTCAGGAATCTTTTGCAGGTGTTTAGAGTTAATTAGTTGATTCAGATGATTAGGTTAATAGCTCGTTTAGAGAACCTTTTCATGATATGCTAATTTTTTGCGATAGTAATTTTGGGGTTTTCATGAGCTGTATGCCAAAATCATCAATATTAAAACAATAAAAGGCTTGAACTACTTCAGTTGTGTGTAATGAATCTAAAATATATGAAAGTCTAATGTTTATCAGTACATTAAAGAAAATAATGAACTTTATCACAATATGCTAATTTTTTGAGAAGATGTTACAGTGACCAAAGAGGTGTATTTGGATGTCGGCTCTGGAGGTTAAAAGGGGGGATGACAGATCTGATTACTGCTTACAAGAGAGTTTCAGGTGAGCAGGGGAAGGAAGAGGGGTGTGACCCCGATACCCTGGTGATGGTGTTTCCCACATCCTGGGTTATTTAGTGGGTGCAATGAGGGCATACACTGTAAGTGAACATCATGTAAAAATTGCCGCGATCGCATACCTTTTTTTATATGCATACGCGCCGATTTTTACTCGATTTTAATGAAAGTGAATGCGCTAAATCAATCTCAAGTACATAGAAAAGCGCTTATAGTGTGTCTGAGCCCTTAAGGTGTTATGTGTTTAAAGAGTCATGCGGTGATTGGATGCTTGCAACATTTGAACATTGCTACTAATTTGGGTTGTAAGTGTATGGGACTACTGGGTGGCATGAACTGCAGCGCTCCACCAGAGAAGGAACATTGAAATCACGTGAGACTCTAAGCGTGGTTTACACTACTGTTTATTAATTTACTGCTTGCTTGTTTTAAGACGGCAAATTTCTGTTTTGCATAACATTTTAGTAAGAGGGCTTTTTGATCCTTTTTAGCCCCATACACATTCCTAGGAGTTCTGGTTCACCCTTAGCCTTCTGGGCAACTGTAATTTACAACAGATAGAGCATTTACTTACTTCATTGTTTAACCCTAACAATCAGGAATGACACGCTACCATCTTTGGACACTGTGGTTTGCTTGTATTATGTGACTATGAGCAATCGGTTATGAAATTCTGTCTACAGTTGGTGGTTGTGACTGGGGGTTATCTCTGGTCACTTCAGTGAAATGAGGAAGAACATGTGATCGCTACTCACTGGGAGCTGAGCCACCAATTTTTAATAGATACATTTAAATCTGCTTAGGGATTACGTGCACTGCTATGTCAGTGCTAGGTACACATAATAGTTTTAAATCTACTTAATAAAACGGGGCAGAATATATTTCCATTTCCTGTTTTTAAGACATGCAGAGTGCATATTTTGCAAAATACATTTTTAAAATGCAAATCAAAGCTATCAATCTCGCCACCTATAGTGATGCAACAATCTTTGTGAAGTGGCAAACTCCAAGGCTCTTCTGCAGCAGCGCCAAGGTACCTTTTTTGCCACAATATTGTAGCAATTGCGATGTGGCCCTCACTGGCCTGAATGAAATTGCTCCAGATCAATCACAGTGCAACTGCAACACTGCTTTGGGCTCACTCCCATAGCCTTTCAGTAGCAAAGCTCTTTCTAGATTCCTAGAATGCATAAACTGTGCTGAAAATGCTGTAGTAAGCCCCTAGCCTCATTTCAGTAAGACTGAACCCTACTTTGGGCTTTATTCACTAAAGGGTGCTAACACAGCACACCTAAAAGCTTTCCACATGCAAACTAGGGTGCTAAGTAGTTTGCACAGCAAAGCTGTTACTGTTTGCGTGCTATTTTAGTGCGCGTAAAAGTTTGCACACATAAATTTTGTGCACATTGCTTTGCATGAAAAAGCAGCCGCTTCGTGTGCAAAGTATGCTTATCACGCTGATTTTGCACTCGAAGCTGTGAGCGCAAAACTTTGCGCGCGAAGCACAAAACTTTGTGTGCGCAAACGTTTTGCGCACATATTGGCGCGCGCAAAGCCAGTTTGCACATGCTAAGTGGATTTTCACTGGCGTGCTAACACTTAGCACGCTTTTGTGAATCAAGCCCTTTGTGTGGAAGATGGCAGATGCATCCCTGCAAACAGCTTAAAGTAAACTTTAAAGTGAACCCTAGGAGAGAGCAGTAAGAAAACAGAGGCGCCTACTGCTCTACCGTGTCCACCCCTGGTGGAGGGGTGATCTACCCCTTTTCCTGATCTACAGAGAGCGACTTCTTATCCCTGAGTGAGGACAGGTCTAATCTCCTCACCTGCCTATACAGTGGTTGCCTATGTGGTAACCCACGCTTGTGAGTATACTCTTCTCACTGATTATCCTTACTTTATTTTTGCATATCATACTACACTATATTGGGCTCTCGGTTTCTCAAAGTTTTACCTAGAAGAGAGGGTTATGGAGGCTGACATATTTATTTACTTTTAAGCAATACGTTAAGTAATAATCCTATAATAATCCTAACTAGCTGTATAGCACTTTTCTCCTGTTGGACTCAAAGTGCTCAAGAGCTGCGGTCACTAGGGGTGCGCTCAAGAGGCCACCCTGCAGTGTGATGAAGTCTTACCCAAGGACTTCTTACTGAATAGGTACTGACCCTAGCCAGGATTTGAATCCTGGTCTCCCATGACAAAGGCAGAGCCTTGTTTCTGGTGTACTTCAGACACTACTGAAGCCAAATAGATCAGCAGGGCTGCCAGGCAACTGGTATTGTTTAAAAATAAAGAAATATGGCAGCCTTCATATCACTCTCACCTTGGGTTTACTTTAAGCGGGGGAAAGAAGTTGAGTTTTACTTATGTGGGGCTTCTTCCAGCCCCATACTATCTGAGGTCCCTCGGGTCCTCCCGGATCCCTCTGTTGTGCTGCTGTCACCCCATGCGTTGTCCCAACCACACACATCCACCCGATCACATTCTTGGAGCCGGGAACATTCTGTATGCGTGCAGTTTGCAAAACTTGCAATGGTTACGAGAGTGCAATGAAGGAGACGTGCAGCCAGGACAGTGCATTGTGCAACACACCTCACATACGTTGCATTAGTATCTGTAAAATTGCGATGCACTGCCTGGGCACAGCAATAGCAATTCAACCCCATAGTGAGGAATCTTGGAGGTTAGTGAATAACACATTAGCATTTGCAAGATTGCAGTTTCAATAAACTAGGTACCAATTTCTTTTATAAAAAAAAACAACATTTTTACAATTCCTGTAGTGCCACTGATACATTTCTAACCTTTCAGCAACCCTCCCTCTGGACCAATATGACTCGGGCAAGGGCGTATATCTAAAAAAGGAGCCTGGTAAAATGGGCGTGTAATACTGTAATAGAATATCAGTAAAAATACAGATATTCTGCTATCTTTGAGTGTAACCCTAGTCTCACACTAATCTACCCCACCTACTCCTAACACTCACCCCACATCTCAACTTAACACTAACTTCCCCCAAACTACTACTAACACTAACTCCCCCATCTATGCTCAACACTAACCTAACCCCACCTACTCCTAACTCTAACCTCCCCCCACCTACTCCTAACACTAACCTCCCCCAACTTACTCGTAACACTAACCTCCCCCCACTTACTCGTAACACTAACCTCCCCCCAACTACTCCTAACACTAACCGTCCCCACCTACTCCTAAGACTAACCTTCCCCACCTACTCCTAACACTAACCTCCCCCACCTACTCCTAACACTAACCTACCCCCACCTACTCCTAACACTAACCTACCCCCACCTACTCCTAACACTAACCTCCCTCCACCTACTCCTAACACTAACCTTCCCCCACCTACTCCTAACACTAACCTCCCCTGTCTATGCCTAACACTAAACTCCCCCACCTACTCCTAACACTAACCTCCCCCCAACTACTTCTAACACTAACCTCCCCCCACTTACTTCTAACACTAACCTCCCCCCACCTACGCCTAACACTAACCTCCCCCCACCTACTCCTAACACTAACCTCCCCAACCTACTCCTAACACTAACTTCCCCCTCCTACTCATAACACTAACCTCCCTCACCTACTCCTAACACTAACCTTCCCCCACCCACTCCTAACACTAACCTCCCCGTCTATGCCTAACACTAACCTTCCCCACCTACTCCTAACACTAACCTCCCCCCAACTACTTCTAACACTAACCTCCCCCCACTTACTTCTAACACTAACCTCCCCCCAACTACGCCTAACACTAACCTCCCCCCACCTACTCCTAACACTAACCTCCCCAACCTACTCCTAACACTAACCTCCCCCTCCTACTCATAACACTAACCTCCCTCACCTACTCCTAACACTAACCTCCCCCACCTACTCCTAACACTAACCTCCCCCCACCTACTCCTAACACTAACCTCCCCCCACCTACTCCTAACACTAACCTCCCCAACCTACTCCTAACACTAACCTCCCCCTCCTACTCATAACACTAACCTCCCTCACCTACAGAGCTGGGACAAGCTCCTCCAGCACCCAAGGCTGAGACACCAAATTGCGCCCCTCCATCCCTCCCACCCCGGCCGTCACACACTGATTGCTTTTAGACTAAGAGGGCCACAGGGCCCACAAGATCCCCAACACCTTAATATCTAGTTATCTGGCTTGCAGTCACTGCTATGTATCCCCTTTTCTTATTTATTTCTGCTTCAAACACAATTAGGAATGACAGCTGAATGAATTGTGCGCCCCCTCCTACACTGCGCCCTGAGGCTGGAGCCTCTCCAGCCTATGCCTCGGCCCGGCCCTGCTCACCTACTCCTAACACTAACCTCCCCCACCTACTACTAACACTAACCTCCCCAACCTACTCCTAACACTAACCTCCCCAACTTACTCCTAACACTAACCTCCCCATCTACTCCTAACACTAACCTCCCCCTCCTACTCATAACACTAACCTCCCTCACCTACTCCTAACACTAACCTCCCCCACCTACTCCTAACACTAACCTCCCCATCTACTCCTAACACTAACCTTCCCCCACCTACTCTTAACACTAACCTCCCCCACCTACTCTTAACACTAACCTCCCCCGTCTATGCCTAACACTAAACCACTCTACCTATTTAAATGCACTTCCCTGCTGTTCCACTGATAACCCACAGACTAAATGACCTCCCGACACTCGGCCATATTAATAACCTAACTTACCTCCTGGTGCATGGTTAAATTATAGCTGAGCACTTTTTACCGCTCAGCCAATAACCTGACACCCAATTACCACTGGCTCTCATCTACAATATATTATCACGCCACTGCAGTGAGCTCCCATAGCTAGAGCTCATCTAAACTATAGACAAACTCTGGCACCCTTATTATCATGCATGTGAGCAAGGTCATAAACACTAACACAAAATGGGGTATATTCACTAAAGATTGATAAACTATATGCATGCACGTAAGGTTTACCAGGTGTTTTGCAATGTATGTAGAGCACATTGTGCATTTAGTGCAAGTCACATTACATATCCAACATGCATGTTGCTTGTACAGTATAACTGTAAGGAGTCAGCAGGCCGCCACTGCCGGTGTAGTGAAATTTTTTGCAACTTTATCAGATTTTGCAGAATCAGAAAGTGCAACCTAACCATTGACTTTAACCTATCTGTATCAGAAAATGCAACCCAACCAAACCCTATTCTCACACAGAACCCTGCACTCTTGCTCAACTAATAACCCCCCCTGGAGGGATCAATCCCCCCTCTTGCTCAACTAATAACCCCCCCCCCGAGGGAACAATCCCCCCATCTGGCTCAACTAATAACCCCCCCCCCGAAGGGAACAATCCCCCCTCTGTGGTTGCAAAAAATTACAGGCGTGTTAACAGAGAGAAGCCACGCCTACACAGTTATACACTGTCCTCTATGGCAAGTTGCAAGATATAATGGGATGCAAAATCTTTCATTACGCCGGCCCTGCCGCTGACTCACATGCGTGCAGGTTGGCAGATGGAGGACGAGTGTCAGTAAGCGCTCCGACAGTAGTCACGTGTCTCCCTGTGTGTCAGCTGATTAGCTGACAGGCTGAGCTCCGATTGGTGAAGGCTATGTATTTGAATCTGGTGAGCGCTTCTGTCTGGGCCCGTGATAGCCTATGCTGGGCTTGTAGCTGAGATTGAGCTCACACCAAGTGCCTTGTCTTGCTGCAGATTTCTGTCTGTCTCTTGACCAAGCTTCTTGCAGAATTGATTACCTGTTGCTGACCCGGATTGGACCTGACTACGTTTCTCCTGATCACCTGTTATTGACCCGGCTTGTACCTGACCTTGAATCTTTACTGGACTTCCTGTTGCCAACCACGGATTGTTAAAGGACCTTGCATGAACGCTGCCTGCCCTGATCCCGGCCTGCTTGACCACGCATCTGTATTGTGATAATTACACTTTCGTCTGGATTGCTTCAGCCCTTAGGACTCAGGTGACTATTCAAGTATACTGTGTCTTCCTATATCTTGCTGTGTTGGTGAATGCTATTTGCCATGTAGTATGTTACATCTACCCAGCCTTGGACTGACCCACCAAACTGCTGATGACTCCATCGGTGGGCATCGCCTCCTGGGGGCCCCAGAGCCGGCACAGCGCAGGAAGGGGGGAAATTGGGCACACAGAGCGGCGGGGAGGGGGGGAAGCTTCCCCCCCCTCCCTCACCTAGGGCCCCCCCCTCCGCGCTCCCCCTTCCGCAATCCCCCTCCCTCCAAAATTTCAGCCAGTACTTCCTGTGAGAGCGTGATTGGTCAGTGCATTGCAGGAGACGGAGACCAGCCAGCGGCACGCAGAGCGATGGATCTCCTCTGATGACTGATGTCTTCATGCCGGTAAGCTATTCCCCGCTCGCTGCCGCTGGCTGAAATTTTGGAGGGAGGGGGAGTGCGGAAGGGGGAGCGCGGAAGGGGGGGCCCCTAGGTGAGGGAGGGGGGGAAGCTTCCCCCTCCCCGCCGCTCTGTGTGCCCACTGACTGTCCCCCTTCTTGCGCTGTGGGACACCTGTGACCTGCGCCTGCAGCCTGCCTACCTAAACGGGGGGGCCTCCAGGTGAGGGAGGGGGGGAAGCTTCCCCGCCGCTCTGTGTGCCCACTGCCCCCCCTACCAAGCTGGGGGGGATATTAGACCTACCTAACTGGGGACACCTGTGACCTGCCTACCTAAACTGGGGGGGGGCTCCAGGTGAGGAAGGGGGGAGCTCCAGGTGAGGGAGGGGGGGAAGCTTCCCCCCCTCCCTGCCGCTCTGTGCTCACTGCACCCCCTTCCAGCATGGGGGCCCCCACTAACAGGGGACCTGACTTTGTGGGGATATCTGCCGCCAATTTGATTGCATTTTGTGGGGATATCTGCCGCCAATCTGTTTGCATTTTGTGGGGATATCTGCCGCCAATTTGATTGCATTTTGTGGGGATATCTGCCGCCAATTTGATTGCATTTTGTGGGGATATCTGCCGCCAATCTGTTTGCATTCTGTGGGGATATCTGCCGCCAATTTGATTGCATTTTGTGGGGATATCTGCCGCCAATCTATTTGCATTTTGCGGGGATATCTGCCGCCAATCTATTTACATTTTGTGGGGATATCTGCCGCCAATCTATTTGCATTTTGTGGGGATATCGGCCGCCAATTTGATTGCATTTTGTGGGGATATCGGCCGCCAATTTGATTGCATTTTGTGGGGATATTTGCCGCCAATCTGATTGCATTTTGTGGGGATATCTGCCGCCAATCTATTTGCATTTTGTGGGGATATCTGCTGCCAATTTGATTGCATTTTGTCGGAAAATCTGCTGCCATTTGACTACTTGATGAGTTATCATGAGGCATGTAACTACTTGATGATTTTATCTAAAATGTATCTGGTCGGACCTAATCTCTGTGAATAAAACTGCTACTTATTTTGTGTGGCTTTTTTTTTTTTTTTTTTAAAGTCTGCCCATGACCCATCATGACCACGCCCATGTTCCAGTGCGTGGTGACACTCATCAATTTTTGCTGCGGCGCGCCGAATGTGGACATATCCCTATTGGACACTGTCCTCAGAAGTGTTTATAATCTATTCCCTACCATAAAATCATACAAAATTTCTAGAGTACATGTATATGTGAGCCCAAAATGGGATGGGGGGAGGGGGGAGTGGGGGGGGGCAGGTTGAAACTTCCTCGGTGGGCCCTTAGTGTCCCAGTCCGACCCTGCATCTACCTGTAGGGTATTGTAGTGTATTATTAGGAAGGAGTTTACGCAGGAGTGGGGGCTGGGTTATAGGTCAGTCATATGGGCATACAGTCTGACCTATGGCAGGTGGCTGGACAAGCCTGACAATAACATGTGTTATGCAAATAGCGTAGCACACATTATGCAAGCAATGTACATGCGTATGTAACATGAGTTCTGCTTTGTGTGCAATACACATTACATAACTACCTGCAGATGTAATATAACCCAATATTAGCTTATAATCTCTGATCACTTATGTTCGTATGGATTACTTTAGACCAAGGGTGTCAAACTCAACAAAGTGGCCCAAAATTTTAAATATGGGGCCAAGTCACGGGCCAACCTCAATTTCTAGTGGCCACCTTCCTCCCTTATAAAGTTCCCTGGTGTCTAATGCCCCCTCTCCCTCAGCTATACAGTCACCTGGTGTCTAAAGCTTCCTCCCTCCCTTACACCCTTATACCAGTTCCCTGGTGCCTAATGGTCCTCCCTGCCTACCTTATACAGTTCCCTGGTGTCCAGTGCTTCACCTCCAATATAGCTTCCCTGGTGGTCTAGAGTGGGCCAAACATATTGCAAACTGGGGAAAACACTTGCAGGGCAAATTTGATGGCTCTGCGGTTCAGATTTGGCCCACGGGCCAGAGTTTGACATGTATGCTTTAAGCTATCAAACCAAGTATTTATGAGGCTACAAACATGTGTGATCACCGGACTGTGCATAAGAAAAATCCAACCCTTATTGCAGATCTTATCATAACTGCCATCTTATTATCAAATCATCTTTCCATGCAATTATTTGCTTGTGTTCAGGAACATAAACTCTGGCTGACTGCATGCTCAGCCCTGAGTACATAGACTCATCAAACAAAGCTATTACAGATGCTTTATGCATTATAGAAAGTTAATTATTTCTATAGTGTGTCACCAGCAAATGTAATCATTTTATTCATTTTGGCCTCGTTTATTTTGCAGCTTCACTTGAAGTATAAGCAATAATGGTGAATCATTAGTAATTTAGCTGGTTTCCTATCACAAATCCTGATTACCTGTCATTGATCGGTGACTGGAACACTGTAGCTAATATTTAACCTCCTTGCAAGAGGAAATGGTTTCAACACCAGAACAGGCTACTTTTTATGTGTAGCTTAGCTGCTTTCAAAATTATTATTTACTTTGTAGCTGTGACACATCCTGAGGGAATAGCGGGTGTCCCTTTGTTTCATCACTCTCATGCTGCTTTTTGTGCTAAGCTGGCTACTGTGCTATAAGAATTACATTTCCTTAAGTTAAACAAAGAACTCATTTGTAAATTTGTAACTGACTGTTACTGAATGTGAACCCTCCTCATGGTGCCAGCTTCTGCATCATCATTTAGCCAGGGCCGGTTCTCTCATGAAGCAAGGTAAAACATTTGCATCAGGTGGCATAGATTACAGGGGAAGCATTTTTGTACTGTGTTTACACTAACAGCATGTAGTCAGAGGAGGAAGAGAACTAGACTCAAAGACTCACAGCCAGCCAGTGTGCTATTGTGTTGAGCTGCAGCATGTCATGTGAGAACATTAACTGAAGCAGAGTACATTGTCAGGTGATGTGTGATCATTATAAATCGGGTGGGGGTGGGGCGCATTCTTACAAGTTTGCCTCAGGCAGCAAAAAGTCTAGAACCGGCTCTGAATTTGACTGTTGTTGGGGGGCGGTACAGAGAGTACTGACCACAGCTGTACTACATGAGAGATTATAATCTGTCACCATGGCACCAGTTTGTGTTAGCTAACAGACATCACATAAGGTGGCCATACACTAGACAATTTCACCCATTGATATCTGGCAGATTCGATCACTGTGATCAAATCTGCTACAAATCAATACCGCAAACGATGCCTGATTGATTTCCATCCGATAGCAATCGATGCAGTTTGATCGCGCATGACCGAAAATTTTGCTTTATTGGCAGCGGGGTTAGGAGCGTCACTAGTGGTATTTGATTTGGGGATGACCGACACAGAGTGTTGGCAGCACTCACGTGTCCTCCCGTGTCCAGTGTCATTACTTCATGCCACAAGGCTCCTCCTCCTTGTGTCTTCTCTTCCCGTCATGTGACAAAAGCTGTAGTTCAAAGGTCTGGCCTATATGCTGCCAGACCTCTAGTGTTTGAACTACAGCTTTTGTCACATGACACTGGGGGAAAAGACACAGGGAGGAGGAGCCTTGTGGCATGAAGTAAGGACACCAGACATGGGAGGACACACGCAGGTGGGACAGGTAAATGCTCTGCTGCCAGGGGGAGCACAGATGGGGAGACCTGGGTGGTCAGGCAGGCGGCTCTGGCTCCTCCACAGATTTTCAAAAGATTTCATGCTGAAATTAATTCATAATCTGTGTACAATGTGTGGGCAGCCAATATCAGGCCGATCTGGTGGCCATCTATAGGTTTTTGGCCACCTTTAACGCCTATACAACCGCGTTACGCCAATTGGCGTTAAGTCCTGGGGGCGTGTTTTGCAGGAGCGCCGCACCATCATCAGTCTCCCAGTGGCAGATCACTGATAGGAGACTGTTAAACGCAGAAACCGCCGTCTATTTACACTGTACAGCGCAGCAATCTAAGGCAGCGCTGTACTGAGGACAGCTGTGTCACTCGGCTGTCCCCTTGGGAGGCTCAGAAGCGATTGGCTAAAATAGGCTGATGCCTATGACAGCCGGTCGCTGTCATTGGCTGGCGGGGGGAGGGAGGGAGGGCAGCGAAAAAAAATAGCGATATTTATTTAAAAAAACCCACCACAAATAAGTTTAAAAAATTGAATAAATAAACAAGGCAGCAGCGATCAGAGACCATCAACAGGAAGCTCTGTTGGTGGGCATTAAAGGGGGAGGGGGGGGGTAATCACCTGTATGATGATTTGGGGACTCCGAGTAGAAAATAAAGTCAAAATCTGAACTTGCCTGGGGCTTTCTCCAGCCCACCGTAGGTCGGGAGGTCCCTCGGCAGCCTTCTGGCTCTTCTCCCAGGCCCTGCTCCGAAATGGCTCCCGGCGACACCGGGACCGAGTGTCAAGCTCCTTCTTCCGGAAAGATGACGTCAGTCGTCACCACGCTGGCCGCATTGCGTCATCACGGTGGCCGGCGTGACAGTACTGCACATGTGCGGTTTAATCGCGCATGCACAGTACTGTCACGCCGGCCGCCGTGGTGACGCGAGGCAGCAGGCGTGGTGACGACTGACGTCATCTTTCCGGAAGAAGGAGCCCGACACTCGATCCCGGTGTCGCCTGGAGCCATTTCGAAGCGGGGCCTGGGAGAAGAGCCAGAAGGACGCCGGGGTCCTCCCGACCTACGTTGAGCTGGAGAAAGCCCCAGGTTCAGATTTTGATTTTATTTACTACTCAGAGTCCCTTTAAAGCTGCAGTGACCTGAATTGTAAAAAAAAATAACCTGGTCACTAAGGGGTTGTAAGCCTATGGTCCTGAAGTGGTTAAAGTTTTACATTTCCCCTAGATTTTGTACCTTATGCTTTTACCTTCTTTTGTTTTCCCTGTAATGGAAGAAAGGACAAGAGCTTGTTAGGTGTAGTTTGTACTGGACAAGCCAGTTATAAGCAGGTTAGAAATACTATTTTTTGTTAAGACTTGTGCTTTGGATATGTTTATATTTTCTCGGGGTTTATGTTTCAAAGCAACTTATCTTTTATCTGATAACAATTTACCATTAGTACACCATGTCTTGGGTTCTCTAAAAAAAAACCTCAAGCAATTTGTAAGTGGTAGTAACTAATCTCACACAATCATAAAATAAAGCAGTGCATCATCTATTTTTAAGAGATCAACTAGGTCAGATAACTGTTTCCTGCTGACTTTTCTTTCTTTTGAGAAAATACAGGTTTAAAGCATTTAACTATTACAGCCGCACGGACATGAGTCTCGCGTCCACAGCTGCTGAGGCTACAGCCACAGGAACCAGTGGCGTAGCTAAGAAGCTGTGGGCCCCAGTGCAAGTTTTGCATTGGGGCCTCCCAAGCACTCTATACATAACAATTGATACGGCACACCAAATCCAATCAAGGACAACCACAGTGCAAGAAGGGGATGGGAAACTGAGTGTTAATGATCACTACTATTCAAAGCATCTATAGAAGTGATTATTACAAGGCTAGGACCAATAAAGAACTAATAATGTAGTTGAGAGTGGGCCCCATAGGGCCCCTATAGCCCAAGGGCCCAGATGCAATGGCTACCTCTGCACCCCCTATTGCTACGCCACTGACAGTAACGCGAGACTCATGTCCGTGCAGTTTATGGGGCTGCACTTGTGATCATGCGGGCGGAAGCCTGCAATCACGATCATCCCGGAGACAGGGAGGATTGGTGTCAGCGGACATGAGTCCCCTGAGCCAATCCATACTTGAACTTCGAGAATGATCTATCATTACAGTTTGTAACTGATGATTAGGGACTATTTTCTCCATGGGAACAGCCTATGTAAATTTTTGTTGTACCCACTAAGCTTGTCAGTTAGACCAGCAGGAAAGGCTGTAATGAAACATCACATTTTAAAGGGACCCTTAGCGGTAATTAAAAACGGAATTTGGATTTACCTGGGGCTTCCTCCAGCCCCTGTAGCCCGCGAGGTCCTCCGGCATCCTCTTCTTCACTCTCCTCGTCTTGCTGGGGGCTCCGGTAATCGTCAATTTTGTGCACATCCCCACCGCGTCATCACGCCGGTCACCGCAAACATCCTGCGCATGCACAGTTCAGTCTGTAGAAACCCACACATGTGCAGGAGGCTTCCGGCGACCGGCGTGATGACACGATGGGAGCGCACAGGTGCGACTTCACCCGTTCACCCGAACTCCGGGTGAATTACCAGAGTGGACCAGGAGAGGGAAGAAGAGGATGCCGGAGGATTTCATGGACTCATGCCACAGCTGAGAAGGGGGAAGGAGGTGGGTTTAGGAAGGGCATGACCTATCTGACACTAATCCCCCCCTCCTGTATTTCAGAGGCATAAGGGGTGGTAGTATGGACAACAGGCTTGAGCCCATTTTGATTGGCCAATCACTGACTACCTCCATGTAGTATGAGAGTTTACCTACACAATCTGTTCATACTATCCAAAATTTGTTGACCCTCATACTACATGGAGGTGGTAAAATTAGATAATCAACGGCCAATGAAAATTAAAGGTGTGTACCAGGCTTTACTGGAGACTGTCTAGAAAAATATGTCTGTGATTGAAGAGATGCAAGTAACGGTTGTGGTAATAGATCTAGGAAATCTAAAAAATATTTACAAGTTTTTGCTAAACTTAAAGTGAACCTTAAGTTAGAAAAAAAAAAGAGTTTTACTCACCTGGGGCTTCTACCAGCCCCTGAAGCAGTCCTGTGCCCTCGCAGCCACTCACTAATCCTCCGGTTCCCCACTGCCAGCTAGTTTCATTTTTGCCGACAGGCCAGTCAGGACTGGCCACGCGTAGCTTTTCCCGCATTCCCGACTGCAATTAGCGCTATTGCGGGCCGCAGCGCATACAAAAATATGCGTTGCCGCATATCTAAGCGTTCGTAATGCGTTCGTAATGCGGCAACGCGTATTTTTGTACGCGTTGCGGCCCACAATAGCGCTAATTGCAGTCAGGAATGCGGGAAAAAGCTACACGTGGCCAGTCCTGACGGGCCTGTCGGCAAAAACTAGCTGGCAGCGGGGGACCGGAGGATTAGTGAGTGGCTGCGAGGGCACAGGACTGCTTCAGGGGGCTGGGCTCATTTTTTTTTTCTGGCTTAAGTGTCTCTTTAAGCAAGGATTACACTCACTCATGGGAATGTTATATGCAACTTTTGATTTGTCCTCTACAATTTTAAAAATTTTGTGTGTTTTTATGCAAATAATCTGATTGTGATTTTTATGAACATACCACAATTTTAAAACAAAGACAAATCACAAAACCCATGAAACAACAGAAGCACAGGTATAATGTGATTCATGCACACCTATTTTCATTCTACTGGGAATTACTCCAGCATGCTTACTTCAAATGCACCTGTCCACAGCTGAGGGTGAAGCCTCTAGACCAGCCATGGGTAACGTATGGCCCATTTAGCTTTTTCAAACCAGCTCGCCCAGGGCCAGTTCTCTATAGAGATGGCCCGAACGGTTCGCCTGCGAACTTATTCATGCGAACTTCGGTGGTTCGCGTTCATGAACGAATGCGAACTTTATGGCAGTTCGACGCCCCCCCCCCCCCCCCCCCCCCTATACTACATCATTAGGGTCAACTTTTATCCTATACATCACAGTCAGCAGGCACAGGGAAGCCAATCAGGCTAGACTCCCTCCTGGAGCCCCCCCCCCCTTATAAAAAGCAGGCAGCGTCAGCCATTTCACTCACTCGTGTGGCTGCAGTAATGAGAGAATGGAGAGGTGCTGCAGAGACATTAGGGAAAGCTTAGTTAGGCTACAGTTAGGCTTGTTAGGTTGCTCTTTCTTGCTGATACTTATTGCTAAATAGCACTCCTCATCCTCAACAGCTCTTTTGAGAGCCAATGTTGTTTTTGTGATCTATTTTTTTTTTGTGTGTGTGTCCCGCGCAGACACTTGTGTTGCATATACAGCCCTGTCAGTCAGTCACAGCTGCTGGTGGGACCTTGGCCCCTTGGTAATTCCTACTGTGCCACTGCCAGGCCCAGCACATTCAGTGACTACCTGTGTGTGTGACAGCTGCACAT
The DNA here is from genome assembly GCF_040937935.1 of Hyperolius riggenbachi. Taxonomy (NCBI): domain Eukaryota; kingdom Metazoa; phylum Chordata; class Amphibia; order Anura; family Hyperoliidae; genus Hyperolius; species Hyperolius riggenbachi. The sequence continues at coordinate 265,808,443 of NC_090650.1, read as the reverse complement.
TTGTAATACTCATCACTGCATATACCTACCTGTTGTTCAGTGCACCCACCCACCTCCCTACGTGACCGCACGCAGTGTCACTGCACCTGTTCACGGTACCTGTGTGTGTGTGTGTGAGAGGTGCACATTTGTAATACCCATCACTGCATATACTTACCTGTTGTTCAGTGCACCCACCCACCCATGTGAGCGCACGCAGTGTGATATTTAATACCACCAGTCACTGCACCTGTTCACGATACGTGTGTGTGTGTGTGTGTGTGTGTGTGTGTGTGTGTGTGTGTGTGAGAGACAGCTGCACATCTGTAATACCTATCACTGCATATACCTACCTATTGTTCAGTGCACCCACCCACCTACCTACGTGACCGCACGCAGTGTCACTGCACCTATTCATGGTACCTGTGTGTGTGTGACAGGTGCACATTTTTAATACCCATCACTGCATATACCTACCTGTTGTTCAGTGCACCCATCTACCTACGGTACACAGTGAGTTTGCTCTGTCAGTGTATAGCAGTACTCTAATTACACTCCCTGAATGATGTATACACATGCAAGATGTTTTAAAGCACTTTAGGTCTCCAATTTAACATGCAATGTGATTTCTGCCCTTAAAATGCTGCTTTGCGTCAAATCCAGATTTTTCCCTGGGACTTTTGGCGTGTATCCCAGTCCCCCATGCAAAAACTCAGATGTTAGACCACTTGAAACATCTTTTCCATCAATTTTGTGGCCAGCATAAATATTTCTAATTTTTGAAGTTCGCCTCCCCATTGAAGTCTATTGCGGTTCGCAAAAATTTGCGCAAACCAAACTTTTTGCGGAGGTTCACGTTTGAGGTTTGACCGAAAATTGGACGTTCGAGCCATCTCTAGTTCTCTCATGAAGCAAGGTGATACATTTGCATCAGGCATGGAGGCTACGGGGCAGCATGTTTGTACTGTGTATTTACACTTACAGCATGCAGTCAGAGTAGGAGGAGAAGCGAGAGGAGAGAGAGTGAGGTGAAGAGGTCATCATTGGGGAAAAGCAGCTTGTGCTGTGTGAGGAGCCTGACAGAGAGTGAGGACGGGGGAGGCAGAAGAGCAGCAGTGTTTCATGTGACTTGCACAGCAGAAGGGAGGAAATGGCACTGCTGTCCTGACTAAGGAGTAATGGAAGGCGAGCCGTTTGTTTGTCACAAACTCACAACCAGCCAGTGTGCTATTGTGTTAAGCTGCAGCATGTCTTGTGAGAACATTAAATGAAGCAGAGTAGATTGTCGGGTGCTGTGCGATCATTCCAAATCTGGGGGGGGGGGGGGGTATAGGCGGGGTAGGGGGTGGCATCCTCAGAAATGTGCGTCAGGCAGCATAAAGTCTAGATTCAGCCCTGAGCTTGCCTATACAGTTCCGGATTCACAGCACCTGCCTGCCTTCCTCCTTCCTCTTCTCCCTTTCCGTCCCTCTCTATGCAGAGCTCCACAGCACAGCTGCCTGCCTAATACTGAGGGCCTAGATGGCTATCTAAACTAGGGAGGGGGCCATGGTTGTCCGCACGTCTGGCAAAATGGGGCATGCGCACTCCCCTGGCCAGCTGCTGCCCCAGCCACCCGAATACGGAAGTGACCGGCCACCCACCCTGGGGTGGCAGCAGAGAGAGAAAAGGGAGCTTGTGGACAGCAGTGGGAAGGGGGGGGGGGGAAGTCCCCCCCCTTCCTTCACCCTTGGGGCTTCCCATCTCTTTCGCTCCCCCCTTTAGAAATTAGCGATGTGGGCGGCAGCGGCGGGACCCTTACTCTATCCACCGGCGCGAGTGACTCTCTCTCTGTGCGCCGCTGCTCTGGTCTGGACTAGAGCAGTGGCGCACAGATACAGAGCTCACTCGCGCCGGAGGATAGAGTAAGTGTCCCGCTGCTGCCGCCCGCACCGTTGAACCTGGGGGGTCCCTGTCACTACCTAAACTGGGGGTCACTGTCTGGGGAGCTTCTGTCACTACATAGGGGGGTCCCTGTCACTACCTAACCTGGGGGGGGGGGGGCACCTGTTTCTACCTAAATTACGGGTCCCTGTCACTACCTAACCTGGGGGGTCCCTGACACTTCCTAACCTGGGGGTCCCTGTCACTACCTAACCTGGGGGGTCCCTGTCGTTACCTAACCTGGGGGGCACCTGTCTCTACCTAAACTGGGGGTCCCTGTCACTACCTAACCTGGAGGGTCCCTGTCACTACTACCTAACCTGGGGCGGCCCTGTCACTACTATCTAACCTGGGGGGTCCCTGTCACGGGGGTGCCTGTCACTACCTAACCTGGGGGGTCCCTGTCACTACCTAACTTGGGGGGGCGCCTGTCACTACCTAACCTGGGGGTCCCTGTCACTACCTAAACGGGGGGTCACTGTCACTAACTAACCTGGGGGGCTCCTGCCACTACATACACAGGAGGGTTCCTGTCACTACCCTGCCACAGAGGTCACTACCTAACCTGGGGGGTCCCTGTCACTACCTAACCTGGGGGGCGCCTGTCACTACCTAAACTGGGGGTCACTGACACTAACTAACGTGGGGGGCTCCTGCCACTACATACACAGGAAGGTCCCTGTCACTACCTAACCTGGGGGGTGCCTGTCACTACCTAAACTGGGGGGCTCCTGTCACTACATACATTGGGGGGTCCCTGCCACTACCTGAACTGGGGGGCACCTGTCACTACATACACTGGGGGGCTCCTGTCACTACCTAAACTGGGAGCCTCCTGGAGCTACCTAAAATAGGGGGCACCTGTCGCTACCTAAACTATTCAGGCCAGCCAGCCCAGCATCACCACCAGCCAACCAGCCCAAAATCACTGTAAAAAGGCCACAGCATCATCGCCAGCCAGGCCACAGCATCACTGCCAGGCCTTTCAGCCCACACATCATCCCCAATCCAGCTAAAAACAGTATTGCCAGGCCAGCCAGGCACAGCAGCCAGTAGAGGAGAATTCAGAAGCCAGGTGAGAGGGGTCTACTATATTAAGGGGGCATTCTGCCTATTTATGTAAAATGCTGTCTATTTATGTGCCTTATGACTGCTGAATTTGTCTTGTTGGGGGCCTCATGGTTACTGAATTTGTCTTGTTGGGGGCCTCATGGTTATTGAATTTGTCTTGTTAGGGGGCCTCATCACTGCTGAATTTGTCTTGTTTGGGTCTCATGATTGCTGAATTTGTCTTGTTGGGGGCCTCATGATTGCTGAATTTGTCATGTTGGGGGCCTCATGATTGCTGAATTTGTCTTGATGGGGGGCCTCATGATTGCTGAATTTGTCTTGTTGGGGGTCACATGATTGCTAACTGCGAGACTATGGAAAAAGCTGAATCATCATCATATGAGACATTAGCATAGGGTCCATTCACACTTGAGCGTTTTACCGGCTATTTCGGCAAAACGCTCAAACGCTAGCGCTTTTCAAAGGGCTAGGATAATAAAAGCCTATGGGCCCGTTCTCATTTGGGTGATTTGCACTAATCGCCGCAAATCGCCCAAAAACGCTAAATGCAAATGCGTAGCCTGCACCATTTTCAGGCGATTTCCCGGCAATCGCTAAAAAATCGCCAGGTGTGAATGGTGATTTTTTTGGCGTTAATCGCCAAAGACCGCCAGAGCAAAACGCTAGCAAAATCGCTAGTGTTTTGCGATCAGCAAGTGTGAATGGGCCCCTAACCTAATTTTTAGCTTTTTAAAACAGAAAACAAACTGGGAGGTGCTAAAAATATGAATACATTTTTCAGGAGTAGGATGGATGAAATTGTTTATCTTCACAGTTTACTTGGATTTTCCATAATGTTTATGTATGAATTAAAACGTTTGTATTTAGTTTAAATTGCTGTTGGCACTTTGCGATAGATAAGTGACTTTTGGGTTGCAGTTTGGGCACTCGACCTCCAAAAGGTGCGCCACCACTGTCCTAAGCTAATGTCCCATCATTGCTAAGTTCATGTAAATTTGTCTCCAGCCGTGACCACACCGACATTCTGGCCATGACCACACCCATTTTTCGTCACGGCGCGCTATACGCGCCACACAACATGACCTCCTTGCGTACCCCCACTTTTCAGCACTTCTTCCCTCTCCCCCTTTTTTGCCCCCCCCCCCCCGAAAATGTTCTGCGGACGCCCATGGAGGGGGCTGCCTAATGCTGGGGGCATAGCTGGCTGCCTAATAGGGGGAAGGGGGGCATAGCTGGGTACCTAAACTTAATAGGGGGCTGTCTAATGCGGGGGTATAGCTGGCTACCTAAACTCAGGAGGGGGCTGCCTAAATGCTGGGGGCATAGCTGGCAACCTAAACTGAGGATGGGGCTGCCTAAATGCCAGGGGCATAGCTGGCTACCTACACTGAAGAGGGGGCTGTCTAATGCTGGGGGCATAGCTGGCTACCTGAACTGAGGAGGGGCCTACCTAACAACCTAAACTGAGGAGAGAGCTGCCTAATATTGGGGGCATGGCTGACTACCTAAACTGAGGAGGGGGCTGCCTAATATTGGGGGCATGGCTGGCTACCTAAACTGAGGAGGGGGCTGCCTAATATTGGGGGCATGGCTGACTACCTAAACTGAGGAGGGGGCTGCCTAATATTGGGGGCATAGCTGGCTACCTAAGCTGAGGAGGGGGCTGCCTAAACATGGGGGCAAATCTGTCTGCCTATACTGTGGAATGGACTGCTTAATACTGGGGGCATCCCCCAAAAAGCAGATATATTTCTTATATATATACTACATTATATTATTTGGATATATTATTAAATGACATTTATTTGAATTTTATTTTTTTACAAATAAGAAGTACGTTTCTTCTAGAGTAAAATGAGCCATACATTACTTCTCTCCTCTGTTGCTGTCACTTACAGTAAGTAGTAGAATTCTGACATTATCGACAGGTTTTGGACTAGTCCATCTTTTAATGGAGGCGTCCTCAGGGCTTTCTTTATTTTTTAAAGCACTTAGTGAAGCTCCGTCCAACTGCCAAAGTGTACACTGAGCAGAGAGGCTGGCCAGCATCATTGTATACATCTTTTTCAGGGAATGTCTTTATAAAGAGTAAATGCCATGCTGAGAATCCCCCATGAAGAGATGGACTAACCCAAAACCTGTCGGTAACGTCAGATTTCTACTACCTACTGTAAGTGACAGCACCATAGGAGAAAAGTAATGTATGGCTTATTTTACTCTGGAAGTAATGTACTTCTTATTTGTATGTAATTTAAATTTTAAGATTTTAGCGACAGTTCCTCTTTAAAGGGACACCAAATTAGTAATTAAAATGTTGTTGCCAAACTGAATGTAAACAGTTTATTATGTTAAGACATTATGCGTTGAAATCAATGGACATAACTTGGAAAACTCCTATTCTTGTTATTGCTGAAAGGTGAGCATTGCTGTACATCACATCCAGGTTCACACCCGTGCATGAGAACAATCATAATTAAATAGCTATGCAAAGTGAAGTATCGCCCTTGATGTTTCTGGGCCTGAATAAATCAAAATAGACAGATCAGGAAGCAGGTCTTGCTTTTCATGGCACTGTAGCCCTATCACATTCCAGTGGAAGGATTTTAGCTGTTGGCACAGATAGGTATTACATCCTCAACCTTTATTTCTCACACTTCTCTGATAAAAAATAATAATAATGAAAGAACTGTATTGCCTTAAAGTGAAACTAAAGTAAAAAAAATAAAAATAAAGCAATTGTATATCACCTCCTACTCCTGAAAATGACTTTCAGATTTTTATTTTATCGTATGTTTAAAAACATAAAAAAACAGATTTATTGTTTTGTCTGAATGAATGAAACAAAAATCACAAAGAAAGGCAAGCACCATCAACCAGATCACAAGGATGAAGGGTAGTAAGTGGGCGTGCAGAAGGGATTTCAAACAAAGCATCTACAAAACCTACCGCACCACTCCACATAGATCACAATATAAAGTCATCTTTATTCAGAAAAGCAAACAAAATTAAAAACACTTAAAAACATATATCAGAGGGGTAGTCACACAATTAGACCAATGGAATATATAAGTACAATGTACAAAAATAATTATATATAAAAATATATATATATCATACCTGTATGTATATAAACCAATGGCCAAGTATACACACCTAATTCCACAATAAAGACAATGTTGGCTGAAGCACCAGCAAGGTAAAGTGCAATTGTGCTAAGATCAATTAAACAGACATAATGTATATAATATAACATATAATGCAAAAAACAAACAATCCAGTGCAAGGTCACGGAGCCGGGATAAGAAGAATGTGCAAACAGGCAGAGTGAAAGTGCAAGAGGTGAGAAGAGCAGTGCTGACCACACTGAAAAGATGTGTTGAGGATTACCAGGGGAAAAATAATCAAGGAAAGATGTGGATCATGGAGTCCCCCCCCCGTGTCGCCGTCGCGATTCGCCGCTCAAAGATGTAAAGCAGCTTCCTCTGGGCACCTCTTCTCACCTTTTGCACTTTTACTCGGCCTGTTTGCACATTCTTCTTATCCCGCCTCCGAGACCTTGGACTGGATTGTTTGTTTTTTGCATTATATGTTATATTATATACATTATGTCTGTTTAATTGATCTTAGCACAATTGCACTTTACCTTGCTGGTGCTTACCTTGAGTATTGTATTTTGATGTGGCTGTTTATATGATACATTGTGCACAGCGCCTACTTCGGCCAACATTGTCTTTACTGTGGAATTAGGTGTGTATACTTGGCCATTGGTTTATATACATACAGATATGCTATATATATATAATTATTTTTTGTACATTGTACTTATATATTCCATTGGTCTAATTGCGTGACTACCCCTCTAATATCTGTTTTTAAGTGTTTTTAATTTTGTTTGCTTTTCTGAATAAAGATGACTTTATATTGTGATCTATGTGGAGGGGTGCGGTACTTTCAGGGAACATTCTTTCTGTATTTTTGTGAATGAATGAAACAGTCTGTCTCTGTGTCTCAGAGTTATCAAATAAATGAACTATTGTCCTTTTTTTATCTATCCTCTCCTGACAGAGAACTGGGCTTCCTAGAGCAAAGAATTTTATGGCTGTAATTCCTTATCAGTAGTCAGACTGGTTCCCAATCGGTTAAAAACTGTCAACTGCATAGCTGAATATAAAAGGTACGTACACTTGTCTGATATTTCTGAACGACTTGTCATTCAAACCGGTCATTTGAACGACAGTTTGGAGTGTGTACAAACGATCGTTAGACTGATAGCAGCAGTTTTGACTGATCCAATTGGCGCATTCGTGGACTAACTGTCGTTCAAACGACAGTTAGGTCCGTACATGTGTACAAACGACTTGTTGTTTGAAAGTCTTGTAGTTGTACTTGACATTTAAACAACAAGTCGCTTGATCAGTTATTTGATCTGGTCCATTGTCCTATCCAGTCCATTGACTAGTCAAACGACATGTAAATTAGCTGTAATTAGCATTTCAAACATTTCAAACATTTTGTCGTTTGTGTGTACAAGGAGTCTGGATGACTTTTTGTTTGAATGACAAGTCGTTCAAATGTCCGGTTTGAATGACAATCAGGCATAAATCAGACGTGTATATGCACCTTTACTCTTTCAGGCAGAGAAAGAAGAAAAGCATCACAGAATATTTATTTGTATGCTTAGAACTGTACATATACTTATCTATCTTATCATGTCACATGTCATTGCAGGCGCTTACAGGCACATAAAATTAAGAATTTTAACTTTACTGTTGAATAGAGCTCATGATTTGAAGCCATGCCTCTGTTACAAAGTTTGAAATCTAGATTGGGAAATTTGTTGTTGATAAAATTCGCAAAATAAAGGCCTGTACAAATGCTGGATTGCTGTCGCCCGATGGGGACCAATCCCTCAAGTGAAATTTGCTGGGCCAAGATGTACAGATGCATAGTCAGTCTACTGGCTGACGATGAGTTGTGTTGCAATACCAGGTTGCAGATTCACTTTAGCGCATGACCCTCATAGATATGCCACTAGAGTGGTACACCTTGCGCAATAAGCGCAACCTACGTTATATGGGTAAGGGGAAACAAACCAAGCGTTACCCATGTAATGCGGGTTGTGCTAATTTTGTGGCTCCAGTCGCAGTAGTACCAGTAAAATGTTACCGTAGGTTGGTGAAACAACCCCTAATGCCTGGTATACACCATGTTCCCATCAGATAGATGGGTTGAATTGATAAGTTTCAACAGGTCCAATCTGATTTCTGATCATTTATTTGATTCATTGTCTGATCACTTCAATGCATAATTGATCAGAAAAACGATCAGAAATCAGATCTGACCTGTCGTAAATATTCGATTCTACCCTTCTATCTGACAGTAAATAGCATGGAGTGTACCAGGCATTAGATACTGAGCAAGCAGCGATGCTTACTACAATAGTGTCATGTAGCTGACCTAAACATCGATGTAGGGAAGATATAGGGTGCAGGTAGCTTCCAATAGGCAAGAGTGTCCAATAGCAACACCTAAAGGCATGTGCTTACTCTAATAAGAAAGCCAGACCTGGCTACTACAGTATCTTGTGGTGTGGAGCAGCAAGCAACGGTAGTAGGCCACCCATAGGCTTTCATATTCTGCCACTTATTAATGTCTCTGGTGTACATAGGCAGCGCTTTGCTTGTGCAGATTTTTCCAGGTACCTGGTACAGTCTCAGATAGCGTCCATAGCTTAAAGGATACCCGAGGTGACATGTGACATGATGAGATAGACATGGGTATGTACAGTGCCTTAGCACACAAATAACTATGCTGTGTTCCTTTTTTTTCTCTCTCTGCCTGAAAGAGTTAAATTTCAGGTATGTAAGTGGCTGACTCAGTCCTGACTCAGACAGGAAGTGACTACAGTGTGACCCTCACTGATAAGAAATTCCAATGATAAAATACTTTCCTAGCAGAAAATGGTTTCCGAGAGCAGGAAAGAGATAAGAAGGGTCAATAGTTCATAGATTTTAGCTCTGGCATACTTCAATGAATGTGTCATTGAGCAAAACCAATAAAACAGTTAAAACTGAAAAAGTAGCTTTAAACATAAAATAAAACTGTGGAAAATCTTAAAAAGTAATTTTTAGGAGAAGGAAGATAGATACAATCGTTTATTTCATTCGTATATTTTCACCTCGGGTGTCGTTTAAACAACAGATTATTAGATATGCATTGTCTTATAGCCGTGGTTTGTACAGTTTAGACCTTAACCAGATTGTGTATGGGTAACATCAGCCTCTACAGTCTTTGAATCTCTCTGTAAAGAAGAGTAAGATGAATTGCAAAAGTTTTGCATGATTTAATTCTGCAACTTTTACTGTAACAAAAGTTTTAGGCATGGGTTGTAGTAAGAACAGCACTGGTGTGTTCAAATACAGTATATTGCTCTGTTATTGCAAATATATGATGAAGATGAGGCCTGGCCATGTGAACAACTAGTTCTTATGTGCTAGTGCTTATGCAAATCCAAACGAGAAAATATTTGTTTGCTCATTTACTTTGGAGGGCTAAAGGGACGCACTTTGGGTTTTTTAAAGTGAACTTTAACCACTTCACAACTGAGGGGTTTTACCCCTTCAGCATCCGAGCAATTTTCTCCTTTCAGCGCTCCTTCCATTCATTTGCCTATAACTTTATCATTACTTATCACAATAAAATCTATATCTTGTTTTTTTCACCACCAATTAGGCTTTCTTTAGGTGGGACACTATGCCAAGAATTATTTTATTCTAAATGTGTTTTAATGGGAAAATAGGAAAACATTTGGGAAAAAAAACATTATTTTTCAGTTTTCCGCCATTATAGTTTTTAAATAATGCATGCTGCTATAATTAAAATCCATGTAACTTATATGCCCATTTGTCCCAGTTATTACACCGTTTGAATTATGTCCCTACCACAATGTTTGGCGCCAATATTTTATTTGCAAATAAAGGTGCATTTTTTTTCAGTTTTGCGTCTATCCCTAATTACAAGCTCATAATTTATAAAGTAACAGTGTTATACCCTCTTGATATAAATATTTAAAGATTTCAGTCCCTAAGGTAACTATTTAAGTTTTTTTTTATTGTAATTTTTTTTATTTATTTTAATATTACAAAAAAAAAAATATTGGTAACAATTGGGGAGTGTGGGAGTTAATGAGTTAAAATTAATAGTGTAAATAATGTATTTGTATGTGAAAAATGTTTTTGGGTGTAGTATTACTTTTTGGCTACAGGATGGCCACATTTTTTTTCAGGCGTCCTACAAGCGTCGGAAGGACGATTGCAGGAAGGGAGGCTGGGAAACTGAGTTTTTTCACAATGATCACGCTGCTTCTCATAGAAGCATGCCGATCATTGCGGGGGCAGAGATCAACGAACAGGAATGGACTTTCCCATTCATTGATCTCCGGGCGAGCGGGCGGCGGCGTGTACGATCGCGGGAGTGCGCACACTTGCGAGCGGGAGCACGGACAGCGGCGGGGGGTGCGTATATCTACGCTCCGGGCGGAGAACTGAAGTCCAAAGGAGCGTAGATATACTGTACCCGGGCGGCGAAGTGGTTAAGGGGGCCCTGAAGTGACATATAACATTATGGAAAATGCTGTTACAATCCCACCTAGAACTAAACTGCATTCTCTCCGCCCCTCACAGTAAGGGTTAAGAATCCAGGGTGCTAAATGACAGTTTCTCTGCAGACAAACTGCAGCATAATTCTCACTGGTATCTGATTAGTGATCATAAAACTCCTGTCAACACTAAGAGCAGGGAAGAGAAAAAATTAACATTAAAAAATGTTCTTCTGTACTGGAGACAGTTAAAACTTTAAACTTACATTTTTAACCTATTAACTAAAATGCATTTGTTTATCTGATCAGTTTGTTTTCACTTCAAATTTGCTTTAAGGTACATCATAGTCCTAATCCTTTTCTCTTGAGTTTTCGACCAGAAAATATTTTCATCTAATCTGGAAAAAAAACTTTTTAGAAAACATACTAAAAAATAGGTAAGAAGAGTAATATCAACCTTAAAGTGACTCTGTAACAAAAATTACAACGTTTTTTCTACCATCCTACAAGTTCCTAAAGCTATTCTAATGTGTTCTGGCTTACTGCAGCTCTTTCTACTATAACCATCTCTGTAATAAATCAATGTATCTTTCCCCTGTCAGACTTGCCGGCCTGTGTCTGGAAGGCTGCCAAGTTCTTCAGTGTTGAACTGTTCCTCTATGCACACTCCAGTGTGTGTTTTATTTACATAAGCCAGCAGCTTCTCTGCTATCTTATCAGTGATAGAAGAGAGCTGGATAAAAATCCTCCTCTGGAGGCTGTGAAAGGAGCTGGTCTGTCACATACTGAGGAATTAACGACATAGGCAGAGCTGTCTGCAGGAAGCCTGTAATGTTCAGTGCATGAGAGAAGCTGGGGACAGAAGGTAAACACACACAAGTGATCTCTTGAGATTCAGAAGTAAGGCTGTATACAGCCTGCTTGTGTATGGATGTATTTTCTATGTGTGGACATGCTGTACATCAACCTACTTCCTGTTTTGGTGGCCATTTTGTTTGTTTATAAACAAACTTTTTAAAACTGTTTTTGACTACTTTTAATGCGGCGGGGAGCGGTGAAATTGTGACAGAGGGTAATAGGAGATGTCCCCTAACACACTGGTATGTTTACTTTTGTGCGATTTTAACAATACAGAATCTCTTTAAGCTTATTTGGGGCAACAGTACAGACGGCCCCCCCTACTTACAAACAGGTTCCATTCTGGGAGGTTGTTTGTAAGTTGAATTTGCTTTGTAAGTTGAATTTGCTTGAAAGTTGAGTCAGGTGTTATGCATAGTGAAATGTAACTACATTTTATTTTCAGGCAACTCTGGATTAGGACATATAGTGTAAACAATATTTTTTTTTTGCCTGCTGGAAGGTAAAAAAAAGGATTCTGTTGAAAAGATGCAAAAACATTTGCCGTGGGAAGTCTCAGACAGTAGAAAAGTTAATTGAATCCGGTTCCATGACACTTTATGGCACATCATGTTACTTGATGTAATACACCATTGTTGCTGGGTATACATTTCGTTGTTTACTGGTAAACATTAAGACTTTATACTGTAAATGTGAGTAAAAGAACTTGCAGATAAAGAAGATATTCATGCAAAAACACACAGTTGGAGATTACCATCTGTGAAAACTGTGTGTCAAAATGAGCAGTAAGTTTAGAGAAACAAGCTACAGAAATCAAAGGCAAAGTGCAACGGCAGAGGAACTAAGCTATTTAGCATCTTAAAAGCGTTTATCATATGAAAGGTTCTTATCTCCTAGACCTCTGTTTAACCACTTGCCGACCGCGCACTCATAACTCGGCAAAGTGGTAGCTGCAGGACCAGCGGCGTCGCCAGCTGCAGGCTAATAAATCAGGAAAGAGCCGATTGCGCGAGCACCTGCTTTCTGTCAATTCACGGCGGGGGGCTCCGTGAATAGCCTGCGGGCTGCCGATCGCAGCTCGCAGGCTAAATGTAAACACAAGCGGAAATAATCTGCTTTGTTTACATTTTCACAACGCTGCTAACAGAAGCAGCGTTGTACTAGATCAGCGATCCCCGGCCAATCAGCGGCCGGGGATCGCTGTCACATGACAGCGGGGAGCCTGTTAGAGGCTGCACAGGACAGATCCGTTCCTGTGCAGCCTCCGATCTCCGGGGAAGGGAGGGAGGAGAGGGAGAGGGGGAATCCTGTGGTGGAGGGGGCTTTGAGGTGCCCCCGCCACCCACATGCATGCAGGAGCGATCAGACCCCCCCAGCACATCATCCCCCTAGTGGGGAAAAAAGGGGGGCGATCTGGTCGCTCTGCCTGTTATTTGATCTGTGCTGGGGGCTGTAGAGCCCACCCAGCACAGATCTTAGAAATCAGCGCTGGTCCTTAAGGGGGGGGGGGGGGGGGGGGTAAAGGCTGAGTCCTGAAGTGGTTAATGCCATGATATCCATACGCTATCAGAAGAAGCACTGCATAGAAATTTCTAACGATTAATGAAACACCTAAGCTTTTTCCAGATTGTATTTTGAAGCAGGCAGAACTAGATAACTTCTGTAAAATTTCTTTTCAATTAATACAATATCGGTGTATATAGAATTTCACAGACATGTAAACATGATATTTTTTTAATGTTTCCTCTGGGCATAAGAGACTCCGCTCATTATTCTAGGGCTGAGTTAAGGCAGAGGTAAGAGAAGCATTCGGTGAAGTGACAAAGAGAGGTCGGGGGGGGCATCATATGAATCAACAACTGCAGTGACACGCCCCACCCTGTACAGTACAACTGTGCTTTAATCCCCCACTGTCGGTATGCTGGTCAGAAAAAGCGACTGGGGCTGACAGGGGGCATCTGTTCTGGGCTATCACTAATGTCCGCTGTGATAAAAGTGCCATCATTAGAAGTACTGATGAGTGTGTGGACCCTTCCCCTCTCTTTTCACCTCCTGTTTTGTTATAGCTTTTGAAGAAGTGGATTAAAGTTTCTGCCCTCTATTTTAGAGCCAGGACCCCTCTTCTGGTGGAGAAGGGGGCACATGACTGCTTTTATTTTATTTAATTAAAAACTAAGCTCTAAACTACTGGGAGGGATATTTTATATAACAAAATCACAGTTCTGCAGTGCATTATCACTGGACACCAACTGTACGCAGGTCTTATAAGAGACATTAAACCAGCCATGCAAAACAGGAAAAAAGCTGTCATGAATCACTTTAAATTATGAACAACTTTTGCACATGCTTTAATTTATGTACATAATTAGATGCTATTTAAAACTTTGCTTGTGTATTTTTACTGATAGTGTGAAGGAGGAGGTAAAGTGAAATCCCTAAAATAACTGCTAAGACAGCACTCATTGATATTCCAGTAAACAAAGGAGGAACTAATAAAGTTTTGTGGAATAGACAGGACCATTGATGAATGAAGGACTCACGTGGAACTAGCGACATTACAAAAACAAAACGGTTTGGTTATTCTTGCTGAATACTGTGAAATGTAACAGAGTTAACTGAATTAGATACTGATTGTTTAATGTGCATCCACAAGTCTACTGTCATCTTCACACATTTGTATGTTTTACCTTATTTGTAATTTGATTTTAGTTTTAGTTTATTATGCGGACAAGCATGTTTTAATGCAATAATGGACATATTTTTAAATGTGAATGATCATGGCAGGGTAAAGTGTACAGAGAAGGGAGGAGAGCAATCCTCTGGATACCCCCTACCCCCCCCCCCCCCCACCACCACCACCACCACCACCCTTCTTCATGCTAGTATGGGCCTCTGACGAAGTCTAGCAGGGTCAAAACCATTTGAGCATAGTCTAAAGGTGACACCAGGTTAGGAAGGCACACACTGGCACCGGGCGGCGTGGTACAGAGCTCTTTTACCCTCCATGCCTGAACCTTTGTGAATATTTTTATTTATTGATGTGTTTGTTATTCAGTAAATGATGTACTTAACACTATGAATAGGTCATCTCGGTAGCACGGTGGCGTAGTGGTTAGCACTCTCGCCTTGCAGCAATGGTCCCCGGTTCTAATCCCAGCTAGGTCAACATCTGCAAGGAGTTTGTATGTTCTCCCTGTGTCTGCACGGGTTTCCTCCGGGCACTCCGGTTTCCTCCCACATCCCAAAAACATATGGATAGGTTAATTGGCTCCCCCCTAAATTGGCCCTAGACAGCAACACATAGAATACATACATGGACATAGGACTATGGTAGGGGATTAGATTGTGAGCTCCTCTGAGGGACAATTAGACAATATATATATATATAGTTATATATATATACTCTGTAAAGCACTGCGGAAGATGTTGGCGCTATATAAATAATAATAATCTCTTATTTCTCTTGCACTGTGGTAAAGCCGGTGTTGGAGATTTAGGGTCAGTCTACACTAGCAATGAGGACAGTGTCAAGAACAAAAAAAAAGCTGCATTTACAATACCTGCACGTTCTACTGTGATATTAGTGTTGAAAAGAAGGTACATGTGGCATCCATCAAACATGAAGCACACAGAACGTTGAACAAGAACATTGGTGGGAATGCTCTCGCAGAAATGTCTTCTTTGTCGAAAGTATTATCCTAGCAATATCCCGGTGATATGAATGAAAAGGAAAAAAGAGCCCTGAAGTACAGAGAAATAAAGCTGCCATTTTGCTACTGATTACCATATGTTTTTTATTTTTCATTAACCAAAGTTGTTTATTAAAAATCACAGAGGAACATTACAGTGCAACCTTGAAGAGAATAAAGAATAACAGGTTTACAGAAAATGTGAGGTTAGATCATAGATGCAGATTTGTTAGCCAGCGCTCCCAGATTCTGGCAAACTTATTGGGACAGCCCCTGTGCTTATACTGTATATTTGCTTCTTGAATGGTAAGGGGGCCTTCACATTGGACTGCCAGTCCTTTAAGTTAGGGCAGATATGAGATAACCAGCAGAAGGCTATACATTGTTTACTGGCAAATAAAGTTTCTACTTATAAAGCTTTATCAAGTATTGGTTACCATATAGTCATTTACAGATAAACAACAAATAGGTTTTGGTGAGAATTCTAACAGTTTTTGAGGTGCTGGTGGTTGATTCCCTTGACCTTTGCTTACTGGAATTTATCAGCATTGCTCTATTAAAGACAAAAATATGTGTGGGCCATACTACATGTGTTTTCCCAAACACTGTGCCTGCAGTATTATCAGATGAAGCATGGAGCAGTATAGAGACAAATAGGCCCTTATCCAATTAACTTTCCATCTTACAAAAAAAAGACTTTCTAGCACTAAGTTGAAAAATTACTTAAACGTAGAGTATTTTCTTGCATGCTAGAAGCTTTAAAGGTATGTTCTTGGTAAGGTTTGAAAATAGTTCTTTGGAAAAAAACTCATGAGAAAAGTTAATAGGATAGGGGCCATAGTCCCATAATTAATCACTTTTCTCCTGAGTTTTCTCCTAGGAGATAATTTGTCATCTTCATCTTCTATTTACAATACCTTTTCTGCACTTTGCAACTGAAAAACTACCAAAGTACCGTAGGTAAAAAGGTCTATCAAAATTATTTTGAGTATTTTCTTGCTTGCTGGTGGCTTAAAATGCACTTTCTTGACAAATTTGAAAATATCCCCAGGAGAAAAAGTTAATTGCATATGGGCCCTTGTCATAAAATGCCTTTCAAGCCAGCAGCAAGCAAGGCAATACTCAAAATAAATAAAAAATAAATAAAATAAAAACTAAGAAAGAATTAGGCATAAAGGGGAAGAGAAAGAGTGTGATAAGAATAGTGAGTGAAAATTAGCTATGGAAATAGTGAAGAAGTAGAAAGAGAAAAAGACAGAAGATAGAAAGAGCAAGATAGAAAGTTTGGTGAGAGAAAGAGGTGGCAGACTGGCAGTGAGGAAGATAGAAGTAGGACTAGAGACCGACACAGAGAGATGACAGTGAAAGATAGATTTGAGCAGGCAGAGACATAAATGTCAGAGACGCCAGAGAGATTTCGGAGTGAGTAAGAGAAACTGTGGTGTTGTGTGAGAAATACGCAAATGTAAACCTGTTGGCACACAATAATTGTGTGAGAAATGAGGAAGTATCAATCAAACACTGGCAATGTCAAAAACAATCTATTGGCAACAGATATGCAGCTGGTATGAAACACATAATAGCCTGAGGGAAATGGCATACAGGAGAGAGAGAATAATGGCAGAAGAATGAACTGAAAGAGAGTACTGGCACATAAAGAGTGTTGAACAGTGAGGTGTGGTCAGCAAGACAGAGGTGGTGAACAGAAGGCTGACAGGAACATAGTGGGACACTGGTGGTGGAGAGTGAGCAGTGAGAGATGGTATGGGGCATCAAGAAAGATAGTGGACAGTGATGTTCTAGTTCTAGTGTACTCCCCTCCTTGCAGCAAGTCCACTGCCTGCTTTCTTGCACTAACCTATGCCACAGCACTGTCACCCTCAGCAGTGCCCCCATGTTCACTCACAACAGCGCTGTCTACTCAGAACTACTTCAAAACACAACTAATAAGTGAGGTAACTAACCTCCATGGATCTGCATAGTGGCAGGCTGTGCTAGCTAGACACAGTGAGTAAGAAACCCGTCTCACTAATGCCTTATACCTATTCAGTCAGCGCTGCTTGCCAATACACAACCAGTATATAGTAATTCAAAAATAGACAGATATGGTATCAAGTGTATATGCAAAAATCAAATACTTTAGTATGCAAACGTAAATAAAAAATCTTAAAAACAAAGAGAAAGTAGCGGAGCTATCAAAATACACGTCGTTGGCCAGCACACGACAGTCACATACACCAAACACACATACCTCATGCACCCTAATCTAGATTGTAACTGCAATGTCCTGACAATAGCGATACCACCCGAACACCTAATGTATACAATAGTCAAGCTAGCAAGTTCATGAGTGGAGAGATCCGGATTGTAATATAAGTTTGCAGTGAGTTAGGAGAAACAGCAAAGTCTTTCCTGGAAGTTACATTTGTTTGCAAGCATCTACAGCATATAGCCAAATGTCACATGTATCTCCTATTAAAGATAGATGTTAGTTGCAAGGCACATGCTGGATTAGTCCTATTAAATGCACAGGAAGTGCAAGCTGTACTTTCTCATAGCAGCATATCAACATGCGACCTCATACTTCTCCTTAGATTCAGCATTTGAGACCATAACATCGTCATAGCAGTATTAGATGGACATTGTATATATGCATCTCACCGCAATGTTGTGCAGTTGGTTCAACAGCGTCTCTCAAGTTGCTGCTGGATTCCAGGCTGTATGTCGTGTAGACCAACGCATATATCCTTACCTCTAGGCGGTGGTGTGCGGACCCTCGGTTGGCTGGCGTCCCAGCCTTACCTACCTCTGTGTCTCCGCACTCAATTTTGTCCTCCCACCTAGCACTCACAGCATTTCATCAGCCGTGCAGCGTGGTATTTCCAGCGTGGTAAGGCGATAGTGCTGGGCCTGGCCAGGCGTGATGTAGCTCCGCCCACCTACGCATTTCACGCCTCCTTTGGGAATTTCCTTAGGGTGTACTACTTCAAAACACCCCTCTCCCCCTCCTCTGCCTCCTGCATGCACATGTCCAGTGCATAACAGTGCCATGGTGGACATGAAAGAAGCAGCTGCCCAATTTTTGTGGGCACCATTTTGGCAATGTTAGAGGTGCACTGCATGTGCCCAAAGCAGCTACCGAACATGAATGTGCACACAAACAGAATGGAGCTGCAGCAATTTTCTAATTATCAAATATGCAGGTACAACACATTATTATAATTAGATCTAGATCATGAAGTCTCATGGAACCAAGGGTGAATCCCCTTTTTTAACATACAATATTGGTCACAGGATGTATAATTTGTATGTGTGAACAATGTAATGGAATTTACTCTATGTGGACTATTTGGACTTTTAGGGTACTGAAAATAATATATAAAATATACTCATAATATATAAGTATTATTTAGCCATCTGTACAATATACAGTACATTCAGTGGCACAAATAAAGGGGGGGACATGTGTAATACATTTAGAAATGTTATACACGACTCCCAATGTTCAAGTTGCATTTCAAACATTGATCATTAATTAATATACTGTATCTAAATAAAAAAATGATGGTTTTAGCATAGTTTTATCACAGCAAAATAATTCACAACTGTCACATATACATAATAGTAGACAGTGTGAGTTGGCCTTCACTTATTTCCAGACTTATTTTCTATTAGAGAGTCCCCTAGATGCACCCAAATCTGCCGTGGGTGTTAATTTTTCATTGTATGCATAGAAATAGCAGGGATTTAATGTAATATAAAGGGATTAACTTATTTATTGAAAAGATATCATGGCATATTTTACAGGATGTTTCAGGCAAAACAATTTCAAACTGGAAAGGGGAGGAATCACAATTAAAATTATGATAACAGGATTGATGGTTATTGCGATTACCCATTTGGGGTGTCTTTATAATAAAGAATAGATGTATATATAAGTCTGCTTATTCTTACTTTACTATAATACTTGAGTAAAGGTGTGTGGTGCCTTAACTGTCATATGATCTATCCCATAATGCCTATTCACTAAGTGGGATAATCCCATAATGTTTTGTTGAGCACTTTATGACATCTCTGCATAGGTGTCATATATACACATTTGCTATTAATCTGTCTTTCAGCTTAGTTCACAAAGCATAGAGCCAAATTCATTATCTTATGAAACCAAACACCAAAATTTGATAGTTGTTTTTTTATTTTGTTGTTATGGTCTCAAATCTCATTTTGAATTTGCAATGTCATCCTTTAACTTGAAGAATGGGAGTCATATGCAGAAGATGCCAATAGATATAATAAAATTGATAGATAAACTCTGACTAATATTTACTAGTAACTCTGTCTATTATTGTTGTGTGAAGGCACTCGGCATACTGACATTTGAGGAACACTTTGCATATTGGGGCAGCATGGTGGAGTAGTGTATAGCACTCTCGCTTTGCAATGATTGGTCCCTTGGTTTGAATACCAGGCAGAACACTATATGCACGTAGTTTGTACGTTCTCCCTGTGTCTTTTTTGAGGTTTCCTCTTGGCTCTCTGGTTTCCTCCCACATCCCTACATGCAGATAAGTTAATTGGCTTCCCCCTAAATTGGCTCTAGACTACGATACATACACTACTTGATAAATACAAAGACATATGACTATGGTAGGGATTATATTGTGAGCACGGGCATAGCAATGGGGCTTGCAGAGGTTGCGACTGCATCGGGGCCCTTAGGCCTGAGGAGCCCCGAAGGGCCTTCCCTCAACTGCAGTATTGGCTCTTTATTGGTCCTGTGCTCATAATAATCACTTCTATATATAGTTTGAATAGTGGTAATCATTAACAAATTGCTCTCCATCCCCTTCTTGCACCTCTGACACTGTAGTTGCCATTGGCAGGTTTTGGTGCACCATATCAATTGTTATGTATAGAGTGCTTAGGGGGCCCCCAATATAATACTTGCATCGGGGCCCACAGCTCCTTAGCTACACCACTGATTGTGAGGGACAGTTTAGTGACAAGACAATATACTCTGTACAGGGAGTTGTATATAAATACTAAAAATAATAAATAATTATGTTGTTTGGGGTAAACACTGTCTAATTTTGTTTCAGGGAAGCACTACACCAAATTAACATCTGGGTGGACACTCTGGGTATGTCTGGATGTCTGCCTAATCATATTGTTTGGGGGAGACATTTCTTCCTACTAGCATTATATGCATATCATTGGAATTTGTCTGTCTCCCTTTCACTTTGGCGCACTACACGCATTTCATACTTTATTTTATTTTGCAGCGCACTACAGGGAAAATTATGACTGCACATACTATATGGCATGCACCTGTTTTATCTGACTAAATATAGTAGGCGTAGTGTACCCAGGGGCAGTCTGTAAAAGTTGTGTTTAATTCTACTAATTCGCTTCCTTGACAGTCGCAAGAACGGTGACTGACTCTTGGTTTAAAAAGCTTGTGGACCTCTGCCCTAGGACGATGTCAAATAAGTGTTAATGCTGTAGTCCTTTGTTGCAAGCTATGCAGCCTATGTGTCAGTGACAAACTGCTACAATACTCTCTGTGTACTGTAATTTAGATGAGTGTAGCATCAAAAGAAATGTTTAACACTTTATTTGATGGTTGTTTTAATAGCACAAATGCTCATTTCTTAAAGGATTAAGGCACGTACCTACGATGCGACTTTTCCCACAATTAGCCATTTTTTGTGCACGGCAAGTGAATTTGGGATGTGGGTAGGTGTGTGCAATTAAACAAACTGTGTTTTACGATGCGAGACAATCGCGACTGTCACAGAGGATCAGATCTTTAAGATTCCAGACAACTCCCACATAAAGTGCTGCTATTGTTTGAACTCTCGTTTGCACCTGTCGTGTGCTGTCGCGTGATCCCGCGTTAGGAAGATGGATTGGGGAATGCTTATTCACTGGGTCACATTGCCATGGGTTCCCCGATCCATCTTCTGGTGAGAACTTAGCTTTAGCAAGATCCTTCAAAAAAATGACTGTTCATGCAAACAGAAATACATTCAGTACTCAGCTATGCTGTTCAGTTTGTTTGTATCTGTGAAACTTATCAGTGTTGTGTAATGAAAACAGCTGCTAACAAAAAATGCTACCTTGTAGGGCTGATTCACACGGATGGTTCTGCGATATTAAATGATGGCCTCGTAACTCGTTGCTTAAACACTGTCCATTCAGATAAAGGGATAGCTGTCTTTACGATTGCTAACTGGCATTTGTGTAAATGCAGCGTTTTGATCCAGATTTTCGCTGCAGTCTGCCCGGCACTTCCGGCACAGGTTGCTTCCAGGATAGTTTACATCCACGCTTCCGTGTCCCCCTGCGGGGATGAAAAACATCTGCATCCAATTGGCGTGAACGAGGCGGCAGCCCCAGGACCACTCAATGCCAATTGGTGTAAAACATAGGGGCCGAGATTGCAGGAGATCGCACGTCCCCACTTGAATGACGGAGCTCCGCTCTGTCATCAGCCTCCCAGCAGCGTATTATTTACATAGTACAGCGCTGCGATCTACAGCAGCGATTTACAGGGGACAGCCGTGTGACATGGCTGTCCCCCTGAGACACAAAGAAGTGATCTGCTGTCATAGGCTGGCTAGCGGGGGAGGGAGGGCGGGGTTATAAGAAAATCATTTAAAAATTAGTAATTTATATTTAAAAAAAAAAAATTTTAAATAATAAATAAACATGCTGGCAGGGATCAGAGCCCACCAACAGAAAGCTTTCACTTGTGTGCTGATTTGTACGGCCCTGCAGCGCGAACACGGTAAATCCAGCGCTGGACACTTGGGCGCAGCAGTGCAGGAGACTTGGGCACAGCCGGCGCCACCTTAGGCCGTAATAGGAACTACGGCTATCGCAGGCACAGGGAGTAACTTCAGCGCCGTCAGAAGACGGATCTGAAGTTGCTTTTAAAACAATAATTCGGCCTCCAGCAATTGCTGGAAGCAAATTATTTCATTCCCCCACTATCCATGTCGGCCTGGAGGGGGAATAGTAATTAACACGGCCCGGACTTGTGCGGCAGCAGGATCAGCCATATACTGGCTGTGTCCTGCACCCAAGTCTCCGGCGCCGTTCTCTCTCGTATGCCTGCAGCGAGCCCTTAAAGCTGCAGTTGCCTATTTTGTAAAAAAAATAGCCTGATCACTTGGGTAGGTTTAAGACCGCGGTCCTTAAAGAGAACCCGAGGTGGGTTTGAAGAATATTATCTGCATACAGAGGCTGGATCTGCCTATACAGCCCAGCCTCTGTTGCTATCCCAAACCCCCCTAAGGTCCCCCTGCACTCTGCAATCCCTCATAAATCACAGCCACGCTGCTGACAAACAGCTTGTCAGAGCTGGCTGTGTTTATCTCTATAGTGTCAGTCTGCTGCTCTCCCCGCCTCCTGCAGAACTCCAGTCCCCGCCTGCATCCCTTCCCTCCCTGCTGATTGGAGGGAAGGGACGGGGGCAGGGACCGGAGCTCTGCAGGAGGCGGGGGAGCAGCTGAGACTGACACTACAGATGTAAACACAGCCTCACAGCACGGCTGTGATTTATGAGGGATTGCAGAGTGCAGGGGGACCTTAGGGGGGTTTCGGATAGCAACAGAGGCTGGGCTGTATAGGCAGATCCAGCCTCTGTATGCAGATAACATTCTTTAAACACACCTCGGGTTCTCTTTAAGTGGTTAAGGTCCGTACATGATCGTAAATCAGGATTGCAAAATAGGTTTACCAGATTACATTATCTAGCAAAATAAATGATAAGTCGGCCAATTACATTGTACAAGTATACTAATACTCCAAACGGTTATCTCTGTTCAATACTGTGCACGCAGATGAAAGTAAGGATTCACATGACACTTGTGTGCATGTTCTGGAATTAGCATAACAAAATGACCTATGAATGACGTACACACAGACTACACAATATCTGCCCATTAATCAGAGATGATCGACTCGTTGGATCAGCCTAAATACGCAATTTCCGTTGTTTATTGTCCTTGTTTAATGTAGTTTCGTTACATTGGATGCTTCAAATGACTTTGATCTGATGTGTGTACAGTACAAGGCTTTAAAGGTAGTCATAGATTTATAGTTTGCCACTTGATGTGGCAAAAAGATAGTTTTCTCTCTAATCTAATCACAGAGGGATCTTGTCCTTCCAGACACTACAGAGATTTTCAATAGAATTCACCATGAAATATATTGAGAATCTATCGAACTGCAGCGTAGCACTGCTTGATGGAGGGCAATGCCGTTGATCTTCCGCCACTCCTACCCTGCCCCAAACAAATTACATTTTCTGACCAATTAGTTCAGATCTTAAAAACGCACACACACACCTTGTATAGAGCGTGGAATGGGTAAATGCTTCATTTCCCACTGAGCAGACAGACACTACTCAGTGGGCCAGACTCAGTCTTATGGCCCATACTCACGAGGGACTTTTGTCACCTCAACACGCGGCGCGCGTGTGTTGCGGCGACAGGTCGCCCGTGAGTATGGGCCGCGCGCACCCCGAACTGTCGCCCGGAACGGGCGCGCAACCCGAACTGTCGCCCGTCGCTGATGTCGCCAGGCGATTGAAATGTTCAATCGCCTGGCGACAGTCGCCGCCGCAACTCCGCCGCAGCTGTCGCTAGTCCGCGTGAGTACGCGGACTAGCGACAGCAACCTCCATTGGGATACGCATAGCTTCCGGCGGGGGGAGGAGGAACGTCGGCGACAGCTTCCGTCGCGGCCCCTGGTCCCTCTTCCGCGTGTGTACGCGGAGGGACGTGGCGGCGAGCTGTCGCCGGCCTGTCGCCCACACGCTCACGTGTGCTGGCGACAGGCTACTTTTGCTGCCCGTGAGTATGGGCCATTAAAGAGAATCTGTATTCACAAAATGAAGTATAAACAAACATCCCTGCCTGTTTGGGGTCATCTCCTAGCCCCCTCTGTAATCTTTTTGCTGCTCTCCGCTGCAATAAAGAGGGTAAAAAAACTGTTTTATAAACTGTTTTGTAAACAGAAAAGATGGCCACCAAAACAGGAAGTACATCAGCAGAGCAGTGAACTCAGTCAATACACAGTGAATACACAGAGAATTCAGTGAGTTACACACTGAATTCAGTCTCCAGAGGTTATGTGCAAGTTTTGAAAGAGCTCTGTGTCAATGAAGCATGACAAGCTGTGTCTTTAGAGCCTGTAGTCTCAGCTCTGCACTCATGTCAGCCTGACAGGCAGCTTCCTCCTCAGCCAGCTATTCTTTGTTCAGTTTATCAGTCTGTGTTTATCAGCCTCACAGATAGCAGACAAGCTGACAGTGAGAGCAGGGACATTGTCTGTGAGGAATAATCATCACATGAGCACTGGAGGGGCTTGGAAGGAGTTAACTTGTTCACATTACTGAAGAGTTGGCAGCCTTCCAGACACAGCCGACAAATCCGACAGGGGAAAGATAAGTTGATTTATTACAGAGACCGTGCAAGTAGAAAGTGCTGCAGTAAGCCAGAGCACAATGGAACAGCCTTAGGAACTTGTAGGATAGGAGAAATACTGCTAACATTTTTGTTACAGAGTCTCTTTAAGAGCTGTATTGCTGGCTGCAAAGAGTTAATATTGCAGCAGCATAGGAAGGAGGTGGGCATCATCAGGTGATCAGCTCTGTGTTCAAAGAGAAAGACTAGATAGTGCTCCTCCCGGTCCTCCCTGACTACCTCGGGCGGGTGATGATAGGACAGGGGAGGCTCACTGACTGCTGATCAATCTACCGATTCACAATCTGTGGAGCTGCCGCTGCAACCCCATGCGCGGCAACCCCCCCCCCCCCCGCCGACCCCGGCACACACACATTACCTGATCCAGCCGTCGCGAGTCCCCCGGTCTCCGCTGTCTCTTCTCCGCTCTGGGCTCCAGCTTCACTTTACTTCCTGTCAGGCCAAGTTTAAACAGAGGGCGCTCTACTGTTTAAACTTCCTGTCGGGACAGGAAGTAAGTGAAGCCAGCTGGAGCCCAGCGCGAGAAGGGACAGCGGGGACATGCGCCGGCGGAACAAGTAATGTATTGCCGCTAGCGTCGGTCATCGGACATTCAAATGCCGCTATCGATGCACTCCCCACCCACTGGCGATCGAGTGAAATCTTCCGCGAGAACAGATCGACGGGAACGATCGATTTCAGGCGGAAATCGATAGTTTGGTCAGCATTTGTGCGATTTCACAGCAGATCACAGTGATCGAATCTGCTGTATATAGGCGGGAAATCGTGTAAGTGTATGGACCCCTTGAAGGGACTCCGAGCTCTGAAAAAAAACAAAGCGCGCATGCGCAGTACTTTCACGCCGGCCGCCGTGATGACGCGAGGCGGCCGGCGTGTGACGTAATCCGTGTCATATGCGGAAGAAGCAGCCCGACACTTGGGAGAGTGTCGCCCGGGCTGCGGCCTGCCAGCCATTCCGGAGCGGGGAGAAGGAGAGGAGCCAGGACGCCGGCGTGGGACCTCCCGACCAGCACTGGGCTGGAAAAAGCCCCTGGTGAGTACAACTTTCCTTTTTTTTCAGAGCTCGGAGTCCCTTTAAGTCTAATTTGTGCCAAACAATACGTAGTGGGCTATTTAAGCAAAAAGTTTAGGTAACTGGATGATGACAGGGCAGTGAATGTGTAAACCCAATTCAGTAATGGGCCACTATTCCATGGATGCAAAACCTTACCTTCTCTACATATAGGCCTCCTAGGCCTATGCCTTTCCAGCACCTTCTAGTGATTGGGGCACACATTGCACCCTTTCATTTCAGAATTTCTACTACCTGTATACTATGCAGAAGCTCAGCAGGACAGAGGATAAAAATAATTGGACAGTACAAGGAACAGATCTCGGGAAGCTACCTTCCTCCCTGCACGGCTGTAGTCCTGGATGCTGCTTCTGAAGAATAAGACTCCTGGCAGCACTGTGTGGATGGGGAGGAAGAGGCTGATGTTGGGACACAATAGGGCCAGGGAATGAGTTATAAATGAGATGTGCTGGTTGGTGAGCAGCAGTCTACAGATATCCCGTTATCTCTGTGATCGTGGCTGCAAGACTGTGTATGTGTTTATGTATGCAACTATGTGCACTAAGTAGTCAGATGTGACTATGTATGCCTGCGTATATATACCTGCGTATATTATATATGCCTGCGTTTATACACATATACAATATGTATTTATGTGTATGTACGTGAGTTACCATTTGTGTGTTTGATACGTACTTCTATGTGTGTACATGTTTTTGTATATGCCTTGGAAGTTGGAGGACCTTAAGCCTTTACAGTGTTTGGGCATGATCAGGGTGTCTATAAAAAAAAGTGAAGAAGTTGACAGTCATGTTTTAAACACAAAATTTGCTGCCTCAGCTCTTTTATCTTGATCTGTGCCATTGGAAGTTATCCGTAGGCATTTTGCCTGTGTTGTAATGTGAGAGTAATATATATATACGTGTGTTGGCCCAATATGTACTATTACAGGATATGCAGTTTTGTTATTGCAGTAGCTAACCACAAAGTGTGTGTGTGTGTGTACGTGTGTGTAATTGTGTGTGGTTGGCAGTTTTCCACACTACAGTCCATTGTGGAGTATTACTACTTAAAGTTACTAAGTAGTGCCTGGTTTACTAGGAATTTATAAAACCATCAATATGACCTAAGCCTCAGGGTTTAGTCATAGTAGTAATAGTGCAGACTAGTGTACACTGCCCTGCTCAGAAATCATGAATGTTTTGTGGGTTACATACAAGGAACACTAAACCCTGTGCAAGGCAGAATTATGGGGCTTTCACTATGGGCCCAGTACTGGACAACTATCTGTATCTTTTGAAGGTGGAATTCCCGTTCATCACTGCTGCTGAGAACAGTGTGGAACAGAGCAGGAAAATAATTCGCTGTTCTGCATGTTGATGCGGTATTGAATGGGGTTAAGGCTCTCACCATCCAAGCACTTGGCAATGCTAAGCTCTGAATGAGCTTAAAACTCTGGGAAAACCAGATTGAATACATTCTTGCAGATCTCAACAATAATATTTTATCAGTCATTAATTAAACTCAAGTTCAGTCAACTCACCTTAATGTGAACAAGTGAACTCTAGTTTACAGTTTAAGAAGTCAGACAAGGATAACAGAGTTCATTATTGCATAACTAGACCAGCCATCCTGTGTCCATCTCCATTACAAGGTGCTCAGTTTGACAAAACAGCTAATTCATTTGATCAAGATTTTGCACACAGTGACCACATTGCCAGCCAATTCCACCCATGTGACACCGCACCAATTCTCTAGGCTAGTGCAGAGCGTGGAGTGTGGGGTCCCCAGAGCTTGGCAGTATTGGTACGAGAGGTGCACCATGAAATCATAATGGATATACACACTTGCAATACTGGGGATGTGCAAAGTAAAGAGGAGGCTGTGAAGGGTCCTAAAAGATCTTCCAGTAAGGGATGAGTAAAAAGTAGTGTTGCTCGGATACAAGTTGTGATCACGGAATAGCACTATCCAACATTGTGATACGAATCCGTGATCGGGAATCAATCATGGCAGTCAATCACGGATTCAGCCGTTATTCCAAGTATTCAGCCCGTGATCACGGAAAAAATATCCATGATTATAAGCTGAAAAGCCGCCGACTTTAGCGGTTAATAGCAAAGCCCCCTTACATGATACAAATACCAAATTTGCAGGATATGTTAAGTCGAACAGTGGGAGCAAGGGAAACAATTTTTTTTAAAAGACTTATAGTTTTTGAGATAATGGATTTTAAAGGTTCAAAGGAAAATAGTATACATTTAAATGTGGTAAATGACAGTTAATGTATTTACCGCATTTACATGTATAGTTTTTTCCTTTGAAATTTCCTTTGAACTTTTAAAATCGATTATCTCAAAAATTATAAGGTTATAAGGTCTTTTTGCAAAATGTGGTGTTGTTTTCTGCAAATTTGGTGTTTATAGCATGTAAGGGGACTTTGCTATTAACCTCTAAAGCCGGCGAGTTTTGGCGGTATTTAATCACGATACTTTTTCATTGGAAATTTTAAATTCGACTTTCTCAAAAACTATAAGCTCTTTTTGAAAAACTGTTTAAATTGTAGCCACTGATCACCTTTATAATCCATGCACCAATTTTGGTGATTGTAGCATGTATGGGAGCTTTGCTATTAACGTTAAAGTCTAATCTGTGATCACGGCTGTGATCACAGATTCTACAGGCAATCACGGCTAAAATCCGACTCAAATTCATAAGTCAGTTTCAAATCCGGGTCACAATCACGACTTATCCGGATTTTGGGACTGCCGTGGCCGGATTTATCGGGGGGTATCAGGGGTATCAAAGCAACACAAGTAAAAAGTGAAGCCAGGACAGTGTTTTTTATTCTCAATTATGGGGCTGATTCACCAACCGCCTGTAAAATTGCATTGGGCACAGCAATTTTATCAGTATTTACGCTTTTAATGGCATTTGCTGCTTCAACCCCCAATATTTCTAACAATAACTTTGATACCTGTTGAGTACTTAAGCCTAGTCTGTAAACTTGTCCCACCACCAACTACCCCTAAATTACAGCCTAGTCTAACTATTCGTTACCTAACATACTGTATCTAACCAATTTTATAACCTCCTGAGATTAAAGGACAACTGAAGCAAGAGGGATAGGGAGGCCGCCATATTTATTTCCTTTTAAACAATAACAGTTGCCTGGCAGCTTTGGCTGCGGTAGTGTCTGAAGAACATCAGAAACAAGCATGCAGCTAATCTTGTCAGATCTGACAATAAAGTCATAAACACACTTCCAGGAAACAGGTATTGCTTAAAAGGAAATAAATATGGCAGCCTCCTTATACCTCTAACTTCAGTTGTCCATTAACTAAAAAGAAATGATTGTTGCAAAAAGTGATATCTCCTCAGTGGTACTTTGACATCTAATTTTGCCTTGCCGGGTATTAAAAGGGCTACACACATGGCCATGTGTCCACTTTCCATACATTTTTTAGCATTGCTAAAACACAGAGAGTGTCTTGTGTCAACACCATGATGTGTACAATATAAACAAAAGCTAAAAGAATGTTATTTTATGTTTATGCTTAACGCTATTGACTGGTAAAAAAAAGTCACATACCTGAAATTCTATTTAGAGTCACCCAGTAATGTTCATCAGGGCTGTAGGTGTCCTTAGACCATTTCAGCAGATCTACAGCCCTCTGATCCTCTAGTACAAATTTAGTGAACTCTCTAGTCAGTGCAACATAAGCAGTACCAAAATAAATGGTGATATTGTGAGGAGGAGGCGGCTTTAGGGTATTGGTCCTTCGTACGTTGGAATGTACAATGTCCTCTCGATGGACATATTTTGTCCTGGGAATGGCGTGATCGGGGGGCAGCACCCCAGGCGTGATATTCTTCCCTTTAAATTTTTTCAAGTGTTGTACGACTTCTTTGTTTGTCTTTAACGGGAAGTCCTGTCCACACATATTGATCACATACTTCCATTGGACCTCTGTTTGCAGCAGGTCCTTCATGCAGTTCAGATCAGCCTGGAGTCTCGATATTCCAGCATACACCACAGGCTCCATTTTTGAGGCGAGAAACACATTAGGAAAGCATTCTGCCAAATCAGTGACAGCCTGTAGATAACCTGCTGTCGCCTTTTCGTCCACATGGATGCAGTATATGTTTTGTGGCATATAGATGGCCCTAAACAGTCTCTCAAATGTGTCAAATTCCTTATGTACAGTCATCATAAAAGCTAAAGGGAAGGCGGCTTCTTCATCTGAGAGGGGAGTTGTGATGTAATGATTTTGTCTTAAGTATTCCTGACAGTTAGTTGGGTGATACAGGCTGGTCAGCGCCGGCTCATATGGCGATTTCTTCCCATTGGAAAGGACATCACAAGCTTCAAGCAGAAGGATCCTTTCTTCAGTTGCATTGAACCTGTGAAAACCACTCCACTTCAGCAGCTTGCTGTTGTAGTATAACAACAAGAGTGTCACGCTTAACACAGGGATTGGAAACATGCATCGCATCCAAGAAGTCATTATTAAAGAAAGGAAACCATTCAAAAATGAAAATATACCTCCATCCAAATGTTCCTCTCATGGACAGCCAGCTCCCAGCTTCTCCAGCGGCTCATTGTTGCCTCTTTGGGGAAGCACTGAGAAGCATTTGCCGTCTGTCTGACAATGTGCTTGTGTCATGTCAGTGCTGTACAGCAGCACCAGTGTGTGTTGTCTCCCTTCCTTCATATGAATTTCTGCTAGCTGCATGAGGCAGTGATGACCTTCTCTGCTCACTTCAGCATTTGCATATGAAACATTCACCGCACTGATTGGTTAAGGCACTGGCAACCACCAGCATGTCACTGACGGCTTTAATCTGTCCTTTCCTCTTTTCCTTGCATATATTTCAGCAGCCAACTCCGCTCACCCCCTCTTGCTGTATTTAGAAATGCAGTAGCAACAGATTAGAAGGAACTAATTAACTGTGGATACGTTTAAAGGAATTGTGTGATTACAGCTTGGTTGTTTTTACATTCTGCATTGTAGTTTCCACTGAGTCTTTTTTCCCATCCTGCTAGCAGGATTTATTCTATGAAACTAAAAGCTTTGTATACACAGTACTGTATTATAAAAGTGAAGAACATTCAAAGAGAAACTTATGCCGATTTATAAAACAGTGGAAAAAGAAAAGAAAATTACCGTCATTCTGTTTTCTGCTTCTAAGAATCTGAATAACACTTCCACCAGCTCTACAGGATATGTTGGTGCTTTATAAATCAATAATAATACCGGTATTTGTAAAACAGCAATTATTTTTATAAAGGTCCGGCCTGTACACATGCTAAATTAAAGTTGGCTTGGGCAGCTGATAACTATCTTCTCTGTTGATAATCTTGCATGTGTTTGGCAGCCCCTGGCCCCGGACTGCCATCTGGGCAGCAATCTGCCAGGCGGATCAATTCAGCCAAGCAACGGCCGATAGCTTTTTTCTCCCTACTCATCCCACCCGCTGCCTGATGTCCCACCTGAGCAGCTCTTTTGGCCCTCCCCCCTCTCCTCCCACATTGCAACAGAACACGTTGTCTGTACAGCCTTGGTCCATCTCCGTGTGTATGGGCCTTTGTGGTTCAATCAGTGCTTTGTTCACTGTGCCGTAATTAAAGAGAACCTATGTCCAACTGTTTTGTGAGTGAAGTTGTGTATAAACACACAAAAAACGATGTGTGCGTTAGTAAGCTGGACCCTATTGCAAGAAGGACAATTCCAGGCATGAGTGTTCTAAAAACACATTGCTTCACTACAGCAGAGTAAGGCCCAGTTCACACTGGCTCTAAAAGACGGTCCAGTCGCGGATCGTAATGGAACAGATCGTAATGGATGCAAACAGATCCAATGTTAGCCTATGGATCCATTCGCATTGGTCAATACGAACAGATGAGTTCTGCGCTCTGCTGAACGGACCGCAAGTTGGTGCTGCGGCGATTTTCCCGGGCAGCGGAGCCCAGCAAAACGGAAACGGAGGCTGAAGCACTGCATTGGGGGCTCGAGAAACAGATCCTAAAAACACACTGGCTAAAAAATGGACCGTTCTAGCCAGAAAAAATCTACTTTGGTGATGGGGGTGTTGCGGAGTTATGGGGAAACGGAACTGAACCAACTGCATGGAAACGGAATGTAAATAGATCAGTTCGAATGGAAATCAGAGCCGTTTTCACGGATCCATTTCCCTGAAAGTGCCAGTGTGAACTGGCCTTTGTTCACAACCTTGTTGCTTACTGCTGTGATCCACCACCTCCTGCATTGAGATGAATGGGAGTGTGCATTTACCATAGATTGCCATAGAACATGATGACAAACTGACTTGAAACACTGCCAAACGCTTTTCTGCTCAGTAGCAAATGGAAGAGGGTCCCAGCGAGCAGCAGTGGGGTCGAGGCTTTTCAAAACCCCACTGCAGCTCACTGGGTCCCTCCCCTTTTTCACAGCCGCACTCCCCTCCATGCATGAACACAGTCGTACTACACCTGCACAAGTTCTGGCCTCACCTGTGCTGTATCCCTAAGCCCCTTATGCAAAGAGGAAAAAGCTGTGCATGAGCAACTCCATGCTACTAAGCAGGCGCAACCAGGAGTCGCACACCACGTGACCAAACCCAACAAATCCTTGTAGGATCTGCTTAGAGGGTCCCGGTGCTGGATTGATGGGGTCGAGGATAATGGGGATGCCTTAGGACTATCCAGAGGCTTCCCATTACTAAGGTAATTATCTTAATTTTTTTCAAAATCTGACTTCAGGTTCACTTTAGAGATCCTGTAGCTCCACACCAGGGGTCAGGAACCTTTTTGGCTGAGAGAGCCATAAACACCACATATATTAAAATGTAATTCTGTGAAAGCCATACAATATGTTTCAAACTGGGATAGTAGGGCTCACGTCCCTGTTGCCATGGTGATTTGTATAAAATTGATCTGCCGGGCAGTGGAAGTGTCAGACACGTCTTCAGCTTCTCTTGGGTTTCAGCAACCTCAGCAATTTCCCCCGAGGATCAGACAGGAGAAATACAGACTAACAGCTTGTACAATTAGCTAGCTGACTTGGGGGTTGATTTACTTTGTAGGTCAAGATCCCCACACTTTGGCACAATACGCTGCCTGTCAAGTCACAGGCAGCCTATTAGGTACAAGCGAAGTGCGGGAATCTTGTTCTACAAACTCACTGGACCTGACAGGGTCCAGAGTGTGACAATTGGAACAGCTGGTCGTTTTGGGGTAGCGCAAGTAAGTTAGTAGTGCATGCTACAGCAGTAGCGTACCTACTTTGAAAATGTTACTTGCGCTGCCACACTAAGCTGCGCTGCTTGAGCAGTGTAGCTTAGTGAATCAACCCCTACTGATTTTTCTGTGAGCCAGATGTAGCCATCAAAAGAGCCACATCTGGCTCCCGAGCCATAGGTTCCCTACCCCTACTTTACACACTATATTTCCTCTCTCTATCATGTTTGCAAGGCAAATAACTCAGGCCTGAGTCCAAGGCATATTTAGAAATTATGGGGACACGTAGCAAAATTTTAATTGCCTCCCTGCAAAACGGTGTTGTTGCTCCCAATATTCTCTTAGACAACCTCTGAGGCCCTCACAGAGCAGCTGTATTTGTACTGACATTAGATTACACACAGGTGCACTCTATTTAGTCATTAGCACTCATCAGGCAATGTCTATAGGCAACTGACTGCACTCAGATCAAAGGGGGGCGAATAATTATGCACACACCACTTTGTAGTTATTTGTAAAAAATGTTTGGAACCATGTATGATCTCCGTTCCACTTCTCACGTGTACACCACTTTGTGTTGGTCTTTCATGTGGAATTCCAATAAAATTGATTCATGTTTGTGGCAGTAATATGACAAAATGTGGAAAACTTCAAGGGGGGCGAATACTTTTGCAACCCACTATATATATATATATATATATATATATATATGAGAGAGAGAGAGAGATAAAGAATTTTATATTTCGCATAAATGTATTTCAGGTGCATATTTTGCAACCTGCCTGCACCCGGGCTTAAACTTGTCAGCTTTAAAGAGAAACTCCGACCAAAAATTGAACTTTATCCCAATCAGTAGCCGATACCCCCTTTTACATGAGAAATCTATTCCTTTTCACAAACAGACCATCAGGGGGCTCTGTATGACTGATATTGTGGTGAAACCCCTCCCATAAGTAACCCCTCCCACAAGAAAAGTTCGAACTTTTGTGGGAAATAGCTGTTTACAGCCGTTTCCAACTGCTAAAAACCATGCAGCAGCTACATCACCTGCCAACAGTAAAATGTTCACTGGAGTTCCTCTTTAACATCCCAAATGGAAAACAACCTATTGACTAACAAAGCAGGAAGCAATTCCGTGTAAAATTCCTAGGTGGTTTAAAATAAACATTTTTTTTTGTTGCCATTATCATTTCAATTCTGTAATTTCCCCATCTTCACATAAACATCAGAAAGGTAATGTGTATTACGCTAACTGCACAACGTGCACCATGTAGTTGCTGTAAATAATGGAAAAATTGCTGGGAGCTCACCTATTGACTTAAGCGAGTCAGACCCATTATATCAAAATTGTGTTGAAATCACTCACATGGAACTTGCACAGGTTCACTATTAACAGTTGTAACTAGAGTTACAAAAACCTCATAAGATAAGTCTTGCTGAGCAGCACGTTTACCAAACTTAGGACAATATTCAGGGCTCAACAATGTTACTGTTACTTACACCAACTCTGTATGCATTACATATTTTTTTTAAAAGAGGTACATTTTTATTAGCGTGTTCTAGTTTAACAACAATATTGTCAAAATCAATCCATCAAAACAACATACTCAAAGACTCAAAAAAGCCCCCCACATAAAAAAACTAAATAAATAGAAACAGAATCAATTTATTTGGCCAAGTAAGTTTGCACTTACAGGATCTTCTCAAAAAATTAGCATATTGTGATAAAGTTCATTATTTTCTGTAATGTACTGATAAACATTAGACTTTCATATATTTTATATTCAAATACACACAACTGAAGTAGTTCAAGCCTTTTATTGTTTTAATATTGATGATTTTGGCATACAGCTTATGAAAACCCATTCCTATCTCAAAAAATGAGCATATTTCATCCGACCAATAAAAGAAAAGTGTTTTTAAAACAAAAAAAAGTCGACCTTCAAATAATTATGTTCAGTTATGCACTCAATACTTGGTCGGGAATCCTTTTGCAGAAACGACTGCTTCAATGCAGCGTGGCATGGAGGCAATCAGCCTGTGGCACTGCTCAGGTGTTATGGAGGCCCAAGGATGCTTCGATAGCGGCCTTAAGCTCATCCAGAGTGTTGGGTCTTGCATCTCTCAACTTTCCTTTCACAATATCCCACAGATTCTCTATGGGGTTCAGGTCAGGAGAGTTGGCAGGCCAATTGAGCACAGTAATACCATGGTCGGTAAACCACTTACCAGTGGTTTTGGCACTGTGAGCAGGTGCCAGGTTGTGCTGAAAAATGAAATCTTCATCTCCATAAAGCTTTTCAGCAGATGGAAGCATGAAGTGCTCCAAACTCTCCTGATAGCTAGCTGCATTGACCCTGCCCTTGATAAAACACAGTGGACCAACACCAGCAGTTGGCATGGCACCCCAGACCATCACAGACTGTGGGTACTTGACACTGGACTTCAGGCATTTTGGCATTTCCCTCTCCCCAGTCTTCCTCCAGACTCTGGCCCACTTGATTTCCGAATGACATGTAAAAGTTGCTTTCATCCGAAAAAAAGTACTTTGGACCACTGAGCAACAGTCCAGTGCTACTTCTCTGTAGCCCAGGTCAGGCGCTTCTGCCACTGTTTCTGGGTCAAAAGTGGGTTCATGCTTCCATCTGCTGAAAAGCTTTATGGAGATGAAGATTTCATTTTTCAGCATGACCTGGCACCTGCTCACAGTGCCAAAACCACTGGTAAATGATTTACTGACCATGGTGTTACTGTGCTCAATTGGCCTGCCAACTCTCCTGACCTGAACCCCATAGAGAATCTGTGGGATATTGTGAAGAGAAAGTTGAGAGACGCAAGACCCAACACTCTGGATGAGCGTAAGGCTGCTATCGAAGCATCCTGGGCCTCCATAACACCAGTGCCACAGGCTGATTGCCTCCATGCCGCGCCACATTGAAGCAGTCATTTCTGCAAAAGGATTCCCGACCAAGTATTGAGTGCATAACTGAACATAATTATTTGGAGATCGACTTTTTTTGTTTTAAAAACACTTTTCTT
This sequence comes from Hyperolius riggenbachi, assembly GCF_040937935.1. Lineage (NCBI taxonomy): Eukaryota > Metazoa > Chordata > Amphibia > Anura > Hyperoliidae > Hyperolius > Hyperolius riggenbachi. The sequence continues at coordinate 265,772,502 of NC_090650.1, read as the reverse complement.
TTATTGGTCGGATGAAATATGCTAATTTTTTGAGATAGGAATTTTGGGTTTTCATGAGCTGTATGCCAAAATCATCAATGTTAAAACAATAAAAGGCTTGAACTACTTCAGTTGTGTGTATTTGAATCTAAAATATATGAAAGTCTAATGTTTATCAGTACATTACAAAAAAAAATGAACTTTATCACAATATGCTAATTTTTTGAGAAGATCCTGCACAAGGAATTTCACTTTGCAGTTGCTTAACCAAGCAACTGACCAGTGACCAGGCTATTTTTTACAACTCAGCACACTGCAGCTTTAACAGTGTGCTGCACAGCCATACAACATAGCAATAGCACCCGAATTAATATTTCCTCTTTTTTTGCCCACCAACAGAGCTTTCTGTTGGTCGCTCTGATCGCTGCAGCAGGCTTGATTTTTTAAAATTAATTTTATTGCCTTTTATTTTTAAATAAATGTGTATTTTTCCCCTCTCTCCTCTCCCCCCCAAGTCCAGGTGCTGCAATAGATCGAAACACTGTACAATAAAAACAAGCCGCGGTTTCGCCATCTTATAGTCTGCCCCTGGCAGACTGTTTATGGAGCTCCCTCCCCCAGGACTTGACACCTTTTGGCGTTAGACGGTCCTGGGGGACCCACCTTGCGGCTGCCATTCGGCGTTAGGCGGTTATAAGGTGGTTAACAGACACACACAAAACAATATAAGGACAGACACTATATACAGGGGTTGGACAAAATAATGGAAACACGTAACATTTTGGCATCATAATCTTTGAACATGTTTTAAGCCATGTTTTAAGCAATCAAACTTGACACGTTAATTTTTTTTTGTTTATTATTTAAAGGAATAGTTATTTAAAATAATTGTTTTTTTACAGATATTTAAACCAAAGTTAGTTATAATTTATAAAAATGGCAGACTTCTCAGACTTTCAAAGAGGCCAAATTGTTGATGCTCGTATGGCAGGTGCTACTGTAACAGAAACTGCCCGAATGCTCGGCATTTCAAGAGGTACTGTCTCAAAAGTAATAACTGCCTTTAAAAGAGAAGGAAAAATGTCCTCAGTAAAGCACAGTTGTGGCCGAAAGTCGAAGTTGTCTGAGAGAGACCGTCGGACTCTAAATCAAATTGTTAAAAAAGCTTGCAAGACCACGGCTCCTAAAATCACTGCAGAGCTGAATGAACACCTACAGAACCTAGTTTCCACAAAAACTGTTCGCCGGGAGCTGCACAAATCTGGATTCCACGGAAGAACTGCAATTAGAAAACCTCTGCTCTCAAAAGACCACCAGAATTGGTCCCTCGAGCAAAAATATGGCGGGGGTTCTATAATGATCTGGGGTGCTATTTCTTGGAAATCCACCGGGCCAATGATTTCCCTTCATGGAAGAATTAACAGCTGAGACTATTTAGAACTGTTTCCGGAGGGCAATGCCATCTTTCAAGATGATAATGCCCCAATCCATACAGTTAGAGTTGTAAAAGAATGGCACAAGGAACATTCTAATGAAGTTGAGCATCTCATCTGGCCAGTTTCATGATTTTTTTAAATGTAATGCTGGGAATACACGTTTCGTTTTTGCCTTCGTTTAAACCTTCGTTTCGATTGTGCCTTTTGTCCTTTTCGATCCCGAAATAATCGACCGTACGGTTAATATCACCATCCACGGTTTCGTTTTTATTTCCGATTCTGATGGTTTCGTTTTTCCAATGATCGAAGGCTGCAAAGAAACAAAACGTAGTACAGGGACGGACGGCATAAACGAATATATAATCGATCTGAACAGCCATCAAGCCTACCAATGGCTCGATTAGATGGATAAAGAGAGATAATATCAAACATGTTCGATCACTAGTCGTTCGTTTTTGGGGTCTATTAATCAAAACTATAATGAGATTATGACTATTTTCACATACGTTTTCAACACTCGATTCGTTTACCGAACGAATCGAAGGCTAAAACGAAGGCAAAAACGAAACGTGTATTCCCAGCATAACTCTTTAAATCTTTTGTATACATATTGCCATACACAAAGTCATGTTAATCGTAGCAACTTGAATCATGAATTACCCTTACATGCCCCACACACTATAGTATTAATACTGCTACAGCAGCGCCTAGCTTTGGAGCTTGTGCTGAAACCACCTGCTTCGACCCCGAAGGGCAGTTCCACTAATGCCACATAGGAACCCAGTGCAGATGCTTCCGACACCATAGATGGGTTTTCTTAACTTTGCAAAAACCACCTTTTAATTGTAACAAGTACAGCCGACACAGAGTAAAATTCTACGACCACAAGAAAGGAATTCAAATTTGATCAATCTCCTTAATTTTTTTTACAATTTATCCATACCACCATATTTCTAAACAAATAACTGAATTTAGGTAATAACATTTTTACCACGTTTACCCTACCCACCAAAGTCAGAGGCAAACTATTCCATAGTAGTGCACTTATCCTTTGTGTTTTTTTACTATGGGGTAAAGGTTATTATCTAGGTACTTATTTCAATCTTTTTTTACCACTATACCCAATCGCTTCTATGTCCATATAAACGAGGTACTATTTTGAGCTGCATTGATTCCATTCTCTAATTTTAATTTATAGTCCTGACCAGGGCCGGTTCTAACTTGCGTCCCCCCCCACCCGCTTTGGAATGATCACACAGCACCCGACAATTTACTCTGCTTCAATTAATGTTCTCACATGACATGCTGCAGCTCAGCACAATAGCACACTGGCTGGCTATGAGTCTGTGTCAAACAAACTACTCACCCTCAGCCACTCCATTCCTCCTTCAGGAAGGTACACACAGTACAAATATGCTGCCCCTAAAATCATTGCGCTTGATGCAAATGTTTTACCTTGCTTCATGGGCGAACCGGCCCTGGTCCTGACCAATACCCAAAAAGGTTGATTACAAAATCTCAGACCATTAGAATATTGTAAAAATGTTCAATATTGTAGGCTCAAAGTGTCAGACTACTCAGCTAACTAATCCAAAACACCTGCAAAGGGTTCCTATTTCATATATTAGTTTCGCCTTTAGAGTTGAATTACTGAAATAATGGATTTTGCATGGTATTCTATTTTTTCCAGTTTCACCTGTATGCCTTCATATCTTGTTTAGAGCTTGGGGGCCAAAACATTCTTGTAGCGTTTGTAGAACTCACAGGGGAAGCCATCCACCCCAGGAGACTTCCCACACTGGCATTCTGATATAGACTATAGTACTTTTTCCAATGTCATTTCTGCATCCAGGTCCAAGACCTGACCATGAGAAAATGTTGGGATATTTATATCTGCCAAGTATGCAGTGAGTCCTTCTTGTGTATAATTAACTTTACTAGCATACAACTATGTATAATAATGCTTAAATATTCTCTCCGTATTTGCTCGGGCCTCATTTATAATATTGTCCTGACCCACATTCTTTGGAAAAGCCATTATTTTGACAACATTATTTTTCTTCACTTGTCTACCACAAGACTCAGTTCCCATCTACCATCGAATGACGTGTGACAATGTAGCGTCTGCTCCGATAGTCTGCTATTCTATATAGGGAATGCATCCGCCTGCCCAGTATTATCGCAGGCGGCCGCGGCACATTTGCTGCAACAGATCCAATGGATACGTTGCAGACTGACAAGTGTGAATATATAAAATAGTTCACTGTCAGTTTCGTGATGACTGGAGAACGAATGAAAAATGTTCATTTTCAGCTCGAGTGGGAATACAGCCTAAGTAATTCAACCTTCTGTAGTAATTCGACCTTTTGCTGCCAGGCCTCATATAGCTCAGATAATCTATCTTACACAAATCATCTCTGTGCAATTGTTGCTTCTGACTCTGCCTGCTCTAGCCTTAGGCCTCTTTCACATTAGACAACGTGTGCAGGAGCCGGTTCCTGCACGCGTTGAATAGGCTGCGGCGTGTCGTCGGGAATCTGCGGTGCGACGCTGAGTAGCGGTGGTAGTAATTAATTAACCCAATGGGAAAACGCCGATTACCGACGATTAAATGCTTCCGGGTGCGTCGTTCCACAACGCATCGAAACGCGGCGTCGGGTGGGAAAGGTAAATTGAAAGTCTATGGACTTTCCTTTTACCTTGGTTAGCGCAAAGTATAGACTTTGCATTAAAGCACTGAAAAAGGGCTCTGGTGTGAATGAGCCCTAAGGATGATTGTTTCCTAGTGGTGGCAATTGCTGACTTAGAGAAAATCTTTCTGGGCATCTCATGTGACATAAAAAGGAGCTGTGTCTTTATTTTCTGCCTAGTAGTTACCTATATCCCTACTAATGGCCATGTCCACTACTGGATCTGAAATCCAATAGAGAGTCTCCACATCCTAGAATTCATGACCGAGTATATATCTAGAGGTCAGAGCAGGGACAAGGTCCTCCAGCACCCAAGGCTGAGACACCAAAGTGCGCCCCTCCATCCGTCCCACCCCAGCCGTCACACACTGATTGCTATTAGACTAAGAGAGCCACAGGGTCCACAACCTCCCCAACACCTTAATATCTAGTTATCTGGCTTGCAGTCACTGCTATGGATCTCCATTTCTTATTTCTTTCTGCTTAATACATAATTAGGAATGACAACTGAATGAATTGTGCGCCCCCTCCTTCACTGCGCCCTGAGGCTGGAGCCTCTCCAGCCTATGCCTCGGCCCGGCCCTGCTAGAGGTAATAGCACAGGAGTGTCACATATCAAACTGTTTGTAGGTAGGGGACCGGCCGCACGGTGTATTCCTTTATTTTGTTTCCATCTTTATTATTAATAATTGCTGCTAATTTCAGAGAGAAAGAGAAAGAGAGGGATCATACAGTGTATATACAAATACTCAACTCATTACACCCCTCAAAAACCTCACATTATGGTTGGGAGAGAGTCCAACCATAATGCTGCTTCTGCAGGACTGTTAAAGAACTTTGTGTTTTTCCCTTCCATCACCCCGGGACGTGCTGGGAAAATAATTGCATATCTTTTCCCATTTTTTTCTCATATGTGCTTTATCTTGATCATCTTGTGGGCCTTCTGCATTTCCATACCAAAGTCTGGAAAAAATTAGACTATTACCATTATAAGTTACCCCCCCCCCCCCCCCCCACCCCGGTTTAGCCTAGCAGCAGCTCTAAGGATAGTGTCCCTATCCTGATAATGGAGTGTTTTAAAAAATAAATGGACAGGTTGGTGCCCCTGGAGGCCCAGGCCTCATTGGTATTCAATGGGTGCTCTCAATTGTAAAACAATTTGGTAAATTCTGCATCAGGGAATAAATCCTACGTTTTCAGTGAAAACCGTGGTATCAGGATTCTTTTCTTTTTTCCGGAAGCCCCGTAACTCTTACATTACACCGACGATTGCTATTCTCTGCATCTTCCATGCATATTCCATGCATATTTCTAATGGTGCAAGTCTAGCTTGGACCGAACAAATGGTGGCAGTGTGTTTAGAGCTCACTGTTTCCACTAGCAATCTTTTGTTCTGCCTCTGTCAAGCAACTTCTTATTCTTGTTCAATACACATGCAATACAGCGGGGTTTTAAATGAACAATCAACGTTTATTCCTCAGTGTTCAAATTTCTTCCAGATTGCGGACAGGTATCACAAGAACCACATACAGAGCTCCACATCAAAAAACCAAGGTACTGCCTGACACGTGTTTCACGGCCAAAGACCGCTTCCTCAGAGGCACCCAGTACACATATATATCTGTTAAGAAATACACATATGATATCAATTGTACACTCGATTACATACCAGCCATGGTCATATGTGTGAATCAGGATACAGGCAAAAAAACGTGTAAATGTATCTTAAATGTTTATGTGTAAATGTTGGCTCATAGGTAAGGTGAAATCGCAATCTGAAAAGATCGTAGATATATATAAGATCTCACATGGGTATATCTGTATAAAAGATGCCGCAACCCATGTGCTATAGAGAGCACTGTAGTGACAATAGAGAATGTATCCCATACAGAACCAGAAATAAAGATGCCAGATATAAGTGACCTCCATCTATATAGTGAGCAGCACATTGCCAGCATAATAAATCTAAAAACATATGAATATACACAGTGAAGAAATGTCCTCTGGGCAAGTGTGTATCTGCCCCATATAAGACTGAACCCCACAACGCAATTAGCGGGGGCAGTCCACATACCATCACATAACACACTTTTTGTCCATGAGTATTGGAAAAGTGAATATCAATCAATCCCAATCACTATATATATATATATATATATATATATATATATATATATATATATATATATATATATAGATGCATGTATATGCATACACACATATATACATGCAGCGATAAACAGAGAAGAAGTGCCCATACACCTCATGCATTAATACTATCGTGCAGTCATATAAGTACCTGTAATGAACAGTGAATCTGTTCTCTTCAACGAAGCCCTAAGTGCATCAGCGCATCCATAGGGAATAAAATGCCACCACCAGTGTACCCCCGCGACCATATAAGAGAGGAGGGTGTCCAATCAGTAGGGACGTATGGCAGAGAGGGTGGGACATGACCAAGGCATGCCGCTGTGGCCCGCACGCCGAGTGGAGTGGAACGCAGGCGGAAGCAGGTAAATCCTATACGGAAGTGTCATACAGCGTGACGTCGCCAGTACGCATGCGCGTCCAAATACGCACATAACGCGCCAGACTGTCCTGCGCAATGGAGATGACTCACCTCCTCTCTGCAATCATGCGTAAAGGACCAGATTATAAGGTCCACAGAGCGCCATCTACTGTGATCTATAGAGAAAGCACCCATAGTGAAATATCCTGAAACCTAAATACAGTGAAAGATATGGTTAAATAGAAATGCATCATGAGTATAAGGCCTAAAAAGCACCAGTATAAAAATTAGAGACCACAGATAATCAATTGGTGCATATATGACCCGGGATGTAAACTATTATAGATTCCCTCACAATAAGACCCCACTATATCTTGCATTGCTAAAGCCTGTCCCCGCGACACACATATACCGTACATGACAAACAAATCACATTATATAAAAAAAAAATTCGTATATCATGTCCAGAACTATATTGCGACTAATATAACTCCATTTCATAAGAACATTTTATATGACACAAAGTCGTTAAGGCCAGGATGTTCTCCGGCCGCCAATTTCCATATCCACCTCGCTTCTATTTGATACAATTTTCTGTCTATATTTCCTCTTCTGATATTGGGGTGTACTCTATCTAGAACTGCAAATTTGATATATTTTTTGTTTCCACCGTGAGCTTCTATCAAGTGTTTAGCAATTGCCGATTTCTCACCTTTCTTACCAGTGTCATAAAGGTGCTCGTACATCCTTTCTCTAAATTCTCTTTTAGTTTTCCCAATATAAAAAGCATTACATTTACATACAGCTATGTATATCACAGCTGTAGTGCCACAATTCGCATAATGTCTCAGTTTAACCATCGTATCTCTAGCTTTCAGATCTATGTTCTGGCCTCTATAGATGTATTGACAGTATGGACACCCACCACATCCGTATGTACCTCTAACTTTACAGGTGTCTCCCCGTAAACTGCCCTGATAGTGACTGTTGGTGATTTGAGTACCTATGGTTTTAGATCTCCTAAATACAAGTCGGGGGTATTTAGGTACCGCCCTACACAAAATTTTGTCCTGTCTCAGAACCGGCCAGAACTTTTTAAGAGCCTGTCTTATAATCTGATGTTCCCCACAATAGGTAGTGACCATAGATAGGGAAAAGTCCCCATTATCTACCCCCCTAGGTTGTTTCTTTTTCCCTTTATTTCCATATAACAGTGTTTTTCTATCTTGGGCCAGAGTTCTGTTATATGCTTTTTTGAGACTTTTTTTTAGAGTACCCTCTCTGAAGGAGTCTAGTTTGAAGCTGTTTAGCCTCTGTTAGGAAGCTAGTCATATTAGTACAATTCCGTTTTATTCTCAAGTACTGTGAATAGGGAATACTATTAATCGTATTTGAGGGGTGTGCACTATCTGCCCTCAGGATGGAGTTAGTGGCTGTGGGCTTCCAGTACAAGGTTGTGGATAATGTGCCATTTTCTTGCTTGAAAATTTTTAAGTCCAAAAACTCCAATTCAGTGCGACTGTAAGTGTAGGTGAACTTCAGGTTCCAATCATTAACATTTAGCCATTGAACAAAATCATGAAGATCTTGCTCAGACCCTTCCCATATCAAAAATATGTCGTCTATAAATCTATGCCAGGTGGAAATCAAATGCATAAGGTCATAACCATCATCAGAGAAGATGTCTTCCTCCCACCCCCCCAGGTACAGGTTTGCGTACGACGGGGCACACGTGGTCCCCATCGCCGCCCCCTGCACCTGGAGGTAGTGGGCCCCCCCAAAAACAAACACGTTATGCGTCAGAAGGAATCGTAATAAGTCCACGACTAACGTGTTAAGCTCCTTTTGTTCCGTTCCCATTTTATTTAAAAATCGCTGAACCATTGATATGCCCCTGTCATGTGGTATGCTACTATACAGTGCCTCCACATCCAAAGACACCAGCAAGCTATTTTCAGGTACATGGATTTCATCCAGAACGATAAGTAAGTGGGAACTGTCTCTGATATATGAGGGTAAACTCATGACATGGGGTAAAAGGTGGATGTCAATGAATTTGCTTACATTTTCAGTAAGAGAACCATGGCCTGAAACAATGGGACGTCCCGGGGGGTCATGCATGAATTTATGTATTTTAGGTGTGCAATATCTTATATCTTCTTATTCTTTCCATGACTTGGCCAAAAACCAGAGTGAACATTGTCCACTCTAGATACCAATGCATTCGGAGATGTCTGACACCTGTTAATTGCCTCAAGTAATTTGGCAGAATCTGGAGCAGTTAATAAAGTCACTGGTGCTGTTATGCTGGGCATACACGGCACTTTCTTCCTTATCAATCGAGCCGCTGATGGGCTCGATTGATAATATCCGACAGGTCCGATGACCTGCCGGATAGATTCCCCGCTGATAAGGAGCGCCGGCAGGGACGAGCGGGAATCGATCCGCGTGGACGAGAGGGGTTGCACCGGCATCGAGCCAGCGGCTTGATCCGGCGCATAATTGCATCCAGAAACATCCCGTGTATGCCCGGCATTAGAGTTGTTGGTGTTTCAGGCTCTGCCATGGTCTGAATAGCTCTTTCCTTCTTTTATTGTTTTGTAGTGCATGTATCACTAGCACCTAACCCAGTATTGGGACCTGCTCCAATCCCAGCACCACCCTCAATACCACCTTTACTAGTTTGGTTTTTTTTCCCTTGTGTCTTCTCTACTGTAAATGGGTAAAAAAAATCCAGACAGAAGTGATGATTAGAATAAAGGACTAAATATTAGCTATTTTGCATATATATTAGTGCATCAGCCAGTAATCAATAGCCAGATATATTGCAGGTATTGTAGATATATTAAAACATCAGGCTTCAGTCAATAGCCAGGTATATTGCAGGTATTGCAAGTATTGCAGATATATTAAAGCATCAGGTATATTTTAAAATATCGGTCAGGTGTCAGTAGCCCGGTGTATTGCTGGTATATTGCAGATATTAGAGATGTATTAGAAATTAATAGCCAGGTGTATTGCAAGTATTGGTACAGCGGGAGACATGGCAGCGCTTTCATACAGAGGCTGTACCTGAATGATCTATCTGCATGGATGTGCAGAGCTCCAGAAACTGGACAACATTACACAACTAGCACTCAAAACAGGTATAACAAAGGAAGGTGTTAGCTTCAGTAAATAATTTGTGCACAGATTATTCCCTACTGGACTTCCCCACGGCAATTGCCATGGGTGCAGCCTTGAGCACTGCCATTTGCCTGCCATATTGCAAGTATTGCAGATATCAGCCATGTACATTGTAGGTATTACTTGTGTATTACAGGTATATTAAGGCCAGTTTAACACCTGGCCGTTGCATTGTGGTGTGATACATCGCATTGCACTGTAACTCAAAAAAATTCATTCATATGACCCTGCACACAGTGCACCAACAGTGTCATGTGCATAAAGATTGTGATTTTTTTTCCTTTGCAGGATATTATTTTGTGGGAGACTGGACTCTGGTCTCCCTCTTGGATGGTTGTCTGCAGAATACAGGGTTGCATTATGAAAGCTGGGATTCATCCTTAACTCAGAACCTTTTTGCAGTAAATGTTCCAGATTTTGCAGTCTGGAGTAAGGATACATTATCTGCATATTCATTTTGAAATCGAAGCAACAGAAATAGTGCACAAGCCAAGCAAGTGGCATTTGTGAAGGAAAATAATAATGGTACATTTCATTACTTTTCCACTTTAGATGTCCTGTTAACGTCTAAAGAACTAATCTCCAATCCACGCAAAAAAGGAGCATTACATTTTTGCTTAAAGAGAATCTGTACTCTAATATTCTTACACTAAAAAGCATACAATTCTATTCCCTATTTTCTCCTGTGCCCCTCTGTGCTGTTTCTGCCACTCTCTGCTGCAATCCTGGCTTGTAATTAACAGTTTTAGGCAGTGTTTACAAACAAACTAACCAGCTTGTGATAGGCTCACATAAACAGAGTCTGTGGGTCATACAGAGTGTGCAGAGGGCCTGCAGAGGGTGTGTGTTGCTTCTATCCAATCACAAGCAGCCCTGCACATTCCACACATTCAAGCCTTAGCCCAACAGACACGACAGAGGAAAGGAGATAAGATTTATTACAGAGACAGTGCAATTAGGAAAGGCTGCAGTAAGCCAGAGCACATTAGAACAGGCATAGGAACTTATAGGATAGAAGAACTGAAGACTGAAAAATTTGTTACAGAGTCTCTTTAAGTGCTTGAAAATCTCATTAATTATTTACAAAAATATCAGCAGCAGTACAGTTTAGTTCCAGAAATCATCAGAATAAATAAATCACCAGAATAAATTATTACAAGGTTATGCTAATTCTACATTGATAATACTTGCTTCAACTGATCCTAATTAACCACTTTACCCCCGCCTGTACGAATTTCTCCGTCCCTTTTTCCATCCTTTCACCCCCAGGGACAAAGAAATCTGTACTTTCCGCGCTCCCGCCGCTGCCCGCGCTCCCGCTCGCTCTAGCGCGCACTCCCGCTCGTAAACACGCCGCCGGCCGCTCGCCCGGAGATCAATGAACGGGAAAATCCATTCCCGTTCGTTGATCTAAGCCCCGCAATGATCCGCTGCTCCTCCGCTAAGCAGCGCGATCATTGTGAAAAAAAACCACTTTCCCAGCCTCCTAGTACTTCCTCCAAGCGTCCGGAAATGGGCAAATACATTTCCTGGGTTTTAATTACAGTCGCATGCATTATTTAAAAACTATAATGGCCGAAAACTGAGAAATAATTAATTTTTTCCCACATTTTTCCTATTTTCCCATTAAAACATATTTAGAATAAAATAATTCTTGGCATAATGGCCCACCTAAAGAAAGCCTAATTGGTGGCGGAAAAAACAAGATATAGTTCATTTCATTGCGATAAGTAATAATTATGTTATAGATGAATGAGTGGAAGGAGCGCTGAAAGGTGAAAATTACTCTGCTTCTCAAGGGGTAAAACCCCTCAGTGGTGAAGTGGTTAAGATGATTAAAAAACACAGACTGTTTTCCCAAAGTAGACAGCCAGGGGCACAGACTATCATGTGATCAGGAATTAGTCATCTGTTGTTTCAGATATTGTATTTTTCATTATGGTCACCTGAGTACAGCTGTCCTATAAATAGAACACAAAGATTTGATTGCAGTCATTTACCTTATGTCATCGGATGAGGGAAACGTTGTTTTACTGCAAAGCCCCAATAATGTTAATTTTTATTCATATATCAATATTTTTATGTATGCATGCTTACAACAATGTTCTTCATAAATCAAAGAGATCTTTTAAAATTGTGTTTAAAGAGATTTGGAGGGACATGTCCCTTTTAGCAAAAGCTGGAAAGCTATGAAAAGTGTGAACGAAACAGAATGTGAAACTTACAATAGCAGGGTGAGCTGTTTTACAGATTCACCCTGCGGCCAAATTTCCCATTGACCTTTATACATGTATACCCGCCGCATGCCCAGGTAGTAGTGAAACAAGGCATATGTGGTATCATTTTAATCACGAAGTGCCAAAGAATATATTTGTATGGCTTCTGCGACTTGTCATGTGAAAATTAGGAAGGGTGAAAACTGAAAAAAGTGTATTTTCTGCATCTGCTTCCATTTCTTCCCATAAAAAATGCCTATAAAATTAACCATTTCTTAGGACAAAAATTACCCCTTAAAGTCCAGATTGTTCTGAAAACAAAAAACAATATATATATATATATATTATATACATATACATACACATATATATATTTACACACACAGTGGCGGACATACGGCTGTGCAAGCGAGCGGGGGCCCCTCAAGTTCTATTACTTGAGGGGCCCATTAAGTATCGCCGCATTTTTATTTATTGTTTAAAAAAAAATTCGGGGGGGGGGGGGGGGTGGGTGGGAGGCGACTCTTATCCTCCCTCCCTCACCTCGGGGTCCCCCTTCCTCTAATGTGCAGCGGAAGGAAGATACGAGAAAGCTTCAGCGGGCTGCAGCAGACGCTAGAGCTCCAGCCCGCAGGTCCACGCTGTCTCCTCCTCTGTAACACCGCTCGCACTGCTTCCTGATTTAGTGTGAGTGAGCGGAGTTGCTGAGCAGGAGACAGCGTGGCCTTGCAGGCTAGAGCTCTAGCATCTGCTTTAGCCCGCTGAAGCTTTATCTTCCTTCCTCCTTCCCCGAGGTGAGGGAGGATAGGAGTCAGGCCCCGCACCATGTAATGCAAATGCCCCCCCTCCCACCCCCGCACCAGGTAATGCAAATGCCCCCCCTCCCACCCCCCGCACCAGGTAATGCAAATGCACCCCCTCCCACCCCCCGCACCAGGTAATGCAAATGCACCCCCTCCTACCCCACCCCGCACCAGGTAATGCAAATGCTCCCCCCTGCACCAGGTAATGCAAATGCCCCCTTCGCACCAAGTAATGCAAATGCCCCCCCGCACCAGGTGCTGAAAATGCCCCCCCTCACACCCCCCCCACCAGGCAATCCAAATCACCAACCTTCCCCCCCCCCCCACCACCACCACCAGGTAATCCATATGCTCGCCCTCCCACCCCTCGCACCAGGTAATCCATATGCCCAGCCAGGTAATCCATATGCCCACCCCCCACCAGGTAAATCTATATGCCCACCAGGTAATCCATATGCCCAGCCACCCACCCACCCTCCCTACCTGGCAATTGTTTAGCCCACCCACTCACTCATTCACTCACTCACTACCTACCTACCTACCAATTGTTTAGCCCACCCACCTAACCTCCCTACCTACCTGGCAATTGTTTAGCACACCCACCCTACCTACCCACAAAACCAACCAACCGTTTATCACTCACTCACGACCTACCTACCACCCACCCTCCCTCCCTCCCTGGCAATTGTTTAGCCCACCGGAGATGGACAGGGGAGGAGACAGGCAGAGAGGAGGACATTGACCTGGACCGATCTAGCAGCACAGCAGCAAGAAGCCAAGCAAGCACCATGGTTGGTCGCTATCGGTAAGCACTGACATCTTCTACAGCGCTCTACAGAGTACATAGTCATGTCACTGACTATCCTCAGAGGAGCTCACACTCTACTCCTACCATAGTCATAGTCTAATGTCATACCATATTATTATTTTGTATTTATATAGCACTGACATCTTCTGCGGCACTTTACAGAGTACATAGTCATGTCACTGACTGTCCTCAGATGAGCTCACAATCTAACCCTACCATAGTCATAGTCTAATGTCCTACCATATTATTATTATGTATTCATATAGCACTGACATCTTCTGCAGCACTTTACAGAGAACATAGTCATGTCACTAACTGTCCTCAGAGGAGCTTACAATCTATTCTCTGCTATATGTATAGTAAGAAGAACATCATTTTTTATCAGGAGAGGGGCTGCATTCGGTTTCCTGTTGATGCCCACTGTCAGTGAATTATTAAGGACCCGTTTCCACTTGCGCGGAAACCGGGCCGAATCCGCAGGCAAATCGGGCGGGAAAACTCTGCCATAGAGAACAATGGCACTGCCGGCCGAATCGCTTGTGTTAGCGATTCGGCCGGTATTTCCATCCGAATCTGTGCAAATCCCATAGCCGTGCATGGCACAGCTCATGGGATTAGTCAGCGTAACCGCAGATCCAGAAGTGCCACCACACATCTCGCAGACGCGTGTGGCTGCAGTGGAAATGGGCCCTAACTGCTGCTAAGTTCATGTACATTTGGCCCTGCTCATGACCTGTCATTACCGTGCCCACTTTCCAGCGTGGCAATTTTTTGCCACAGGTCAGCTACCCTTATGGTGAATGTAGCAATTGCATAGCACCCTCCAAAAAAACATCTTGGAGCCACCTCCCTGTTTCCAATCCACTGTCCTGTCTTCCCAGTGCACCTCCTGCCTCCTAGCTCACTCACCCTATGTACTGGGTTCAAGTCAGGTAGTCTAGATTGCACACTGCCGCTGCAGGCTGCACCATCTTTGGCTAGTGACTTGTCAGTCCCAGATTGATTTGCATTTGCTCCAGTCAGCTCCACGCTTCAGAAACATCTGATTTGCATGCTTGTTTAGGGCCTATGGCTAACTGTATTAGAGGCAGAGAATCAGCAAGACAGCCAGGCAATGTGCATTGTTTAAAATGAAATAAATATGTCAGCCTCCATATCCCTCTCACCTCAGGGGTGCTTTCAAGTATAAAATACAAAGCCTGTCAGGTCATGCTCTGTGTTGTTATAGGATTGGGGTTAAGTTTTGCATTTGGTCAGTAACCTGTATAATGCAGTTTTTACATGTATGCATAAAGAAATATTTCTGGGCCTCAGGGAATGTTGCCATAGACCAGGGGTGTCAAACTCAAATACAAAGTGGACCAAAATTGTACACTGGGACATAGTCGTGGGCCAACCTCAATGTCTACTGGCCACCTTCCTCCCTTATAAAGTTCTGTGGTGTCTAGTAGTCCTTCTTCCCCTATACAGTTCCCTAGTGTTTAGTGCTTTCCTCCTCCCTCCCCATATGGCTTCCCTGGTGACTTAGGGTTTCACCCCCAATATAGCTTCAGGTCTAGAGTGGGCCAAACATAATGCAAAGTGGAGAAACCACTTGAGGGACAAATTTAATGGTTCTGAGGGCCAAATTTGGCCCGCGGGCTGGAGTTTGACATGCATGCCATAGACTGTATTGGTAAATATATGCAATATGTAACCACACCCAATTTAGTTACGGCCACACCCACTTTTAGCTGCCAGGGGCCTGCAACTGGTATTTTGCACAGGGGCCAGCTCGCTGCTGGCTGTGTCCACCACTACACACACACACACACACACACTATGTATATATACAGTGGCTTGCAAAAGTATTCAGCCCCCTTGAAGTTTTCCACATTTTGTCACATTACTGCCACAAACACGAATAAATTTTATTGGAATTCCACGTGAAAGACCAATACAAAGTGGTGTACACGTGATAAGTGGAACGAAAATCATACATGCTTCCAAACATTTTTTACAACTAAATAACTGCAAAGAGGGGTGTGCGTAATTATTCAGCCCCCTGAGTCAATAATTTGTAGAACCACCTTTTGCTGCAATTACAGCTGCCAGTCTTTTACGGTATGTCTCTACCAGCTTTGCACATCTAGAGACTGAAATCCTTGCCCATTCTTCTTTGCAAAACATCCAGTCAGCTCCATCTCAGTAAGATTAGATGGACAGCATTTGTGAACAGCAGTTTTCAGATCTTGATACAGATTCTCGATTGGATTTTGATCTGAACTTTGACTGGGCGATTCTAACACATGGATATGTTTTGTTTTAAACCATTCCATTGTTGCCCTGGCTTTATGTTTAGGGTTGTTGTCCTGCTAGAAGCTAAACCTCCGCCCCAGTCACAAGTCTTTTGCAGACTCCAAGAGGTTTTCTTCCAAGATTGCCCTGTATTTGGCTCTGTCCATCTTCCCATCAACTCTGACAGTGGGGATGGTGTGTTCAGAGTCATGTGCAGTGTTAGTTTTCCGCCACACATAGCGTTTTACATTTTGGCCAAAAAGTTCCATTTTGGTCTCATCTGACCAGAGCACCTTCTTCCCCATATTTGCTGTGTCTCCCACATGGCTTGTGGCAAACTGCAAACGGGACTTCTTATGCTTTTCTGTTAACAATGGCTTTCTTCTTGTCACTCTTCCATACAGACCAACTTTGTGCAGTGCACAACTAATAGTTGACCCATGGACAGATTCCCCCACCTGAGCTGTAGATCTCTGCAGCTCGTCCAGAGTCACCATGGGCCTCTTGACTGCATTTCTGATCAGCGCTCTCCTTGTTCGGCCTGTGAATTTAGGTGCCATACTCCTTCCATTTCTGAATGATCGCTTGAACAGTGCTCCGTGGGATGTTCAAGGCTTCGGAAATCTTTTTGTAGCCTAAGCCTGCTTTAAATTGCTCAATAACTTCACCCCTGACCTGTCTGGTGTGTTCTTTGGACTTCATGGTGTTGTTGCTCCCAATATTCTCTTAGACAACCTCTGAGGCCGTCTCAGAGCAGCTGTATTTGTACTGACATTAGATGACACATGGGTGCACTCTATTTAGTCATTAGCACTCATCAGGCAATGTCTATGGGCAACTGACTGCACTCAGGCCAAAGGGGGCTGAATAATTACGCACACCTCACTTTGCAGTTGCAGTTATTTATTTGTAAAAAGTGTTTGGCATCATGTATGATTTACGTGTATATATATATATATATATATATATATATATATATATATATATATATATATATATATATATATATATATATATATATATATATATATATATATATATATATACACACACATACTATCTGATGGCCCGACGTTGCCCGGGTATGTATTGGATGGTGTTGGCTCCGCCCACTTTTTCTAACCCTAACACACAATTACCAAGTTTGTGAGCTTTGCGGTCTTTGGCATCAATAATTTGCATTGAAATTAAACAAATCTGATTAGCTATTTGTGGCTCCAGCCCCTTTTCTGAATTTGGACCCCAGTCACTCAATGACAGACTGTACCAGGTTTGAGGCTTGTGCCATTAACAGTGCAAGAATGGCAGCAATTAAATATTCCCCTTGAAAATCTATAGGTGAATTTTGATTGGCTTTTGTAGGCTCCACCCACTTTTCTGAATATTAATCCCAGTAACCCATTGACCAACTGTGCAAAGTTTGAGAACCCTGCCATTAGCAGTGTAAGAATGGCTGCAGTTTACATTTTCCCAGTGAAATTTGTATTTGTCTCCGCCCACATTTGGTTATGGGGATAAAAAGTATCCTGTATGTTATTCTAGGTAATGTACTGTGTGTGCGAAATTTCATTCAAATCTGTTCATCAGCAATTGTTGTGTGATTAAGTAACAAACATCCAAACTTTCGCATTTATAATATTAGTGAGATACACATACACACTCACACAAATATTTGGAGGTTTTAAAGAGAGTCTGAAGCGAGAATAAATTTCGCTTCAGAGCTCATAAATAGCAGGGGCACGTGTGCCCCTGCTAAAACGCCGCTATAGCGCGGCTTAACGGGGGTCCCTTCACCCCCAAATCCCCCTCGATACACCCGGGGAGCGCTTCCTGGTTGGGGCAGGGCTAGCCGCCGCAGCCCTGCCCCACGCGCGTCTGTCAGCGCGTATCTCCACCTCTCCCCCGCCCCTCTCAGTCTTCCTTCACTGAGAGGGGCGGGGGAGAGGCGGCGATGCGCCGCTGACAGACGCGACTGGAGGCAGGGCTGCAGCCGTTAGCCCTGCCTCCAGGAAGCAATAAATCACGACCAAATCTGCGACCAAGTGTCGCAGTGGTCGTTTTGGGGGTGAAGGGACCCCCGTTAAGCCGCGCTATAGCGGCGGTTTAGCAGGGGCACACGTGTCCCTGCTGTTTATGAGCTCTGAAGCGAGATTTATTCTCGCTTCAGAGTCTCTTTAAATAATAATAAAAATGATTGCTTTGTTTCAATAGCGACAAAGCGGAAGTGTCTAAATTGTCAGGAACATGCTCATGCTTATTCAGGGTCTACAACTAAAAGTATTAGAGGCAGTGTGAATCAGCAGGACAGCCAGGAAATTTGGATTGCTTAAAAGGAAATAAATATGGCAGCCTCCATATCCCTCTCATTTCAGTTGTCCCTTAAGGGAGCAGAATAGCTCAGTGCCAAGGAGATTAGACACAACACTTAATTTATGGTACCTGAAAATAGTACAAAGACAAAATATCAAATGTTTAGACTGAGAAATATCACTCAATAAAATATATACAGTATGTTCAACATTTTGTGGAATAGTGAAAGAAATGGATGACAAGACAACTGATATTTATTGTGTATAAAAAAAAATAGTGTCTAGAGCGACTAATTCTGTTAGAAGTAAGTATAGGGAGGGGTGTGAAATACTGCATAGGAACAAACTGCAAAAATTTCAAGAAAATATCCAGGATGAATAAAAAGTAAAAATCTACTTACCTGGGGCTTCCTCCAGCTCCTGGCAGCCGTCCTGTGCTTTCGCCGCAGATCCGCTCCCAGCCAGTGGTCTGGAGTCCCCTCCGGTACAAGAGGCCTACTTGCGTTCCAGCGTGCAGGACACGTAGTCGCGCTGACGTCATCCAGACTGTACTGCGCAGTCATGCGCCTGCTTTAAGATCTGCGGGCGATTTCCAGCCGGTGCACACCATGTTCGCTGAAGCAGTAGGAAATCGCCACAGTCACAGAAGCAAAGTACCCAGTATAGACTTGTAGAGGAGAATTCCAACCAGCAGATGGAGCTGTGGAGTACAGAGGAACAAGTCCTCTGCACCGCCACAGATGCCAGGTTGAAATTACACGATTGAGCAACACTGAACAATATAAAGTAACAACTCAGAAGAAAGCAAAAACAGGGTCAGACAATATGAATGTCTACCAATCTAGTCGCGACCCTGCAACGGTAGACATATCACATCATAGCAGGCCAGAGTGAGAAAGCTAATCGCAAGAAAGGCGATTGCTATCAGCAACACAAGACTGAGCAAAGACAGAGCATGAATTAAGTAAGGAAGACACAGCAAATAACCACAATCTGAACGCCAAGGAAAATAACAAAAGAACTCGCTAAACGCGGTCCCCGCACGATATGCGCAACAGAGACAAGCGCGTTAACGGTACAGCCACCGCACGTTAAGCGCAACAGTGGCAAAACACACCAACCCTAACTAACAAATGAACACAGAAAACAACGACAGACAAATAACGCGAACGCTTGCTAATCGGTTGCCTCCCCCCAGACAACAGCAAGCGCCCGCGCCAGACAAAACAGACTGAAGGAGTAACCAGTAGCAACCGCAGCTAAGGTTACACTCCAAGAGTCAGACAAGGGAGATCCACTGCCTCTACCGCTAGGGCGAATGCGATCTAGGAACAGAACGATTCACTGTCATCCGCTGCTGGCGACAGTACAATCGCACAGACAAGACAAGACAGACAGAAGGAGTAATCAGTAGCAACCGCAGCTAAGGTTACACTCCAAGAGTCAGACAAGGGAGATCCACCGCCTCTAACGCTAGGGCAAATGCGATCTAAGAGCGAGACCAAACGATTCACTGTCAACCACCGCAGGTGACAGTACAATCGCAAGGACAGGACAAGACAGTACAGGAATAAACAGTACAAATAATACAGAACCTGACTGCACTATAGGAAATGCAGGGTGCACTCCCAAATAATAAACTGCAGTAGAATATTCGCAACAAGAAACAAAAGAGGCTGAGGTTCCAAGGTAAGTTTCCCTAATTAGGAACTATGTCAAGCAAGGAATTCTGGGAGGAAGTGATATTAATACTAGAAACCCTCAAAGGAAGCAGACAAGCAATTTGCATGACAAGTGGATGCAAATCAGTCAGCCTTGCAAACTGACAGAAAGGCCTCTTTTCCTTAGACTGAACCATGCAAACTGCATAGGAAACAACACAGTCCAAGGAATCAAGGCCAGCAGAGCGGATTTTGACACCTGCGCAGTACAGTCCGGATGACATCAGTGCTACTCAGTGAGCCGCATGGTGAAGCGCTAGCAGATGCAGACCTAGCAAGGTCGGCATCTGCACTGGAGAAGACCGGGAGCCACCGGAGCTGCAGCGATGGCACAGGACGGCTGCCGAGGCTGGAAGAAGCCCTAAGTAAGTAGATTTTTACTTTTTATTTATCCTGGACCTTCCCTTTAAGAAAAACATTCCTCAACATAAAATTGCAAGTAATTTGGGGAATTCAACATGTACAGTAACAAAATCATAAAGTTAGGGTTCACAGTAAGAAGGTCTGCACACCACTGTTCTGGAACTGTGTTTTTTGCACTATCACCAAACATGACATCTGAACATTTAACCAATGCAGGGTCCCCTTTGTTAAGGCACAGTACAGATCACATGTGCAGTGTGCAAACCTTCCTTAAGGTAGCCACTAACGATCCAATTTCTAGGGAAAGATCGTTCAAGCGATCAGATAATTCTGATCGGAAGAAAAATTGCTCACTACACCATCAACGAACCAATCTTTGCTTTCTATCTATCACAACCGACAAGAAAATCCCAATCCGACGACTATTTATATAATCATTTGTAATCGATTGTGCCTATCAACAGAGATAATTTACAACCAATCCGATCAGAATTTCTGAATGCTCAAATGACTTTTCGCTAGAAATTTGACTGTTAGTGGCCACCTTTACTTTAACTGGATTTCCACTTGCTACTGGTCCTGCACCCGCCATGTATTATGTAGTGTAGTGCATGTATCATTTGTGTAGGGCCAATTTAGGGGGAAGCCAATTAAGGCTTCTTTTCCATGGACTTTTGATAGGCAGTGAAATGGCTCTCAAACTCTCACAACTACCTGGTAACTGCTCACTGCTGCCTTGTAACTGCTCACTGCTGCCTGGTAACTGCTTGCTGAGCACACAGCTCAACAGTCTGTGGAAATGAGGCCCAACTTCTCTGTATGTTTATGGGATGTGGGAGGAAACCAGAGTGCCTGGTGGAAACCTAAGCAGGCACAGGGAGAACATACAAACTCCTTGCCAATGACGTCGGATTCAAACCGGGGACCCAGCGCTGCAAGGCGAGAGCACTAACCACTATGCCACCGTGCTGCCCAATCTAATGTAGCTCAGTGACATTGCATTGCATTTCATTTGCTTTCATATGCAAATTTCCATTTGGCATTTTTCAGCACAAGTGAATTGAACACAGAAAATGTGCATAAATATTCTTGTTTGCATGAAAACTTGTGAGGTTTTCATAAATTATCATCATTGGCAATTATGGAAAAATCTCAACACATACAAATGCATAAAAAAAATAAATCACAAAAACCCATGTGAATGTTCATGGAAAAAAGGATACAAAAAACAAACAGAACTATGCATGTGGACAATCCCATATATAAAATGTTAGGACAGGTGTGAACGATCCCTAAAAGATTCTAATGAAATCTCTGTAAGTGGGGACATGGCCAGACTAACATCTGCTGGCTGCGATCTTTAGCATCCTTAAAAGCAGACATAATTTAGTAGTGAAAATCACTGTGTTAATTCCGGAACACTTCCAAAACCCTTGTCTGTGAACACAGTTTATTGCTACATCCACAAATGCAAAAACAGGCATGATCCAAAAACTCCACCACTTTAAAGGTGGCCACACACGATACAATAAAATGATCCAATTTTACAGTAATTCGATAAAAACGATCGTATCTCTCGAAAAAATCGAAAGCTTTTTTTTTTCATTCGACTGAAAATTCCGATCGGATTTCCCGTTTTTTTCGATTTAAAACAATCCGGAATGCCAGATATTTCTCTTCAATTTCTACTAAAGATTGTATGGTGTGTGTTGGATTGTTAATTTATTAATATACACACCCAAGCAATTTTCTCTGAGTTTCCAATCATTTTTATCATAATTGGGGAAAGAATTGAACATAGGTGTGTGGTACATTGGTCATATTGCAATTCTTAAATTGAACAGATATTTAAAAAATTGTATGGTGTGTGGCCACCTTTACTGTTCTGGCTTGAAAGTAAAGGTGACCACACACGATACAATAAAATGATCAGATTTTATGGCAATTTGATAAATATGATAGGATCTCCCGAAAAAATTGAGGTTTTTTTTTCATTCGACTGAAAAATCCGATCGGATTTCCCGGGTTTTTTCGATTTTTATCGATCCGGAATGCTGGAAATTTTTATTCAACTTTTCTAAAGATTGTATGGTGTGTGTTAGATTGTCAATTTATTAATATACACACCCTAGCAATTTTCTCAGAGTTTCCAATCATTTTTATCATAATTGGGGAAAACGTTAATATGTGTGTGGTACAATGGTCATATTTTTTAAATGCTACAATCAGTCAGAAAAATGTATTGAAATTCTTGAATTGAACAGATATTTAAAAATTTGTATGGTGTGTGGCCACCTTTAGTTTGATCTGCCCTCATCACAATTAGCTTCTATGGGCTTCTCTGCATATGAAGATGGTTGTGTGACTAGCAAGAGTATGTGACTACTTCATGTTTTTTTTAAACCATTCATGTTTTTATGGGAGGGAGAGGTCTTATTTTACACAGGATTTGATGTGTCGGTATGTTGTTTTTTTTTAATTATTTGTTCTGAAGTTTATGAATAAAGGATTTTGGTAATTTTGTTCCTGTTATAGGCTGCCATACATGTTCTTTTTTTTGTAGGTAAATAAGGATGTTTGCAGTGGTGTACAGTGAATGTGTAGCTAACTGAAAAGAGACTATGTATGAATAGAAAATAGATGTATTTCCTGTTACTGACAAGTTCATCGTTTGTTGTAACCACAAAAAGTTGAGCTGCTGAAAAACCATACAGATAACAACCGTGTCTTGCTGAACCACTTGTTCCAGAAGCCACAGTGCATAGCGTTCACAAGAGATTATCCAGTACAGAGATCATCATATATGTAGAGTTATTATTACTAATTTATAAAGTGCCAACATATTCCATAGCATGAGTTTTAATGAATGAATGACATTAACACTATTATCAATGCAAATAATATTAGCATTAGTATATATGTGCATTAATTCTACAAACGAAAGTGCTTTTGTTCAGCTGTAATAACTACTTAATCAAAATATCTGTTGGATGTGGTAAAGACTGCATACCCTCAAACTAAATACAACCAAGCGTAGACCAGCTTATTAAAGGCAAGTGTGCATTTAAGAATTGTGCACCATGTACGGGTGATGAGATGCAGGCGAGACAAAGATACACATTCGAAGACGTCACTTCTGCAATGCATGAAATGGTAACCAGGGATGCAGAAATCCTCTCAAAGAGAAATGGGACAGGCGGGGAGAGTCCATTATTGTAGCCAGCCACATGGCTACTTAATATTCACTGCACTGCAGTGTTTACTTCCTGGAGCGGGACAGTGCCCAGAGGTGAGTAAATGACACAGGGCCCTGGGAGAAGGCACAATGGGAATGGAAGGAGGCACAGGTGGCGTGGATAAAGGCATCAAGGGATGGATAGAGGAACAGGGGGAACAGAGAGAGACAGTGGAATGGATGGACACACAGAGGGGACAGGATTGTACATAAGGGGCACAGGGGGGGTTCAAGGAGGCACAAGGGGACAAGAATGTATAGAGGGGCATAGAAAGGAGGCACAGAGTTGGCAGGGTGGGCACCAAAGGAAAGGAGGCGGGGAGAGGGGGCAGTAGGGAGACACCAGAGGCACATGGGGACAGAGATAGCACAGAGGGGGACACTGGAGGCATGGGGACAGAGGTATTGTTACAACTTATGGACACATTCATGTTAAGAATGAACCTACAGTACCTATCCTGTTCGTTAACCTGGGGTGTATGTATATTCTATATATATTATCACTTTTTGGAATGATTACTACTGCTTAATTATATGAAATTATGATGCAGCATTATATACATTTAAAAGAAGCTGTGCTCCATATTGCTATATAGGGCTGCCAGTCACATACATGAGTATACAGGCAAATGCTGCCTCCTGTGCATGTCTTACTCCCTGCTGTGTGTGCCCTCCCCTGTTTTATTGTTGCCTGCTATTGCTGCTGTATGAGAGCCCATGCCACAGCAAATGGAGGTGACATGCTTCTGTGATGTATGTGCAGTCACCCATCAATTCCTTTTCCCTTTGCTGCAGTTTACCATAAGGCTGCTTTCACAGTAAGACGTTACAGGCGCTCGTTAGAGCAGCCTGTAACGCAGCCCAACGCACAGCAATGAAAAATCAATGGGCTGTTCACAGTGCCTAGGTTGCGTTGCATTGTAACGCGGCACGTTTAAAGAAACTGCTGCATGCTGTATGTTATACGCGGCTTTAGCCCTGTTAGACTGTTTGCACATGCTCAGTAATATGTTTTTTTTTATATTATGAGGCAGGAGAGGAGGCGGGGAGAGTCCATTATTGTAGCCAGCCACATGGCTACTTAATATTCACTGCACTGCAGTGTTTACTTCCTGGAGCGGCCGGTGATTGGCTGGCGGGCCCACGTGATGCGGAGTGTTCGGATCACGTGGTCTCCGCAGTCACATAGGACAAAAAAGGCACACCAAGAGCTGCATAACGTCTTGGTAGCGTCCTCCTTCAACACCACCAGGCGTTGCATTAGGGGCACGTTATGCGACCTGTAACGGCTCCTAAAACGCAACGACCTGGTGGGAAAGAGGCCTCAAGCTTCAGACCCTGAGGGAATCCTAAAGGCAGTCAGCAGTGCAGTCAAAGTAACCTTTTGGATTGGTTGGCGAGTCCGCACACAGTCCAATTTCGATTGTATATACAATCGATACAATCTGGGCTCTCATATAGAGGCCAGGTCGCTGCCACCAATCCGCAATAAAGAGTGCAAATGCGCTAAGTCTAACTCTAGCTAAATCCTGTAGGAAAAAGGCTTAATTTGACAACCTTTCTAGAGATAGAAAAATAACAATATTAATATCAAAACTGTTATGGTAACGTCTCTTCGGAGATATGAATCCATTTAAGGAGATTTTTTCAGAACAGCACTTAGACGAACGATTTTTAATCGTTTATTTAAAGAAATAATGCAGAACAAAAATATAGCAATAGAATCAAATTGATAAAGAAATAATTAGGATTAAATGTAAAAATAGCTATTGATAATCTGAGCAATTTGTCAAGTTATTGTGTCCTTTGCGATAATAAGTCCAACAGAAGATATGAAGTCCAATTCTGGAAAGTTCTGTGGAATGGATATAAGTCCTTTGATAGAATGAAATGCCAATCCTTTGATGGTACCGATGGCTGGAGAAAAGACTCTTCTCTGTGTCCAGCAGTGTTGTTTTAACTCTTCAGCTACATACACATGAGGCACGGATGTCTGCAGTTGCATGGAGACAAGCAACAGTTGAAAGTCTCCAGCAACGACAGTTGTATACAAGCAACAATTGTATACACGCGGCAACAACCTGTCTGCAACATAGCGGAAACTGTTGCTCAGCAACTTCTGTCGCGGGTTCAATGAACTGTCGGACTCACAAGAGTTGCTAGAGACTAGCATACACACGGCCGCACCGACTTGAGACTAGGGACGGTTGCTGCAACAGCTGTTGCCGGGGATTGAACAAGTTAATCGCCTGGAGACAGCTTTGATTAGCAACAGTTGCTTGCGCGCGCCTCATACACATGGAGGAACTGTTGCCGCAACATGCGCGCGCCATGTGTTTCCAGCAACAGTTGTAGCCCGTGTGTATGGGCCTTTCCTCTGCCAGAGGGCGGAGTTGGAACAGGAGATGGGGGTGTGTGCCTTCTCCTGCCCTTTGTCATGACAAGCAGGAAGACTATACAATAACTGGAATGGTTATAATGCGGTGACAGCCGACTATAACCCACAGAGAGTGACACAGGTACGCTGCTAGCAGTCTCTGCGTCACACAGGTACCAAACCAAACACGTGTGTCCTGGGGTATTCCACTGTGGAACACACTGTTGCTTGCCTTCGGGAGGTGGTAGGGCCATGCTGAGTGGTCCCATCACACACAAATCATTTTTAATAATCGTCGGCTAATTTTGAAATGGCTAGCATTGAAAGAAAATGGATTAATTTAGTAAAATGTCTGAATGACTTATTCTTTCATATCAAGGTGAATTAAAAGTCATTTCTCTACTCTGGTTCAGGCTACGTGCAGGAATGTTGTCACCTAATGATGTTATGAGGGGTTCTGGTTGTCCAGGCATCCCCTTATCTTTACTAGAATGGGGAATCTTCCTGGAGGATCTTTATTGCCCCCCTGATAAATAACCTTTTTCCTGTGTGGATGGTCTGGTTTTAGGGTAAATGGCTTCTCTGAGTAAGTACAAACAAACACTCACATCCCCCCCAGTGCAGTGGTCTCCCACCCAGCATGGGTATGCATAAAAATACGCCCCAAAACACATTATACTATTTTCTCCAGAGTACGGCGATACCACATGTGTGACACTTTTTTGCAGCCTAAGTGCACTAAGGGGCCCAATGTCCTATGAGTACCTTTAGAATTTCACAGGTCATTATCAGTCATTTGGTTTCTAGACTACTCCTCACGCTTTAGGGCCCCTAAAATGCCAGGGCATTATAGGAACCCCGCAAGTGACCCCATTTTAGAAAGAAGACACCCCAAGGTATTCCGTTAGGAGTATGGCGAGTTCATAGAAGATTTTATTTTTTGTCACAAGTTAGCGGAAATTGATTTTTATGGTTTTTTTTTTCACAAAGTGTCATATTCCACTAACTTGTGACAAAAAAATAAAATCTTCTATGAACTCACCATACTCCTAATGGAATACCTTGGGGTGTCTTCTTTCTAAAATGGGGTCACTCGTGGGGTTCCTATACTGCCCTGGCATTTTAGGGGCCCTAAACTGTGAGGAGTAGTCTAGAAACCAAATGCCTCAAAATGACCTGTGAATAGGACGTTGGGCCCCTTAGCGCACCTAGGCTGCAAAAAAGTGTCACTCATGTGGTATTGCTGTACTCAGGAGAAATAGCATAATGTGCTTTGGGGTGTACACATACCCATGCTGGGTGGGAGAAATATGTCTGTAAATGGACAATTGTGTGTAAAAAAAAAAAAAAAACACAATATTTTCATTTACAGAGATATTTCTCCCACCCAGCATGGGTATGTGTAAAAATACACCCCAAAACACATTATACTACTTCTCCTGAGTATGGCGATACCACGTGTGACACTTTTTTGCAGCCTAGGTGCGCTAAGGGGCCCAACGTCCTATTCACAGGTCATTTTGAGGCATTTGGTTTCTAAACTGCTCCTCACGGTTTAGGGCCCATAAAATGCCAGGGCAGTATAGGAGCCCCACAAGTGACCTCATTTTAGAAAGAAGACACCCCAAGGTATTCCGTTAGGAGTATGGTGAGTTCATAGAAGATTTTATTTTCATTGCATAATTGTGTTCTTTTCATATTGTTTATAGGGCATTCCTCAAGCCAAATACTTTTTTTTGTTTTGTTTTAATACTCTAATTCCCTACAAACTAAACAAGCCTCGCCCACAGCTTTTCAGAGAGCCTTGGCACTCAGTCCCAGGTAGCAGGGGCTTATGGGAGCTCAGTCTGGGCAGGAGGAGGAGGAGGATACTAGCCATTGATTGATTGAAACTTAAGTGAAAATGAACTGAGAAACAATGGTGTCTATTTTCCTACTCCTAAAAAGGACTTAGATAGGCCACGGTTTTATGTTATGTTTAGAAACTTAAAGGAATCTTTAGCCAAAATGAACAAAATCCGCTTTACCTACCTGGGGCTTTCTCCAGCCCCTTGCAGCGGACTGCCCCGCGCTGAACGCTCCGCTCTCCACGCCTGCGCAGTAAGCCGCAGACAACTTTCGGCTTGATTGACAGCGGCGCTTCACGCAGGCGCAGTAAGGACGACCTCGAGGTCGGCCTCTGCACTGTGCTGGGAGCACAGGATGGTGATGGAGAGCAGAGCGGTCAGCGTGGGACAGTCCGCTGCAAGGGGCTGGAGAAAGCCCCAGGTAAGTAAAGCAGATTTTTTTCATTTTGGCTGATGATTCCTTTAAAGTAGATTTATTGTTTTGTCTCAGCTCAATGAAACATCTGTTCAATGTCTCAGAGTGCTGAAATATATATTTTATCTATGCCCTGCTTTCAGAAGCCCAGTTATCAGTCAGGAAAGTATTTTATGGCTGTAATTCCTTATCAGTGAGGGACGCTATAGTCTGACTGGGTCCCGACTTGTAACGATTGTGGAACTTTCTCTGTGATCAGCGCACAACGCATGCGCTGATACGGCGGAAATCCTCCACAAGCGTATATTTGCAGGCACCCAGCAAAAGGTGCTACGCACCCGTAGAGGGAAATTCCTGTCGGCAGATGGCGCTGGGGAGTGCAGAGGAACCAATCCTCTGTACCTCCACAAATGCCAGACAGGAATTGTACGAAGCGCAGAACGCAATCGCAAGAGAGGCGATTGCGAATGAGAACGAGCAAAGGGACAGGTTGTATGTGTGTGCGCCAACCTAGTCGCCACCCCGCGACAGTGCACACACAACAGCAGATATGAAATAGGAACGCGATCGCGAGAGGTGCGATCGCCAGAAGTGACACAAGGCAGATCAGAACAGAATACGAGGTTAGCAAAGGCACAGCAAATAATACAATGAGAATAACAAGGAAAATAACAAACGCTAACTGAATGCGAACACCGCACTCATTCGCAACAGTGCACGCGTTCGTGCGCGGTCTCCACGTGATAAGCACAATAGAGACAAGCACGCCTAACTAACCAAGACAAGACAAACATGTAACAGAGGACGCGAGCACTTGCTTAACGGTTACCTCACCGAGCCTCCAGCAAGCGTTCATAGCAGACAAGACAGACACACGAAAACAGGGACAAGCGAGAGATAGGATCCACAGCACTAGCCAAAGTGGCTAGTGCGATCCAGGTACAGAGTAGCAGAACAGAAGGATCCACAGCACTAGCGGAAAGTGGCTAGCGCGATCCCAGGAGACAGAACAGAAGGATCCACAGCGCTAGCGAAAGTGGCTAGCGCGATCCAGGTACAGATTAGCAGAACAGAAGGATCCACATACTAGCGGAAAGTGGCTAGCGCGATCCAAGGAGACAGAACAGAAGGATCCACAGCGCTAGCGCAAGATGCTAGCTCGATCCAAGTGAGACAGATCAGAAGAGATAGCTGGTAGCAACCGCTGCACCAGCTATACTCCAAGAACAGAGATCAGAACCATTTCCTGTCGACCACCGCTGGGACAGGACAACAGCAACAGAACAAACAAACAGATAAACAATCCTAACTGCACTAGGGAATCAGCCTAGCACAGTTTCCAGGAATTACTCTAAGCTGATCTTCAAACAAAGAGCATGGCTGACACTCTCCAGAGTGTTTCACAGGAAGACTCCTTATGATCAGCAAAGCATTGTGGGAAATACATAGTACTTATAGTACACGCCTCCAATGAATGTGGCCAGGCAATTTGCATGACAACGTATGCAAATTCCTCAGCAAGCACAAGCTGCAAAACTGACAGAAGCTCTTCTTTCCAGAGTCCTGCAGCATGCAAACCTAAACAATGGTCAAAAAACTGCCTGCCTACACAGGCAGCCGAGCAGATCATCACACGACTGGAGAAAAACTATTAGTTGCATAGCTGAATAATAACGCTTTCAGGCAGAGAAAGCAGCATTTTTTTGTGTGCTTGGCACTAGTGTTGGGCGAACAGTGTTCGCCACTGTTCGGGTTCTGCAGAACATCACCCTGTTCGGGTGATGTTCGGGTTCGGCCGAACACCTGATGGTGTTCGGCCAAACTGTTCGGCCATATGGCCGAACTAAGAGCGCATGGCCGAACGTTACCCGAATGTTCGGCTAGCGCTGTGATTGGCCGAACGGGTCACGTGTAGTGTTGGGCGAACATCTAGATGTTCGGGTTCGGGCCGAACATGGCCGAACTCCGAACATAATGGAAGTCAATGGGGACCCGAACTTTTGTGCTTTGTAAAGCCTCCTTATATGCTACATACCCCAAATTTACAGGGTATGTGCACCTTGGGAGTGGGTACAAGAGGAAAAAAAATTTAGCAAAAAGAGCTTATAGTTTTTGAGAAAATCGATTTTAAAGTTTCAAAGGGAAAACTGTCTTTTAAATGCGGGAAATGTCTGTTTTCTTTGCACAGGTAACATGCTTTTTGTCGGCATGCAGTCATAAATGTAATACATATAAGAGGTTCCAGGAAAAGGGACCGGTAACGCTAACCCAGCAGCAGCACACGTGATGGAACAGGAGGAGGGTGGCGCAGGAGGAGAAGGCCACGCTTTGAGACACAACAACCCAGGCCTTGCATGAGGACAAGAAGCGTGCGGATAGCAATTTGCATTTTGTCGCCATGCAGTCATAAATGTAATACAGATGAGAGGTTCAATAATCAGGGACCGGAAACGCTAACCCATCACAGATGTTCATTGTTCATGTTACTTGGTTGGGGTCCGGGAGTGTTGCATAGTCGTTTCCAATCCAGGATTGATTCATTTTAATTTGAGTCAGACGGTCTGCATTTTCTGTGGAGAGGCGGATACGCCGCCGATCTGTGACGATGCCTCCGGCAGCACTGAAACAACGTTCCGACATAACGCTGGCTGCCGGGCAAGCCAGCACCTCTATTGCGTACATTGCCAGTTTGTGCCAGGTGTCTAGCTTCGATACCCAATAGTTGAAGGGTGCAGATGGATTGTTCAACACAGCTACGCCATCTGACATGTAGTCCTTGACCATCTTCTCCAGGCGATCGGTGTTGGAGGTGGATCTGCACGCTTGCTGTTCTGTGTGCTGCTGCTTGGGTGTCAGAAAATTTCCCACTCCAAGGACACTGCCGATACCATTCCCTTTTGGGCACTAGCTGCGGCTTGTGTTGTTTGCTGCCCTCCTGGTCGTCCTGGGTTTGCGGAAGTCAGTCTGTCGGCGTACAACTGGCTAGAGGAGGGGGAGGATGTCAATCTCCTCGTCTCCACAAGGGCCTGCTGGTATTCTTCCATTTTGACCTGTCTGGCTCTTTCTTCAAGCAGTTTTGGAACATTGTGTTTGTACCGTGGATCCAAAAGGGTATAAACCCAGTAATTGGTGTTGTCCAGAATGCGCACAATGCGTGGGTCGCCTTCAATGCAGTCCTAGGCCGAAGAGGTCATAGCCTAGGGTCACAAAACCTGTTTATTTGGGCAATTTCAATGGTGGCGAGTCTGACGTACATAAATCGCAGCAATGGCCGTTAGCAACGTCTGAATCTCACGAAATGTCTCATGCAGGTAGAAGACATATTGTTAGACTTGGGCTCCAAAGATGGGTTCCCTACATCTCTGCAAACCAGAGTTACAGGGCTCCAAATTTGGTAAAATCCCCCATAGGCTTTCATTGGGCCTCCTATTTACAGTTCCAAAATCTCACATCTTTTCAAAGGGCAATTACTCAACAGTGGCAAATTTTCTAGCATTGTAGGGACCCTTAGGGGGAACATGACTGGTGAGTTTCGGGCCCCTAGGCCAAAGAGGTCATAGCCTAGGGTCACAAAAACCTGTTTATTTGGGCTATTTCAATGGTAGTGATGGTGACGTACATAAATCGCAGCAATGGCCGTTAGCAAAGTCTGAATCTCACGAAATGTCTCATGCAGGTAGAAGACATATTGTTAGACTTGGATTCCAAAGATGGGGTCCCTACATCTCTGCAAACCAGAGTTACAGGGGTCCAAAATTGGTAAAATCCCCCATAGGATTTCATTGCCTCCCTATTTCACTTTCCAAAATCTCACATCTTTTCAAAGGGCAATGGCTCAGCAGTACCAAATTTTCTAGCATTGTAGGGACGCTTAGGGGGAACATGACTGGTGAGTTTCGGGCCCCTAGGCCGAAGAGGTCATAGCCTAGGGTCACAAAAACCTGTTTATTTGGGCTATTTCAATGGTAGTGATGGTGACGTACATAAATCGCAGCAATGGCCGTTAGCAAAGTCTGAATCTCACGAAATGTCTCATGCAGGTAGAAGACATATTGTTAGACTTGGATTCCAAAGATGGGGTCCCTACATCTCTGCAAACCAGAGTTACAGGGGTCCAAAATTGGTAAAAACCCCCATAGGATTTCATTGCCTCCCTATTTCACTTTCCAAAATCTCACATCTTTCCAAAGGGCAATGGCTCAGCAGTACCAAATTTCTAGCATTGTAGGGACCCTTAGGGGGAACATGACTGGTGAGTTTCGGGCCCCTAGGCCGAAGAGGTCATAGCCTAGGGTCACAAAAACCTGTTTATTTGGGCTATTTCAATGGTAGTGATGGTGGCGTACATAAATCTCAGCAATGGCCGTTAGCAAAGTCTGAATCTCACGAAATGTCTCATGCAGGTAGAAGACATATTGTTAGACTTGGATTCCAAAGATGGGGTCCCTACATCTCTGCAAACCAGAGTTACAGGGGTCCAAAATTGGTAAAATCCCCCATAGGATTTCATTGCCTCCCTATTTCACTTTCCAAAATCTCACATCTTTTCAAAGGGCAATGGCTCAGCAGTACCAAATTTTCTAGCATTGTAGGGACCCTTAGGGGGAACATGACTGGTGAGTTTCGGGCCCCTAGGCTGAAGAGGTCATAGCCTAGGGTCACAAAAACCTGTTTATTTGGGCTATTTCAATGGTAGTGATGGTGACGTACATAAATCGCCGCAATGGCCGTTAGCAAAGTCTGAATCTCACGAAATGTCTCATGCAGGTAGAAGACATATAGTTAGACTTGGATTCCAAAGATGGGGTCCCTACATCTCTGCAAACCAGAGTTACAGGGGTCCAAAATTGGTAAAATCCCCCATAGGATTTCATTGCCTCCCTATTTCACTTTCCAAAATCTCACATCTTTTCAAAGGGCAATGGCTCAGCAGTACCAAATTTTCTAGCATTGTAGGGACCCTTAGGGGGAACATGACTGGTGAGTTTCGGGCCCCTAGGCTGAAGAGGTCATAGCCTAGGGTCACAAAAACCTGTTTATTTGGGCTATTTCAATGGTAGTGATGGTGGCGGACATAAATCTCAGCCATGGCCGTTAGCAACGTCTGAATCTCACGAAATGTCTCATGCAGGTAGAAGACATATTGTTAGACTTGGATTCCAAAGATGGGGTCCCTACATCTCTGCAAACCAGAGTTACAGGGGTCCAAAATTGGTAAAATCCCCCATAGGATTTCATTGCCTCCCTATTTCACTTTCCAAAATCTCACATCTTTTCAAAGGGCAATGGCTCAGCAGTACCAAATTTTCTAGCATTGTAGGGACCCTTAGGGGGATCATGACTGGTGAGTTTTGCCACTGCTGAGCCATTGCCCTTTGAAATGGTGTGAGATTTTGGAACGGTAAATATGAGGCCCAATGAAATCCTATGGGGGATTTTACCAATTTTGGACCCCTGTAACTCTGGTTTGCAGAGATGTAGGGACCCCATCTTTGGAATCCAAGTCTAACAATATGTCTTCTACCTGCATGAGACATTTCGTGAGATTCAGACGTTGCTAACGGCCATGGCTGAGATTTATGTACGCCACCATCACTACCATTGAAATAGCCCAAATAAACAGGTTTTTGTGACCCTAGGCTATGACCTCTTCGGCCTAGGGGCCCGAAACTCACCAGTCATGTTCCCCCTAAGGGTCCCTACAATGCTAGAAAATTTGGTACTGCTGAGCCATTGCCCTTTGAAAAGATGTGAGATTTTGGAAAGTGAAATAGGGAGGTAATGAAATCCTATGGGGGATTTTACCAATTTTGGACCCCTGTAATTCTGGTTTGCAGAGATGTAGGGACCCCATCTTTGGAATCCAAGTCTAACAATATGTCTTCTACCTGCATGAGACATTTCGTGAGATTCAGACGTTGCTAACGGCCATGGCTGAGATTTATGTACGCCACCATCACTACCATTGAAATAGCCCAAATAAACAGGTTTTTGTGACCCTAGGCTATGACCTCTTCGGCCTAGGGGCCCGAAACTCACCAGTCATGTTCCCCCTAAGGGTCCCTACAATGCTAGAAAATTTGGTACTGCTGAGCCATTGCCCTTTGAAAAGATGTGAGATTTTGGAAAGTTAAATAGGGAGGCAATGAAATCCTATGGGGGATTTTACCAATTTTGGACCCCTGTAACTCTGGTTTGCAGAGATGTAGGGACCCCATCTTTGGAATCCAAGTCTAAAAATATGTCTTCTACCTGCATGAGACATTTCATGAGATTCAGACTTTGCTAACGGCCATTGCTGCGATTTATGTACGCCACCATCACTACCATTGAAATAGCCCAAATAAACAGGTTTTTGTGACCCTAGGCTATGACCTCTTCGGCCTAGGGGCCCGAAACTCACCAGTCATGTTCCCCCTAAGGGTCCCTACAATGCTAGAAAATTTGGTACTGCTGAGCCATTGCCCTTTGAAAAGATGTGAGATTTTGGAAAGTGAAATAGGGAGGTAATGAAATCCTATGGGGGATTTTACCAATTTTGGACCCCTGTAACTCTGGTTTGCAGAGATGTAGGGACCCCATCTTTGGAACCCAAGTCTAACAATATGTCTTCTACCTGCATGAGACATTTCGTCAGATTCAGACGTTGCTAACGGCCATGGCTGAGATTTATGTATGCCACCATCACTACCATTGAAATAGCCCAAATAAACAGGATTTTGTGACCCTAGGCTATGACCTCTTCGGCCTAGGGGCCCGAAACTCACCAGTCATGTTCCCCCTAAGGGTCCCTACAATGCTAGAAAATTTGGTACTGCTGAGCCATTGCCCTTTGAAAAGATGTGAGATTTTGGATCGTGAAATAGGGAGGCAATGAAATCCTATGGGGGATTTTACCAATTTTGGACCCCTGTAACTCTGGTTTGCAGAGATGTAGAGACCCAATCTTTGGAATCCAAGTCTAACAATATGTCTTCTACCTGC
Source organism: Hyperolius riggenbachi (assembly GCF_040937935.1). Lineage (NCBI taxonomy): Eukaryota > Metazoa > Chordata > Amphibia > Anura > Hyperoliidae > Hyperolius > Hyperolius riggenbachi. The sequence goes on along the minus strand of NC_090650.1, from coordinate 265,737,347 downwards.
ATGAGACATTTCGTGAGATTCAGACTTTGCTAACGGCCATTGCTGCGATTTATGTACGTCACCATTACTACCATTGAAATAGCCCAAATAAACAGGTTTTTGTGACCCTAGGCTATGACCTCTTCGGCCTAGGGGCCCGAAACTCACCAGTCATGTTCCCCCTAAGGGTCCCTACAATGCTAGAAAATTTGCCACTGCTGAGTAATTGCCCTTTGAAAAGATGTGAGATTTTGGAACTGTAAATAGGAGGCCCAATGAAAGCCTATGGGGGATTTTACCAAATTTGGAGCCCTGTAACTCTGGTTTGCAGATATGTAGGGAACCCATCTTTGGAGCCCAAGTCTAACAATATGTCTTCTACCTGCATGAGACATTTCGTGAGATTCAGACGTTGCTAACGGCCATTGCTGCGATTTATGTACGTTAGACTCGCCACCATTGAAATTGCCCAAATAAACAGGTTTTGTGACCCTAGGCTATGACCTCTTCGGCCTAGGACTACATTGAACGCGACCCACGCATTGTGCGCATTCTGGACAACACCAATTACTGGGTTTATACCCTTCTGGATCCATGGTACAAACACAATGTTCCAAAACTGCTTGAAGAAAGAGCCAGACAGGTCAAAATGGAAGAATACCAGCAGGCCCTTGTGGAGACTTTAGAGAGGAGATTGACATCCTCCCCCTCCTCTAGCCAGTTGTACGCCGACAGACTGACTTCCGCAAACCCAGGACGACCAGGAGGGCAGCAAACAACACAAGCCGCAGCTAGTGCCCAAAAGGGAATGGTATCGGCAGTGTCCTTGGAGTGGGAAAATTTTCTGACACCCAAGCAGCAGCACACAGAACAGCAAGCGTGCAGATCCACCTCCAACACCGATCGCCTGGAGAAGATGGTCAAGGACTACATGTCAGATGGCGTAGCTGTGTTGAACAATCCATCTGCACCCTTCAACTATTGGGTATCGAAGCTAGACACCTGGCACAAACTGGCAATGTACGCAATAGAGGTGCTGGCTTGCCCGGCAGCCAGCGTTATGTCGGAACGCTGTTTCAGTGCTGCCGGAGGCATCGTCACAGATCGGCGGAGTATCCGCCTCTCCACAGAAAATGCAGACCGTCTGACTCAAATTAAAATGAATCAATCCTGGATTGGAAACGACTATGCAACACTCCCGGACCCCAACCAAGTAACATGAACAATGAACATCTGTGATGGGTTAGCGTTTCCGGTCCCTGTTTATTGAACCTCTCATCTGTATTACATTTATGACTGCATGGCGACAAAATGCAAATTGCTATCCGCACGCTTCTTGTCCTCATGCAAGGCCTGGGTTGTTGTGTCTCAAAGCGTGGCCTTCTCCTCCTGCGCCACCCTCCTCCTGTTCCATCACGTGTGCTGCTGCTGGGTTAGCGTTACCGGTCCCTTTTCCTGGAACCTCTTATATGTATTACATTTATGACTGCATGCCGACAAAAAGCATGTTACCTGTGCAAAGAAAACAGACATTTCCCGCATTTAAAAGACAGTTTTCCCTTTGAAACTTTAAAATCGATTTTCTCAAAAACTATAAGCTCTTTTTGCTAAAAATTTTTTCCCTCTTGTACTCACTCCCAAGGTGCACATACCCTGTAAATTTGGGGTATGTAGCATGTAAGGAGGCTTTACAAAGCACAAAAGTTCGGGTCCCCATTGACTTCCATTATGTTCGGAGTTCGGGTCGAACACCCGAACATCGCGGCCATGTTCGGCCTGTTCGGCCCGAACCCGAACATCTAGATGTTCGCCCAACACTACTTGGCACTAAACATCCACATCTCTATCTTATGTCATGTTACTTAAGCTTCCCTTTACTACAAAGCGCTCTGGCCCCTCCCTAATTAGAGTAAAGGTGGCCATCCACTTATCGGTCTCCCATCCATATCCTGCAGGTTCTGAGCACTAATCAAATCTTGCTTTACGTCCATAATCAATTAAAATCAACTGACGATCAGGTCTGATACTGCTCAGTTACAGGATGACCAATGTGTTAGACACGTGAGTGTAAGCTCCACTGCCTACTCTGCGTGACCTGGGGGGGGCTGAAATATATGTCTGGCCTGTGGAAGAATTCAAACCTTCTCAGATCACATTTCTGAGAAGGATCTATCGGATGTTCAAATCTGGTGGCCATCTATAGCAATAGGGGTTGCAGAGATTGCGACTGCAACGGGGCCCTTGGGCCAGAGGGGCCGCTAAGGGCCCTGCCTCAACTTCAGTATTAGCGCTCTATTGGTCCTGTGCTCATAATAATCACGTCAATAGATACTTTGAATAGCAGTAATCATTAACAAACTGTTCCCCATCCCCTTCTTGCACCTCTGACACTGTAGTAGCCAATGGCAGGTTTTGGTGTGTCATATCAATTGTTACGTATAGAGTATTTGGGGGGGCCCAATGTAAAACTTGCATCGGGCCCACAGCTCCTTAGCTACACCACTGATGGCCACCTTCAGTATCTTGAATTGTATCTTTTGTGCGATATGCAACCAATGCAGGGGCTGACAGAGCCTTTTAGCATAAGAGGAGTGAGTAAAGGTTGCTTCAAGATTTATCATCAAAAAAAATTGCATAACTGCTGTCAGGGTTCTTGTGAACCGTTTGGGTTCTGTTGATCCAGTCACGGATATCAAGGGGTGAGCAGCCCCGGGGCGTGGGGTCTAAGCAAGCATGGGTCTTCACCAGCGCATTCCTCAAGGGATGCTAAGCCATCACCCCTAGTGGGTGGTGGACTACTTTGCTGCCTGGTGCTAGCCAGGTCACAACCCAGCACCAGTGATGGAAAGAACAGAGCGTACCTGACTGGATAAGAGGGGTCTCGAGCAGAGTGGGCCTTCGAGCAATCAGGCCAGGACAGGCCAGCTGGATAGGACTGGCAGGGCAGGAAGGCCTAACCTATTGGGATCCCAGGAAGGATAGACAGGAGGAATTCCCAGGAGGGGAACAAATAGACAGAGTAAACCCGGGAAGGGTATGACAGGAGGAGTTTCCGGAGGGGAACTGGCAGGCAGGGGGATTATCCCCATGAAGCTGCAGAAGACTGGAGGGTTCCCAGAGGGGAACTGGCAGGCAGGGGAATCTCTGAGAAGCTGGAAACTGGCTAGAGTAGTTCCCAGAAGGGGAACGGACCAGCTGGAGAAAACCCTGTGATGCAGCGACAGACTGAGGGAGTTCCCGGAGGGGAACTAGCTGAACAGAGAAAATCCCGGAATGCTGCAGATGATTGTAAGGTTCCCGGAGGGCAACTGGCAGACTAGGGGAAACCCTGGGAGTGCAGCGGACAGGGAAGTGAGGCAGGGAGACTGATGGTGCTTGGAACAGAATAGGAAATAAGTGGCTGGGGAGTGATTGCAAGGAGACTAGCAGGGAAGTGACTGAGGGAATGACTGGCTGGAGGAATTCCAGGAAGGGATCAAGCAGGCTCGGATCCTGGGAGCAGGGTTGCTCGCCAGAGATTGCGAATTCGAATTTACCCGTAGATTTTCATGATTGCCGAACTCGAATTTGAAGAGCGATACTGCTCCCGAATTTGAAGTCGAATGTACCTGAATAATCACTCTCGAATTCGGCCGTGATCATGGGTGTTAACGCGTGATCACAAATTCAGCTTCGGTATCCAGGGAATGACGTCATTGGGCCAATCAGAAGGCCTCCAGGTGAGGCCCTAGCAACCAATCAGAGAAGGGGAGGCTGGCCCTCCCTTTTATAAGGCGGCGGTCATCTTAGGGAGCCCGTCCTTGCTGTTTGACTCTGCGGTACTGAGAGCATCTCCAGTGCTGGTGCGTGTCTTAGAAAGTGCTTTTCAACTGTTAAAGCCAGCGTTTTACCTCCTACACACCGATTATATTGTTTTATAGTTAGTTAGTGATTTGATTGTTATAGTTCAGTCAGCTAGTGTAGTATACTGTGCTAGGCTAGTGTTAGGTCTGTGTGCAGGCTAGAGCCTGCTAGCCTAGGTTGCCTTAGCCTACTAGCTTAGTTAGGTTAGGGATTATAGTTAGTTGTGTACTAGTACTAGTTTAATTTGTACTGTTAGTCTGTGAGTTTATTAGCTTCAGTACTGTGTTAGTTACTTTACAGGCCAGCATCTGTTGTGAATCTGTGACGGTCATCTGCCCGACCCTATTGATTGCATCCGTGTGTGACAGACTTTTATTGTCACTGTCTGACTGTCACACGAATTAGTTATCAACTACTGTATACACTACTGCTAAGGATTATAGTTAGTAGTAGTCGTTACCTACGTACTAGTTTACTTAATTTGTGTTCTGCTATAGTCTGTGAGTTTATTTTGTGCCGCAGGCTTCACTATCACTATTACTGTGTAATAGTTACTTTACAGGCCACTAGGCCAGGCAGCATCTGTTGTGATCTGTGACTGTCATCTGCCCGACCCTATTGGTTGCGTCCGTGTGTGACAGACTTTTATTGTCACTGCCTAACTGTCACACGAGTTAGTTATCGACTACTAAACTACTACTTCGGATTACAGTTAGTTGTTACCTACGTACTAGTTTACTTAATTTGTACTGCTATAGTCTGTGATTTTATTTAGTGCCGCAGGCTTCACTACTACTGTGTAATAGTTACTTCACAGGCCAGGCCAGCATCTGTTATCTGTTACTGTCATCTGCCGAATCCTATTGATTGCGTCCGTGTGTGACAGACTTATTTGTCACTGTCACACGAGTTCGTTATCAACTACTGTAGACTACACTACTGTTAGTACTACTACTATAAAAAAAAACAAAAAACAAAACAAACTTTTTTTGTCACTCACCACAAGTCACCACCAACCCAGAATATCAAAATTTACATCCTTTCCCTCTCTCTCTCTCTCTCTCTCTCTCTCTCTCTCTCTCTCTCTCTCTCTTCTCTCTCTCTCTCTCTCTCTCTCTCTCTCTCTCTCTCTCTCTCTCTCTCTCTCTCTCTCTCTCTCTCTCTCTCTCTCTCTCTCTCTCTCTTCTCTCTCTCTCTCTCTCTCTCTCTCTCTCTCTCTCTCTCTCTCTCTCTCTCTCTCTCTCTCCTCTCTCTCTCTCTCTCTCTCTCCCTCCCTCCCTCCCTCCCTCCCCCTCCCCTCTCTCTCTCTCCCTCTCTCTCTCTCTCTCTCTCTCTCTCTCTCTTCTCTCTCTCTCTCTCTCTCTCTCTCTCTCTCTCTCTCTCTCTCCTCTCTCTCTCGCTCTCATCTCTCTCTCTCTCTCTCTCTCACTATATCTATCTAGATCTCTATATCTCTATATATCTCTATATATCTCTCTCTATATATCTCTCTCTATATCTCTCTCCTCTATATATATATCTATGTGTATATATATATATATATATATATATATATATATATATATACACAGTAGATATATATTTGTTTTTGTTTTTCTTATTGTGTTTGTATATTATTGCACAATGACTGACAGAATAAAGGGCGAGGCACCACCACTGCCATTGCTGCAGCCACTGGCAGCACCAGCAGGTCTGTGACTGGTCTGCCGCCAGCCACTGACAGCAGAGTTGTGGAGGAGGGAGCAGAGCGCAGCAGCAGCATGTTGCGCCCATCTTTGCCGTGGGTCCGTCGACCCGGCCCATTGCGGAGAGTCAAGCACAGGCTGTCATGGAAATGATGGCGGAGCAGCAAGCCACCGTTTCCAGCCAGGCCTCCAGCATCAGTAAGACCAGTGCCACCACCACCAGCACTCTGGTCCGCAGCAGGCCTCCACCACCGCTTCAGGTCATGTCGACCCCAGCGACCAGCCTACCCTCACTCTTCACCCAAGGGACTGCGAGCGTTTTGAGGGATGTTGTGGAACAGTTTGAGGAGATGATGGGGGCATGCAAGGAGGAGGAAGTAGGAGTGGAGGAGTTTGTTGTTGGTGCACAAACAACCAAAATTTCATGAGGAGGAGGAGGGGCCTGATTTAGGGGATGTTGGCAGAGGAGTTGGTTGAGGGCTCAGAGGAGATGTTTGGGGATGATGATGATTAGGTGGGGGACCGTCACTATGTGCCACCACCAGCACAGTTGGTTGAAGGCAGCTTGTCATCGGAGAAGGAGGAGTCTCTGACACAGAGGCGTGGCAGCAGCATGGCGGCTATCATAGGTCATGGAAGGCAGGAGCCACAGCATGCTACTTCAGCCACTACCACCACCACCACCCGCACCAAAGCTCCTCAAGCAAATGAAAAAAACTCAGCCCTCCAAAGGCAAAAAACCTCACCAGCTCTCAAGCTTGAAGGGCAAGTTGAAATCCCCAGTCTGGCGGTACTACACTGTGTGCGTTGACGACAAACCCCGTGCCATTTGCCACAGTTGCTGAGTCCCTGCGAAACGATTGTAAGGCAGTGCACCACATTGGCGCCAACACCTGCCACCTCCCGACACCGAGGTACAGCATCTCCAGCATTTGCAAGAACACTTTGTATAATCATCACGCTGCTTGTCAGATTTTATTGCATGTTGTGACTTCCATGCATTTTTGATACTTTTTTTGCACTGCTTTTACACATGCTGACATTAAACTATAGTACCAGACTTTTCATGTCTCCTCCAACATTTCTGCTTGGTGTTGGCTCCCTTCCTGCAAGGAACCAACCTGGTCAGCGAGGATCGGGCATCCCTCTGCCAGTGGGTGCCCATTGTTTGTCTGCTGGACAGGGCCCTGGGTGATCTGCTGGATGTGGTAGAGGAGGCCCTGATCCAGCTGGAACAGCAGCCACCTGTGCAGTCCACTTCTGTGCAGGATTTTGAGTTGTTGGAGGAGGAGTTGGAGGTCCTGGGCGTTGCTGTTGAGGGGGAACAGCGGAGCGCTGCTGCAGTGGTGCAAGGGTGGAGAGAGGAGGAAGAGGAGCAGGGGCCAGAGGAGGAGGGGGACAGCTTCGTGGCCACTGACCCTGATGTCTCTGCTGGACGGACCACCCTGTTCCCCATGGCAGTGCACATGTTGCGGTGCCTGCGCACAGACCCCAGGGTGAAGCAGATGCGTGCTCGGGAGGATGCCTGCATCAGCATGATCCTGGACCCATGGCTGAAGGGGAAGGTGGGTCAGTTCCTGCCTGCTGGAGACCCTTAGCAGTGAACAAGGGAGTTGTAGGAGATCCTTGTTCGGCGATTGGAGGAAACCTTCCCCCAGCCTTCCACCCCCTCTGTCCCTGTCCAGCCAGCACAGCAGCCGGTGCCTGCAGCCAGCAGCAGCATCAGGCGCCCAGGAGACCTGCTGTCCTTGACAAAGGCACTCTACATGACGGTAGAGCAGCCGAGAGAGGAGGTGTGTGCAGCAGCATCCTCCTCTCAAAGTCACAGCCAGTGCCTCACCTGGATGGTGGCCGACTACATGGGGTCCTTCAGTGGGCTTGACACCGGCGAGGAGCCTGTGGACCCCTTGGAGTACTGGGTCGAGCGGTTGCAGATCTGGAGTGAGTGAGCTGGCGCAGTACGCCCTGGAAGTCCTGTCTTGCGTGCTGTCCGAGAGGTGCTTCAGTGCGGCCGGAGGCGTGGTCACGGAGAAGCACTCTCGTCTGTCCACAGAGTCAGTGGACAGACTCACATTTTTGAAGATCAACCAGGCCTGGATTGAAGGCACGTTCCAGGCACCTGTTGTCGGCAAGAGGAGGACATGAGGTGCCTGGGAATTATTTTTTCATAACACCGACCTTTAGTCCCCTGCTAATTTGGCCTGGTTTTTATGTAGGTGCTGTGGTACCACCGCTAGGGACCATGGCCTGTTACATTGCCTGCTGCCACACGGCACTCCTACTGCTGCTGCTGCTGCTGCTGTATTTAACCTCCTGCTGTCTGTGTTCGCATCGCTAGGGTCCACAGAATTTTGCGCCATGCACCACTAGCTATTACGCCACTACAATAGCTACATTTTGTTGTAAAAAAAATATTTCTGAGATGTCTGGGTTGAAAATTGTGCTGTCCCAGTTGTGTATTGGACACAATGTGGGCTTCACGACTGCAGTCCGGAACTTCCTGCTGTATGGTGTTTATTATTACAGCCGTGGTAGCAACGCTAGGGACCATGGCCAATTACATTGCCTACTGCCAAACATCACTTCTCCTGCTGCTGTATTTAACCTCCTGATGCCTGTGTTCCCACCGCCAGGGTCCACAGAATTTTGCGCTGCTGCCATGCGCCACTAGCTATTACACCACTACAATAGCTACATTTTTTTGTTTAAAAAAAAAATATATATATATATTTCTGAGGTGTCTGGGTTGAAAACTGTGCTGTCCCCGTTGTGTATTGGACACAATGTGGGCTTCACGACTGCTGTCTGAAGCCTCAAGCTGTTGGTATTTATTTACAGCCGGGGTACCAACACTAGGTGCCATGGCCCGTTACATTGCCTGCTGCCACACGTCACTCCTCCTCCTGCATTTAACCTCCTGCTGTCTGTGTTCCCGAGCTAGGGTCCACAGAATTATGCACTGCTGCCATGCGCCACTAGCTATTACGCCACAAATTTAGCTATGCTGTTTAAGAAAACATTTTATAACAGTTGAGTTCTGTAAGGGGAAAAACATTAAGTTGGGTACAAGAGGAAGAATATGAACACACACAAAAAAATGGAGGAGGAGGACGACCAGATGATGATGAAGAAGACGAAGAAGAACCAGGTGAAGAAGAAAATGAAAAACCAAGTGAGGATGAACCAGAAGAAGAAGAAGAAGAACCAGGTGCCAGTGAAGGAGAAGATGATGAAGATGATGGTGATGAGAAAGAAGACGGTAAAAAAGAAAAAGAAGAAGACGGTGAAGAAAAAGATGGAGAGAAGAAAAAGAAGGTGAAAAAGAATAAACAAGAAATGCAGAGTTTTTTTTTTTTAAATTACACCTATTTAATTGTGATTTTCCTTGAAAAAAAAATTGCTTTAAGGCCATCCAAATTCGTGATCACGACTACTACCCGAATTCAATTACCGATCACGACTCTAATTAGATTCGACTTCTATGGTCGTGATCACAGCCGAATCCGAATATGATCCAGACCCGAATTCGAATGTACTCGAATCGAATTTGGGTACATTTGAGCATCTCTTCCAGGGAGAAGGTAGAGAAGACTAGGGAGTCTATCAGGCAGGGATCCAAGGTTAAGTTTACAGGTACAAGCGGACAGGCAGACTAACAGGCAGGGAACAGCAATAGGGAGAAGCCAAAAGGGGAACAACGTGGAAAGTGAGCCTAGTAGAGAAGGAAATCCAAACGGATAACAACTCGGAGGGGGAAACCGAGGTTGAACGCCGTTGTTGTGACCAGGGTTGCAACAGCATCCTAAGGGCCTATTTCCACTACACTCAGAATTGATGCAGAATGGATGCAGAGAAACTGACTCCAATGAATGCCTATGGGAAAATTTGCATCAGAAAAATCGTGTTTAGTGGAAACAGGCTCATAGGCATTAATTGGAGTCAGTTTTTCTGCATCCATTCTGCGTGTAGTGGAAATAGGCCCTAACAGTGAGAGTGCAGGACTCATATACCCTGCCTCTCAATTAGGGAGGGTGCAGTACTGCCTACGGCCACTGTGCTAAAAGGGGAAGATGTGCGCATGCCTAGCAACAGTGGACGCTGAACCCAGAAGTCCATCAGGTTTGCATCCTTTGCCATGCGGGAAAAGACCGTGTGAGACGCGGCGGCTGGAGTGCAACGAGCAATCGTTACACTCCGCCACCCTTGCAGGAGTCAACGCTGGAGGCATAGAGAGGGGACATGAACAATTATAACAACTGCTTGCTTGGTCCATTATAGATTTACCCGATTTCCTGCAGTATCACTCTTGTATGGTCATTGTTATGATCGCTTCTGCAGCGTTTACTGCTGACTGCACTGGTATTGCAAACCAAGCAGTTCTAATGTCATTACATGCATTTGCTTGCATAGTTTGGTTTGCACTTAAACTAGTTGCTGATTCCATCTGCAGTCGCTCTGAAGTTTATGACAGTTTAATATGCTTTTGTGTAAACAAACATTGTCTGCTGCAGTGGAGGGGCGGTCCCTTTCCTGCAGGCTGCATATCATTGTCTGCCTTTTCCTGCTATCAGCCTGTGATTAATTACCATTCACTTGTGTGGGAATCTGCAGGTCTGCTCCCATTGGATGACCTCAGTATAAAGAACTGCTTCCTGCAATGCCTCATGGGCTATCATAGTTTCAGACTCTATCTGTTACTCTGCTCGTGCCCCACCTCGTTCCTGGTCCGTGTGGACTGCGCTGACTCCTGCGAAGGGGTCAGCGAGTCCTCCTAGTTCTGCTCTTGTTCTAGAAGTTGCTACTTGCTTGTCTTGTGTCATATATTGGTTCATCGCCAATATATACGCATACTTGCGCATTTTGTTATTTTCCTTGTATTCGTGTTACGTTAATATATCAGTGTCGCTGATATATACGTACACGAACTGTTTATTTCCTGTGTTCAGTTAGTCAGTTTCCAGCACGTTTTGGTAGTTTGCGCGTATCGTGAACACCCGTGCTGAGCTAGTTATCCTGTTCCTGGTCCTGTTTGTGGATTGCGTTCATCTCTGCGAAGAGATAACGAATCCTTCTGAATCCTGTTCCTGGTCCTGTTTGTGGATTGCGTTCATCTCTGCGAAGAGATAGCGAATCCTTCTGAGTCCTGTTCCCTGTATTACTTCAGTCTTAGTCAGAGTTCCTGCTTATGTCATATATCGGTTCATTGCCAATATATACATATGTTAGTCAGACGTTACGAATAGTTTCATTGATAGCTGTAATTGTAATACGCTAGGAAAACATACTTATTGTATATTTATCTGTGTTACGTTCATCTATCTCGATCCTGCTATTCCTGTCTCTCCTGTCCTGTCTTTGTGAGGCACGCCATCGCCGCAACGCATTGGCTGCCTCATTCCAGTCTGTCTGGTCTTGGACGCTTGCTGTCGCTAAGTAATCGCTAGCTAGCAAGCGTTCATTCTGTCTACCTGTCCTGATCTCCTCAGTCCTGGTTTATGCGCTCAGCGCTACTTTGCGCTGAGACGTTATTACGAAAGTGTTTGTGGCTGTTCAGATCTGCACCGGCTCTGTGCACCACAATCTCCTATTGGAGTCAGTCCTCTCCTCCACTAAACTGGGGATATCCTGATCCCTTGTGCTGGTGTGTGTACCTCCTTCACGTCAGCTTATGTGTTGTATGCTGACTGTGGAGATTACACCTCCAAGCTTAACATTATGATAGCCCCATTACCAATCCCCATTGTGGGGGGGGTTCCCAGCAAAAATGACACTGTTTGTTATGGTTCCTGTTCCTTTAAGAAATTTGAGAAGCTCAATTCTGAAACAGAAAATGAGTTTTTTTCTGAATGTGCCAGGTTCCTGGCCAATCCTGAGCTCCAGGCTACTCCTGTTTCAACGTGGGCCCCCCAGCTAGTTTATGTTTTATTTAAGGGAAGATTGTTTCAGTGGGCCTACGATGTCTTGGATCATACCAATTTAAAAGAAAGACCACTGGAATTTCTAGCGTTTGTGATCCATAACTGGCTGCGCAAAACCGATTTGCCTAGCCCTTTTGATAAACTCCTGGCAGCTTGTCAATCAGCTGCTCCTTCTACTGCCTACAAAAATAATCAGCAAGCAGATAATTGTTCTGATAACTTTTCTTCTGCTAAGGCAGCAGGGTCTAAAGCCAAACGTAAACGCTCCAAAAGAAAAGCGTTACAATCAGCGGAGTCGTTGCCCTTGGCGACTGCGCATCAGATCTGTAACGAGACTCCACCATTAGCAGATAATGAAATTCAGTCACCATTCAGGGGAGTCAAATGGACCTATAAAACTACTAATGAACTTTCATTGCTAGCCAGGGAAAATAAAGGTTCTTGTTTAAATGAATTATCTGAATATGATTATGAAGATATATTACAGAGTATTGAACAGATCAATTTATTCGTGCAGCAAGGGAAATTTGCATACACTACAGTTCAATACTTGCTACAGGTATTGGAGATCCTTAGGAATAAGAAATCGGCCAATCACCTGCTAAATAACCCAATGTATGTTTCTGCCACTAACACATTTGCAAACTATGATCAGCCGGAATGCTCAGCTGTTAAATATGCATGGGATCCTCCATTTGAGAAAGGAGAGATGGAAGCTCTGGTCTATGAATGGAAGAAAGATGCAAGTTCATTTTGTCAGTTTTACAGTGCAAAAAGTGAATTAGTATTGAATGCATGCATTAAGTCTGCTTATAACCTAATAAAAACTGGTGTGTGTGGGTATGACTTTGTGGCTCCATTGATCGATGTGTGGAGAATGATTCTGGACGATTTTTATGCAATTCAATCAGTTGATACCAGGGAAGACACACTGTCAAGTGGAGATTGTTCCACTTCCTCAGTTCCTGAGGACTCGCCTGCTTCAGCACCTTTGGCTGATTCAGCGAGTGATTCTGAGCTCCTTTTGTGTGAAATTGAAGTTCCTGTAATTCCACCCTGTACCATGGATAACTCAGTGTTACTTCCCAGTAAGACAGAAATTACTAATACTTCCTTAATCTTGCCCTGCACAAATTTCTCAGCAGAGGACCCAGAGGTCCTGCTGACTTTCGAGTCCAGCCTAGCCAGTACTCATGACTCTTTGTTTAGTGAAACAGACACCAGAAAAATCTTGCCTGTCTCTGCAAACACTTCTGCAGAAATTACCTGTGTTAATAAAGTTCAACTCCTGTCTGATCCAGCAGATGCCAATAGATGCATTACATCAGTTTCCGAGTCCCAGCAATCCTGTCTAGAATCCTCAGAACCCCAGCATCTGAATTTTCCAATTTTACAAATGAATGGTGATTCAGATGCGCAAACATTGTGTCTTGATCTTCCTGTTTCTACACCTCGCTCTAGTTTCGTGAATAGCTCAGAGCATCTGCTATGTGAACCTGAAATCGCAGAATTATTACCTTGTTCAGAAAATTTTCCAATAAATTTGCCCTGTACCATGAATTGTGCAGTAGATCTCTCCAATGAAACTCAGGTCACAGAATCATTATGCTGTCCAGCAGGTGCTTCCATGGTTTTGCCCTGCAATATGGACTGTTCAGTGATCCTGTCCAGTGAAGCTGTGGTCGCAGAGTCTTATGCTTCACCCAGTACTTTGGATACTTTAAACCCTTTAGCAGAGGAGGCTGAAGCACTGCTTACCTCAGTTGGTGTTGCAGTAATATTCACTTGTCTAGCAGCTGTTTTGGAATTACAGTCTGCTCTAATAAAACTTAATGAATTTCTGCCCAGCGAAGCAGAAGCCATTGAAATATTGTCCTCGTCAGCAAGTGTGTTAGATACCTTGCCCTGTACACAGTCTGATTTAACCAATGTTGTTGAGTCCCTCTCCAGTGTTGTAACAGCCGAGGAACTCCAGCCCTGTCCTCTGAATGTTTCAAAAGTCTTGCCCTGTAACATGGATAATTCTGACTCGCTGGAAAAAAATAATAGAAATCTCAGAATTTCAGTCCGGGTTAATGAGTGTTTCTGAAACCCAGCCCTGTATCCTGGAAAATTCTGGTTCTCTGGCCGGTGTGGCAGAAGTTCCAGAGCCCCCTTCCTGTCCAGTGAGTTACTCAGTTTTGCCTAGTTCAGTGGGGATTGCTGCAATATTGACTTGTTTTGCAGCCCTTCATGAGCTCCAGTCCAGTGTATTTGATGAGTCTCTGTCTAGTCCAGAAGAAGCTATGGGAACCCTGTCTAGTTCAGTGCATACATCAGAAGATTTGCCCTGTCTTGTAAATGCCCCTGAACATGATTTGTTAATAACCCTGCTGGAATCAGCGACATCTAAGTCTGATCCTGCAGTTTTTAGTGAGAATCCAGTAACTATGAAGTCTAGTCATGATGAATTTTTTTTGCCCAGTTCTGGTTTCGGTCCTGTCTTGACTGACTTTGAGGTTCGCAGTTCCTTGACATGCCCAGAGGTTTCTCTTGTGCCGGTGTGCCCAGATGTGCTTCGTATGCCAGACTGCCCAGATGTGTCTGTGTTAGCGTGCTCACGTGCTTCCCTAGTGGAGACATGTTCTGATGTTTCCGGTTGGCCTGCATGCCCGGAGATGGTTCTGGTCCCTAAAAGCCCTGATCTTGATGTTTGTCCTTGTGACCCTGACTCTGGAGTTGCCCTGGGTTCCATAGGGGTTCTTGATAGTTCTCCATGTGAGCCTAAGGGGCGTTCTGACCTGTGGGGATCTCTTTGGAGCTTCCAAGTGTTCTGGGAGATCTCTGAGGAAACTTGTCCTGGTACCTTGGACTGGTTCAACGGTGGGTTTTGTGTTGGTAGGGACAGTTCCGGTGGGCATTGCAAAGGCTTTGGCGTTTTTGGACAGTCCTTGGAAGGCGGTGGGTATCGCGCAGAGAGTTTCTTGGGGTTGTTTTCTGGAAGTCGTGGTTCTGATGGGTGTCACACTGAGGCTTGTAGTGCTGACGGGCATGGTTCGGTAGGTTCTGGTTCCAATTGGTCTAGTTTTGGTGAGACTGATTCGGGAATTTGGTTTTGTCGGACGGATCCGACCTTCATGAATTTTCAGTCAGATCAGTTTGCTGGATTTCCCACTTCTGATTTTTTGGTTTGGGTGGTTCAGGAGAAATATGTCAGTTTTCATAGGCGTCCAGAGGCCGCGTTTAAGGGAGGGGGTACTGTTATGATCGCTTCTGCAGCGTTTACTGCTGACTGCACTGGTATTGCAAACCAAGCAGTTCTAATGTCATTACATGCATTTGCTTGCATAGTTTGGTTTGCACTTAAACTAGTTGCTGATTCCATCTGCAGTCGCTCTGAAGTTTATGACAGTTTAATATGCTTTTGTGTAAACAAACATTGTCTGCTGCAGTGGAGGGGCGGTCCCTTTCCTGCAGGCTGCATATCATTGTCTGCCTTTTCCTGCTATCAGCCTGTGATTAATTACCATTCACTTGTGTGGGAATCTGCAGGTCTGCTCCCATTGGATGACCTCAGTATAAAGAACTGCTTCCTGCAATGCCTCATGGGCTATCATAGTTTCAGACTCTATCTGTTACTCTGCTCGTGCCCCACCTCGTTCCTGGTCCGTGTGGACTGCGCTGACTCCTGCGAAGGGGTCAGCGAGTCCTCCTAGTTCTGCTCTTGTTCTAGAAGTTGCTACTTGCTTGTCTTGTGTCATATATTGGTTCATCGCCAATATATACGCATACTTGCGCATTTTGTTATTTTCCTTGTATTCGTGTTACGTTAATATATCAGTGTCGCTGATATATACGTACACGAACTGTTTATTTCCTGTGTTCAGTTAGTCAGTTTCCAGCACGTTTTGGTAGTTTGCGCGTATCGTGAACACCCGTGCTGAGCTAGTTATCCTGTTCCTGGTCCTGTTTGTGGATTGCGTTCATCTCTGCGAAGAGATAACGAATCCTTCTGAATCCTGTTCCTGGTCCTGTTTGTGGATTGCGTTCATCTCTGCGAAGAGATAGCGAATCCTTCTGAGTCCTGTTCCCTGTATTACTTCAGTCTTAGTCAGAGTTCCTGCTTATGTCATATATCGGTTCATTGCCAATATATACATATGTTAGTCAGACGTTACGAATAGTTTCATTGATAGCTGTAATTGTAATACGCTAGGAAAACATACTTATTGTATATTTATCTGTGTTACGTTCATCTATCTCGATCCTGCTATTCCTGTCTCTCCTGTCCTGTCTTTGTGAGGCACGCCATCGCCGCAACGCATTGGCTGCCTCATTCCAGTCTGTCTGGTCTTGGACGCTTGCTGTCGCTAAGTAATCGCTAGCTAGCAAGCGTTCATTCTGTCTACCTGTCCTGATCTCCTCAGTCCTGGTTTATGCGCTCAGCGCTACTTTGCGCTGAGACGTTATTACGAAAGTGTTTGTGGCTGTTCAGATCTGCACCGGCTCTGTGCACCACAATCTCCTATTGGAGTCAGTCCTCTCCTCCACTAAACTGGGGATATCCTGATCCCTTGTGCTGGTGTGTGTACCTCCTTCACGTCAGCTTATGTGTTGTATGCTGACTGTGGAGATTACACCTCCAAGCTTAACAGTCATCCACTGGAAGATGCCACTCTTGACAAAAATGTAGCAGCTATATGCTGTCAGACAGCACCAGGGATGAGGGCCGATGATAACCGATTATGAATTGGGTGGCAACACTCTATTCCCGTCCTGTAAGCAATAACTGGCACTTGGCTGTTCAAATATTATTATTATTATTATTAAGTATTTATATAGCGCCAACATCTTACGCAGCACTGTACAGTATATATATTGTCTTGTCACTAACTGTCCCTCAAAGGAGCTCACAATCTAATCCCTACCATTATCATATGTCTATGAATCTATTATGTACTGTAAGTACTGTAGCCTAGGGCCAATTTTAGGGGGGATCCAATTAACTTATCTGTATGTTTTTGGGATGTGGGGGGAAACCGGAGTGCCCGGAGGAAACCCACGCAGACATGGGGAGAACATACAAACTCCTTGCAGATGTTGACCTGGCTGGGATTCGAACCGGGGAGCCAGCGCTGCAAGGCGAGAGCGCTAACCACTACGCCACCATGCTGCTATAATAGCCAAGCACCTTCACTCAAATGAAATGCTTGCAAATGCAGACTGCAGAAATAGAGTAGGGTTAGCAATTAGGGTTAGGATATAGATATGAAAAATGAAAAAGTAAGGGTAAAGGGTAGTGAGAGTTATAATTAAATAGTTATAGATAAGAGGTTGGGTATCAGGAGAAACGGGTGCTGCTAAGGTGTCAAAAGACAGGGTCCATGTTATGTGGCAATGGCAGGGTTCCTTTTTTTGTTTGAATCACATATTAAAAAAGGCTAAATATACTATATACAACACTAAGCAAAAAAGTGTAGATTACCGGAGTTTTTCCAAAAAAATGTAGTGTGTTGCATGACCAAACAGCCAAAAACATTGCACTACAATCTGCCCCTTACACTGCACAATACCTTGAATAATAATAATACAGCATAATCAGGGCCAGATTACCGACCAGGCAACAAAAACAGTCGCTTGGGGCCCCATTCAGAGTCAAAGGGGCCCCATCAGCACATAAACCAGTCCTCGCCATCCTGTCAGCGGTGGCTGGATGGTATAATGGTTAAAGGGATTCTGAGCAGTGCAGTAACTATGGAAAGTTGCATATCATTTTAAAGCTCTCTTTCTCCTCTTTCCAATGATATATAAACGGCCGCCCTATGCCTTTTAGTTTTCGATATATTCGCGATCGAAATCACGGCCAGAGGACGACTTTTCTCCAAAGTCGGCAGCTCGATTCAGCACAATGCAATGAAATATAAGGAACCCAGGGGGATATAATTACAAACATCATGCTGGTAGGTGTGAGGATGTAATTAATTAGGTGTGGGTATGCTTAAAGGCATACCCACAGGCACTGCTCGGAGTCCCTTTAAGGGCTCTGCGTCTGACACAGGAGACCAGGGTTCGAATCTCGGCTCTGCCTGTTCAGTAAGCCAGCACCTATTCAGTAAGAGACCTTAGGCAAGTCTCTCTAACACTGCTACTGCCTATAGGGTGCGTCCTAGTGGCTGCAGCTCTGGCGCTTTGAGTCCGCCAGGAGAAAAGCGCAATATAAATGTTATTTGTCTTGTTTTGTCAAATGATGCCGTGCGCTGCTGATTGTCTTCAGAGCCAGGCTCTCCGCCTAGGTCCCCCTCCTGCTACTGTGCGCTCTGCCGCTGCCCACTCCGCCCTCCCTTCCCACAGAGAACCACAGCTGCAGCACGAATGATAGCAGCAGATGGCAAACGCTCACTGCAGTGGCGTTCCTACCATAGGGCGGCATGGGGCGCCCCGCACCGGGTGTCGGGTGCCCCAGGGGGTGTCACCAAGGCCTCCCACAGAGGCCTGGGCACTATGCAGGCAGGACAGGAGGGGGAAGCAACCCGGAAAGGAGGGGTGGCGGGGAAAGCGGCGGGGAGGGGGGCCGGACCCCCCACCTCCCTCACCTGGGTCCCCTCCTTCTGGCGCTTCCCCCTCCTAATTAGCAGCAGCTTGATGAGCGGGCAGGAGCGGGCCTTACTCACCTACTTCCTGCGTTCCAGGCGATGGCGCATAGCGTCATCGTCACCTGACGCTGGTCTCCACCTTCTCCACCGCCCACTGTGCTTCCTGATTTGCGGAAGCACAGTGAGCGACAGAGAGACCAGCGTCACGTGAGGATAACGTTATGCGCCATCGCCTGGAGCAGGTGAGTAAGTCCTCCCCGCCCGCTTCGCTAAGCTGCTGGCTGCTGCTAATTAGGAGGGGGAAGCGCCGGAAGGAGGGGACCGCGCCACCCCACCTTCCAAGCTTCCCTCATACCGGGGGCACCTTGGCTACACCGGGGGCCACTATGCTACACCGGGGGGCACCTATGCTACACCGGGGGCACCTATGCTACACCGGGGGCCACTATGCTACACCGGGGGCCACTATGTGTACACCGGGGGCCACTATGCTACACCGGGGGCCACTATGCTACACCGGGGGCCACTATGCTACACCGGGGGCCACTATGCTACACCGGGGGCCACTATGCTACACCGGGGGCCACTATGCTACACTGGGGGCCACTATGCTACACTGGGGGCCACTATGCTACACTGGGGGCCACTATGCTCCACTGGGGGTCACTATGCTACACTGGGGGCCACTATGCTACACTGGGGGCCACTATGCTACACTGGGGGCCACTATGCTACACTGGGGGCCACTATGCTACACTGGGGGCCACTATGCTACACTGGGGGCCACTATGCTACACTGGGGGCCACTATGCTACACTGGGGGCCACTATGCTACACTGGGGGCCACTATGCTACACTGGGGGCCACTATGCTACACTGGGGGCACCTATGCTACACTGGGGGCCACTATGCTACACTGGGGGCCACTATGCTACACTGGGGGCCACTATGCTACACTGGGGGCACCTATGCTACACTGGGGGCACCTATGCTACACTGGGGGCACCTATGCTACACTGGGGGCACCTATGCTACACTGGGGCCACTATGCTACACTGGGGCCACTATGCTACACTAAACTATACTGGGGCCACTATGCTATACTGGGGCAACTATACTAGCTATACTGGGGCAGTGGCGGTGCCAGGGGGGTGGTTTGGGTGCTGAAGCACCCCCAGCGTGAACTGCTATTCGGCGTCTAATAGACGCTGTGTCAGTTCACTGACAGCAGCAGCCCGCAGCTCCAACAGCGGCAGAGCAGGGCTACAGTAAAATGGCGTCCGAAGCCCTGCTCTGGAGACGGAGTCTGCAATGCAGGGCTTCGAGCGCCATTTTCCCGTAGCCCTGCTCTCAGCGCGGGAGTTTCAGTTGCTGGCTGGCTGCAGAGGATCGTGAGAGCTGCGCGCCGGACGGAGGCCGGGACAGGAGGTCTGCTGCTGCTTCAGGTGAGTAAACTTTTATTTAATTTATATTAGCAGGTGTATCGACTGTTCTGGCCAGGTCTGCTACATGATTGAAGTGTTTTCTGGCCAGGTTGGCCACATGATTGCATATATTTTCTGGGCAAATCTGCCAACATGATTGCATGTATTTTCTGGGCAAATCTGCCGACATGATTGCATGTATTTTCTGGGCAAATCTGCCGACATGATTGCATGTATTTTCTGGGCAAATCTGCCGACATGATTGCATGTATTTTCTGGGCAAATCTGCCGACATGATTGCATGTATTTTCTGGGCAAATCTGCCGACATGATTGCATGTATTTTCAGGGCAAATCTGCCGACATGATTGCATGTATTTTCTGGGCAAATCTGCCGACATGATTGCATGTATTTTCTGGGCAAATCTGCCGACATGATTGCATGTATTTTCTGGGCAAATCTGCCGACATGATGGAACGTGTTTTTTGGGCAAATCTGCCGACATGATTGAACGTGTTTTTTGGGCAAATCTGCCGACATGATTGAACTATTTTCTGGTCAAATCTGTTCACATTACGTGTATTTTCTTGAGAAAACCTGAACAATTATGTGAATTTTCTGGGGAAAGGCCCACTGTCTTTGTGTTGCACTTTTAAGGGGAACCCGAGGTGAGAATAATATTGGGCTGCAATATTTATCTCCTTTTAAGCAATACCAGCTGCCTGGCTGCTGTGCTGGTCCTCTGCATCTAATTCTTTCAACCATAGACCCTGAATAAGCATGCAGCAGGTCAGGGGTTTCTGACAATATTGTCAGAACTGACAAGATTAGCTGCATGGCTTGTTTCTGGTGTAATTCAGTTCACTACTGCAGCCAAATAGATCAGCAGGGCTGCCTATTGTTTAAAAGGAAATGAATATGGCAGCCTCCATATCACTCTTATCCCGGGTTCACTTTAAATTAGTTAGCTCTGCCCTCATCCGGTCATGGCCACGCCCATTTTTCGCCGCGGCGCGCAATGCGCGCCGCATGTTATAGCCGCACCCATTTTTTGTTAGCTATACTGGTGCCACTATACTATACTAAGGACAACTTTAGGGGGGGGAGCGAGCCTACACCTGGCATTACCCGCCGTGTCACGTTTAGCATGCCACATTTGCTGTTTTTTGGTTTTTTTATGGGGGGGGGGGGTGTCTTTTTAATACCCAGCACCGGGTGTCAAATGCCCTAGGTACGCCACTGGCTCACTGACCTATCCATGATCCAAGCGATAGAGATCCCGTCATCTGAAACCCATCTGTCTCTTCTACAGTGCAGCCGCTCGCTCTGAACTTCCTGATTCTCAGATCAGACAGGAAGTAGGAAGTAGTAATAGTAGTAACAAAGTGGCAGCACTCTAGAGGATACAGATGGGCTCCGGATGACGGGAACTCTATTGCTTGGATCGCAATAGGTGAATGTGAGTCATCTGGTGCTGTCATTCTCCCCCGCTTCGGCTGCCTTCTCTGCTGGACTATCGTATTCACTGGGATGGAGGCTGCATGGTGGCTGTCTAGTTTGGGAGGAAATCGGTTGTTCGGTGGTGGGGGTGGTTATGTAATTCTGTCTGGGGAACGGCTTCCGGTTTGGCGGTGTCCAGAGCTTTCTGCTATTGCCAGGCTGGAGATGCAGGGGGAAAGTGCTGTTGCTGTGATATCTGGCGCCCTCTTCACAGGGGTGCCCCAGCCCCTGAGTGCAAATGTCCCAGCCATTCATCTCTTACTCTGCATTTTGCCGCTGCTATTCCCTGCATTGTGCACCCACAGAGGAAAGCGGGCTGTTGCCCATAGCAACCAGTAGCTCGGCTGCCCCGGGGTGTGAGGCATGTTGCTGTGCAGCTGCATCTTCTGATTCTATTACAACATGATGGGGGGGCCCAAATCAGTTACTTTGCTTAGGGCCCCATGTAGCCTTAATCCGGCTCTGAGCATAATAGCAACACATGATAGAGTCACCAATATAAAGTACAGAAAACTTCCTACACACTGCACCGTAATACCCAAGAGGATTACTGAAGATTCATATGAAACAGTATAGTAACCTGGCTTGCACATAGAACTGCAAAACGCCATACGATGCATCTTACAAATTGACAGTGCAGGAACTTGCCGCACACTCTGGACTGCATCCTAAGTTCTGACCCAGAGATTATTGTATCCACTTATACGCCGTTCTGCACCACCTGCCTTCAGACACTAACAGATCTCAGATCAGCACACAGGAGGTGCACATCGAACTGCAAATGCAGGAAGTGACTAATTGACATCACTTCTGCATCTGAAGTCCTCTGCCTGCACTGTGTGCCACTCTCCTGGCTTCTGATCACTGCTAATCTGAGGTCTGTGAGGGCAAGATGGCACAGCACCAGGGATCCACCGAGGCCCCTGTAAGAGTGAGGCCTCAAGCCACTGCTTGTGGCTAGCAGCTGCCCTGAGGAGCAACTGCACCTGGTAAAAGGTGGGCGGGGAGAGATTAGGTTCACCCATTAGGAAAAGCTTCACGTTGGGGGTTTAGGTTGGGGCAAGGCATTGAGAAGGAGAAGGGCAATATTTAGGTAGAACAGGTCACTGGGGTTGGCATAGCAAATACTGAAAAAAAAGAGGCCCTGTTTTAGATTACAAAATGTGGTCGTGCACTATGATCATTATTTTTCTGATCTGAAACTGGTTGATGGTTTATACCTTGTGCCATTCGATATGAAACAGATTTCCGTAAAAACTTTTTTTTATCAGTTTCAAAATGGATCACTCAATTGTAGCTCCACCACTGGTAGTTGATTGTTCCATCAGAGCAACAAAATTTGCAACATTGAGGAGCATAGACAATATAGAGCAGAGCTTGGTGCTGACTCAACAGGTGTGAGTAAATAAAGACCTGGGAAAGTATAGATTGTAAACTCAATTGTTTAACAATATCCTTAAGGTCCGTACACACGCCGGACTGCAGGAAACGAAGCGTCCGTCGTCACCTCCCGCTGGGCGGGCGTTCCAGCGACAGTCAGGCGTGTGTACAGTCTGTCTGCAGACTGATACGGCTGTTTCTGAGCGATATTTATATCCCCGCTGTTCAGGGAGCTTTATCTCCACCGCCGTGAGACCGAGGAGGACGGGGGAAGCCTCAATAGGATCCGCGGAGATAGAGCAGACCCGACGGAGATCGGCTATTTTCGCCTATATCCGTGCGGAAAGCCGCAACAGCGCCCCCGCTGTAGCCAGGAAAGGTAAATAAATCTGCGCTTGTCAGCCTTGTCGAGGGAGGATTCCCGGGACACGTCGAGGGAGCCAGCGCTGGACTGCCTGCAGCTACAGGGGAGGGGAAAGCCTCATTGGGACCCTGAGACTTCCCCCTCTCCGGGTGAGTACCCCCCAGGGAAACTTTTTTTGGCTACAGGGTCTCTTTAAAGTGGGATTGTCACCATAAAAAAACAAATTTCAACAGTAAGTGGTCTAAGTGTATTAAGTGATAAAGATGCTAATCCTGCATTCAAAACTTTTTCTGCTGTTATGATTTGGAGCTATCACATACTTAAGGAGCACTGGCCCTTTAGTAGTCAGTGCCAAACAGATGCATGCTGGGGGTTCTTTTTATCTATAATATATTCCTCCTCTTCCATTTATTTCCCTGCCTAGCTGCTTCTGTGTGTGTGTTTTTTTTTTCCGTGGCATAGTATGGCTAATTCTCCTGCTTTAAAGAGACTCCGTAACAAAAATTACATCCTGTTTTTTATCATCCTACAAGTTCCAAAAGCTATTCTAATGTGTTCTGGCTTACTGCAGCACTTTCCACTATCACAGTCTCTGTAATAAATCAACGTATCTCTCTCTTGTCAGACTTGTCAGCCTGTGTCTGGAAGGCTGCCAAGTTCTTCAGTGTTGTAGTTCTGTGATGCATCTCCCCTTTCCTGGCCCCTCTATGCACACTGCCTGTGTATAATGATCTCTTGAGATACAAAAGGAAGGCTGTATACAGCCTGCTTGTGTATGGATGTATTTTCTATGTGTGGACATACTGTACATCAACCTACTTCCTGTTTTGGTGGCCATTTTGTTTGTTTATAAACAAACTTTTTAAAACTGTTTTTAACCACTTTTAATGCGGCGAGGAGCGGCGAAATTGTGACAGAGGGTAATAGGAGATGTCCCCTAACGCACTGGTATGTTTACTTTTGTGCGATTTTAACAATACAGATTCTCTTTAAGAAGTAGTAAATAGTAAATGCAAATTTAGACATTGGAAAAGCAACAAGTTTACTTGGGTTTTGTAAAGGCTTTGGCACTTTTCCTCAAAACAGTCTGGTGCAGAAGAGGCTGATGCAGGAACTAGGGAAGAATGTACAGGATCTTCTCAAAAAATTAGCATATTGTGATAAAGTTCATTATTTTCTGTAATGTACTGATAAACATTAGACTTTCATATATTTTAGATTCATTACACACAACTGAAGTAGTTCAAGCCTTTTATTGTTTTTCTTATTGAGGATTTTGGCATACAGCTCATGAAAACCCAAATTTCCTATCTCAAAAAATTAGCATATTTCATCTGACCAATAAAAGATAAGTGTTTTTAAAACAAAATAAGTCAACCTTCAAATAATTATGTTCAGTTATGTACTCAATACTTGGTCGGGAATGCTTTTGCAGAAATGACTGCTTCAATGTGGCGTGGCATGGAGGCAATCAGCCTGTGGCACTGCTCAGGTGTTATGGAGGCCCAGGATGCTTCGATAGTGGACTTAAAGGAAAACTTAAGTGAACTATAAAAAAAGAGATTTACTCACCTGGGGCTTCCCTCAGCCCCCAGCAGCCGATCGGTGCCCTCGCAGCCCCGCTCTGACGCTCCAGGACCCGCCGGCGAACACTTCCGGTTTGGCCGCCACCGGCCGACAGGCATGGGAACGCGAGTGATTCTTAGCGTTCCCAGCCTGTATATCGCCCCCTATTGCGGCCAGCTGGTCGCAATAGCAGCATAGGGGGCGATATACAGGCTGGGAACGCGAAGAATCACTCGCGTTCCCATGCCTGTCGGTCGGCGGTGGCCAAACCGGAAGTGTTCGCCGGCGGGTCCTGGAGCGTCAGAGCGGGGCTGCGAGGGCACCGATCGGCTGCTGGGGGCTGAGGGAAGCCCCAGGTGAGTAAATCTTATTTTGTATAGTTGACTTAAGTTTTCCTTTAAGCTCATCCAGATTGTTGGGTCTTGCGTCACTCAACTTTCTCTTCACAATATCCCACAGATTCTCTATGGGGTTCAGGTCAGGAGAGTTGGCAGGCCACTTGAGCACAGTAACACCATGGTCAGTAAACCATTTGCCAGTGGTTTTGGCACTGTGAGCGGGTGCCAGGTCGTGCTGAAAAATGAAATCTTCATCCCCATAAAGCTTTTCAGCAGATGGAAGCATGAACCCACTTTTGAACCAAAAACAGCGGCAGAAGCGCCTGACCTGGACTACAGAGAAGCAGCACTGGACTGTTGCTCAGTGGTCCAAAGTACTTTTTTCGGATGAAAGCAACTTTTACATGTCATTCGGAAATCAAGGTGCCAGAGTCTGGAGGAACACTGGGGAGAGGGAAATGCCAAAATGCATGAAGTCCAGTGTCAAGTACCCACAGTCAGTGATGGTCTGGGGTGCCATGTCAGCTGCTGGTGTTGGTCCACTGTGTTTTATCAAGGGCAGGGTCAATGCAGCTAGCTATCAGGGGATTTTGGAGCACTTCATGCTTCCATCTGCTGAAAAGCTTTATGGAGATGAAGATTTCATTTTTTCAGCACGACCTGGCGCCTGCTCACAGTGCCAAAACCACTGTTAAATGGTTTACTGACCATGGTATTAATGTGCTCAATTGGCCTGCCAACTCTCTTGACCTGAACCCCATAGAGAATCTGTGGGATAGTGTGAAGAGAAAGTTGAGAGACGCAAGACCAAACACTCTGGATGAGCTTAAGGCTGCTATCGAAGCATCCTGGGCCTCCATAACACCTAAGTAGTGCCACAGGCTGATTGCCTCCATGCCACGCTGCATTGAAGCAGTCATTTCTGCAAAAGGATTCCCGACCAAGTATTGAGTGCATAACTGAACATAATTATTTGAAGGTTGACTTTTTTTGTTTTAAAAACACTTTTATTGGTCGGATGAAATATGCTAATTTTTTGAGATAGGAAATTTGGGTTTTCATGAGCTGTATGCCAAAATCATCAATGAGAAAAACAATAAAAGGCTTGAACTACTTCACGTGTGTGTAATGAATCTAAAATATATGAAAGTTTAATGTGCATCAGTACATTACAGAAAATAATGAACTTTATCACAATATGCTAATTTTTTTAGAAGATCCTATATATACAGTACATGAATACATGAATATATATGAAGTACATGAACTGAGGTCCTGTTTGTCCAAAGCCAGTGCTCGCCATCAAAACAGCTCTATCCTAAAGCAACACCAATCAGGATTGGGAATTCAGACATAAACAGCTCCAACCTTGTGCGCAGCCTTGGCGTACTAATCGATGGGGAATTGAGTTTCAGAAACCAAATTTCATCTGTAGTTAAATCTTCCTTCTTTCATCTGAAGAACATTGCAAAGATTAAACATCTGATTCCCCCAGAGGATCTTCAAACCCTAGTCCACGCCTTCATCACATCACGGCTGGACTACTGCAATGCCCTTTATGCTGGCCTCCCCAAAAAAGACCTGCGTCGCCTGCAATTAGTGCAGAATGCTGCTGCCAGATTGCTAACAAACCAGCCTCGCTACTGTCACATTACACCGATCATTCGCTCACTGCACTGGCTACCAGTAGAATGGAGAATACTCTTCAAGATTGGACTGCTGACATTCAAATCCCTGCACAATCTGGGCCCTGGATACATGAAGGACTTGCTGAAGCTGCACCACACCTCTCACAACCTCAGATCAGCAAGTTCTATAAACTTGGTCACTCCCAGAGTGCACCTCAAAAAATCTGGAGACAGAGCCTTCTGTCATGCTGCCCCTACTCTTTGGAACTCCCTACCACACCCAGTAAAGACAGCACCATCCCTGGAGCTATTCAAATCCAGACTGAAAAGCCACCTGTTTAGCCTGGCATTTCCAGATTTATAAAATTCTTCCTCTGTACCACGATGGTCGGAGCCATGCTTATGCGCTTTGAGTCCCACGGGAGAAAAGCGCTTTACAAATGTTAGTTGTTGTTGTTGTTGTTGTTGAATAGACAAGGGACAAAATGCAATGAGCAATGGTAAATGGGTTATACTCAGAATGAAAAACAAGGAGTGTGGTTCCACAAGAGTCACTACTAGGTCCAGTTCTCTTTAATTCATTTTAATGACTTAGTAGATGGAATAGAAAAAGTAATGTCTCATTTATGAATTATGATATACAAAACCTTATGTAGAATTACCAAAATGCAGCAGGATAAGGACATACTACAGAGCGATCCTGGCAGCATCTATATGCTCGAGAGGTTAGCGAGGATAATATAGATCACAAGAAACAACAGTATTGTGCAGCTCCAAAGATAGTTGGAATCTTTATTGCACAAAAATACAAAAAGTGTTTCCTTTTAAAGAGGAGCTGTCAGTCATACTATCTTAGAAAATAAACAAACACATATATAAGTAGATAAGAGAAAATCCTTAGCATTTCCCATTTTAGCTGTGGCTATTTTGAAGCCAGTCCTCATGTCATTTCCTCCCTTACGCTCCTCTGCCTGATTTGCCTGCCCTTCACTATAGAAAGTGCATTGTCTCAGCATGAGAAATATTGGCCAATCAGAGAGGAACAGAGGTGTGGTAGGGGAAGACAGGAGGGAAAGAGGCTTCAGCCAATCAGGCTGCACTAGTTAAGTCTGAAGGGAAGTACAGAAGCAAAAAAGGACAACCCAGCATGCCCTGCAACTTCCTTTTTGCGTACCAAATTATTTGCGTACCAAGTAAGAGAGTCAGGTAAACTGGGGAATGATCAATTATCAACAAGAAAAGTAATAGTGATTTTCACTTTTGGATTGCCTGGTTAGCATCCTTATTACTTGTATGAATACACTGGAGGGCGCTCCCCTAAATATGTGTGGGTCTATTAATACTCCTGGAAATAAGACTTCCTCCTGCTGCAACCCTTCAAGGTGCAGTTTCCCCCTACTTACACCTCTAATGAGACAAAATTTGCAATAGAATAAAAAGGTGCGCTGGACTTAATGGATACAAGATTATGTTTGTATTTAAAAAACTGTATTTATTGCAGTAATTTTCAATTAATACATATGGTGCAAATCAGTTTTCAATTATTTCATGCTATATCTCATGCTTGTGTACACAATCATACATACATACATCCACACAAGGAGCATGCTGGTTCCCCTTTGAAAATGTATGGTTAATCCATAAAAAATGGGCGAAAACAATTTCACTAAAAAAATCCCTGTTGGGAAGTAAAAAACGTATGAACTGCGTGACTCTTAGAAGAATATTAGTTCCTCAATGCTAAGAACAAACAAGGGTTGCGAACAACATGGATTCCTAAATGCGTCCCACCACAGGTGATATGTGTATAGCGTACTTAATGCAAATCTCACCACGTCCTCAGAATCCGAGGAAGACGGCCGAGCCGTCGAAACATGTCAATCAAGCTGCTTATTGTAATCTTGTAGGGGCGCCCCACATGAGTACAGCGTGACCCTTTGCCTTGATCACCAGTCATTTATCAATTGTGACCCACGAAGAAGAATTTAGAATGGTGGAACGCAAGGAAGTCATTGTGGCATTGAGCTGAGGCGCACTAGGAAGTGACGCCACGCTCTGAGGACGAGGAGTCGGAAGTCGCCTATCCAAGCCGATTGCGCAGTAAACGCCCGGAAAAGAGCAGCTAACCGCTGGAGCGGCACTGCGCGTCACATTTCCGGAGTAACAACGGACACTGAGAAGAAAACTCCCCAGGTTGAAGGAGGTGCCCTGGGTTAAGGACTCTCCAGCACCGCAAGACGTGGTGAGATTTGCATTAAGTACGCTATACACATATCACCTGTGGTGGGACGCATTTAGGAATCCATGTTGTTCGCAACCCTTGTTTGTTCTTAGCATTGAGGAACTAATATTCTTCTAAGAGTCACGCAGTTCATACATTTTTTACTTCCCAACAGGGATTTTTTTAGTGAAATTGTTTGCGCCCATTTTTTTATGGATTAACCATACATTTTTAAAGGGGAACCAGCACGCTCCTTGTGTGGATGTACATATGTATGATTGTGTACACAAGCATGAGATATAGCATGAAATAATTGAAAACTGATTTGCACCATATGTATTAATTGAAAATTACTGCAATAAATACAGTTTTTTAAATACAAACATAATCTTGTATCCATTAAGTCCAGCGCACCTTTTTATTCAATTGCAAATCCTTATTACTTGTTTACCAAATAAAAATAAAGAATTGATTTTTTATTTTTATGCCCGACAGTTACACTTTAAAATGATCCAATTGTTCAACCTTCATGAATATCACAGAAGAGGTCTTAAATCACACTCAACTTGATAGATTCTCAAGAGTCTGACACAATGTACAGTCTGGAGTAATGAACATATCTGGTCATGAAAGCATTCGAAAAACTGTTAATGGCTTATCTGAAATCTATCACAGATCCCCTGCTGGACTCTCTGCAATTTGCCTACAGGCCTAATAGATCCGCAGATGATGCCGTGAACATGTGTATGCATTATGTACTACAGCATCTAGACACCCCAGGAACCTATACCAGGATTTTATTTATAGATTACAGCTCTGCATTTAATACCATAATGCCATCTCTGCTACACAGCAAGCTCTCCCAGCTACACATACCTGAATCCATCTGCAAATGGATAACAGATTTCCTAACCGACAGGAGACAGCATGTTAGACTTGGTAAACACACATCAAGCTCTCTGACAGTCAGTACTGGTGCACCCCAGGGCTGTGTGCTTTCCCCACTGCTCTACTCATTGTACACCAATGACTGCATCTCCACAGATCCATCTGTTAAGGTCCTGAAGTTTGCAGATGACACAACAGTAGTTGGTCTCATAACTGTTCATAAAAAACAGGGACGAGTCTGCACACAGGCATGTGATGGGACAGCTTTCCTCCTGGTGCAGCAGCAACAACTTGGAACTAAATGCTCTTAAAACCATGGAGATGATAATAGACTTTAGGAGATCTCCCCCCAGCACCTCCCCTTAACCATAAATGGATCCACAATAACCCAGGTAGAGTCACTCAAGTTTCTTGGGTCCACTATCTCACACAACCTAAAATGGGACAACAACACTGCCACTATTGTCAAGAAATCGCATCAGAGAATGTACCATCTACGGCAGCTGAAAAAGTTTGGCCTACCTCAAAATTTAATGGTGCAGTTCTACACTGCAATTATCGAATCCACCATAACATCATCTATGACTGTATGGTTCGGCTCCTGCTCAGCATTAGAAAAAGGGGAGGCTGCAGCGCATCATCCGATCAGCGGAAAGGATAATTGGCTGTAGCTTACCTTCCCTGCAGGATCTTTACGCTAGCAGGTGCAGAAAGAGAGCAACCAAAATTGCCTCTGACCCCTCTCACCCAGCTCACTCCATCTTCCAGCGCATGCCTTCAGGAGTAAGATTCCGGTCAATCGCTACCAAAACCTCTACACAAAGGAACAGCTTTTTTCCTCAAGTGGTAGCCATACTTAATGCTGAACCACGTTAGAGCTGCCAGGACTTGATAGTAATCAGCACAGAACTGTAAATGAACAATTCTCACATTGCTTACTGCCACTATACTTGCATAAATGTCCCTGACTTGTAATATACACACTGTCTGTCCTTGTATTGTTTTTGTTTGCGTTTGTTAAGCAACTGCCAAGACAAATTCCTTGTAGGTGCAAACTTACTTGGCAAAATAAAATTGATTCTGATTCTGATAACACACATTTAGGCACAATTCAGCACAATAATGACATACTGCAGAGCAATCCTGATAGAATCACTATATGGGTAGGTAAATATGGCAGGTAAAATTGAATGTTGATTCAAGGTCCGGAACTTTGGCCATGCCACTGGGATGGCACCATATAAACTAAATGAGATACAGCAGGAGACTTTGGATTAGAGAAGGACCATTTCGGTACTGTGAGGACAGACGGTCCCAGAGAAAAGCAAGAAATATCCAAAAATAATTTTATCTCCTTATGGCACTATCCAAAACATTTTCCTGGAATTGGGCTTCAAGTAATTTTATGTTCATCAATGTATATAAAAGAACCAGTGATGTTGTAGTGTCGTTTCACTTTCAGCCAAAGCCTTGTGTCGTAAATTCAGTTCCAGGCACTCCAGTGTAGGTGGGTAGCTGGTCAGTTCAAACTTGTTGGCAAACAGACTGGTTGAGTTGAAGAGCCATGCTAAATCTCCAGCTCCAAATACACAAACTTGTCGGACGTAGCGACCTGGGGAAAAAAATGCATTTATTACAGCTGCTCACACAATTAACAGTATTTGTTAAAGCGCATATTATTGTTAAGAATAAATAAATAAATAAATAAAATAAACATGTCAAATAACCCCAAAGAACATCTCGTTAAACAATGCAGTCATAATGCAGTGCTGAATAGTGATGGGCCGAATATCAAATTTTAGGTTCTCAAATTTCGAGCGCGAATTTCTGCAAAAGTTCTGCTATTCGCAGCGGGCTCCATAGACTTAAATGGCAGGCGAATGGCCGATGACAAGAGTGAGCCTGGCCTGACCAATGTGAGCCTAGGCAATTTTCTTTTTTAACATTGGGGTTGTACCTTGCAAAATGTAACTTAATTCAAAATAAGGCTAGAAAATAAAAATCACAGGCCAAGTAGCAGTAGACAGGACACTACACATTTCTAGATGTAATCAAAATTAAACCTAGATTGTTAGATTTTACCATGCCTACATAGAAGACAAAATGCTGTATACCTCTTAACAAACATGCAGTGTAAGATCCGGGCAAAGAAATACCTCAATTGTTCAGGCTGTTATGTATGTGTTACCACACATGTGATTATACTTAAAGAGAACCTGTACTGAGTAAAATTATTTAAAATAAACACATGAGGTAACGTCAAATGAACATTACATAGTTACCTTGCCATCAGTTCCTCTCAGAAGCTTACCATTTTCTTCTTACAGTGATCCCTTCCAGTTCTGACAACATTTTGTCAGAACTGAAATATATCAGTTGCTGTCAGTTATATATCAGTTGCTGTCAGTTACAGCTGAGAGGAGAACTGATTTGTCCATGTTTCCCTATGGCTCAAGTGGATATTACAGTTTAACAGTGTGCTGACCAGGAAGCTGTTATGGGGTACTGGCCATTTATAAAATGGAGGATGGAGAATTCCATTGATCACAGTGGACAAACAGGATGCAGGAGAGGAAAAATAAATTGAGGAGTAGACTACACAGGAGGTAAGTATGACTTGTGTTTGACTTATTTGACTTTTAATTTTCAGTTCAGGTTTTCTTTAAGTGTTCTTAAAGTGAACCTCCGGACTAAAAATCTACTCAGCAGCACTGAAAAGGCTTGGTACTTCATTAACAGTTTCACAGCATCAGAACTTTGTTTTTCTTACCAAAGCATCATTTTTAGCTACATTTTTAGCTAAGCTCCACCCATCAAAGAAAAAAAGCCCAAGCTTTTTTCCCCTGATGCTGTGCAGAGCATGATGGGATTTCCTATGTTGTTGTTCACGTTACCTAGCAACTGGGAGAGGCGCTTAGGACACAGGACAGTTGGAACTGTGTCTCATGCTCCCTGTCACCTCCTTTCAACCAAAAAGATGGCTGCCATCATGAAATAAAACATTTGCCTGTTCTTTTAAAACAGTGTGGGTAAGAGATTATATTACCTCTCTATTTTAATTAACATAACTAATGTAACTTAATGACAGTATGTTTGTTTAGGCTGGAGTTCCTCTTTAACTGGTTTTAAAATGCCTCTGTAATCAATTATGCAACATACTAACATTACCCACTTTAGATCTGTTTTAGTATCAAAATATTGGCATTTGATTCATCCTTTTGTCTTAGGAATGACTCATCAGAAGGCACTGCTCCAGTACTTAGTGTGGTAAAGTGCTTGTAAGAGTTACATAGACCTATTATTTACACTGGAAACAAACATAGCGGTAGGTGAAAGGAGCTGAAACAGTGGTAAACTGTTTAGTAGCTTACATTTCAAACCGTAGCTAGTTTATAAGTAAATACACAGAGTAAAAATGTGAGACTGAGGCCAGAGTTGCTTTCAACCTAATGTAATATAGACTATTTCTCATACTTAGACATTACCCCTGCAGTGACGTCCTGTGTCATTTTCACAACTGTGTCTCTGTTAAAGGGTGGTGCCCGAATATCACTTGTTTGAATAGCACTTATGAATGTCTCTGTTACACCCATACACCGAAATGGATGGGAAAAGTTGAATGCACTGTAGAATAAGGACTGGTAAAATGGGTGCTGCATAGACTGCAATGTGGATAGCAGCTATACCAGTGCCCAGGGGGTAATTTGGGTGACGGTGGTGCTCGATAATTGTAATTAGGCAGTGCAAATATCAGCAGAGGGAGTATCTAGCAGTGAAGGAAGCGCCTATATCATTGGAGATTATGGCACAGGGTGTAGGTTAGGGTTAGATATCCTTAGAGGGATGGTTTAAGTGAGAATAGGGTCAGGTTAGGTGATGGTAAATACAAGGAAAAAAGAAAAATTAAAAATATATGAAATGAAAATTTGCTTACGAATGCATAATGGGGAAAAAAGCAAACGCAAAAGCACAAAAGTTCTTACAAACAATAACCCCCAAAATTGCAAATGGATGTTCATGCATGTAGTCAATCCTATGCAGTAAACACTTTGACAAGTGTGACTGGCCCCTGACAATTTCTGTAATATTCAAATGATTAACATTTTGTTAATATGGTTTTTCATTTACAGCTATGTTACTGCATTTCCAGAATAGTCATGTTAGTATTTCAGGCAATCAACATCTTCAGTTTCCAAATATGAAAAGGAGTAAGGGAAGCTGAAGAAGAACAAGCTCAGAAACTTCCTAGAATTAGCAGTTGTTTCGTGACTGCAGGTGCAAACACTTCTGTAGCTGCTACCATTGTCACTAGCCAGAATGTAGAAGGAACAGAATCACAGAGCAGTTCAGCTATATGAGAGCAGCCAGTCTACAGAACCAAGCATGGTAGTTATGATGCCGTAACATGTCAACATGAGGTAGTCAGTAGTGTAGTTTTCAATGAGCATACTTTGTCTTTTAAACGGAGCTGTCAATTTGGATGCAGCGGCTTTAGTCATAAGAAGCGTGGGTACTGCCAAAACATGCAATGTAATATTGTGGCTATGGAGCGGCAAGGTGTTTAAATTCAGCGCGATGGCAATGACAATTGGCACATGGTGCTGGGACATTGGTTGGAATGATGATTGGCAAGTTGCACAACCACAGTGACAGGAAGGTTAGTATTAGGATGAGCAGTACAAAGATAAGTGTTCGGGCAGTGGTAGTAGGCATAGCGGTAGGAAATTTAATGTTCAGCATAGCGGTAGGAAGGTTAGTGTTAGGTGCTGTGCGGCGGCAGAAAGGCTAGTGTTAGGCGTAGGGGTAGGAAAGCTAGCTTTAGGTATACTACAAGGAAAGGACACAGAATACATTTTAGTTTGCCATTTCCTTTAAATGAATATAGTAAATATATTCCATATGGGTTGCAGCTTTTCTGATTATTATAGAAAAAAAACTACAAAAGCAGACCACAAAATAACAGAGATGGGGCTGTGCTATTCCTCAAAACTGAGTGAGGCTTACTGTGAGCCATACTGGTTACTCGGAGCCATATCCACTTAACGACAGCCTAACGCCGACAGGCGTCGGCAGGTCGAAGTGGTGTTACCATGGAAACGGCCACTCGTTCGAGCGGCCGTTCCATGTCAGTTCACAGAGGGTGTCTCCGTGAACAGCCTGTGAGCCTCCGATCGGGGCTCGCAGGCTAAACATAAACGCTGTTTACATCGTACGGCGCTGCTGCGCAGCAGCGCCGTAAAGGAGATCGGCGATCCCCGGCCTCTGATTGTCCGGGGATCGCCGCCATCAGATAGGCTGAAGCCTATCCTAGGCGGTGCAGGACGGATGCAACCCACAGCGTAAGGGAGAGGGAGGGAAGGGCAGAGAGGGTGGAAATTACTGTGGAGGGGGGCTTTGAGGAGCCCCCCCCCCCTGCAATTCACAGATAGTCGGCGGCGATCACGCCCCCCCAGCAGGACACCCCCCTAGTGGGGAAAAAAGTGTGTGGGGGGGAAGTCTGATCGCCATGCTGCAAACCTGATCTGTGCTGTGGGCTGGAGATCCCAAGCAGCACAGATCAGGAAAAAAGAAAAAAGAGCCTCTTCCTTAAGTGGTTAAAGTGGGTCTGAACAGACTTTCAGATACCTATGGATAGGGGAAGGCCCTGGATTCTATAGAGCCTTCCCGCTCCCCTCACAATCCGCTTGTTCCAGTGCAGGATCTCCCGTTCTAATCCCCCACCGTGGGAGGCTTTGTCAGTCTTCGAGATCGCAAAAGACCCACGCATGTGCAAGTGAGGGTGCTCGTGCATGCGCAGTGTGGAGCAACCAGTCTTCGGGAGCACTCAGGCTCCCGAAGACTGGCGAAGCCTCCTGCAGTGGTAGAGAGCAGTCTCCGACCCATCAGTTGGAGACTGCTAATGGGGGAGCCAGCGCTGGAACGCCGGGACCGTGAGAGGAGCAGGACGGCTCTATAGGACCCAGAACCTTCCCTCTCCTTTAGGCGAGTATTTATTTTTGCTTCAGACTCTCTTTAACTTCGGTAAAGTTGCCTTACAGTTATTGTTACTTACACCAACTATAGCAGTAATTGCACAACATGCAAATTGCAGTTTACAATGCATCTATTCATGTGAACCTGGGAAACCTTATGGAGGGAAATAAAAGGGCTACTGGTTCCAATTTGTCACCTAGCCTCTTCAAGTCCTCTGGAAACCGGATTCCCACTTGGTTTGCCACCCAGGGTTCTTTGGTACACCCCTACTGTGTGCATAACCAGACATGTGACATTTTGTCCAAGTCCAATAACCAGGTTTTTACCATGAAGCATTACGTAAATATGGTCACATGTTCGGCATGCAACTTGCAATAAATTTGTTTGTACTACCTGCCAGTTACAAAAAGGACCTCAGAACACTTTAATTGTCCCGGCAGATGTATAAATAATAATGCAAAATCACTAACCTATCTAGTGTGTCTAAGCATGCTTTTACACATCCATAAAGGGGATATGTCTGCATTTAGATTCCAGGGCATTGAGAGGGTTAAACAATCAGAGGAGGTGACATACACAGAGAACTTTTGAAGCGAGCAGCCTTTTGGACATGGCAGTAGAGATGGCCTGAGTGGTTTGCCAGTGGACAGTTCCCGGCGAATTTCGTCTGTTCGCGTTCTCCGTGACCATATGGCGTGTTCGGCCCTTCCCCTATACATCATCATGGAACCAAACTTACACTGTGAGCCCTTAACTCACAGTCAGCAGATTCATGGCAGCCAATCAACTAGCACCCCCTCCTCGATCCCCTGTCCCCCTATCAAAAAGCAGTTGTGGTGGCCATATTGGATTCAGTCTCTGCTGCTGCTAACTGTTAGTGAGAGCAGGGTCAGACTTGCTGCAGATAGGTAGGGAAAGCATTAGCTAGGCCTGTGGTCTTGTTCCTCACTTGCCGTGAAAGCACTCCAAACAGCCTTTTTGAGGGCTAGAACATTGGTCTCCTGTTTTTTTGTGTGTGCGACACTCCACAGCCCACTGACACCCAGAGCTGTGTGCACACTACTACTGCTGTTGCTACATTAAGTTGCACGCACAGTACCTCTGCCAGTGCATTATTATTTTACTGTATTCTGATAGTACTATTGCATTTCTCTGTGTGTGACACTCCACAGCCCACTGACACCCAGAGCTGTGCATAATGTGATTTCTGCCCTTTAGGGATTAAAACCTGACTTTGCATGAACTCCGTAATTTTTGGTGGGACTTATGGCATGGATCCCTCTCTGGCATGGCACAGTCCAGGTGTTAGACCCCTTGTGGCCAGAAAGTGTTTGTAGGTTTTAAAATTCGCCTGCTTATTGAAGTCTAAGGTGGTTCGCATGTTCGCGATCATTTGCGGAGAATTCTATGTTCACAATATCTCTACATGGCAGTTGGGTACCAGTGTTAAACACGGTTTGAACACTAGATGGGATCTAAGTCTGGTATATAATACTGCATAATTCTGATTTTAAAATGATACATAATGCCTTTTTTCCTCTTTTTTTCTTCTTAGTCCCCTCCCTTTTCTTCTTTCTTACTCTGTGGGCATTCAGGGGCTTTCAAATTTGTTACTCTACTGTATATGGAGATTTCTTTAAGGTGACAGTAATCATTTTTATATGCATGCTATTCTACTTTAACCATTTCAGCCCGCTGGGATTTTTCACCTTATGCATCAGAGCAATTTTCACCTCCCATTCATTTGCTAATAACTTTATCACTACTTATCACAATTTATTGATCTATATCTTGTTTTTTCTGCCACTATTTAGGCTTTCTTTGGGTGGTACATTTTGCTACGAATTATTTTTTTATAAATGCATTTTTACCAGGATTAATAAGAAAAAAATTGAAAAAATTCATTATCTCTCAGGTTTCGGCCATTATAACCTTAAAATAATCCACGCTACCTTAATTAAAACCTATGTATTTTATTTGCTCGTTTGTCTAGGTTATGACACCATTTAAATTTTGTCCCTATCACAATGTATGGCGCCAATATTTTATTTGGAAATAAAAGGTGCATTTTTTCCGTTTTGTGCCCATCACTATTTACAAGCTTATAATTTAGTATACCCTCTTCAAATGCATATTTAAAAAGTTCAGACCCCTAGGAAACTATTTATCTTTTTTTTTTTTTAGGTGTAATTTTTTTTCCATTAAAAATTGTATTTGGGTAATATTTTGGTGTGGGAAATAAACAGTTAATCTTTAATGTTATTATATGTGTAAATTGTAATGTAAAAAATATGTAGATGTAGTTTTACTATTTGGCCACAAGATGGCCACCTTGAGTTTTTTTTTCTCCTTGTGCTTCTCGCTAAGCGGAAGCACAAGGGGGACGCGGAAAATTTTACGTGCAGAAAGACTAAAGCCTCTAGTAAGAGTGCTTCGGTTTTCTGCTGGGGACATGGATCGGTGACCGGGAACCATGTTCCCGTTCACTGATCC
Organism: Hyperolius riggenbachi; assembly: GCF_040937935.1. Classification (NCBI taxonomy): domain Eukaryota; kingdom Metazoa; phylum Chordata; class Amphibia; order Anura; family Hyperoliidae; genus Hyperolius; species Hyperolius riggenbachi. The sequence goes on along the minus strand of NC_090650.1, from coordinate 265,699,575 downwards.
CAGGGCTACCGGGGGACAGCGCAGGAGCGCGCTGAAGCGCGGCACTGCAGCAGAGCAGCCGCCCGGACGTAAGCTTCACGTCCGGGCGGCAGAAATGGTTAAAGAGACCGTGAACCACAAAAAAAAATTATGATATAATGATTTGTATGTCTAGTACAGCTAAGAAATAAAATATTAGGAGCAGAGACATAAGTCTAATATTGTTTCCAGTACAGGAAGTGTTAAGAAACTCCAGTTATCTATGCAAAAGAACCACTGAGCTCCACGACTTTCAGAGTAGCAGAGAGCTCTGTCTTCTGAAGCTGGTTATCTCAAGTGCCTGGCACTGTGTTGTTTTTTTTCCTGCAGAGAACAGTTCAAAAGTTCACTAACCTGCTCTGTAAAATCATATAGAATGCTGAGTAGTGTGTAAACTGCAAATATTAGAGAATGATGCAATGATGTGAAAATATTTTCATTGCTACTAATTTTCTAGTAATTCTCTGTACTACACATACAATGCATCATAACTTTTTTTTTCTGCCTCAGTGTCTCTTTAACCGCTTGAGGACTGCAGTGCTAAACCCCCTAAAGACCAGGCCATTTTTTACAATTCAGACCACTGTAGCTATAAACTGCTTATCGCTCGGTCATACAACTTACCACCCAAACAAATTTTGCCTACTTTTCTTCTCACTAACACAGCTTTCTTTTGGTGCTATTTGATTGCTGCTGCGATTTTTAGTTTTTATTATATTCATCAAAAAAGACAGGGATTTTGTCAAAAAAAAAATGATATTTTCAACTTTCTGTGGTAACATTTTTCAAATAAAGTAACATTTCTATACAAGCGTTTGTCAAATTTATTGTGCTACATGTCTTTGATAAAAAAAATCCAATAAGAGTATATTTATTGGTTTGGGTAAAAGTTATAGCGTTTACAAACTATGGTACAAAAAAGTGAATTTGCGCAGTTTGAAGCAGCTCTGGCCTTTCTGAGCACCTGTGATGTTTCTTGAGGTGCTAGAATGCCAGGATAGTATAAATAACCCCTAAATGACCCCATTTTGGAAAGAAGAAACCCCAAGGTATTTGCTGAGGGGCATAGTGTGTTCATAACAGATTTTATTTTTTGTCACAAGTTAGCAGAAAATGACACTTTGTGACCAAAAAAGAAAAAAAAAAGTGTTTCCATTTCTGCTAACTTGTGACAAAAAAATTTAAAATCTGCCATTGACTCACCATGCCCATAAGTGAATACCTTGGGGTGTCTACTTTCCAAAATTGGGTCACTTGTAGGGTGCTTATACTGCCCTGACATTTGGGAGGCGGGGGCTAAATTGTGAGCACCCCTGTAATGCCTAAAGGTGCTCATTGGACTTTGGGCCCCTTTGCACAGCTAGGCAGCAAAAAAAAGTTTCACACATGTGGTATCACTGTACTCAGGAGAAGTAGTATAATGTGTTTTGGGGTGTCTTTTCACACATACCCATGCTGGGTCAGAGAAATATCTCTGTAAAGGACAACTTTTTCCATTTTTTTACACTAAAAGATATTTCTCCCACCCACCATGGGTATGTGTAAAAAGACACCCCAAAACACATTATAGTACTTCTCCTCAGTACAGCGATACCACATGTGACACTTTTTTGCAGCCTAGCTGTGCAAAAGGGGCCCACAGTCCAAGAAATACCTTTAGGCAGGGGTCGCGTGGTGCGTGGACACGGGTGAACGGCGGCCACTTACTATTTCAGAGAGTGGACGCCGTTCACCCTGCCATGTTCGGAGGGGAGCAGCGCAGTGGAAGGAGAGCTGTGAGCAGCGGTGGAGAAGGGGGGCCATATCCCCCCCCCTTCCCTCACCTTAGGTGCTCTCCTTCCCTCGCTCTCCCCTCCTGAAGTAACGTGCGGGCAGCGGGCGGGACTTACCTCTCCTCGTTCCGGCGCCGGATCTGCGTGCCGCTGCTCTGGTCTGGACCAGACCAGACTTGCGGCACGCAGATCCGGTGTTCCGACGACGAGGAGAGGTAAGTCCCACCCGCTGCCTGCACGTTACTTCAGGAGGGAAGAGCGAGGGAAGGAGAGCACCCTAAGGTGCTGCTCACAGCTCTCCTTCCACAGTGCTGCTCCCCTCCTGCTGGGGAACACCTGAGTACCTATTCTGGGGACATATACCCCCTGACTACATATACTGGGCACATATATACCCCTGGCTACATATACCCCTGGCGACATACGTATATACTGGGCACATATACCCCCTGACTACATATACTGGGCAAATATACCTCCTGACTACATATACTGGGCACATATACCCCCCTGACTACATATACTGGTCACATATACCCCTGGCTACATATACTGGGCACATATACCCCCTGACTACATATACTGGGCACATATACCCCCCTGACTACATATACTGGGCACATATACCCCCTGACTACATATACTGGGCACATATACCCCTGGCTACATATGCGGGGCACATATACCCCCCTGACTACATATACTGGGCACATATACCCCCTGACTACATATACTGGGCACATATACCCCCCTGACTACATATACTGGGCACATATACCCCCTGACTACATATACTGTGCACATATACCCCCTGACTACATATACTGGGCACATATACCCCCTGACTACATATACTGGGCTCATATACCCCCTGACTACATATACTGGGCACATATACCCCTGGCCACATATACTGGCACATATACCCCTGGCTACATATACTGGGCACATATACCCCTGGCTACATATACTGGGCACATATACCCCTGGCTACATATACTGGGCACATATACCCCTGGCTACATATACTGGGCACGTATACCCCTGGCTACATATACTGGGCACATATACCCCTGGCTACATATACTGGGCACGTATACCCCTGGCTACATATACTGGGCACGTATACCCCTGGCTACATATACTGGGCACGTATACCTCTGGCTACATATACTGGGGATATATACCCCTGGCTACATATACTAGGCACATATACCTCTGGCTACATATACTGGGGACACCTATAGACCTGGCTACCTATGCTGGGGGTACCTATTTTGGTGGAACTGCTGTCAGATTATCTGCATTTTTGTGGAACTGCTGTTATGTATTTTGGGGAACAGCTGCCAGATTATGTGTATGTTAGGGGAACGGCTGCTGCCAGATTATGTGTATTTTGGGGAACAGCTGCCAGATTATGTGTATGTTAGGGGAACGACTGCTGCCAGATTACGCGTATTTTGGGGAACTGCTGCCAGATTGTGTATGTTTGGGGGACCACTGCTGCCAGATTATATGTATTTTGGGTGTTACGTGTATTTTGGGTGATCCGCTGCCAGGTTTTGCGTATTTTGGGGAACTGCTTCCAAATTATGTGCATGTTGGGGGAACTGCTGCTGCCACATTGTCTATTTTGGGGGAACCACTGCCATATTATCTGTATTTTGGAGGAACTTCTACCAGATTATGTGTCTTTTTGGTGAAATGCTGTCAGATTACATCTATTTTGGGTGGATACACTACGGCAGAGCTCAAACTTCCCCGGCAGACCTTTTACATCACTGCTAAGGTCATGTATATTTGGCCCCACCCATGACCACGCCCACATTATGCGTGACCACGCCTATTTTTGGCGCGCCGCGCAGGGGTTTTCCAGGTGAGTCCACTCACTTCTTTTCCCAGGACTAGACCCCTGCCTTTAGGAATTAAAAAATCAATTTTACTCATTTGTTTTCCAGACTGCTCCTCACAGTTTAGGGCCCCTAAAATGCCAGGGAGGTATAGGAACCCCACAAGTGACCCCATTTTGGAAATAAGACACCCAAAGGTATTCCGGGAGGGGTTGGGTGAGTTCATAGAAGATTTTATTTTTTGTCAGTTAGTGGAAATTGATTTTTTTTATTTTTTTCTCAAAGTGTCATTTTCCACTAACTTGTGACAAAAAAATAAAATCTTCTATGAACTCACCATACCCCTCACAGAATACCCCGGGGGGTCATCTTTCCAAAATGGGGTCACTTTTGGGGTTCCTATACTGCCCTGGCATTTTAGGGGCCGTAAACCGCGAGGAGTAGTCTGGAAACCAAATAATTAAAATTGACCTGTGAAATTCTAAAAGGTACTCATTGGGCTTTGGGCCCCTTTGCACAGCTAGGCTGCAAAAAAGTGTCACACATGTGGTATCGCCGTACTCAGGAGAAGTGGTATAATATGTTTTGGGGTATATTTTTACACATACCAATGCTGGGTGGGAGAAATATCTCAGTAAAGGACAACTTTTTCATTTTTTTTTTTACACTAAATTGTCCATTTACAGAGATATTTCTCCCACCCAGCATGGGTATGTGTAAAAATACACCCCAAAACACATTGTACTACTTCTCCCGAGTACGGCGATACCACACGTGTGACACTTTTTTGCAGCCTAGTTGTGCAAAGGGGCCCAAGGTCAAATGAGTACCTTTAGGCTTTACAGTGGTGCTCACAATTTAGCCCCCCTTATAATGCCAGGACAGTAAAAACACCCCAGAAATGACCCCATTTTGAAAAGAGGGGCATAATGAGTTCATATAAAATTTTATTTTTATCACAAGTTAGCGGAAAATGACACTTTGTGAGAAAAACATTTAAAAAATCAATTTCTGCTAACTTTTGACAAAGAGTAAAATCTTCTATGAACTCGCTATGCCCCTCAGCAAATACCTTGGGGTGTCTTGTTTCTAAAATGGGGTCATTTGTGGGTGAGCTGTCCTGGCATTTTAGCGTCTCCGCAATCATTACATGTATGGCCAGTATTAGGAGTTTCTGCTATACTCCTTATATTGGGCATACGGGTGATGCATTTTTTTCCATAAAAGGAAAAAATAAACGCCAAAGATTCTCGCATTCATCAATGTGGATGAAAAAATATCTGCCGAAAAATGTGAAAATAATAGGGGGGCATGGCGTTTACCAGGACATAGGAGCACCACCCACAACATTTTCCAAACCCACTTTGCTCCTATGCCCTTGCAAACCCGATTAATCCATTCACATCGATCGATGGGGAGGAAAAAACCTTTGCCAGTTTTGATACAAAGTGCTTGCCAAAGCATAGGAACTCCAACAACGCCCCTCAGCTCATATGCCTTGGCAAACGTATCTTACTGCGGAGGAGAATTCTCGTCCTGCAGCGCTGCATGCACCGACTTGTGTGTAACCTGACAAACGTGCAATGTTTCTGTCAGGATGCACCATCAGTGCTGCAGCTGGTGTGTGTGTGCATGTGTGCGAGTGTGTGAGAGTGTGAGAGTGTGAACAACATTAACAGTGATAAACTTTATTGAACTTTTTTAACTAAACAATAACATTTGGAACTTACATTTTTTGTTTTTACTTACCTTCCGAGGACAAACTTCTCCTCCCCCATGGGACAGTGTGCAAAGCGCAAATCGCACAGAGATGTCCCAAGTGAAAGGAGAGGTTTCTGGCAGCCCTGTGTATTTGGGTCTTTCAAAAGCAGATGTCTGGTTTCACACACAGGAGCCGCGCAGTAGCGTAGGTATGCACTAGCGTTAAGTCGTACACTTCCGGCGTAAAGGAGGACCGCAAAGTGGGACTTTCGCTAGGCAATTTGCTGCAACAGATCGCTCCAGTGTGAAAGAGCCTTGAAAGACTACTACCGTGTCTCATGTTCCCTACTCCAATAGCGAACCTGCTTGTGGAACTGTTCGAAACACTCCCCTATGCATAGGGCAGGCTGGTCAGGACAGTAGGGACAATAAAAAGTGGTGTCACGCCCAGGGTCGGACTGGGACACCAAGGGCCCACCAAGGAAGTTTCAGCCTGGGGCCCACCCCCCTCTCCTCCTCCTCCTCCCCCCCCCCCCCCCATTTTGGGCTCACATACACATGTACTCTAGAAATTTTGCATGACTTTATGGTAGGGAATAGATTGTGAGCAATTCTGAGGACAGTCTCCAATAGGGATATGTCTAAATGCGAAACTAAATGGGCGTCACCACGCACTGGAACATCGGCGTGGTCATGATGAGTCATGGGCAGACTTAAAAAAAAAAATACAAAACACAAAATAAGTAGCGGCGTTATTCAGAGATTAGGTCCGACCAGATACATTGTAGATAAAATATTCAAGTAGTTACATGCCTCATGATAATTCATCAAGTAGTCAAATGGCAGCAGATACCCCCACAAAATGCAATCAGGTTGACGGCAGATACCCCCACACAATGCAATCAGGTTGACGGCAGATACCCCCACAAAATGCAATCAGTTTGGCTGCAGATACCCCCACAAAATGCAATCAGTTTGGCTGCAGATACCCCCACACAATGCAATCAGGTTGGCTGCAGATACCCCCACACAATGCAATCAGGTTGGTGGCAGAGATACCCCCACACAATGCAATCAGGTTGGTGGCAGAGATACCCCCACACAATGCAAGTCCCCCCCAGCTTGGAAGGGGGGGCAGAGGGCACAGATCAGTGGGGAAGCCTCCCCCCCCTCCCTCACCTAGGGCCCCCCCCTTCCGCACACCCCCCTCCTCGAGAAGTGCAGCCAGCAGCGAGCGGAGAATAGCATACCAGCTTCAGATGATACTATCTCCGCTCCGCATGCCGCTGCTGCCCTGCTGGTCTCTGTCTCCTGTAGTGACGCTGTCCAATCACGCTCTAGCAGGAAGTACTACGAGAGCGTGATTGGACAGCGTCACACACTACAGTCAGAGACCAGCAGGGCAGCGGCATGCGGACTCGGAGCGGAGCGGAGATAGCATCATCTCTGTAGCTATTCTCCGCTCGCTGCTGGCTCAGCCTGGCTGCACTTCTGGAGGAGGGGGGTGCGCGGAAGGGGGGGGCCCTAGGTGAGGGAGGGGGGGACGCTTCCCCCCCTCCCCGCCGCTCTGTGCCCAATTCCCCCCCTTCCAAGCTGTGCCCCCCTCCAGTGGCGTAGCTAGGGTGTTTGACACCCGGTGCGGATAATTTACCAACACCCCCCCCAAAAAGCAAAGCGCGCAGCGACAAAAAAAATGGGTGTGGACATGACATCACATGGGTGGGGGGTAATTGTAATGTAACTGGAACAGTAAGGCAGTGGGCTAATATAGGTAGCCAGAATAGTTTCCCTCAGCATAGGTTAGATAGGTAGGTGCCCCCAGTATAGGTTAGTTAGGTAGGTGCCTCCAATATAGGTAGCCAGTATAGTTGCCACCAGTAAAGGCTAGCAAGGTAGATGCCCCCAATACAGGTTACATAGGTAGCTGCCCCCAGTATAGGTTACATTGGTAGGTGCCTCCAGTATAGGTTAGATAGGTAGCTGCCCCCAGTATAGGTTAGATAGCTAGCAGGGTGAGAGGGCGGGCAGATAGCTAGCCGGGTGGGCAGATAGAAAAAAGGGGGAGGGGGAAGAAGTGGTGCGGTCATGGAAGAATTGGGTGTGGTCATGGACCAGAATGTGGGTGTAGTCATGGGTGGAGACAAATTTGCATGAATGGTGGGACATTAGATTAGGACAGTGGTGGCGAACCTTTTGAAGGCAGAGTGCCCAAACTGCAACCCAAAAGTCACTTATCTATTGCAAAGTGGCAACAGCAATTTAAACTAAATAAAAACGTTTTAACTCATACATGAACATTATGGAAAATCCAAGTTGAAAATGAACTGTGAAGATAAACAATTTCATCCATCCAACTCCTGAAAAATGTATTTTTTTTTTTTTAGAACCTCCCAGTTTTATTTTCTGTTTTAAAAAGTAGCTATTGTCTCATATGATGATGATTCAGCTTTTTCCATAGTCTCGCAGTTAGCAATCATGTGACCCTCAACAAGACAAATTCAGCAATCATGAGGTCCCCCATCAAGACAAAATCAGCAATCATGAGGCCCCTATCAAGACAAATTCAGCAATCATGAGGCCCCCAACAAGACAAATTCAGCAATCATGAGGCCCCCAACAAGACAAATTCAGTAACCATGAGGCCCCCAACAAGACAAATTCAGCAGTCATGAGGCACATAAATAAACAGCATTTCACATAAATAGGCAGAATGCCCACTTAATATGGTAGACACCTCTCACCTGGCTTCTGAATTCTCCTCTACTGGCTGCTGTGCCAGGCAATACTGTTTTTGGCTGGATTGGGGATGATGTGTGGGCTGAAAGGCCTGGCGGTGATGCTGTGGCCGGCCTGGCGGTGATGCTGGGCTGTACTTGGCTGGTTGAAGTAAATGTTGGCCTGACTGTTGGTGGTGATGCTATGGCCTTTTTGACAGTGATTCTGGGCTGGTTGGCTGGTGGTGATGCTGGGCTGGCCTGGATAGTTTAGGTAGTGACAGGTGCACCCTAGTTTAGGTAGCACCAGGAGCCTCCCAGCTTAGGTAGTGACAGGACCCCCAAGTTTAGGTAGCGACAGGAGCCCCCCAGTTTAGTTAGTGACAGATACCCCCCAGTTTAGGTAGTGACAGGAGCCCTTAGTGTTTGTAGTGACAGGTGCCCCCCAGTTAAGGTAGTAACAGGTGCCCCCCAGGGTATGTAGTGACAGGAGCCCCCAGTTTAGGTAGTGACAGGGCCCCCCAGTTCAGGTAGTGACAGGTGCCCCCAGTTCAGGTATTGACAGGCGCCCCCCCAGTTCAGTTAGTGACAGGTACCCCCAGTTTAGGTATGACAGGAGCCCCCCAGTGTATGTAGTGACAGGAGCCCCTAGTTTAGGTAGTGACAGGGCCCCCCAGTATAGATAGACAGGTCTATAGGTGTCCCCAGTTTAAATAGCCAGATCTATAGGTGTCCTCAGTGGCAGCGGAGAGAGAAGAGAAGTGGTGGGGAAGGGAGGACGTTTCCCCCTCCCCCTTCCCTCACCTTGGGGCTCCCCCTCTCTCGCTCCCCCCTTTAGAATTAAGTGATGCGGCAGGCAGTGCCGCTGTGCCTGCCACTTTTTTTCTCTCTCCGCTGCCACCCCAGGGCGGGCGGGCCAGCCACGTCCGGGTAGCTAGGGGGGGGGGGGGGGCAGCAGCTAGCCAGGGGAGTGCGCATGCCCCATTTTGCCCTATGTAGGGACGCCCATGGCATGGTAGGCAGATAGGTAGCCGGGTAGGCAGTTATGTAGCCGGGTGGGAGGGTAGGCAGATAGGTAGCTGGGTGGGCAGTTAGGTAGCCGGGTGGGAGGGTAGGCAGTTAGGTAGCCAGGTGGGCAGATAGGTAGCTGGGTGGGCAGTTAGGTAGCCGGGTGGGCAGTTAGGTAGCCAGGTGGGAGGGTAGGCAGATAGGTAGCTGGGTGGGTAGATAGGTAGCCGGGTGGGCAGATAGGTAGCCGGGTGGGAGGGTAGGCAGATAGGTAGCTGGGTGGGTAGATAGGTAGCTGGGTGGGTAGATAGGTAGCCGGGTGGGTAGATAGGTAGCCGGGTGGGCAGATAGGTAGCCGGGTGGGAGGGTGGGCAGAAAGGTAGCTGGGTGGGTAGATAGGTAGCCGGGTGGGAGGGTAGGCAGTTAGGTAGCCGGGTGGGCAGATAGGTAGCTGGGTGGGTAGATAGGTATCCAGGTGGGCAGATAGGTAGCCGGGTGGGCAGATAGGTAGCCGGGTGGGAGGGTAGGCAGTTAGGTAGCCGGGTGGGCAATTAGGTAGCCGGGTGGGAGGGTAGGCAGATAGGTAGCTGGGTGGGTAGATAGGTAGCCGGGTGGGAGGGTAGGCAGTTAGGTAGCCGGGTGGGCAGTTAGGTAGCCGGGTGGGCAGTTAGGTAGCCGGGTGGAGGGTAGGCAGAAGGGTAGCCGGGTGGGAGGGTAGGCAGTTAGGTAGCCGGGTGGGCAGTTAGGTAGCCGGGTGGGAGGGTAGGCAGATAGGTAGCTGGGTGGGTAGATAGGTAGCCGGGTGGGCAGCCAGTTAGGTAGCCGGGTGGGTAGATAGGTAGCCGGGTGGGAGGGTAGGCAGTTAGGTAGCCGGGTGGGCAGTTAGGTAGCCGGGTGGGAGGGTAGGCAGAAGGGTAGCCGGGTGGGAGGGTAGGCAGTTAGGTAGCCGGGTGGGCAGTTAGGTAGCCGGGTGGGAGGGTAGGCAGTTAGGTAGCCGGGTGGGAGGGTAGGCAGAAGGGTAGCCGGGTGGGAATGTAGGCAGTTAGATAGCCGGGTGGGCAGTTTGGTAGCCGGGTGGGTAGCCAGTGGGGGCCCCGACTCCTATGCTCCCCCTCACCTGGGTGTCCCCCCTCCAATTACAAGCCGCGGGGATTGCAGCCCGACTGTTTTTTTTTGTGTTTTTTTTCCCTTAAAAAAAACTATTTTCCCCGGGGGGCCCCCTCCTATCCTCCCCATCCCTCACCTCGGAGGGCCCCCCTCCTGTTACGAGCGGTGGGTACAGCAAACTTCCGGCGAGGTAAAGCAGAAGATAGAGGTCCAGCTGCCTCCCAGTCGCTGTCTCCTTTGTAATTGCCGCGCACTAAACCAGGAAGCAGTGCGAGCGGCATAGAGGAGACAGCGTAGCCCGGGAGGCAGCTGGACCTCTATCTTCTGCTATACCTCGCCGGAACTTTGCTGTACCCGACGCTCGTAACAGGAGGGAGGCCCTCAGAGGTGAGGGAGGGGGAGGATAGGAGGGAGCCCCCCCGGGAAAAATAGTTTTTTTTAAGGGACATAAAAAAAAAAACACAGTCGGGCTGCCCTCCCCGTGGCTCTCCCCTCCAGCGCACCCCTTCTAGGGGCCCCCAGGAGGAGGGGAAGTCGGGGCCCACCGATGGGACCGTCGGTGGTTCGGCGGCTCTGTCCGAGCCTGGTCACGCCTCATTCCAGCCCTCTTACAGACATGTTTTCTTGGGGTGCGTTGACCTGGGGTACTCGGAAAGACATAAGCATAGTGTCTTTCATGTAGCCGGCTAACTATATTATTGTATCATCATACACACATGATTTAACTGACATTCATCTGCAGATCAAGCAATCATCTGCAGATCTGAAAATCCATCCTGGTGAATCTGATCTGCAGATGAATGTCAGTTAAATCATGTGTGTATGATGATCTGCAGATCTCATAGACTATCATTGCAATTTGCAGGAATGGATTTTTGGCAGGAACAGATCTTTTGCAGATACTGATCTTTTGTGTCTGTACAGCATCTGTGTGTGCAGCATCTTGCAAAGATTTTTTTCTGATGTGGAGTTCAGCTCCATAGAAAAAACTGTGTAGAGTATGGCTCTCATACTACATGAAGGGTGGTAAGATCTGTGATCTTTCATTTTCCAAAGACTATAGTCTGATGTGTGTATGCACCTCAAGTTGTAGAGCTCCTCAGTGAAGATCAGATGAAAAGCGTCTAGGGCCGATCCTAGATGATCTGTCTCTATCTGGACTCCAGACTGGGCGGTGAAAGGGGGCACTACGGGTGCGGCGGAATCAGGGAACTTCCAATCAGGGTTTGCCAGCACCTCTGGGAGCCTAGGGGTACTACGGGCCCGTGTTTCTGGTGGCTGCGACCGGGGTCTTACTGCACGTGCCACCGAATCAGTTTCAACTGCCATGCTGGTGCTCGTCACTTCACCAGGGTCTACAGCAGTACTGGTTTCAATTCCAGGATGTGATGTGCTGCGCTGCTGGTGCATGCCCCACCATGAAAACCTGGATCAGCGCTAGCATCAGTATGCTGCCCTTGAGGTTGATCCTGCGCCACCTGCGGTCCACTGACATGGGGTCAGGTACACCTGGCGCTAACAGGGACCCCAACCTCATCATCAGAACTATCGGTCAGAGAGCCACTGTCCTCTACAGGTTCAAATACTGAGCCGGATGATTCGTCAGATGAGAAGTCCCAATCACTCTCATCCGACTTGGCCAGAATATTGTAGGCCTCTTGCAGGGAATACCCCTTTCTTGCCACTTTGGGCTGCTAGATTTAGGGGGTATTCCTCTGACTACCCAGGAAAAAATGAACCTGTCCAGCAAATGGAAGTATTTGTTAAGTAAACAGCTGCAATCGCTCAGTTTTGATAAAAAAAAATAAAAACAAAATAAAAACTGATCTTTAGAGCGTCGCAGCTATTGTGTTGGGTTTTTGCAGTGATCAGAAAACAAAAATTTCTTTCACTGCGGTGGGGCGGGCTGAACGCAAGTGCGGCCAAACGATCAGGCCTAATCGGGCAAACACTGTGTTTTTAGTGGAGCCTACTCTAAGGTGACCCTAACATACTTATATAGATCTGACTGCGATCAGTACTGATCACTTACAGATACTATATCAGAATCATTTATTTTGCCAAGTACAACGGGGGTTGTACCCAGAATTATTTTTGCCTCATACAGGGTCGGTGATGGTACAAACACATACATGCGATCCTTTAACACATACAATCAGGTACAGTAAATACCTAAGTAAGCATATACATATATAACACAGCACAAGATTAGTGGAGGACGTGTGGGGTGGACTGGAGTGCTGTGTGAGTGGAGCAGCCACATCTACCGGCGGCGCTCGCTCTGCAACAATTCCAGATGCCCCGCAGTGTGTAAAAGAAAAGAGTGTATAGAAAAAAAAAGAGAGAGAGAACAGAATAGTGTAGAGAGATAGTAGAGAAATAGAGAGAGAAAGAGAGAGAGAGAGAGAGAGAGTCATTGTTACGGAGAGAGAGAGAGAGAGAGAGAGAGAGAGAGAGTTACAAGTCCCAGTGGCAGGACATTGGCCCTGACTGTGGCCTAGTCAGTGCAGTTGGTCAGTCTGGGGGTGTAAGGTCCAACAGAGGGGCTGCGGGCACCCAGCTCGATGGTGGAGCTTACGGCTTCTGGCACCCCTTATGTGCCAGTGATGTAGCGGCTCTGGCAGCGGTTGAGGGGAGCACAGGTACCCAGGGTCTGTGGTGACTGGCATGATGGTGGAACCCAGGTCTGAGGTGCTGGTGGTTCTGCAGCGGTGGAGTACCTGTGGTTGCTCTCAGAAATACAGCTCCTGGCTTGCGGCCTAGTCCAGCGAGGTGGGTTGGCGGCTTGCAGCTAGTGTGGTGAGGGCGACTGCAGCCACGTGGATAGGCTAGAGTCCCAGGTCCCTTGTGGCTGTGCACTGCAGCGTGGAGATGAAGCATTGGAGAGCAGCAGGCGCCGGTGGAAAGTCTGTAGTGGAGGGCGGAGAGCAGGAGTAGCCCTGACCCCACAGACTCGTGGAGGTCGCCTGTCTTATTTGTTCCTCTGTTGTGGCGATGAACGGTCCGAGGCAGCGGCAGCCAGGAAGGCTGCATCTGGATTCCCCAAATGCAGCTCCCCAGATGCAGCTCCCACTCGCGCAGATGAGCCAATGGGGGAGGGAGGGCAGCCGGCCCCGCCGGCAACAGACTTCCCATCGGTCCCAGCCATCTCCCGTGAGCTATCTCGCGCGGCGTCCTGGTCTCCCGGCACCGGCGGTGCAGTGCCTCCCCTCAACAGCCTGCTTGGAATGCGGAGGCCCGCGCGTCCCTCCTCACACACAGGTCCCAGCGGATGGTCCACGTGCTTGTGAGTTGGTGTGCTACCCCTGTGGTTGGTCCCTCGCGGCAGAGCAGCCCGAACAGTCGATGGCAGCCTGCCGTGCATGCCTGTGGGCCCCGCATCTCACCCAGGCAGATGGAGGTTGCTGGTGAGAGCAGCTGGGAGGAAATAAGGAGATAAATAGAAAAAAGGTCGGAGCCCTGTGGCCGTGGCGTCCGCACCCGGCGCCATCTTGGTCAAGTACCAATGCTGATTAGCGACAGTGATGATGCTAATCAGCGACTTATTAGTGACTGCGGTGTAGTGGGCTGGGCGCTAACTACCTAACTGGCCTGTTTATAGATCACTAGGATAGTGATTAGGGGGGGGGGGGGAATCAGATAAATGCAGAGGCAATCAAATAGCAATCGAAATCAATCAAATGCAATCAGAGGCAATCAAATGCAAGAAACAGACAGAGGTCAATCAGAGCCAATCACAGGGTAATCAAGAGGCCGATCAAATACCAATCGGAGTGAAAACAGGCGATCGGATATCAAACGACAGCGCCTAGAGGATAATATGTCACTCAGACCTCAATCAAAGCTGGTGACAGTCAATCACAGCGCAGCTGTCAGATGCCAAAGGATGTAAACAGAAATCAATCACAGGGCAATCAGAGATGACCAGATGCCAATCACCGTGCAAACAGGCAATCAGATGTCAAAAACAGTGCACAAACCGATTAGATGTCACTCAGATGTCACTCAGACCGCAATCAGAGCTGATGACAGGCGGCCAGATGTCAATCACAGTGCAGCTGTCAGATGCCAAGCAATGTAAACAGAGATCAATTACAGGGCAATCAGAGATGTTCAAAGGTCAAACAGAGCTGGTGACAGGCAATCAAATGTCAATCCACAGTGCACAGACAATTGGAGGTCACTCAGACCTCGATCAGAGCTGTGACAGGCGACCAGATCTCAATCAGACCTCAGTCAGACGCCTGTCAGGGCCAGTGAGGGGGGTATAGGGGGTGATCAGCGGCGATCAGGGGGTGGGGGGCGGTAAATCAAGCAGGAAACCCAGTGCACACTCACTAACAGGGCTGCCGTCCTCTCTGGTGGTCGATCCGGGAGCGCTGTGACCACCAGAGGAGGAGGCAGCCAGTATAATACAGGTTGTTTGCTAAACAAGTTATGCTAAGTAGGTAGTGATTTTCATTACTACCTGTTATTTGCATTTCTGGCATTCACTTGCTTCCCACTTATTACCCTGAGGCTTATCTGGAACGTCTAACAGTCTGTTAGCTTACCTTGTAGAGACTACCTGTCACAGAAGAGTAGTGAGACCAGAAAACGCAATTGGTTTCCTGAACCGTTTGTCGTTGCATTGCCAGATCAAGATTTCATGTCTGGGGGGGGAGGGGGTCTTCTTTTGGAAATCTAGCTTTCATAGCTGCTAGAGGAAGTCTTTTCATGAAGCCCTTTTGTCTGACTGTCCCAAGGTTTTGTTTAATTAGCAAGGAACAAAGGATTTCCTGTCACAGGCAGATCACAGCTAAGTGTGAGCTTGCCATTTGGAAAGGATACCATTTGGTGAGCCCCAGCAAAGTGAGCTTCCCTCACAGGAAGGGCTCAGGCTTACTGGAGCCATGTAGACAGCTTAGAAATACATGGAGTTTATGATTTTTAGCTGGTTTAAGGAATATGAGAGGTATGAAAGTTATCTCATTCTGCTGGTCCAGATCTGGTGAATATTTTAATATTAAATTGAGGCCACTGACATACCCAGAACCAGAGGTATTCTGCTACTTCATAACCGGGCATGCGAAAGCACCCACGTTTGAGGTCATATGAACTGGCATATTCTGAGGAATATGAATCTGTGACTGTTATGTGTGTGCAGGAAGCGTAAGCCGAGATATGAAAACCGTCATATTTGGTGGGCATTAGAAACCCACCCAGGAGGTTAACCGCACCCAAGTCCAGCCCCTGCGCTGAACCTGAGACCCCACCCAAAATTGTGGTTTATTCAAAAGTGTTTGCCAGGGTCTCCTCCTCCATTCCTCCAATTCCATCTTCATGGGAGCCTGCTGCTGCTTTGAGGAAGAGTAGCGGTCATCTTGTCTGAACTTTGGCTCCTGAACTGAAACAAAGAACTGCACGTGTTTTCCCAGAAAGGACATATTTCACCTGACCTTAAGTATACGTTTCTTCCATTTTTATTTTCATACTGCGCTACTAATGTCTCCATAATTCTTGATTTTAATGATTTTCTGTATATATTATTTATATTGCATTAATAATAAAAACGGTATAAGGCCTGGTGCACACCAGAGGAGTTTTTCTGAGCGTTTTGAGTTTTTAAATCTGCTGCTAATGTTATCCTATGGGCTCGATTCACAAAGCGGTGCTAACCCAGTTAAAGACTTTAGGCGTGATAACCATTTTTATCATGCCTAAACTCAGTTTAGGCATGATAAGTTTAGGCATGATAAGTTTAGGCATGATAAGTTTAGGTGTGATAAGTTTAGGCATGCTAAGTTTAGATAAGTTTATTACGCGCGCAAAGTTCCGCACGCAAAGCAGCGCCATTAAACTCTATGGGCTCGATTCACAAAGCGGTGCTAACCCAGTTAGCATGCCTAAAAGACTTTAGGCATGATAACCATTGCACCATGCTGGTGAAAAGCCAGTTTAGGCGTGATAAGTTTAGGTGTGATAAGTTTAGGTGTGATAAGTTTAGGCATGCTAAGTTTAGATAAGTTTAGATCGCTTGCAAAGTCCCGCACGCAAAGCAGCGCCAATAAACTTTATACAAAGTGCACCAGTCTTTGCTAGCGTAAAACTTTTGATCAGCTGTGCACTGCGGTGCTAACGCAGTTGGCGCTTAAACTTAGCATGCCTAAACTTATCACACCTAAACTTATCATGCCTAAACTTATCACACCTAAACTTATCACACCTAAACTTATCATGCCTAAACTGAGTTTAGGCATGATAAAGGGCTTTTCACCAGTGTGCTAACTGTTAGCACCGCTTTGTGAATCAAGCCCTATGCAAAGTGCACCAGACTTTGCTAGCGCAAAACTTTTGATCAGCTGTGCACTGCGGTGCTAACCCAGTTGGTGCTTAAACTTATCACGCCTAAAAACTTATCACACCTAAACTTATCATGCCTAAACTTATCACACCTAAACTTATCACACCTAAACTTATCATGCCTAAACAGAGTTTAGGCGTGATAAAGGGCTTTTCACCGCGGTGCTAACAGTTAGCACGCTAGTGAAAAGCCCTTTATCACGCCTAAACTCAGTTTAGGCATGATAAGTTTAGGTGTGATAAGTTTAGGTGTGATAAGTTTAGGCATGATAAGTTTAGGTGTGATAAGTTTTTAGGCGTGATAAGTTTAAGCACCAACTGGGTTAGCACCGCAGTGCACAGCTGATCAAAAGTTTTGCGCTAGCAAAGTCTGGTGCACTTTGCATAGAGTTTAATGGCGCTGCTTTGCGTGCGGGACTTTGCGCGCGATCTAAACTTATCTAAACTTATCATGCCTAAACTTATCATGCCTAAACTTATCATCCCTAAACTTATCATGCCTAAACTTATCATGCCTAAACTGAGTTTAGGCATGATAAAAATGGTTATCACTCCTGGGGCTTGATTCACAAAGCGGTGCTAACCCAGTTAGAGACTTTAGGCATGATAACCATTGCACCATGCTGGTGAAAAGCCAGTTTAGGTGTGATAAGTTTAGGCATGATAAGTTTAGGTGTGATAAGTTTAGGCATGATAAGTTTAGATACGTTTAGATCGCTTGCAAAGTCCCGCACGCACAGCTGCGCCATTAAACTTTATACGAAGTGGACCAGACTTTGCTAGCATAAAACTTTTAATCAGCTGTGCACTGCGGTGCTAACGCAGTTGGCGCTTAAACTTATCATGCCTAAACTTATCACACCTAAACTTATCATGCCTAAACTTTTCACACCTAAACTTATCACACCTAAACTTATCATGCCTAAACTGAGTTTAGGCATGATAAAGGGCTTTTCACCAGCGTGCTAACTGTTAGCACCGCTTTGTGAATCAGGCCCCTAAAGTCTTTAACTGGGTTATCACCGCTTTGTGAATCGAGCCCTATGGGTCTGTGCACACTGGAGCAATGAGGTTTTGTAAAAAACCCCATAGCATTACATTGGGAAGAGCTTTTAGAGGTTTCAAAAGCTCTTCCCAATGTAATGCTATGGGGTTTTTTACAAAACCTCATTGCTCCAGTGTGCACAGACACATAGGATAACATTAGCAGCAGATTTAAAAACTCAAAACGCTCAGAAAAACTCCTCTGGTGTGCACCAGGCCTTAGTCTCAGTATAGTTAGGACTCCTACCCTTCTGCTGGAGTGGTGGCAGTTATCCAGTGAAATAGTGTGTAAATTGTATTACCGTAACTTACAAGCTCCCTTCTAGTCCATCTGCTGCCAAAATCCCAGCGGTTTCTGCGCACCAATTGCGACCACAGATTGCATGGTCTGTGTGCTGAAACAGATTGGAAGGCATCGTGCGGGTCCAGCCACCAGGGGGCTTGTGTGTAACATCCTGTGCTTTCAAATAGCCTTATCTGCCATAGGCAGTCATGTGACAAAGGGGAAAGATCAGATTACAAACTTGTGATTAAACACACATGGGGGGAAATAAACAGGCTAAAGTCTCTAAATACATGCAGAGTGCATTTCTTATGTAGTCTTGTGCAAGAGTTCAGTTCCACTTTAATATCTTAATTCACTTAGCTGAGTAGGCCATCCTGATTAGACATTTGCTCTGGCTGTGTCAGTTCCGCTGAGGTCAATTATTATTAATTTATAAAGCGCCAACATATTCCGTGGCGCTGTACAAAGTAAGAAACAAACATGGGTTACATAGTAATACAGACAATGGTGTACACCAAAATACAAGATACATAATTGACAAAATACAAAGAATGATACAAAATATAGAATTGGTAATGACAGTGATAAAAGTAACACGACGAATAAAATGTATAATGGTTACCAAGACACAAAAGGGGGAGAGAGCCCTGCCCTTGCGAGCTTACAATCTAAAGGGAATGGGGGGGGGGGGACAGGAGGAGGGGTAGTATGCAACAAATATATAGAGGCTGTGTGTTTTAGGATACCTAGGAGGAGTGCAATTTGGTCTTAGGACAAAGGGAAGTGGCCTAAGGTAGCGCATACGCTTGTCAAAACAAGTGTGTTTTTAGAGAGCGTTTACAGGTAACAAAGGTTGGCGAGTGACGGATGTGTTGTGGGAGGGCATTCCAGAGGACGGGTGAAGCGCGTGCAAAGTCTTGTAAACGTGAATGTGAGGATTTATTCTAGAGGAGGACAACAGAAGATCATGTGCCAATCTGAGATTGCGATTGGGTTTGTATCTGGAAATTAGTGAGGATATGTACCGGGGAGAGAGATTGTGGAGAGCTTTGTAGATTAGGGTTAGGAGTTTGAACTGAATCCTCTGGTTAATTAGCAGCCAGTGAAGAGCTTGACAAAGAGGGTTGGCAGAGGAAGATCGAGAAGAAGGATGAATGAGACGAGCAGCTGAGTTCAGTACCGACTGGAGCGAGGCCAGTCTATTAGAAGGTAGTCCACAAAGTAGTATGTTGCAGTAGTCCAGACAAGAAATTATAAGAGCATGTATTAACATTTTAGTTGTGTCTTGAGTGAGATATGTTTTTGATTTGGAGATGGCAGGAGCTGGTTATGGAGTGAACATGAGGAATAAAAGAGAGAGATGAGTCGATTACTACCCCCAAGCACCGAGCTTTGGTAACTGAAGTTATGGGAGTGTTATTAACATTTATTGTTACTTCAGGCATGGAGGTGGATAGAGACGGTGGAAAAATTATTAGTTCTGTTTTACTCATATTAAGTTTTAGGAAGCGAGAGGACATGAAGGAGGATATAGCAGACAGGCAGTCAGGAACACGTTTGAGGAGGGAGTTAGGGTCTGGGGCAGAGAGGTACAGTTGTGTATCGTCTGCATAGAGGTGGTATTGAAACCCGAATGAGTTGATTAAGTCACCAAGACCGTGCATGTAGATGGAAAAGAGGAGGGGACCAAGGACAGAGCCTTGGGGAACCCCGACAGACAAAGCATGAGGAGAAGAGATTTGATCTGAGTAGGAGACTGTGAAGGACCTTCCAGAGAGGTAGGAAGATAACCATGTGAAAGCAAGGCCCTTTATTCCTACATTTGAAAGTATTTGTAGGAGTAAGGTGTGGTCGACAGTATCAAATGCTGATGAGAGGTCAAGAACGAGGAGTATGGAAAATTGACATTTGGATTTGGCTGTAAGAAGGTCATTGGCCACTTTGGTAAGGGCTGTCAATAGACATTTGCTCTGGCTGTGTCAGTTGCGCTAACGTCAATATGCGTTTAAAGGGTTGTATTTTAAGGGTCAAGCAAACAAATTTACCAGAATGTACCAGCAATTATTCAAATGTCTACATTACACCAAGGTAACTTCCTCTCAGCTCCCTCCCTATCATGTCACCACCCCCACCCTTTAGACGTGTGTGTGTGTGTGTGTGTGTGTGTGTGTGTGTGTGTGTGTGTGTGTGTGTGTGTGTGTGTAAGCTACAATTAGTTGGGGGGGTGGGGGATTAGGTCAGGTGCCCCCCAGGGAGTTTCACGGTTAACACCATCAGGGAAATGGGGGAAATCAGTTAGTGTTAGGAATGCAGAGGGTAAGCTCTGGCGAGAATAGTGTTAGGCTAGGACATAGATTATTGGTACTTTTACTGAGATTCTACTACTACAGTTATTTTAAATCCATTTTTATTGGTGGCGCTTTAAATAACTATGGAGAAATTCTACAGTACTGTCTTTCAGTCTGCCTGTTTAACCCCTTACCCTCCCACCCTCTCCCATAGTTACCTAAATAAATTACATGCATATTTAAAAAGAAATAAATATATAAATAAATAATTAAAAAAATAATAATACATAAATAAATAGTTACCTTATGGACTGACATTTTTTATTTATGCATGTCAAAAGGGTACATTAATGTCATTTATAAAAATTATTGGCTTGTATTTAGTGACAGACGCATCATTGAAAAAAAATGCACCTTTATTTCAAAATAAAATATTGGCACCATACATTGTACTAGGGAAATATTTTAAACATTTTAATAACCGGGACAAATGGGTAAATAAAATGTCTGGGTTTTAATTATGATAGCATGTATTATTTTATAAATATAATGGCTGAAAACTAAAAAATAATGATTGTGTTTCCATTATTTTCTTATTTTCCCCGTTAAAATGCATTTAGAATAAAATGATGCTTAGCAAAATGTACCACCCAAAAGAAGCCTAATTGGTGGTGAAAAAAACAAGATATAGATCGATCATTGTGCTAAGTATTAATAAAGTTATAGGTAAATGAATGGAAGGAGTGCTAAAAAGGTGAAAAACGATCTGGTACAGAACCGGAAAAAACCCTCAGTAGTTAAGTGGTTACAGGATACCAGAGCCGAAAATCCTGTGCCGATGCCTACCACTCCCCCTGTTCTCTCTGCCCCCGCAATTACCTTACCACACCCGGGATCTTTTTGTAAGTCGCCTGAATCAGGCTACCACACAGGCGCTGGCCGGGCTGACCGTGGCCGGAAGCGCGGAAGCTTAACACCGGTGACTTACAAAAAAATCCTGGAGTGCGATAATCATGGTTTGCTGAGGAATATCCAACTCTATTCCAGGCAACAAGCTGCAGACAAACAATTACCTTACCACACCCGGGATCTTTTTGTAAGTCGCCTGAATCAGGCTACCACACAGGCTACCACACCCGGGATCTTTTTGTAAGTCGCCTGAATCAGGCTACCACACAGGCGCTGGCCGGGCTGACCGTGGCCGGAAGCGCGGAAGCTTAACACCGGTGACTTACAAAAAAATCCTGGAGTGCGATAATCATGGTTTGCTGAGGAATATCCAACTCTATTCCAGGCAACAAGCTGCAGACAAACATTCTTTAAAATGTTACTACAGCCTAGGCCACACAAGGGTGCATATTCACCAACTAGTGGTAGAATTGCTGTGCTACACCTGCACACAGGCGCTTACACTACTTATGTACTGCACGTTGTGCAATTAGCGTGACCTGCATACTAATGTAAAGTGCATTGTACTATTTGCATAGCACCTGTTACACTAGCTACGTGGCAGCGCTAGTTGTGCAAAATGTGCTTCATCAGTGGCGTAAGTACTGATAACATTTTACCACTGATTATTAAAAATGCCCCAAGATTCCATGTCTAATAAAGCTTAAATCACTATAGGAGTCGTTGCAAACAATACTATTCAACCCCCAAAACAGCAGAAGGTCCTAGAGAGGAGGACTTTCCTTAAAAAGAGAGTGGGCTCATAACATTGGGGGGGGGGGGGGGGGAAATTGCGATGGCGGTGCCATTTTTTTTCTGTAAGTGCACCTGCGCCATTTTTTTTCCTGATTTAGGTAAGCAATGCTACTGCCTCACCAGGGCTTAGTGGTCCATTGACATCAAACCTCAAGGGGCCAATGTGGCAGACTGCATGGCATGCTTTGAATGATTAAAAATATTCATCTTCCTGACGGACTTGTAAGACTCTTATAAGACAATAGTACAAAGAGGGATGAGCTCAAATGTTCACCAAAGTTCTTTTCACATTGAAATTTGCATTTTTGCAAAAACATAATGGAATTTTTACAAGATACACATTTTTTTCAAAACTAAGAACTTTCCTTTAAAAATCTGTTTTCTCGTGCCCATAGACTTCAACTCTTTTGGTGAAAAGGTGCCTTCTTATGACCATGGGTATATTGGATAACACTCATGCCTGGCAGTGCTGGTTCTGCGTGACGTTTGTGTGTTAAACCCCTGCCTGTGCAAGTTTCCTCTTGGCACTCCGGTTCCCTCACACATTTCAAAAAACATATCCAACCCTCTCCCCCACCACCAAATTGGCCCCACTATGATGGACATGTGACTATATTAGAAATTAGATTGTGAGCATCTTTGTGTAAGAGTAGGGTTAGGGGAAGCTGCAGTAGAATATCGGTAACATTTACCAATAATTTACTAACAAAATTACCAGTGTAAAATAGAATTATCGGTACCGATATTCTACTATTGGGTTTTCCCAAGCGCCCAAATTTCTTGGCGCCTTTATTTCACGTACACCTCTGAGGGACAGTTCATGACAAGGCTTTTTCTCCTAAGTTTTCATCTTTTAAAATAACTTTTCATCACTCTGCAATTGAAAAATTACCAACATGTACTGGTAGGTGAATGTCAGAACTGTTCTAAATATTTTCTTGCTTGCTAGTAGCTTAAAATGTTTTTTCTTGGCAGGATCTGAAAATATCACCTAGGAGAAAAAAAATGAATTGGATTGGGCCATATATACACTGTAAAATATACAGTGGTAGATGGCGCTATTTACATAAATACTATTATAATGCCCATCTCATTAGTATGAAAATGTGACATTTTAATGATCATTTGTAACGATCGGTGGGCGCAGAGAGTATCTGATTACCGGTGATCTGCAGTATCACCGAAAATACAGATATATACCAGATTATAAGTGAACTGCAGTCTCACCGATAATCCGATATACAAACTAACCTCTGATCACCCGAGTAGAGTGTAGTGTTTGGTGTAACTGTAACACTAAGAGGACAAGGCCTCAATGCAGTAAGGAGTACTGCACAGATTCCTTCCGCAGACCTGAGCTCTCCAAGACGGGAGGAGTCAGACTGACAGTAGGAAGGGATATCTGAAAGTGACCCTCAGGAGGAAGGATCGCTAACAGAGCGAGGAACCGCCTCTAACGGTAAGGTCGGTTCTCGAGGTCGGACAAGCCAGGTCGTACACACACGGACAGATAAAGTACAGGATCAGGAGGCAAAGGCAGAGTCAAAGTACAGGCAGGGTTCAGCAACGGGGTATCAGAAATATCGGGGTACAAAATCAGGAGGCAGAAGCAGAGTCAAGGAACGAGCCGGGGTTCGGCAACAGAGTATCAGAAATATCGAGGTACAAGATCAGAGTTCAGGAGGATAGTCAAGGCAGGCAGGAAGTCATAACAGATAATCACAATCAAACTAGTACTTTAGCTATCAACAGAATCTATCTTAGTGTAGGATTACAGCTCCAGCTGGTCCCGGCACACTAACGGATCTGACTACGGATCTGGGTGCTCCCACATATGTGATCGCACGCCAGACAAAGAGCAAGTGAACAACCAGCAGTATATATACTCTAGGACCTTTCCAGGACCTCCCTAATTGCTGGTCCAATGAGAGCAGTGGAATTTGTCAGCTGACCCAGCTGGTCAGCCGACACCCTTCTAACTGCTATTTAAACTCTGCCTCTGTGCTCGCGCGCGTGTAAGTCTGAATCTTGGTGGACTATCAGTCCCAGCCACACCAGTACTGTTTTGCAATGTATCTAATGCGGGGATCGCCTCTGATGTGGATTCCGCCGTTACCAATGCGGATTCCGCCGCACTGCCCATGCGGCATGCGGCGTTTTTTCCGCGTTGTGACGCCATGCTGGACGCGGAAACAGCCGCCTCACCTCGAGAGACGGCGGCTTTTCCGCGTTTCCTTGCAGTACCCCCCCCCCCCCCCGAGGAGTGGACTCCGGACAACTCCCACCAGGTTTCTCGGGGTGTAAGGCATGAAACTCCCTTTTTAATTCGTCTGCATGCATGCGCGTCCCCGGTACCCATTGCCTCTCCTCAATGCCGTACCCTTTCCAGTGCACGAGGTATTGTACCGAGTTTTGTACAGAGCGTGAATCTAGAATCTTCTCCACCTCATATTCGTGTTGGGCATCTACCAAGACAGGAGGAGGAGGAGTGGGACCCACCTGGACTGCTGGCTTAAGAAGGGACACGTGGAAAGACCTCACCCCCCGCATGCTAGAGGGAAGATCAACGGTGTAAGTAACATCATTGACTTTCCTGACAACCGGGAATGGACCCACAAACCTGGGACCAAGCTTATTCGAAGGTTGTCTTAGGGTCAAGTGACGTGTGGACACCCAGACCAAGTCTCCTGGTCGGAACTTCCACTCCAGCGACCGTCTTTTGTCAGCTTGACCCTTCTGACTCAAAAAGGCCTTCTCCAGGTTACTTCTAACCGTCCCCCAAAGGTCCTTCAATGACTTTTGCCAGGCCTCCAGGGCTGGGAAAGGAGTGGAGGCTATAGGTAATGGGGAAAATTTGGGTGATCTCCCCGTCACCACCTGAAAGGGAGAGAATCCGGAGGACGAGTTTTTTAAATTATTCTGGGCAAATTCTGCGAAGGGCAGAAATCTGACCCAATCGTCCTGCGCCTCTGCCACATAACACCTTAAAAATTGCTCTAAAGACTGATTTATTCTCTCAGTCTGGCCGTTGGTCTGTGGGTGATAGCCCGATGAAAAAGACAGCTTTATGCCCATGAGGTGGCAAAAAGCTTTCCAAAACCGTGAGACGAATTGGACTCCCCTGTCTGAAACTATGTCTTCGGGAATGCCATGTAAACGGAAGACATGAGTGATAAACAACTCGGCCAATTCCTGAGCCGAGGGGAGTCCTTTCAAAGGCACAAAGTGGGCCATCTTACTAAAGCGGTCGACTATCACCCAAATGACCGCCATACCTTCAGACCTGGGAAGCTCGCCCACAAAATCCATGGACAGGTGGGTCCACGGCTCATTCGGGGTGGGCAAAGGCTGCAACGTACCGACAGGTGCCAGCCGGGAGGGTTTACTCTTGGCACATATCAAACACTCTTTTACGTATTCCTTACAATCCGCTGCCAAGGAAGGCCACCAGGCGCATCTGGCTATCAGATCCTGTGTTCTGGATGCCCCAGGATGCCCTGCGTTCTTATGTGCATGAAACATCTCAAGAGCCTGCAGGCGAAAAGGCAGAGGAACGAACAGGACCCCTGCGGGCTTCCCTTCCGGAATGTCTTGCTGAAAGGGAGCCAATGTCTCCCTCCAATCCTCCCAAGTTTCAGTGGCTGCCAGTATTAATTTCTGGGGAATAATGGTCTCTGGAATGGAGGGCTGTGCTGTCTCTGACTCAAAACATCTGGATAGAGCATCCGCCTTAACATTCTTGCTCCCTGGGGTGTACGTAATAATGAAACTAAACCTGGAGAAGAACAACGACCATCGAGCCTGGCGAGGGCTCAACCTCTTAGCCCCCTCGATGTACTCTAGGTTTTTGTGATCGGTGTAAACCGTGATGGTATGCTCAGTTCCCTCTAACCAGTGTCGCCATTCCTCGAAAGCCAATTTGATGGCCAAGAGCTCCCTGTTGCCAATATCGTAATTCCTCTCTGCAGGGGAGAACCTGCGAGAGAAATACGCACACGGGTGCATTTTACCCTGCAAGCCTGACCGCTGTGACAGCACAGCCCCCACCCCAACCTCCGAGGCATCCACCTCCACAATGAACGGGAAAGAGGCATCCACATGTCTGAGGATGGGTGCTGAACAGAATAGGCCCTTCAGGGTGGCAAAAGCATGTAAAGCCTCAGGAGACCAGTGAGTGGTATCTGCCCCCTTCTTAGTGAGGCAGGTAAGGGGAGCAATGACAGTGGAGTACCCCTTTATAAACCGTCTATAGTAGTTGGCGAAGCCAAGAAAGCGCTGAAGGGATTTCAACCCAACCGGCTGTGGCCACTCCAGAACAGCGGAGACCTTGGCAGGATCCATAGACAGGCCTGTGGTGGAAATTATGTACCCCAAGAACGCAACAGATGTTACTTCGAAGATGCACTTCTCAAGCTTTTCGTATAACGAGTTCGGCCTTAACTGATTTAACACAAACCTCACATGGTTTCTATGTTCAGTGAGGTTGTTGGAGAAGATAAGAATATCATCAAGATAAACTAGTACAAATTTCCCCAACACCTCCCGGAATACCTCGTTAATGAGTTCCTGAAAAACGGCCGGAGCATTACATAACCCGAAGGGCATCACCAGGTACTCATAATGCCCGTCTGGTGTATTAAAGGCCGTCTTCCACTCATCGCCCCTTCTTATACGTATCAGATTGTACACGCCCCGCAAATCTAGCTTAGAAAAAATCTTAGCGTCAGTAACCTGAGTGAACAAATCATCTATCAGTGGCAACGGATAGCGATTCTTTATAGTAATCTTGTTGAGACCGCGATAATCGATGCAGGGTCGCAGGCCTCCGTCTTTCTTTTTGACAAAAAAGAACCCTGCTCCAGCAGGTGACCGGGACGGGCGAATGAAACCCTTGGCCAAATTTTCACGGATGTACTCCTGCATGGCCAATTTTTCGGGCCCTGATAGATTGTACAAGTGACCCCAGGGGGAACACAACCTGAACGGAGATCAATGGGACAATCGAAAGGACGATGTGGGGGCAATTTATCAGCTGCCTTGGGACAGAACACATCGGAAAATTCAGAATACTGATCTGGTACCCCTTCCACCTGAAATCTGGTTTGCCCCAAGGTCAACTTCCCCAAACACCGCTGAAAACAACGAGGTGACCAAGTGGTTAACTGACCCGTGGCCCAGTCTATTTGAGGTGAATGAAGTTGCAACCACGGCATGCCTAGGATAATAGTTGAGGTAGACATGTGCAGTACAAAAAACGATAATTGTTCCCCATGCAGTACCCCTATGGTGACCTTCACCTCCGGGGTCTGCGACAGAGCACGATTCCGTTGTAGAGGGGAATCGTCTACTGCCGTGACCTGAATGGGGGGTGTCACAGGAGTGAGCGGAATACCCAACTCCTGAGCAAACTTAAAGTTCATAAAATTGGCCGCTGAGCCTGAGTCAATGAAAGCCTCAGTGGCCACAGATTTCTTCTCCCATGTAACTGTACAAGGGAGAAGCAATTTCTTTTCTTTAAGGGGTGCAAGTGGCGTGCCTAGGGTGTCACCCCCCACTACTCCTAGGCAAATTCGTTTCCCGACTTGTTCGGGCAGTTGATCCATCATTCTCCGCCTTCGCTCCACCTGGGTCAATTTCGAACAACCAATCTGCATTGGTTCGGGTGGAGGCAAGGCCGGAGGAGATGAGACAGATGGAGATGGCGTTACTAAGGGTGCAGCGGAGGGTGCCACATATGATGTTACCCTGGCACGGTGACTGCCCCGAATCTGCCTCTGATGGCGTAATCGACGGTCGACTCGAATGGCCGATGTGATGGCCTCATCGACTGTCCTGGGCTCGGGCAAGGTTAGCATTAAATCGGAGACCTCCTCCGACAACCCAGACAAGAAGTAATCCATGAGGGCAAAATTATCAAATCTGGCCGTGACTGACCATCTGCGAAATTCTGCCGCGTAATCCTCGACTGAACCCCTGTCTTGCCGCAAAAGTTTGAGCTTCCGCTCAGAGGTTGCCGCAAGGTCAGGGTCGTCGTAAATTACGGCCATGGCCTTAAAGAATTCCTCTACCGAGGTCAGAGCAGTATCGGTAGGAGGCAGGTTGTATGCCCATGACTGGGAGTCACCAGTCAGCAAAGTTTTAATAAAGGTGACCCGTTGGGTCTCAGTCCCCGAGGATCGGGGTCTCAACTCGAAGTACGATAACACTCTACTCTGAAAATTCCGGAAGTCAGACTTGTGGCCGGAAAATTTATCTGGTACGGGCATACGTATGTCAGCACTAGGAGGGGATCGCACTGAATCAACTGACGTCTGGAGGGTTCGCACAGAGCCTGATAGGACATCAATCATAGTCTTGTGGCTACCCAGCACTTGGTTGATGTTTTCCACCGAAGTGGCAAGTGCGCCCAGACGGTCAGTGTGTGCGTCCATTTGCATTTTTTGGGTCTGGCGTTCTGTAACGATCGGTGGGCGCAGAGAGTATCTGATTACCGGTGATCTGCAGTATCACCGAAAATACAGATATATACCAGATTATAAGTGAACTGCAGTCTCACCGATAATCCGATATACAAACTAACCTCTGATCACCCGAGTAGAGTGTAGTGTTTGGTGTAACTGTAACACTAAGAGGACAAGGCCTCAATGCAGTAAGGAGTACTGCACAGATTCCTTCCGCAGACCTGAGCTCTCCAAGACGGGAGGAGTCAGACTGACAGTAGGAAGGGATATCTGAAAGTGACCCTCAGGAGGAAGGATCGCTAACAGAGCGAGGAACCGCCTCTAACGGTAAGGTCGGTTCTCGAGGTCGGACAAGCCAGGTCGTACACACACGGACAGATAAAGTACAGGATCAGGAGGCAAAGGCAGAGTCAAAGTACAGGCAGGGTTCAGCAACGGGGTATCAGAAATATCGGGGTACAAAATCAGGAGGCAGAAGCAGAGTCAAGGAACGAGCCGGGGTTCGGCAACAGAGTATCAGAAATATCGAGGTACAAGATCAGAGTTCAGGAGGATAGTCAAGGCAGGCAGGAAGTCATAACAGATAATCACAATCAAACTAGTACTTTAGCTATCAACAGAATCTATCTTAGTGTAGGATTACAGCTCCAGCTGGTCCCGGCACACTAACGGATCTGACTACGGATCTGGGTGCTCCCACATATGTGATCGCACGCCAGACAAAGAGCAAGTGAACAACCAGCAGTATATATACTCTAGGACCTTTCCAGGACCTCCCTAATTGCTGGTCCAATGAGAGCAGTGGAATTTGTCAGCTGACCCAGCTGGTCAGCCGACACCCTTCTAACTGCTATTTAAACTCTGCCTCTGTGCTCGCGCGCGTGTAAGTCTGAATCTTGGTGGACTATCAGTCCCAGCCACACCAGTACTGTTTTGCAATGTATCTAATGCGGGGATCGCCTCTGATGTGGATTCCGCCGTTACCAATGTGGATTCCGCCGCACTGCCCATGCGGCATGCGGCGTTTTTTCCGCGTTGTGACGCCATGCTGGACGCGGAAACAGCCGCCTCACCTCGAGAGACGGCGGCTTTTCCGCGTTTCCTTACATCATTATGGCAAAACTAAAAACGGCCATATCCACTCATAGCTACGGCTATTCACTCTTCAGGAACCAAAAGAGCAAGCAGCTGCCAGAAGAATCTTTGATAAAGGAAAAAAAAAAAAAATATATTAAAACATGCATGTTTAGTTGCACATTTATACAAGCAGATGCATGCATGTGTATGTATGTTCACAGTTAACCAAATGTTTGATATATACTGTAGTATGTTACTATAGAATAGGAAGCTATAAAACAGTCATTCTAAAAGGTGACAACGGAACACAACGATAGCTATAATTTTAAATAGCCATTTCAAAAAGTCTCTCCACCTCTTGGATCTGGTATATCCTATTCTGGTGGATGTATCATGTGTCTTGTTATCTATGACTTTCATATTACAGTAAAAACAATGGGAACATATTACCGTGGCAACCATCGTGACTGCTGTCATCACTCCACTTTATCGCTCTGAGATTACCTTCCCATTCAGCATCTGGCATGGACCCTGGAAAATCTGTTGGAACAGGAGAAAAAAAAAATCTCTCAGGAAACTGTGTCTCACCAGCAGACAGTGGTTGGGCTTACTAGTTAAAAGAAGAAAATTACACTTCTGAAAAAAATAAAAAAAATCTAATTGCATAAGAAAAAAAAATGCACCATGTAGATGTAATGTATATTTGAAGGGCATTGTATATATTTTTTTTTACATTAGTTTAAATTTATAGTCATTAAATTTACATAAATTTCCTGCATTTTCAATTTGGAGGGAAGGTCTACTATTTTCCCATGTGTGATGCGCTAGTAACAAATATAAAAGTTGCAAAAAAACAAAAGAGAATATGTGTGTGTGTGTGTGTGTGTGTGTGTGTGTGTGTGTGTGTGTGTGTGTGTGTGTGTGTGTGTGTGTGTGTGTGTGTGTGTGTGGTGTGTGTGTGTGTGTGGTGTGTGTGTGTGTGTGGTGTGTGTGTGTGTGTGTGTGTGTGTGGTGTGTGTGTGTGTGTGTGTGTGTGGTGTGTGTGTGTGTGTGTGTGTGGTGTGTGTGTGTGTGTGGTGTGTGTGTGTGTGTGTGTGTGTGTGTGTGTGTGTGTGTGTGTGGTGTGTGTGTGTGTGTGTGTGGTGTGTGTGTGTGTGTGTGTGTGTGTGTGTGTGTGTGTGTGTGTGTGTGTGTGTGTGTGTGGTGTGTGTGTGTGTGTGTGTGTGTGTGTGTGTGTGTGGTGTGTGTGTGTTTGCTTTGCTTCAAGATAATGTTTCATGCAACATATTCTGCAGAACAAACTTTTTTAACAACTATGTATAAATATTAACTGAGCATTTCCCGGTATAGGACTCTCACTTTGGCAGGCAAAATGCTATAAATAGCATGTATGATAATGGTTATGAACTTTAGATCTACTGTCATGGATCAAAGCTCATGCCCTGACCACTTATGCAAAAAAATCAGACAAATTACAGAACATACATGCTCACTTCATAATTTTCAGGCAATTACAATTCTGAACATGCCTCACGATAATCAAAGATGTTAGGATGTTACAAATGGATGAATAGAAAGGTTAGAGAAAATAAAGTTGAAAAATAATGAGTAAGGTCATAAAACAGGAGGGGGCCGAGGCTGCATTAAGCAATGGTAAGGAGTGCAATAAAAGTTGTAAAAAAAGAAATTAGACTGGCAAAGATTGAAGCTGAAAATCAAATCGCTAGGGATATCAAATCTAACACAAAGAAGTTTTACAAGTACATCAACTTTAAAAAAAGAAAGGTTGACTGTATTGGACTCCTAAAGGATGAGGGTGGGAACTCAATGGTGGATGACCAAAGTAAGGCAGAATTATTAAATGCTTTCTTTGCTTCTGTCTTCACAAGGGAAACATCACTGTTGCAAATTACAGATGCAGAAGAGTCTCAATCTTCCAATTGTAATACTAAATACTTAACGCAGGAAGAAGTGAAGGCAAGACTAAATAAATAAAAATAGACAAGGAACGTGGCCCGGATGGCATGCATCCTCGGGTCCTAAGGGAATGAAGTTCAGTTATAGATAAACCCCTTTATCTTATCTTTTGTGACTCTCTTTCAACTGGCAGAGTCCCAGTGTATGGGGTACATCCCACGTTTTCCCAATTTTTAGGAAGGGCCGAAAATCAGATCCAGGAAATTATAGACCAGTAATCTTAACATCAGTTGTATGCAAACTATTTGAGGGGTTACTAAGATACTATACATGACTTCCTAGTAGAAAATCTTATTTCTCAGCATCAGCATGACAGGTCCCGTTTGACTAACATGCTCAGCTTTTATGAGGTAGTGAATGCTAATGTGGATATTGGAAATGCTGTAGATGTGATATACTTGGATCTGGTGCAAAAGTAGAGGATGCGAGGACTGGGGAATAGAGTGTGCATGGATAGGGAACTGGCTAATGGACAGAAAACAAAGAGTTGTGGTCAATGGATCATACTCAAAATGGGTGACTTAGCAGTGGGGTCCCACAGGGGTCTGTACTGGGTCCAGTGCTCTTCAATTTATTTATTAATTAATGACCTAGTAGATGCAGTAGAAAGCAATGTTACTATTTTTGCAGATGACACAAAATTGTGCAGAATCATCAACTCTCTGGAAGATAGTGACATATTGCAACAGGATCTTGGTCGTACCAATGATCTAGCACCATACAAAATAAAATGGAATACAGTTGGGGGCATCAAACTTGGAGAAGGACTTAGGAGTACTCATCGACAAGTTAAATAATCATATTCAATGCCCAGCTGCTGCAGCTAAAGCTAATAAAATGTTGGAATGCATTAAAAGGGAAATAAAAGCTTGAGATGCTAGCATAATATTGCCCCTGTTTAACTCTCTAGTAAGACCACATCTGAAATATGGAATTCAGTTCTGGGCACCACATTACAGGAAAGATATTGCAGTTTTAGAGCAGGTGCAGAGATGAGCACCTAAATTGATATGAGGGATGGAAGGTCTCACTTACCAAGAAAGGTTAGATAAACTGGGTTTATTTAGTCTAGAGAAAAGACGCCTCAGAGGGAATCTAATTAACATGTACAGTATAAACACAGAGGGCAATATAAAAGCTTGGCGGATGAGCTTTTTGTCCCTAGGCCTTCTTAAAGGACATGATCTGCGCATGGAGGAAAAACGTTTTAGCCATTTATTTAGGAAAGGGTTCGTTACAGTAAGAGTGATTAAGATGTGGAATGCATTGCCACAGGAAGTAGTTATGGCAAATTCTATGCCTGCATTTAAAGGGGGCTTAGATGCTTTTCTTGCGTTGAAAGACATCCATGACTACAATTACTAGGTAATGCCCAATGATGTTGATCCAGGGATTTTATCTGATTGCCATCTGGAAGGAATCTTTTCCCTTTTGAGGCTAATTGGACCATGCCTTGTAAGGGTTTTTTGCCTTCCTCTGGATCAACAGGGATATGGAGGGAGCAGGCTGGTGTTGTACTTTGTTCTCTGGTTGAACTCAATGGATGTAAGTTAAATGGAAAAGTTAACATTTTTGTTTTTCTATCGAGCACTGACTCTGTTAGGAGATACAGTATTTGTATAGTATGCACTTCACTTACTGGATGTTTTGCAAGTACAAGACTGTCCATTTTAAGCCAAGGCATTACAATAAATATGTACATTTTGTACTTATTTTTTTTAACTACTCTGTGTCCATTTAAAGAGCAACCTTTATAAATAACACCCTTTTATGTCTGGGTGAAGCTACAATCTTCACATAGTTGGTGAAGCAGTCATCTGCCATACAGTGGAACTTTACAGAATAAACGTGCTCCTGCGGTGGGATTGTCAGTCTGTGACAGCTATACATTGTTGTGCAACACTTCAGTCGACCGCAGATTAGTCAATTTCTGACCTTGCCAACCACAGTGGTACAATTGCACCCAGCTAAGACAGGCTTCTGCAAATAGGTCACCCACTATGGGGCAACTCAGTTTAGGCTTATGATTGCAAGTATAAAATAAAAGGGAAGAAAATACGAATACTTAAGTTTCAGATGAAATATGTCCGCTTTGGAAAAGAAATGGCTAAGTCCTTGATTCCAGAGTCAGGGGACTCAGCGTCTAAGTCCAAACAAGACGGATGCCAGCATGTCCTCAAGCTGGCAATTATGTAATTTGGATGATGTTTCAAAGTGGAGGACATTGATTTTGGGTCCTCTGCCCTGGTTATACTGCTGACACAGTAAGGAGGAGTGAGGGCAGGGACCACACACCCCTTGGAACCTGAGATGAGCCATCCCCCTTCTCATGGAGACACAAAAACCATATCTAAATTATACAGTATATGGGCTCCCAGAACCGTACAGGTCAGGGCAGTTTTAATAACATTTTCAGGTCAGTCAGGATTTATCCATCACAACATGAGGGGTAGGACCCCTGTGGTATCAGCAGGTTACTTTGGACCTGTCCCACTGACAGTCCATAACTCGGATTGTTCTGGAATCTTCTCAGTACCAGTGCCAGGCAAGGTCCGACACACTCTGCGAGTTTGAAGGGCCTGGCAGCTTTGCAACACAGGAAATATGAAAAATATAGCAGTTTATGAATTATTTTATAAATAATAGTTCACCAGGAGTTTATAATTCCAAGATGGGGAGATTGCTGGTCCATTGAACTCCTCAATTCAGAACTCCTGGTGCCACAAGGGCTGCACTAAAGGCCCATACTCACGGGCTGCAGAAGTTGCCTGTCGCCAGCACACGTGAGCGTGTGGGCGACAGGCCGGCGACAGCTCCTCGCCAGGTCCCTCCGCGTACACACGCGGAAGAGGGACCAGCGGCGAGGCGGAAGCTGTCGCCGACGTTCCTCCTCCCCCCACCGGAAGCTCCATATGATACAATGGAGGTTGCTGTCGCTAGTCCGCGTACTCACGCAGACTAGCGACAGTTGCGGGGGAGGTGCGGCGGCGACTGTCGCCATGCGATTGAAACTTTCAATCGCATGGCGACATGAGCGGCGGGCGACAGTTCGGGGTGCGCGCGCGTGCGGCGGCCCATACTCACGAGCGACCTGTCGCCGCAACACGCGCGCGCCGTGTGTTGAGGCGACAAAAGTCCCTCGTGAGTATGGGCCATAAGACCAGCTTTATGAGCTTCTGCCAGTCCAGAGGTGTGGAAACCTGATTTATGGGGGTCCTTAACACAGCTGGGTGCCTGGGAAACTTCTCTGAGAAAGTGTCCTAAATGGCTATGTCCATTTGGTGTTAGGGGAGCAAAGTTGTCTTTTAAAAGGAAAAAAAAATTATGTCATTCTGATCTCTGCAATGAACTGCGCAATCTAACTAGGAAGCGATCTATGCGGTTCTTCCCGAATCGCCTGCGTTTCTCACGGCTGGTCGTGACAGGTTAGCGTTATGTGGCAATAGCAGGGTTGGCTAATTACTGCCTTGCATCGCCATTCTGTACTAAGTGCAGGCCTTTGTTTGGAAGACCTGTCTAGAGAGAACATTACAGTAGTCCAGCCATGATGTGGGGAAGGCATAAACAAGGGTTGAAAGATGTTCTGGAGGAATGAGGTGATTAATCCTTGCAATGTTCCTTAAAGGAAGCATCAAGCAAATTTTCAACCATAGAAACTGCCTACCTCCAGCTGTTCTGTAAGTAGTTCCTTGCTGGATCGCAATCTCCTTTGCCTCCCGAACTCGTTCCTTTTCCCCACAAATCGGGCCGGTAACATCCCCGTGCCCCGGAAGTAATTGTTCACAGACATTTTCTGTATGTGGAACACTAGCGCAGTTGGATCCCATTGCGTACTTACGTACGCTTGCATCCTGCCAGCCAGCGCGTCTCATGCATGGATTAGTTGTGCAGTGAGCGCACACGATGATAGCCGGAGGCTGAAGGAAGGGTTTGGTAGGAGACAGCTCAAGGGAGGGTTTCATGGTAGGAGGCTGAAGTGGAGGGTTTGGCTTGCGAGCAAAAACGGCAAGCTCAAACACGTCTCCGGCGCCAGTATGCGTGCGCATGCTCTATGATTCAACTGCGCCAGCGTTCCTTATATAGGAAATGTTTACTGCGTCTGTACAATCATTTCCGGGTTGCGGGGGAGCCTGACCGTTCCCGACCAGAGCAAATAACGGCGAAACGAGCGGTTTCTGAAGGCAACAGAGGACGCGATCCGGCAGAGAAAAAAGGTGAGGAACACGCAGACATGCATGTTTCACCTATCATGGTTTGCCTGATGATTCCTTTAAAGAGAATCTGTATTGTTAAAATCGCACAAAAGTAAACATACCAGTGCGTTAGGGGACATCTCCTATTACCCTCTGTCACAATTTCACCGCTCCCCGCCGCATTAAAAGTAGTCAAAAACTGTTTTAAAAAGTTTGTTTATAAACAAACAAAATGGCCACCAAAACAGGAAGTAGGTTGATGTACAGCATGTCCACACATAGAAAATACATCCATACACAAGCAGGCTGTATACAGCCTTACTTCTGAATCTCAATAGATCACTTGTGTGTGTTTACCTTCTGTCCCCAGCTTCTCTCATGCACTGAACATTACAGGCTTCCTGCAGACAGCTCTGCCTATGTCGTTAATTCCTTAGTATGTGACAGACCAGCTCCTTTCACAGCCTCCAGAGGAGGATTTTTATCCAGCTATCTTCTATCACTGATAAGATAGCAGAGAAGCTGCTGGCTTATGTAAATAAAACACACACTGGAGTGTGCATAGAGGAACAGTTCAACACTGAAGAACTTGGCAGCCTTCCAGACACAGGCCGACAAGTCTGACAGGGGAAAGATACATTGATTTATTACAGAGATGGTTATAGTAGAAAGAGCTGCAGCAAGCCAGATCACATTAGAATAGGTTT
Organism: Hyperolius riggenbachi; assembly: GCF_040937935.1. Lineage (NCBI taxonomy): Eukaryota > Metazoa > Chordata > Amphibia > Anura > Hyperoliidae > Hyperolius > Hyperolius riggenbachi. Next base: position 265,663,326 of record NC_090650.1, on the reverse strand, counting down.
AGGAACTTGTAGGATGGTAGAAAAAACGTTGTAATTTTTGTTACAGAGTCACTTTAAGTGAAAGAAAGAATGTTTTATAACATTCAAAGAGGTCAAAGAGGAAGTGAACTCTTTGACCCGGAAAAGAATAAATACAGTGTATTCTTAAAAGCGCTCGGAAATCACAATACAAAGCGCTTTTTCAAGCTCTTAGCGATTCCCCTATACCTTCCATTGAGCCAAAGTGCTCAGAAAATGGTACAGGCATTGCTTTTGAGAATGGCACGCAATCAAAATGCTCATACGTGAACACTCTCATAGGAAATCATTGCACAAGCGCTTTTAGGGCGATTTTCAAAATCACGAATGCTTAAAAAACTCTGCAAACACTCATAGTGTACCCTCAGGGCTTGTTCACACTTAAAGCGTTTTTGGTTTTTATAAGCGCCAGCGATTTTGAAAATCACTCTAAGGGCCCATTCACACTAGAGCGTTTTGCCACGATTTCAGCAAAACGCTCAAACGCTAGCGCTTTTAAAAAGCGCTAGTGTAATAAAACCCTATGGGCTCGTTCTTACTTGGGTGATTTGCTCTAATCACCGCAAAACGCAAACGCGTCGGCGGCACCATTTTCAGGCGATTTCCCGGCGATCGCGTTTCAGTGCTATAGAAGCGCTAAACTCGATCGTGGAAAAATCGCCACAGTGTTCAGTGATTTTTCCGGATAAAATCACAGAAAAATCACTCCTGCAAAACGCCGGCAAAAATCGCAGGCATTTTGCAAATGCAAGTGTGAATGGGCTCTAAAAGTGCTTGTGCAATGATTCCCTATAAGGGAGAGTGTTCACCTATGAGCAGTTCAATTTCATTCCGTTTCCCAAAGGCGCTGCCTGTACAATTTTTAGGGTGATTTGCCTATAATGGGAGGTGTAGGGAAATCGCAAAGCGCTTGAAAAAGTGCTTTGTATAGCGATTTCCCCATCACTTTCATGAATAAATACATTGCGGGTGAAAAAGAGTTCACCTCCGTATGTCGTCAGGAAGTGAAAAAAAAAATTGCTCTGCAAAAGCGCTGAGAAAAGCCCTTATAAAGCATAGGGACAAAATTGCTCAGTGCTTGAAAAAGCGCTGGCGATTTATAATGTGAACATAGCCCTACTCACGATAAATATATGGATTTGTGAAACTCAGATCATATTTGCAACACCTACATGCTACAGTCATATGATTTGAGTAAATCTCCTAAACCTGGTATGCACTGCCTACACATTACATTTTACCCACTTCGCTACCTTCAGTCATTTTTTTGCCTTTGGGAGTGTTACATTTCCACAGCTTATAATTCTTCTCTACTTTTTGCGAAATAGACAATCTTGGTATTGTTTTTTTTCAGACCAGATAGGGCTTAATTGTAATGTTAAAAACATTTAATCCCACACTTTACAACAAAACAATAAATCCATAAAAACAAGATTTTGGGAAAAAAAATTCATTTTGACGCTACAAACATTTTTTTTTTGATACATTTTTTTTAACCTATTTTTTCAATGTCTCTTGGAGTGTAGAGACACCAAATTTGTGTATTTATTTCCAATTTGGTATTATTGGATGTCACAGGAAAAATTGTATATTTGGGTTTCGGAATACTAAAAATGTAAAGCACGTTTTTTTTAGCATCATATTTCATTTATAGCCGGGTTAAAAAAAGGGTACAAGACTATTGAATATCCCCCCAAAGGACCACTAGACTCCCAAAGTATTCGACAAGGGGTATAATTAGGGATTTGACCCTCTGGTCTTTTCTCAATCTTGATTGGCAAATAATTGGTAAAATTTAAAAATTCCAAGGCCCATAGGCATTCATTGGAGTCAGTTTTTCTGCATCCAGAATCCAAGTGTAGTGGAAACAGGCCCTATGATCAATTAATGGGAACTGCTTTCCTATTCATCGATCTCTGGGCAAACGGGCGCAGTACCCCCCGCGGGTGAACGCGCAATCGGCCGCAGGGGCTGCTTTTTTCATGGAGCCACTCCTATGTCCAGCATGCATTTTTGGACATAGGAGGTAAAGCTAAACTGGTTAAACAATGCAGATTGCCAAGCTGTGCTGCCGAGCCTCTGTTTCTATCAGGCGACTTTGGCAGCCGATCGACCAACCAATTCGATTATCATCATCAAATTGGTTGAAAATCGGTGCCGCCAAGTGGAGACCCGACAGATGATGCAACCAATTTCGAGCCAAAATTGGTCACGTTAGTCGATCGCGCCTGGTGCAAGATATTGGGCCGAAGTTGGTTGATCAGGTGTGCGGCGCCCGATTTTGGTACGAGCAACAAAACAACGAAACCCCCGCGGCCGTAATGTATAAATGTACTCTCCCATGTGTGCATTAATACATTACCTGTCCTGTGTCAGCCTCCACACAGTGTCGGGCGGCTTCCGTACATGCCACTGGCGCATAGCATCTAAAGTCGGCGCATAGCTTCTCCCCCCGGATGTTATGCGCACCAAGTGGATGCTGACACAGGATAGGTAATGTATAAATGCACACACGGGGTGGGCTCAGCCAATTACCTGAAATCGGACGGGAATCGGCCTGCAGTATATGGGCAGCTTTGACAAAGACAAATTTATCTCTAATCAGATTTGATTAGAGATAAATTTGTCTTTGTTGAATCTGCCCATAATCTACTGATGTATGGGCACCTTAAGGCTTTATACACACTGCAAGAGCTTTTTCAGCGCTAGTTATTTAAAAAGCTCTTGCTAATGCAGTGTTAGGGGGGATTTTTAATAAATCACATCGCTCCAGGCAGAACAAACTCATAGGATAACATTAGCAAGAGCTTTTAAAATCACAAACCGCTTAGATAAGCTCTTGCAGTGTGAACTAGCCCTAAGGGTGTGTACACATCCAATTTTGATAAACCAATCATTGGTCAATTTTACCAATTCCGTGTAGTTTGTCTAAACAATTGTTCATAGTATTCTTAATTTGTTGTCTCATACTACTGTATATGGGGGTGGTTAAAATTTACCAATCATAATTGCATGTGTGTAATACCTTTAGGCTAGGTGCACACAAACAGTGTGAAAGGCTGTGTTTTATGTCATGTTTTATGTCAATGTTGTGTGCGTTTTTAGTGCGTTTGCATTATCGTTTTATTACCGCAGATGCGTTTAAGCGTTTTGTATGCAAATCACTGGGAAGACAACAGGAAGCAGAAATACATCATAAAACTATTTTTTTCAGAAAAACGGATAGAAAAACGCATGGCAAAAACATGAAAAACACATACCATTGCGTTTCCATTGACTTTCATTATGTTACGTTTTTGATGCGTCCATGAATATTATGCAACAAAACCAGCGTTTTAAAAACACAGGTTTGAATACGCATAGAAAACAGGTTTTTATATGCGTTTTTTCCTTGTGTCCCATAGACTTTTATTAGCAGCAGAAACGGCGTTTTTTTTTGCAATGCTAGCGTTTCTGCTATGTGTGCACCTAGCCTTAAGCCTGGTACACACTTTCAATTATGATTGGCCAATCACTGACCCATTTTACCACCTATATGCAATATGAGAACTTACCTACTTAATCTGCTCCTGGTATTCAATATCTGTTGACCCTCATACTACATGGAGGAGATGAAATTGGTCAGCGATAAGCCAATCATAATTCAAAGTGTGTACTAGGCTTTAGGCCTGGAACCCACTAGGAGCGCTTTGTGATTTGAAAAGATCTTACTAAATGTGATTTTATAAAAATCCCCCATAGCATTGCATTAGCAAGAGCCAGGGGCGTAGCAATTGCCATAGCAACCATAGCATTGCTATGGGGCCCGCCCGAGCCCTACGTCACAGGGGGCCCGCAGCCTCAAGGACCTGGAGGGGTGGCAGCATGAGGGGAGAGCTTGGTGGCACGTCTGTGCCCCAGTCCAGCACTGAATATTCTATGTATGCAGGCGGCGGGCAGCGGGCAGCAGATACATACCTTCCGTGCACTCCACCGATGCTCCTCTCTCTAGCCTCTGACGCGACTTCCTGTTTATACCAGAAGTCGCGTCCCTGTCACTCACTACCTAACCTGGGGGTCCCTGTCACTCACTACCTAACCTGGGGGTCCCTGTCACTCACTACCTAACTGGGGATCCCTGTCACTCACTACCTAACCTGGGGGGCGCCTGTCACTCACTACCTAAACTGGGGCTCCTATCACTACATACACTGCGGGGTCCCTGTCACTACATGAACTGGGGGGTCCCTGTCACTACTTACACTGGGGGGCTCCTGTCACTGCCTGAACTGGGGGGCTCCTGTCACTGCCTGAACTGGGGGGCTCCTGTCACTACCTAAACTGGGGGACTCCAGGCGCTACCTTAACTAGGGGGCACCTGTCACTACCTAAACTATCCAGGCCAGCCAGCCCAGCATCACTACCAGCCAACCAGCCCAGAATCACTGTCAAAAAGGCCACAGCATCACCACTAGTCAGGCCAGCATTTACTTCAACTAGCCAAGCACAGCCCAGCATCACCGCCAGCCAGCCCAGCCACAGCATCACCGCCAGCCAGCCCAGCCACAGCATCACCGCCAGCCAACCCAGCCACAGCATCACTGCCAACCCAGCCACAGCATCGGCCACAGCATCACCGCCAGCCAAGCCACAGCATCACTGCCAGGTCTTTCAGCCCACACATCATCCCCAAACCAGCCAAAAAAAGTATTGCCAGGCACAGCAGCCAGTACAGGAGAATTCAGAAGCCAGGTGAGAGGTGTCTACCATATTAAGGGGGCATTCTGCCTATTTATGTGAAATGCTGTCTATTTATGTGCCTCATGACTGCTGAATTTGTCTTGTTGGGGGCCTCATGATTGCTGAATTTGTCATGTTGGGGGCCTCATGATTGCTGAATTTGTCATGTTGGGGGCCTCATGATTGCTGAATTTGTCTTGTTGGGGGTCACATGATTGCTAACTGCGAGACTATGGGAAAAGCTGAATCATCATCATATGAGACAATAGCATTAAACCTACCTTTTTAGCTTTTTAAAACAGAAAATAAAACTGGGAGGTTCTAAAAAAAATGAAAATATATATATTTTCAGGAGTATGAAGAATAAAATTATTTATCTTCACAGTTTATTTTCAACTTGGATTTTCCATAATGTTCATGTATGAGTTAAAACGTTTGTACAGTATTTAGTTTAAATTGCTGTTTCCACAGGGGGGCCCAGTGATTTCTAGTTACGCCCCTGACTACTACCTAAACTGGGGACACCTATAGACCTGGCTACTTATACTGTACTTAGAGGGGCGTGGGAATGTTGGGGTGGAGGGTCCTGGAGGAATGTTTGGGTGGGAGGTCCGAGGTCCGTGGGGTTAGAAGGTCATGGGGGGGGGGCATAAAATTTTTTTTGCTATGGGGCCCAGTCATTTCTAGCTACGCTCCTTGCAAGAGCTTTTTCAAATCACTGGCACTTTGAAAAACTTGCTGATGGGTTTGAACCCTTAGCCCTGAACAAGCGTGCAGATCAGGGGATTCTTACTGTTTGTTTCAGGAGTGTGGTTCAGAAACTATTGCAGCCAAAGAGATCAGGACTGCTACGCAACTGGTATTGTTTAAAAGGAAATAAATATGGCAGCCACCATATCCCTCTCCGTTCAGGTGTACTTTAAACGTCTACATTTCTGCATAAAAAAGGAACAAACTCTGCAAAAATAAACAGTGGATTAGCATATTTCAAACCTTAGAAGGCCTGCAAAGTACTTCTATTCAGCAATGAACGTGCAGCTTTTAAGACATACCTGCAATTCTATTTAGAGTCACCCAGTAATGTTCATCAGGGCTGTAGGTGTCCTTAGACCATTTCAGCAGATCTACAGCCCTCTGATCCTCTAGTACAAATTTAGTGAACTCTCTAGTCAGTGCAACATAAGCAGTACCAAAATAAATAGTGATATTGTGAGGAGGAGGCGGCTTTAGGGTATTGGTCCTTCGTACGTTGGAATGTACAATGTCCTCTCGATGGACATATTTTGTCCTGGGAATGGCGTGATTGGGGGGCAGCACCCCAGGCGTGATATTCTTCCCTTTAAAAGTTTTCAAGTGTTGTACGATTTCTTTGTTTGTCTTTAATGGGAAGTCCTGTCCACACATATTGATCACATACTTCCATTGGACCTCTGATTGCAGCAGGTCCTTCATGCAGTTCAGATCAGCCTGGAGTCTCGATATTCCAGCATACACCACAGGCTCCATTTTCGAGGCGAGAAACACATTAGGAAAACAATCTGCCAAATCAGTGACAGCCTGTAGATAACCTGCTGTTGCCTTTTCGTCCACATGGATGCAGTAAACGTTTTGTGGCATATAGATGGCCCTGAACAGTCTCTCAAATGTGTCAAATTCCTTATGTACTATGATCACATAAGCTAGAGGAAAGGCGGCTTCTTCCCTAGAAAGAGGAGCGTTGATATAATGGTTCTGCATTTTGTATCCATCCTCACATTTCACTTTCTTTATCGAGGTTGGTAAAGAATTCACCCAAGTGAATGATTTCTTATTTCTGGTCAATGAGTCACAGACGTTACCCAGTGCCGTGGCCTCCTGGGAAAACTGCAGTCTTTGTAAATTGATGAATCCATTCAACTGACTGAAATTGCATAGAAACAAAAGCACAAGTCCCAGGGCAAGTACAAAGAACAGAACATGGACATAACGAGTCATCCTCTTCAGGCTCTTTCAGACATAAAGAGCTTACCGTAGCTCATGTTGGAGTAGCTGTGTGTTCCAGTCATGTCTGCTTCCCCACTGCATGTGTGAAGGATGTTTATCAGCCGAATTACTGCTTGCTGTTTCCTCTTGCTTTCACATTGCCCATGCTCCACCTGGCACTGGCTGCTGCATATCAATGCATCAGACCTGTGATTGGATCACAAAATACCAATGACAGACTGATCTTTCCTCTTAGTTCCTAGTTCCTTTCCTCTCCCACCAACACTTTCCTCTTAGTGATGCAATAAAATCATTTACAGCCAAAATAATTTGCTCCACTGATTTCTGACTGTACACTTGGTGCATAGAAACAATCGAAGATTAACTGAGAAATGTGCTATGCAAATATTAATGGTTTAGTCATAAAAACAAATATTAAGGGCGCTACATACTACAGTGGAACATTAAATAGATTTTGAACAATCTTATCAGTTTATCAGACCTAACCAAGATTTTTTTTTTTTTAAAGGACACCTGAAATATGAGGGATATGGAAGCTGCCATATTTATTTCCTTTTAAACAACACCAGTTGCCTGGCTGTCCTGCTAATCCTCTGCCTCTAAAGCCTGGTACATAATTTCAGTTATGATTTGCCAATCATAATTGAAATTGTGTACCAGGCTTTATACTTTTAGCCAAAGGCAAAGACCCTGAACAAGAATGCAGATCAGAGGTTTGAATCAAGTTTGACTGGATTACTTGCATACTTGTTTGAGGCTGGACACTAGCCAACAATTGTGTGCATTTTCTGAAACGCGGAAAACACCAACACCTGCAGAAGCACACATAGTGCTTCCCAATGCACAATCGCTGTCCACTGAGAGCAATGTGCGGTTCTCAGCAATGGGGGGGAAAAGCAGACACTGTTGCACTTTATCACGCAACATGTGCAATTCCCATTTCTTGCATAAACATGGCGGCATACTCATGGGTTAGGCAACGCCCCCTGACCCCTATAGGACAGACTTCTCTATAAGTATACTGAATCGCCCCCCCCCCCCCCCCCCCCTCCGCCATTCTTTTTTTCTGTCCTCAATGGACAGGTTCTCTGTGAGGTTTTTTTTTTCCCTCTTTATGTTTAACCTACCTCCTTTTTTTCTTTTTTGGAGGTACCTGCATTTTCAGCGGGTTTCTAAGCCTCTTCCTGCACTCCAGTGGCCGTATTTGTTTCCTCTTAAAGAGAGGATAAGGCCAGGATACTGCTGCTGCTCCATGCGTGCGTCCTCCGAGATCTCGCGAGAATGGCAGCGAGACTCGGGGATGCGGCCAATCAGGTGTAGTTCCTGATGCCAGAGTTAAAGATGGCGCCGGAGGTATCGCGGGAAGTCTCGCGATACACGTGACTTGCTCCCTCCTGCACGGATTGGCTAACAGGAGGACTTAACCAGGAAGCAGGGATTCCGGAAAGCTCCAGCGTGGTGTTACAGTAGCAGCGTGGGTGGCAGCATTCAGCAGCTGGTACCACGCTCCTGTGACAGGATCCCAGGATTACTGCAGATGCCCGGAGGTACACTTGTATCCTATTCGTCTTCTGAGACAGGTATGAGGAAATCTTTTATTGCTCACATGAATAAGCATGTATCCTTGCCAATGGAGGGGAGCTGAGACTTCAGGCAAAACTGTTTTACTCAGGTGATATGGAGGATTCATTACCAGGAACTTCTGCTGGGGCATCCAGGTAACAGGATACTAAATGTATCCATGACACTGGTGTGAGCACAGGGTGTGGGATATTGTTAGAGATGAGCGTAATGACGTAATTACGATTTTGCGAAATTTCGCTTAATTAGTGTAATTACGATTATGGCCGTAAGTACATAATCGTAATGAAGAAGGATTTCGCGAAATTTCGCGTAAGCGTAATTTTTCGCGTAATTTTCGCATTACAGTGGGTATTACAAAATTAATGCGTATGGCCATGCTCCCAAGCGGAAAAATTGACGCATGGATCAATGTTAGGTAGCCGCCGACTTTAAGGGTTAATAGCAAAGCCCCCTTAAATGCTAAGAGCCTCAAATTTGGAGAATATATTAAGGAGATCAGGAGGAATAAGAGGAAAAAAATTTTCAAAAAGACCTTATAGTTTTTGAGAAAATCGATGTTAAAGTTTCAAAGTAAAAATGTATACAGTTAAAAACCCGCCGACTTTAATGGTTAATAGCAAAGCCTGCTTAAAGTTTAGGAACACCAAATTCCTAGGGTATATTAAGGGGATCAGTGGGAATAAGAGGAAAAAAATTTTTTCAAAAAGACCTTATAGTTTTTGAGAAAATCGATTTTTAAGTTTCAAGGGGAAAAATGTCTTTTAAATGCGGAAAATGTCAGCTTTTTTTTGCACAGGTAACAATAGTGTATTATTTGCATAGATTCCCCCAAGTGGGAAGAGTTTTACTTACTTCGTTCTGAGTGGGGAAATATTAAAAAAAAACGACGTGGGGTCCCCCCTCCCAGACCTCTTTAACCCCTTGTCCCCCATGCAGGCTGGGATAGCCAGAATGCGGAGCACCGGCCGCGTGGGGCTCCGCACCCTGACTATACCAGCCCGCATGGTCCATGGATTGGGGGGTCGCGGAAGGGGAGGGGCAGCCAAGCTTTCCCCTCCCCCTCTGAGCCCTTGTCCGATCCAAGGACAAGGGGCTCTTCTCCACCTCCGATGGGCGGTGGAGGTGGAGGCCGCGATTTCCTGGGGGGGGGGGGTTCATGGTGGAATCTGGGAGTCCCCTTTAAAAAGGGGTCCCCCAGATGCCCACCCCCCCTCCCAGGAGAAATGAGTATAGAGGTACTTGTACCCCTTACCCATTTCCTTTAAGAGTTAAAAGTAAATAAACACACAAACACTTAGAAAAAGTATTTTAATTGAACAAAAAACATAACCACGAAAAAAGTCCTTTAATATTCTTAATTAACCAATAATACTTACCTGTCCCTTTAAATAAATGATCCCTCGCAATAGCCTCGGAAATGTTCTATCAGTTACAATGTAACAAAGTTATTACAATGTAACAACTTTGTTACATTGTAACTACGCCGCACCCGACGTCACTCGCCGCTCAGCCGTCGCAGCAATTACGCGTCCGTGCAGGACGCTAAGTCCCCGCCGGCTTCCGCTGTCCACCCCGCCCACATCTGTCACCCACATGTCACCCACATGTGGGTGACATGTGGGAGAGGCGGGGAGGGCAGCGGGAGCCGGCGGGGACTTAGCGTCCTGCACGGACCCGACAGAGCTCTGAGCTATATAGCTCACAGCTCTCTAAAGCATCTTTGTATTTGGGCTCCAAGGAGCCCCATTGGTCCTTAGCAGACCAATGGGGTTCCTTCAAATCAGAAGGAACCCCATTGGTCTGCTAAGGACCAATGGGGCTCCTTGGAGCCCAAATACAAAGATGCTTAGAGAGCTGTGAGCTATATAGCTCAGAGCTCTGTCGGGTCCGTGCGGCGGCTGAGCGGCGAGTGACGTCGGGTGCGGCGTAGTTACAATGTAACAAAGTTGTTACATTGTAATAACTTTGTTACATTGTAACTGATAGAACATTTCCGAGGCTATTGCGAGGGATCATTTATTTAAAGGGACAGGTAAGTATTAATGGTTAATTAAGAATATTAAAGGACTTTTTTTGTGGTTATGTTTTTTGTTCAATTAAAATACTTTTTCTAAGTGTTTGTGTGTTTATTTACTTTTAACTCTTAAAGGAAATGAGTAAGGGGTACAAGTACCTCTATACTCATTTCTCCTGGGAGGGGGGGTGGGCATCTGGGGGACCCCTTTTTAAAGGAGACTCCTAGATTCCACCATGAACCCCCCCCCCCAGGAAATTGCGGCCTCCACCTCCACCGCCCATCGGAGGTGGAGAAGAGCCCCTTGTCCTTGGATTGGACAAGGGCTCGGAGGGGGAGGGGAAAGCTTGGCTGCCCCTCCCCTTCCGAGACCCCCCAATCCATGTACCATGCGGGCTGGTATAGTCAGGGTGCGGAGCCCCACGCGGCCGGTGCTCCGCATTCTGGCTATCCCAGCCTGCATGGGGGACAAGGGGTTAAAGAGGTCTGGGAGGGGGGACCCCACGTCGTTTTTTTTATATTTCCCACACTCAGAACGAAGTAAGTAAAACTCTTCCCACTTGGGGGAATCTATGAAAATAATACACTATTGTTACCTGTGCAAAAAAAACTGACATTTTCCGCATTTAAAAGACATTTTTGCCCTTGAAACTTAAAAATCGATTTTCTCAAAAACTATAAGGTCTTTTTGAAAAAAAAATTTTCCTCTTATTCCCACTGATCCCCTTAATATACCCTAGGAATTTGGTGTTCCTAAACTTTAAGCAGGCTTTGCTATTAACCATTAAATGCGGCGGGTTTTTAAATGTATACATTTTTACTTTCAAACTTTAACATCGATTTTCTCAAAAACTATAAGGTCTTTTTGAAAAAAAATTTTTCCTCTTATTCCTCCTGATCTCCTTAATATATTCTCCAAATTTGAGGCTCTTAGCATTTAAGGGGGCTTTGCTATTAACCCTTAAAGTCGGCGGCTTTTTTATATTATACGGAGCGTTACGGTTTAACGCAAAATTACGGTAGCGTTTAATGCGAAATTACGGCATGAACGAAACGCGAAATTACGCGTTGAAAATTACGCTTACGGTATTTTCAATTACGATTTTAATGGCAATTACGCTACCGTAATTTCGCATCGTAATCGCAAATTTCGCATGCGTAATTATAGTAATGCGAAATTACGAAAATTTCGGCTCAACTCTAGATATTGTATGTTCCTATAGTTCACCTGGTTGCTGGGCAGTATCCTAAAAAGAGTGCTTTCTCTTTTGGAGTTACTAATAAATGTTACTTTAGACTGTAAGTAACCTGTCCATTGTCCGGCCATTTTTTTCAGAAGGGAGGTGAGTCCACCCACTTCCCCCTTTTTAACAATTTTAACTAATTTTATTCTGCTTGGCGCCTCTGTTATCATATTTCAATATCATCTAGTCCACCCTTGGTGGAGGGGTGTATCCCCCTTTTTCTCCTATCTACAGAGAGCGACTTTTTAACCTGAGCGGGGTCAGGTTACAATTCTCCCCGCCGGCCTTTCCAGTGGTTGCCTTTGTGGCGACCCACCCTTGTGAGTATAATCATCTCATTTATTCACAACAGACCTCTCCATATTAACATACTGCACCATAGTGGGCTCTCGGTTTCTCCCCCATTTCCTGCTTTCTCTCTCTGTATTTTATTTGGATTTTTTTAGTGAAAACACCATATTTTGTTTCTTTTGTGTTTTCACAGTCCGGATGAGAGAGAAGAAAGACTTATGGTCGCTAAAGGCATCCGGTCCTTACCTGATAAACCTGAGCCTCGCTCTCAAGACAGTTATCAGCTTTATCTGCGATCAAGCTTACCTAGAAGAAGTTCTCCTAATATGGACTATGACTATAGGAGGAACTCTGCTAGAAACTAGAAAATTGAATACTTACCTTCCGTAATTTTCTTTTCTTGTATAAACAATGGCGGCATACTCATGGGTTAGGCCACGCCCCCTGACCCCTATAGGACAGACTTCTCTAAAAGTATACTGAATCGCCCCCCCCCCCCCTCCGCCATTCTTTGTATAAATCAGTCCTCGAATGGACAGAAGGGTGGGATTCGTATGCCGCCATTGTTTATACAAGAAAAGAAAATTACGGAAGGTAAGTTTTCAATTTTCTAGTTTCTTGCATAAACATGGCGGCATACTCATCGGATGTACCAAAATAACAACAAGAGAGGGAAGTAATGATTGCAGTAAACACACTAATTTATTTACAATTTGCCGACAATACAGCCTTTCCAAACGATAAAGATGATAAAGAAGCAGGATCAATACAATAATGTGACATAAATGTATTAACAGAGGACCAGCTGGCCGCCTTACAAATTGTGTCCATAGAGACTTTAGAGAAACAAGCATATGAGGCTGCCATTCCTCATGTTGAATGTGCTTTAATCTCTTGGGGTATTGGTAGACCCTTTAGTTAATAGCTCCTTTGAATCACCTTCACCAAACAGGCAGATAAAGTCCTTGCAGTGACTTTTTTACCTTTGTTAACCCCTTGGTAGTTTACAAACAGATGATCCGAAGATCTAAATGGGGCTGTGATTGCTAAGTATGCTTTTAATGCTCTACCTACATCCAGTGGGTGATTATCTCCATCAACCGCAAATGTAGGAAGTGTTAACTCTTGATTGATGTGGAAAGTTGAGGCTACTTTCGGTATATATGAAAGAACCGGTCTCAGCACTACTCTGTCTGGAAAGAATCCCAGCAATCTTCCTGAACAGCCGAGAGCCTGAATATCGGACACCCTTTTAGCAGATGAAATTGCTGTTAGGAACAATGTTTTTAAAGTTGTGTCTTGTAAAGAGGCTGTTTCCACCGGGTGAAATGGAGACGAAGACAACGCCTCTAATACTATACATAAGTCCCATTTGGGAAAAAACGGCTTTCTCGGTGGACGAATTTTCATCACCGCTTTTAAGAATTGTATTATTAATGGATGATGTGCCCATTTTAAACCTGTCAAAGCAGACAGTGCTGAAACTTGTACTCTTAGTGCTGAGAGACTTAACGACTTCTCTACTCCTGTTTGAAGAAAGTCCAGTATGTTCCCTACAGATGGAGATAGCTTATCAAAGTTATATTTTGTTGCATGGTCATCAAATTTTTCCCAGATTTTATAGAATGTCCAATTTGTTGAAGGTTTTCTAGCCTTGAGAAGTGTTTCTACAACTTTATTTCAACAGCCTTGACCTAAATATGCCTGCCTCTCAGTTTCCAGGCTGTCAAATGGAGAGTCTCCACTTCTGGGTAAAGAAGATTTTCCTGGTACAGAAGGTCGTGCCGGAGTGGCAGAGGTATCGGTTCTATTATGCTTAGTTCCATGGCTAATGCAAACCAGGGCCTCCGAGGCCAAAACGGCATTATAGTTATGATCGTGGAGGACTCCTTTAATACTTTCTGGAGAAATCTCGGAATCATCGGGAATGGTGGGAAAGCATACCCCATTTTGAAGTTCCACTTCTGTGTTAGACAATCCGCTCCCATCGACTGGGGATGGGGATATCTCGTGAAAAACTTTGATATTTTCGAGTTCTTTGGAGTCGCCCAAAGATCTATCTCCGGCATTTCCCATTTTCGACTATTAAAGTGAATACTTGATTGTTCAACTGCCATTCGTTTGGGTCCGCAAAATTCCTGCTCAAGCGATCTGCTACGATATTTCTGTCTCCTGGCAGGTAGGTGGCTGAAAGATTGAATACATACTTTTGAGCCCATCTCATTATTTTGCTTGTCTCTTGTAAGAGGGTTAGACTCCGAGTACCTCCTTGCCGCCTTATGTAGGTTACAGCTGTAACATTGTGTATTCTTAGTAGAACATTTTTCCCCTGTATCAGAAAGTGAAAGGATCTTAACGCCATGTAAGCTGCCCTTAGTTCCAAGACACTGGAAGGGACATATCTCTGTTGGGTGATCCATTTGTCTTGGATGAAGATGTTGTTGCAATGAGCCCCCCAGCCTACTATACTCGCATCCGACGTGATCAGAACTGGATCTGAAGGCTGGATCTGATGACAGTTCAATAAGTGACTCTTGCATTTCCACCATACTAGGGACGACTTTACCTCTCTCATGAGAGACAGTGGTTGATTCAAACTTCTTCTGTTCCACTTCCTTAGAAAGAAGTTCTGAAGTACTCTCATGTGCCAATGGGCCCATCTCACCATTGGAATCGTCGACGACAATGTCCCCAGAAGACTCATGCAGCTTCTGGCAGATAACTGACGGGACTGAAGAACTTGCTCCACTTTCTGTACAATTGCGTCTATTTTTTGATTTGGTAAAAGTATTTTGTTTTCCGTTGTTTTGAATTTGGCCCCTAAAAACACCATATCTTGTGACGGGACAAGTTGACTTTTTTTCAGGTTTATTAGCCATCCTAAGGACTTCAACGTGTCTAACAATGTCCTCTGGTGATTGAGCAGAATAGTTTTGTCTTGGTTTAGGAGGAGTATATTGTCTAAATAGTGAAACGTTCTTAAACCTTGAGCTCTGAGGAATGCTATGACTGGTAACAAAATCTTTGTGAACGTCCTCGGTGCTGTAGATATCCCGAATGGTAGTGATTGAAACTGGTAATGTTTTTCTTGTACTGCAAAACGAAGAAATTTTTGAAACTTTTGATTTATGGGAACATGGAGATATGCATCGGCTAGATCTATAGAGGTCATCCAGTCGATCACTTGTATCATAGGAGTTATTGACTGCAGGGACTCCATTTTGAAGTGGCTCACTTTTATGTAACGATTTAGAAATTTTAAATCCAGAACTGGCCTCCAGTCCCCTGTTGCTTTTGGCTCTAAGAATAGAGGCGAATAGATCCCTTTGAATCTTTGATGATTTGGCACTTCTATCACTGCTTCTGCTGACTTCAGAGAATGCACATAATTCATTAACACCTGTTGTTTCATTCTGTTTCCTGGTATATTTGTTAATACAAATCTGCTTGTTGGAGGCCTCCTTTTGAATCTACACATGTGGCCTTGTTTTATTGTCTTCAGGACCCAAGTATCCTCCAAGATTTCCACCCAAGATTTCCAGTAGTGGCGAAACCTTGCCCCTACCGGAGTCTCTCGAGTGGGCGCACCCTCAAAAAGACTTTTTATTTTGCTGAGAGGAAATTGTAGACTTATTTTTATTATTCCTGATGAAAGAAGATTGAGTACCCCTCCAGTTCTTATGAAACTGCTTTCCTGGTCTGTATGATTTAGCTTGCTGAAACCTATTTGATCTTTTTGGACCCTGCTGTCTATAGTTTTGTTGCTTCTTGTCCTGTGGGATAAGACCTGTTTTCCCCCCTGAAACCATGGAGATAGCCTTGTCCATGACAGGGCCGAAAAGGTGGACACCATCATACGGAATCTTGCACTAATTATTCCTTGATGCCTGGTCTGCGGACCAGGGTTTTAACCAGAGGGCTCGCTTTGTGGTGACATTATGCAATATTGATCTTGCTGATGACCTTATCACGTCTATTGCTGCTTCTCCTACAAAGTCCCCTGAAAGCTTTAACTCCTCTAGTGCTTTAATGATGGTTTGTTTATCTGTGTCTGAGTTTAACATCATCTCTACATTCTCCACCCATATTTTGATGGCTTTTGTCAATGAAGTCAAGGCTACTGCTGGCTTACAGGAAGCCCCTGAAGCTAAAAAGGCCTTTTTCATATCCATGTCAATTTTCCTGTCCAATGGGTCTTTGAAAAGTACGGCATCATCCATTGGCAAGGATACATGTTTGGCCAGTCTCATTATAGAAGCATCTACCATGGGGGCTGTCTCAATCAATTTTGCTTCCTCATCTTTCAATGGATACAGTTTTGAGAACCTGTTGGATAAAGAAGGCTTTCTGTCTTGTCTAGACCACTCTTTTAGTACAAAATCCTTAATTATTTTCATAAAGGGAAAGGATTTAGGTTGAGTTTGAAGGTGCGGATAATACTTATCCGGTTCCTGATTTGAATCCTCTTCTTCCTGCCAATCAATTGCTGTTTTTATTGCTGCCACAAAAGCAGGCACTAATGCAAAATCAAAACCTATAGGAGGCATATCAACTTGAGACACCGCATCATCTGTTTGTACTGGTGGTGCTGGTGCTGTATTAGATTGTGTGGCAGACATTTTTTGAAAAGTGTCCTGAACCACCTGCTGTATAAAAGATAATACGTGTTCATTATCCTTATCTTTGTCTCTGGCCAGCTCTGTAAAACAGGATTCGCATACTTTTTTTACCAGGTATAGCCGGTTGTGCACAAGACCAACATAGATTAGGGTCTGTTTTTTTGTGACGAACCAAGTCTTCTGAGTCAGAGGACTGGGATCTAGCTTGCTGACGCCTTTGCGGAGAATGATTTGCATAGCGATACCTCCTCGGAGAGAAATGGTAAGAGTCATATTTGTCATATGAAGGTGGACGTCTGTATGATCGTCTCAAATCATATTGATAGTCATTATATCTCCTAGGAGACCTGTCTCTGAACTCGCTATAACGGCTCCTCCCTGAACGTTGTTCTGGTGTGTGCCTTCTGTAATCAATATTTCTAGCAGAGTTCCTCCTATAGTCATAGTCCATATTAGGAGCAGTGGCGTAGCTAAGGAGCTGTGGGCCCCGATGCAGGTTTTACAATGGGGCCCCCCAAGCACTCTATACATAACAATTGATACGGGACACCAAAACCTGCCAATGGCAACTACAGTGTCAGAGGTGCAAGGAGGGGATGGCAAACAGTTTGTTAATGATTACTACTATTCAAAGTATCTATAGAAGTGATTATTATGAGCACAGGACCGATAGAGAGCTAATACTGTAGTTGAGGGAGGGCCCTCCGGGGCCCCTCTGGCCCAAGGGCCCCGATGCGGTCGCAACCTCTGCAACCCCTATTGCTATGCCTCTGATTAGGAGAACTTCTTCTAGGTAAGCTTGATCGCAGATAAAGCTGATAACTGTCTTGAGAGCGAGGCTCAGGTTTATCAGGTAAGGACTGGATGCCTTTAGCGACCATAAGTCCTTCTTCTCTCTCATCTGGACTGTGAAAACACAAAAGAAACAAAATATGGTGTTTTCACACAAAAAATCGGAATAAAATACAGAGAGAGAAAGCACTCTTTTTAGGATACTGCCCAGCAACCAGGTGAACTATAGGAACATACAATATCCCACACCCTGTGCTCACACCAGTGTCATGGATACATTTAGTATCCTGTTACCTGGATGCCCCAGCAGAAGTTCCTGGTAATGAATCCTCCATATCACCTG
Source organism: Hyperolius riggenbachi (assembly GCF_040937935.1). NCBI lineage: Eukaryota > Metazoa > Chordata > Amphibia > Anura > Hyperoliidae > Hyperolius > Hyperolius riggenbachi. Next base: position 265,645,719 of record NC_090650.1, on the reverse strand, counting down.
AGTAAAACAGTTTTGCCTGAAGTCTCAGCTCCCCTCCATTGGCAAGGATACATGCTTATTCATGTGAGCAATAAAAGATTTCCTCATACCTGTCTCAGAAGACGAATAGGATACAAGTGTACCTCCGGGCATCTGCAGTAATCCTGGGATCCTGTCACAGGAGCGTGGTACCAGCTGCTGAATGCTGCCACCCACGCTGCTACTGTAACACCACGCTGGACGCTTTCCGGAATCCCTGCTTCCTGGTTAAGTCCTCCTGTTAGCCAATCCGTGCAGGAGGGAGCTAGTCACGTGTATCGCGAGACTTCCCGCGATACCTCCGGCGCCATCTTTAATTCTGGCATCAGGAACTCGCCTGATTGGCCGCATCCCTGAGTCTCGCTGCCATTCTCGCGAGATCTCGGAGGATGCACGCATGGAGCAGCAGCAGTATCCTGGCCTTATCCTCTCTTTAAGAGGAAACAAATACGGCCACTGGAGTGCGGGAAGAGGCTTAGAAACCCGCTGAAAATGCAGGTACCTCCAAAAAAGAAAAAAAGGAGGTAGGTTAAACATAAAGAGGGAAAAAAAAAACCTCAGAGAACCTGTCCATTGAGGACAGAAAAAAAGAATGGCGGAGGGGGGGGGGGGGGGGCGATTCAGTATACTTATAGAGAAGTCTATCCTATAGGGGTCAGGGGGCGTGGCCTAACCCATGAGTATGCCGCCATGTTTATGCAAGAAATATTGATTACAGAAGGCACACACCAGAACAACGTTCAGGGAGGAGCCGTTATAGCGAGTTCAGAGACAGGTCTCCTAGGAGATATAATGACTATCAATATGATTTGAGACGATCATACAGACGTCCACCTTCATATGACAAGTATGACTCTTACCATTTCTCTCCGAGGAGGTATCGCTATGCAAATCATTCTCCGCAAAGGCGTCAGCAAGCTAGATCCCAGTCCTCTGACTCAGAAGACTTGGTTCGTCACAAAAAAACAGACCCTAATCTATGTTGGTCTTGTGCACAACCGGCTATACCTGGTAAAAAAAAGTATGCGAATCCTGTTTTACAGAGCTGGCCAGAGATAAAGATAAGGATAATGAACAAGTATTATCTTTTATACAGCAGGCGGTTCAGGACACTTTTCAAAAAATGTCTGCCACACAATCTAATACAGCACCAGCACCACCAGTACAAACAGATGATGCGGTGTCTCAAGTTGATATGCCTCCTATAGGTTTTGATTTTGCATTAGTGCCTGCTTTTGTGGCAGCAATAAAAACAGCAATTGATTGGCAGGAAGAAGAGGATTCAAATCAGGAACCGGATAAGTATTATCCGCACCTTCAAACTCAACCTAAATCCTTTCCCTTTATGAAAATAATTAAAGAGACTCCGTAACAAAAATTGCATCCGGTTTTTTATCATCCTACAAGTTCCAAAAGCTATTCTAATGTGTTCTGGCTTACTGCAGCACGTTCTACTATCACCATCTCTGTAATAAATCAACTTATCTCTCTCTTGTCAGCCTTGTCAGCCTATGTCTGGAAGGCTGCCAAGTTCTTCAGTGTTGTGGTTCTGCTATGAACTCACCCTTCCAGGCCCCTCTCTGCACACTGCCTGTGTGTTATTTAGATTAGAGCAGCTTCTCTCTTCTCTCTTATCTTTTACAAGCTGGATAAATCGTCCTCTGAGCTGGCTGGGCTTTCACATACTGAGGAATTACAAACAAGGGCAAAGCTGTTTGCAGAAAGAAAAGAGCAGCCTGAAACTTCAGTGCATGGGGGAAAGAAACACACAAATGATCTCTTGAGATTCAAAAGGAATGCTGTATACAGCCTGCTTGTGTATGGATGTATTTTCTATGTGTGGACATACTGTACATCAACCTACTTCCTGTTTTGGTGGCCATTTTGTTTGTTTACAAACAAACTTTTAAAAACTGTTTTTAACCACTTTTAATGCGGCGAGGAGCGGCGAAATTGTGACAGAGGGTAATAGGAGATGTCCCCTAACGCACTGGTATGTTTACTTTTGAGCAATTTTAACAATACAGATTCTCTTTAAGGATGTTATTCTAAAAGAGTGGTCTAGACAAGACAAAAAGCCTTCTTTATCCAACAGGTTCTCAAAACTGTATCCATTGAAAGATGAGGAAGCAAAATTGATTGAGACAGCCCCCATGGTAGATGCTTCTATAATGAGACTGGCCAAACATGTAACCTTGCCAATGGATGATGCCGTACTTTTCAAAGACCCATTGGACAGGAAAATTGACATGGATATGAAAAAGGCCTTTTTAGCTTCAGGGGCTGCCTGTAAGCCAGCAGTAGCCTTGACTTCATTGGCAAAAGCCATCAAAATATGGGTGGAGAATGTAGAGATGATGTTAAACTCAGACACAGATATACAAACCATCATTAAAGCACTAGAGGAGTTAAAGCTTTCAGGGGACTTTGTAGGAGAAGCAGCAATAGACGTGATAAGGTCATCAGCAAGATCAATGTTGCATAATGTCACCACAAAGCGAGCCCTCTGGTTAAAACCCTGGTCCGCAGACCAGGCATCAAGGAATAATTAGTGCAAGATTCCGTATGATGGTGTCCACCTTTTCCAGGGCCTGTCATGGGCAAGGCTATCTCCATGGTTTCAGGGGGGAAAACAGGTCTTATCCCACAGGACAAGAAGCAACAAAACTATAGACAGCAGGGTCCAAAAAGATCAAATAGGTTTTAGCAAGCTAAATCATACAGACCAGGAAAGTAGTTTCATAAGAACTGGAGGGGTACTCAATCTTCTTTCATCAGGAATAATAAAAATAAGTCTACAATTTCCTCTCAGCAAAATAAAGTCTCTTTAAGGATGCGCCCACTCGAGAGACTCCGGTAGGGGCAAGGCTTCGCCACTACTGGAAATCTTGGGTGGAAATCTTGGAGGATACTTGGGTCCTGAAGACAATAAAACAAGGCCACATGTGGAGATTCAAAAGGAGGCCTCCGACAAGCAGATTTGTATTAACAAATATACCAAGAAACAGAATGAAACGACAGGTGTTAATGAATTATGTGCATTCTCTGAAGTCAGCAGAAGCAGTGATAGAAGTGCCAAATCATCAAAGATTCAAAGGGATCTATTCGCCTCTATTCTTAGAGCCAAAAGCAACAGGGGACTGGAGGCCAGTTCTGGATTTAAAATTTCTAAATCGTTACATAAAAGTGAGCCACTTCAAAATGGAGTCCCTGCAGTCAATAACTCTTATGATACAAGTGAACGACTGGATGACCTCTATAGATCTAGACCAGGGGTCTGCAACCTTTAAGACATAAAGAGCCACTTGGACCCGTTTCCGAAAAGAGAAAAAAACGGGGAGCTGCAAAACCATTATAAAACAAATCTAACACTGCATATATTGTTTCTTACCTTAATGCTATATACAGGATCAGATATGACCCCAATATGCACAAATTGTTAGCAGATATGACCCCAATATGCACAAATCGTTAGCAGATATGACCCCAATATGCACAATCCTTCAGCAGATATGAAAAGAAAAACCCATTTACTCATCTAGTCAGAAGACCTCCTGTCACGATCTCCTCCTGTCCCAACCTCCTTGTGGCGCGCAACTCCCACAATCCTCTTCCTTCCCGACGTCACGTCCTGCCTGCATTACACTGCAGGGCTACGGGAAAATGGCCGCCCTAAGCCCCGCACTGCACCGGTCCGGCGGCCTCTCTGATAGGCTGCCGGCCAGCGGCAGCACACGTCACACGCGAGCCGCAGCCACTGACACACACTACCTGAGCCGCGGCCTAGGAGCCGCGGCAAAGGTGAAAAAGAGCCGCATGCGGCTCTGGAGCCACGGGTTGCCTCCCCCTGATCTAGACGATGCATATCTCCATGTTCCCATAAATCAAAAGTTTCAAAAATTTCTTCGTTTTGCAGTACAAGAAAAAAAATCCAAGTTTCAATCACTACCATTCGGGATATCTACAGCACCGAGGACGTTCACAAAGATTTTGTTACCAGTCATAGCATTCCTCAGAGCTCAAGGTTTAAGAACGTTTCACTATTTAGACAATATACTCCTCCTAAACCAAGACAAAACTATTCTGCTCAATCACTAGAGGACATTGTTAGACACGTTGAAGTCCTTAGGATGACTAATAAACCTGAAAAAAAGTCAACTTGTCCCGTCACAAGATATGGTGTTTTTAGGGGCCAGATTCAAAACAACGGAAAACAAAATACTTTTACCAAATCAAAAAATAGACGCAATTGTACAGAAAGTGGAGCAAGTTCTTCAGTCCCGTCAGTTATCTGCCAGAAGCTGCATGAGTCTTCTGGGGACATTGTCGTCGACGATTCCAATGGTGAGATGGGCCCATTGGCACATGAGTGTACTTCAGAACTTCTTTCTGAGGAAGTGGAACAGAAGAAGTTTGAATCAACCACTGTCTCTCACGAAAGAGGTAAAGTCGCCCTAGTATGGTGGAAATGCAAGAGTCACTTATTGAACTGTCATCAGATCCAGCCTTCAGATCTAGTTCTGATCACGTCGGACAGGGACGGATCTAGGGGGGGCAAGCGGGTATCTTGCCCAGGCGCAGTTTGTTGAACTCTTAAAAAGGCGGCAAAATGAATGGCAGTTTAGGCGCCAAAACCTGACCTTTAGGCGCCAAAACCTGACCTTGCCCCAGGCGCAACTTGGTCTTGATCCGTCCCTGACGTCGGATGCGAGTATAGTAGGCTGGGGGGCTCATTGCAACAACATCTTCATCCAAGACAAATGGATCACCCAACAGAGATATGTCCCTTCCAATGTCTTGGAACTAAGGGCAGCTTACATGGCGTTAAGATCCTTTCACTTTCTGATACAGGGGAAAAATGTTCTACTAAGAATAGACAATGTTACAGCTGTAACCTACATAAGGCGGCAAGGAGGTACTCGGAGTCTAACCCTCTTACAAGAGACAAGCAAAATAATGAGATGGGCTCAAAAGTATGTATTCAATCTTTCAGCCACCTACCTGCCAGGAGACAGAAATATCGTAGCAGATTGCTTGAGCAGGAATTTTGCGGACCCAAACGAATGGCAGTTGAACAATCAAGTATTCACTTTAATAGTCGAAAAATGGGGAATGCCGGAGATAGATCTTTGGGCGACTCCAAAGAACTCGAAAATATCAAAGTTTTTCACAAGATATCCCCATCCCCAGTCGATGGGAGCGGATTGTCTAACACAGAAGTGGAACTTCAAAATGGGGTATGCTTTCCCACTATTCCCGATGATTCCGAGATTTCTCCAGAAAGTATTAAAGGAGTCCTCCACGATCATAACTATAATGCCGTTTTGGCCTCGGAGGCCCTGGTTTGCATTAGCCATGGAACTTAGCATAGTAGAACCGATACCTTTGCCACTCCGGCACGGCCTTCTGTACCAGGAAAATCTTCTTTACCCAGAGGTGAAGACTCTGCATTTGACAGCCTGGAAACTGAGAGGCAGGCATATTTAGGTCAAGGCTGTTGAAATAAAGTTGTAGAAACACTTCTCAAGGCTAGAAAACCTTCAACAAATCGGACAAACTATAAAATCTGGGAAAAATTTGATGACCATGCAACAAAATATAACTTTGATAAGCTATCTCCATCTATAGGGAACATACTGGACTTTCTTCAAACAGGAGTAGAGAAGTCTTTTCTCTAGGGTTGGAGGGCGCTTATGTAAGTAGTTTTGGGAGTCTCTAATCTTACCCTGCAGCAGACCTGGTATAGTTGGGGGACCCACTCACCCCATACAAAAAATATATATCACAATAAAACAAGAACCAGTCGCGCTGGGTACAGTTTGTAATGTATATCGATTCACCTCTAATAGATAATCAAGGTCATCCAATCTGGTAAAATATATATATCTCACAATTTATTCAAAATACATATAGCATATAATGTCCACTGTGGGGTTGAATAACTGATTATCACATAAATTACATTGAAACAATTTAACTGAAGCAATGCACACAGTTCAATCGCTCTGATACTTATATATATTTTCCCTAAAACCTCTATATGTCACATTCGTATCCACACAGTCATACAGACCTTCCAATGTGCAATACTAAAAAATTGAAAAAAATGAGTAAAAAATGTAAAAATATGTAGGAGGTAAAAATAGAGGATATGAAGTCTCTATAGTATATCCTCCTTTATTATGGAGGGTAAAAAATGAAAAAATAATAAATGAATGAAAAAATTATATATATTTTCTGTAAGAGAGTGTGATCACTCTAGATATGATGTAGCAGAAAAAGTTTCCTGTTGGTATTAGGATATATTGCAGCCCGTGGTTCCCACACTCTCTTACAGAAAATATATATAATTTTTTCATTCATTTATTATTTTTTCATTTTTTACCCTCCATAATAAAGGAGGATATACTATAGAGACTTCATATCCTCTATTTTTACCTCCTACATATTTTTACATTTTTTACTCATTTTTTTCAATTTTTTAGTATTGCACATTGGAAGGTCTGTATGACTGTGTGGATACGAATGTGACATATAGAGGTTTTAGGGAAAATATATATAAGTTTCAGAGCGATTGAACTGTGTGCATTGCTTCAGTTAAATTGTTTCAATGTAATTTATGTGATAATCAGTTATTCAACCCCACAGTGGACATTATATGCTATATGTATTTTGAATAAATTGTGAGATATATATATTTTACCAGATTGGATGACCTTGATTATCTATTAGAGGTGAATCGATATACATTACAAACTGTACCTAGCGCGACTGGTTCTTGTTTTATAGGAGTAGAGAAGTCGTTAAGTCTCTCAGCACTAAAGGTAGCCATACACTGGTCGATTTGCCATCAGATTCGACCAACAGATAGATCCCTCTCTGACAGGCACGTGCACAGGGGGGTGCTCTGGGTGCCCAGGCACCCCCCTTTTTAAAATCTTCAAAAAAGGCCCCTCTCGCCGTGCAAAATAAGCGCCGCCCCCGACCGCGATAAGCCCCGCCCACCTACGGGAAGCTCCGCCCCTGCCTGAGACACTTTCAAGTGAAAAGGCCCAGACAGGAATCCTAATGTGGCTTACTGACCTCTCCCTCCACCTAGGACCCATACTGACCTCTACCTCCCCCAGCACCCATAGTGACCTCTCCCTCCACCTAGTACCCCGTGACCACTCCCTACCCAGTACCCACAGTGACATCTCCCTTCACCTAGCACCCACAGTGACCTCTCTCTTTTACCCAGCACCCACAGTGACCTCTCCCTCCACCTAGCACCCACAGTGACCTCTCCCTCCACCTAGCACCCACAGTGACCTCTCTCTCTTACCCAGCACCCACAGTGACCTCTCCCTCCACTTAGCACCCACAGTGACCTCTCCCTCCACCTGGGACCCATAGTGACCTCTCCCTCCCCAGCACCCACAGTGACCTCTCCCTCCACCTAGCACCCACAGTGACCTCTCTCTTACCCAGCACCCACAGTGACCTCTCCCTCCACGTGGGACCCATAGTGACCTCTCCCTCCCCAGCACCCACAGTGACCTCTCCCTCCACCTAGCACCCACAGTGACCTCTCTCTTACCCAGCACCCACAGTGACCTCTCCCTCCACCTAGCACCCACAGTGACCTCTCCCTCCACCTGGGACCCATAGTGACCTCTCCCTCCCCAGCACCCACAGTGACCTCTCCCTCCACCTAGCACCCACAGTGACCTCTCTCTTACCCAGCACCCACAGTGACCTCTGCCTCCACCTAACACCCACAGTGACCTCTCCCTCCACCTAGCACCCACAGTGACCTCTCTCTTACTCAGCACCTACAGTGACCTCTCCCTCCACCTAGCACCCACAGTGACCTCTCCCTCCACCTAGCACCCACAGTGATCTCTCCCTCCACCTGGGACCCATAGTGACCTCTCCCTCCCCAGCACCCACAGTGACCTCTCCCTCCACCTAGCACCCACAGTGACCTATCTCTTACCCAGCACCTACAGTGACCTCTCCCTCCACCTAGCCCCCACAGTGACCTCTCCCTCCACCTAGCACCCACAGTGACCTCTCCCTCCACCTAGCACCCACAGTGACCTCTCCCTCCCCCAGCACCCACAGTGATCTCTCTCTCCACCTAGCACCCACAGTGACCTCTCCCTCCACCTAGCACCCACAGTGACCTCTCCCTCCACCTGGGACCCATAGTGACCTCTCCCTCCCCAGCACCCACAGTGACCTCTCCCTCCACCTAGCACCCACAGTGACCTCTCTCTTACCCAGTACCCACAGTGACCTCTCCCTCCATGTGGGACCCATAGTGACCTCTCCCTCCCCAGCACCCACAGTGACCTCTCCCTCCACCTAGCACCCACAGTGACCTCTCTCTTACCCAGCACCCACAGTGACCTCTCCCTCCACCTAGCACCCACAGTGACCTCTCCCTCCACCTGGGACCCATAGTGACCTCTCCCTCCCCAGCACCCACAGTGACCTCTCCCTCCACCTAGCACCCACAGTGACCTCTCTCTTACCCAGCACCCACAGTGACCTCTCCCTCCACCTAGCACCCACAGTGACCTCTCCCTCCACCTGGGACCCATAGTGACCTCTCCCTCCCCAGCACCCACAGTGACCTCTCCCTCCACCTAGCACCAACAGTGACCTCTCTCTTACCCAGCACCCACAGTGACCTCTCCCTCCACCTAGCACCCACAGTGACCTCTCCCTCCACCTAGCACCCACAGTGATCTCTCCCTCCACCTGGGACCCATAGTGACCTCTCCCTCCCCAGCACCCACAGTGACCTCTCCCTTCCCCAGCACCCACAGTGACCTCTCCCTCCACCTAGCACCCACAGTGACCTCTCCCTCCCCCAGCACCCACAGTGACCTCTCCCTCCCCCAGCACCCACAGTGACCTCTCCCTCCACCTAGCACCCACAGTGACCTCTCCCTCCCCCAGCACCCACAGTGATCTCTCTCTCTCCACCTAGCACCCACAGTGACCTTTCTCTTACCCAGCACCCACAGTGACCTCTCCCTCCACCTGGGACCCATAGTGACCTCTCCCTCCCCAGCACCCACAGTGACCTCTCCCTCCACCTAGCACCTACAGTGACCTCTCTCTTACCCAGCACCCACAGTGACCTCTCTCTCCACCTAGCACCCACAGTGACCTCTCCCTCCACCTAGCACCCACAGTGACCTCCCTCCACCTAGCACCCACAGTGATCTCTCCCTCCACCTGGGACCCATAGTGACCTCTCCCTCCCCAGCACCCACAGTGACCTCTCCCTTCCCCAGCACCCACAGTGACCTCTCCCTCCACCTAGCACCCACAGTGACCTCTCCCTCCCCCAGCACCCACAGTGACCTCTCCCTCCCCCAGCACCCACAGTGACCTCTCCCTCCACCTAGCACCCACAGTGATCTCTACCTCCACCTAGGACCCATAGTGACATCTCCCTCCCCAGCTCTAGCAGTGATCCTGCCTACCCCAGAACCCACACTGACCTATCACTCCCCCAGCACCCACAGTGATTTTTCCCTCCCCCAGTGGCTACCCTCCTGTCCCCTGCAGCACCCACAGGGACCTCCCATCCCAAAAGCAGCACCTACAGTGACCTCTCCCATTGCCAGCGCCCACAGTGGCTTCTCCCAACACCCAGCATCCACTCCCTCCTCCAGTAACCACACTGACTTCTCCCAGCACCCACAGTGGCTTACCCTTGCCCCAGCACCCACACTGACCTCTACCTCCCTTAGCAGCAACTATGCCATTCATAGCAGCACCCATAGTGACCTCCCACCCCCTGCACCCACAATGACCTCTACCTCCCGAGACCCACAGTGATCTCCCCCAAAGGACCCACAGTGACCTCCCTTTCCTCCAGCATCCATACTGACCTCTACCTTCCACAGCACCCACAGTTACTTCTCCCCCCAGCACCCACAGTGACCTACCCTTCCCCATCAACCACACTGACCTCGACCTCCCCTAGCAGCAACTATGCCATTCATAGCAGTACCCACAGTGACCTCCCACCCCCTGCACCCACAGCAATCCCACCAATATTCAGCACCCACATTACACTCAACCAGTAACCCCCACTATAGCAAGCACCCAGTACTTGCACCAAGCACCCTGCACCCAATACTCACATGCGGCCTCAATATGGCACTTAGTACTTGCATCAAACAGCCACATGACACCCAATACCTGCACCCCTTTACCCTATAGCTGGCACCCAGTACTCAAACCTACATGGCACAGTACTTGCACCCACCTCTGACATGTCACTCACTACTCACACCTGCACACAGCGTCCACATGGCACCCACTCACATAACCAGTACTAGCACCCGAAGTACCTGCACTCAGAACCCACGTGACACACAACACCCACCCAGAGCTAGCACCCAGTACAGATATGGCACCAAGTATTTGCACCTATGTGATACCCAGTACCTGCACCCAACACCCACATGTTTCATCTACAGTAGTTCCAGTTGCACTAAGCCTCCACTTTGTGCCCAGCACCCACACCAAGCACTCACATATGACATCCAGTACTTACAAACTGGACCTTGGTAACCAAAGCAGCTTGACACACTTTACTTTGGCATCTCGGCACCCACTGCAACTTACCACAAAGTGAAGCTTTGTGTCTTACCATCTACTGCATCTTGGCACCCACTGCACCTTGGCACTTACTGCAGTTTTGCATCTACTAATGCTTAGCAACCACTGCATATTGGTAAACACTTGTTTGCCTGAAAAGAGGCTTGGGTGCTGATCAAGAGGGACAGAGGTCCCAATAATGAAAGGTGAGTCTGTGCCTCCAAAGTGGGCTCCACTGTGCCCACTCTAACCCACAGTGGGCACCTATCACTGCTGATTTGAGGGTGGTAGCACCAAAAGAGTTGGAAGGAGACACAAAGTCTGCCTGATACTGCTATAAAGGTGTGTGTGTGTGTGTGTGTGTGTGTGGGGGGGGGGGGGGTTAAGACTGCCTTATTGCTTTCTGGAGAGGAGGTATTACATACACAATTTAACACGATTTATCGATTTCAAATTTGAGCACGACACCCTTGAGGATCTTCTGCATGGCCCTGCCCCTTCCTGCAGCACCCACACTGACCTCTACTTTTCCCATCAGCCACCCCTTCCCCTCATAGCTGGCAACCAGTACTCACAGTCACATGACACCAAGTATCTGCACCCAGGCCTAAAATTGCACCCAGTACTCACACCTGCACACGGCACCCACTATCTGCACCAAGTATCCACTTAACCCGTACCCGCACCCAAAGTACCTGCATTCAAAACCTAGTACAGGCATGTCACCAAGTATTCGCACCCATGTCACACCCGGTACCTGCACCCAGCACCCACATGACATCCAGTACATGCACCCAGATAGAGTGACCAGATTTTTGTGGGTCCAACCTGGGACAGGGAGGGGGGGCGCGCGGGGGGGGGGGGCGGCGGCGAAAAGTGGGGAGGACTGAGGAGCGCGCCGCGATGAAGAACGGGGGGGGGGGGGGCTGCGGCGCGCGTATGGGCGTGGCCATGACATTGTGTGGGCGGAGCTAACGTAATGATGTAACAGCGAGGCATAAGAAAGCAGAAAGCAGTGTTTTCGCCATGATGTGGACAAACGAGACTTTGCATCATGGGTGTGCAGAAACTGTGTGATGCTAATAGTATACTGTAACCACAAAGCAGCAAACATAGCCATCTATGACCATTAAATAATAAATGCAGTAACAGTTACCCCGGACACCAGAAAATAAACGCAATGGGCAACATGTCAGCACAAAATAAACGCAATGCGGGCAACATGTCAGTACAAAATAAACGCAATGCGGGCAACATGTCAGTACAAAATAAACGCAATGCGGGCAACATGTCGGTACAAAATAAACGCAATGCGGGCAACATGTCAGTACAAAATAAACGCAATGCGGGCAACATGTCAGTACAAAATAAACGCAATGCGGGCAACATGTCGGTACAAAATAAACGCAATGCGGGCAACATGTCGGTACAAAATAAACGCAATGCGGGCAAACAGGTCAGTACAAATTAAACGCAATGCGGGCAAACATGTCAGTACAAAATAAATGCAATGCGGGCAACATGTCAGTACAAAATAAAACGCAATGCTGGCAAACATTTCACCTGGAAAAGAAACGCAATGCGGCAAACATTTCACCAGAAAAGAAACGCAATGCGGGCAAACATCTCACCAGAAAAGAAACGCAATGCGGGGAAACATTTCACCTGGAAAAGAAACGCAATGCGGGCAAACATTTCACCAGAAAAGAAACTCAATGCGGGCAAACATTTCACCTGGAAAAGAAACGCAATGCGGGCAAACATTTCACCTGGAAAAATAACGCAATGCGGGCAAACATTTCACCTGGAAAAGAAACGCAATGCGGGGAAACATTTCACCAGAAAAGAAACTCAATGCGGGCAAACATTTCAACAGAAAAGAAACGCAATGCGGGCAAACATTTCACCTGGAAAAGAAACGCAATGCGGGCTAACATTTCACCAGATAAGAAACGCAATGCGGGCAAACAGTTCACCTGGAAAAGAAACGCAATGCGGGCAAACATTTCACCTGGAAAAGAAACACAATGCGAGCAAACATTTCACCTGGAAAAAGAAACGCAATGCAGGCAAACATTTCACCTGGAAAAGAAACGCAATGCGGGCAAACATTTCACTTGGAAAAGAAACGCAATGCGGGCAAACATTTCACCAGAAAAGAAACGCAATGCGGGGAAACATTTCACCAGAAAAGAAACTCAATGCGGGCAAACATTTCACCAGAAAAGAAACTCAATGCGGGCAAACATTTCACCTGGAAAAGAAACGCAATGCGGGCAAACATTTCACCTGGAAAAATAACGCAATGCGGGCAAACATTTCACCTGGAAAAAAAACGCAATGCGGGGAAACATTTCACCAGAAAAGAAACTCAATGCGGGCAAACATTTCAACAGAAAAGAAACGCAATGCGGGCAAACATTTCACCTGGAAAAGAAACGCAAACGCAATGCGGGCAAACATTTCACCTGAAAAGAAACGCAATGCGGGCAAACATTTCACCTGGAAAAGAAACGCAATGCGGGCAAACATTTTGTCTGGAAAAGAAACGCAATGCGGGCAAACATTTCACCTGGAAAAGAAACACAATGCGAGCAAACATTTAACCTGAAAAAGAAACGCAATGCAGGCAAACATTTCACCAGAAAAAAAACGCAATGCGGGCAAACATTTCACCAGAAAATTAACGCAATGCGGGCAAACATTTTACCTGGAAAAGAAACGCAATGCGAGCAAACATTTCACCTGAAAAAGAAACGCAATGCAGGCAAACATTTCAACAGAAAAGAAACGCAATGCGGGCAAACATTTCACCAGAAAAGAAACGCAATGCGGGCAAACATTTCACCAGAAAAGAAACGCAATGCGGGCAAACATTTCACCAGAAAAGAAACGCAATGCGGGCAAACATTTCACCAAAAAATTAACGTAATGCGGGCAAACATTTCACCTGGAAAAGAAACGCAATGCGGGCAAACATTTCACTTGGAAAAGAAACGCAATGCGGGCAAACATTTCACCTGGAAAAGAAACGCAATGCAGGCAAACATTTCACCTGAAAAGAAACGCAATGCGGGCAAACATTTCACCTGGAAAAGAAACGCAATGCAGGCAAACATTTCACCTGGAAAAGAAACGCAATGCGAGCAAACATTTCACCTGAAAAAGAAACGCAATGCAGGCAAACATTTCACCAGAAAAGAAACGCAATGCGGGCAAACATTTCACCAGGAAATTAACGCAATGCGGGCAAACATTTCACCTGGAAAAGAAACGCAATGCGGGCAAACATTTCACCAGAAAAGAAACACAATGCAGGCAAACATTTCACCAGAAAAGAAACGCAATGCGGGCAAACATTTCACCAGAAAATTAACGCAATGCGGGCAAACATTTTACCTGGAAAAGAAACGCAATGCGAGCAAACATTTCACCTGAAAAAGAAACGCAATGCAGGCAAACATTTCACCAGAAAAGAAACGCAATGCGGGCAAACATTTCACCAGGAAATTAACGCAATGCGGGCAAACATTTCACCTGGAAAAGAAACGCAATGCGGGCAAACATTTCACCAGAAAAGAAACACAATGCAGGCAAACAGTAAAAAAGGAGGAGCAAACAGTCGCGCACTAGTGGATAGAGCAGCCTGGGTGTACTCAGGGTCAGTCCTCAACCCCTAAAGAAAAGTAATACAATTTGTGGTGGGAGCACCTGGCGCTCAGAATGATGAGCCAAAGTAATAAAAATGTAGACAGTCACAATATTTGATCAGTCGAGCATCAAATGCGGGGAAGCACTGTAGGGGCGGCAACGCCTCTCTCAACCCACAGTGAATTGCCCGTCTTACACAAGTCTCGTAACAGTACCTCTAGACTGGATCAAATACCCCAACCGAAGATGGTGCCTTTTCCTCCTGTGGTGTAATCCGTTCCGGAATATGAAGGAAAGAGAAGGATCAATAGCGCAGCTGGGCTCAAAGCTCGCGCGGAGATACTCCGTCCTTCCCTCTCCACATCCGCCGGTAGTGACGTCACCCTCTGCGTTTCACCGCTCTCCAACCAAGTGTCGGCTTACTTCCTGGATAAGGGCATACAGAGGGGACAAAACTAATTGTGCAGACTGCGCTAAGTGTTGGTAACGCTGCGCATAAGAATGCACTTACAGGATGGATTCTTGATTTTATTGCATATAAAAATTGTGTATCCCGATCCGGATTTCGGCCTCACGCCTTCATCAGGGGATACTTTGTACAGACTGAGCAAGATTTATATAGATGTACATAATTGAATGGATCCTCCTCCCACCACTCCCATTAATTAGCCGACAGTACAGGAGACAGGAAGGGACAATTGTGTGTCCTAGAGTTACAATATATGTACAATCAGATAAATACGGATAATACTACTATATCAAAGAAGCTATGATAATGCATAAAACATATTAAACATATTCAGCAGACTAAAACATATAAAAGCTAATCATAAAACTGGTTATTCATCTCTAATAAAACAATTAAGATCAATATGGGCATTTAAACCCCCTGGTCTCAGTGTATCTAACTGATAGATCCATCGTGTCTCTAATTGGGATAACGTTTTGATAGTATTTCCACCCCTCCAATTAGGTTTAACACAATCGATTGCAAAGCATCTTATACCATCAGGGGACTTATTATGACACTCAGCAAAATGCTCCGGAATACTATGTGACTTATCATCAGGATGTTGAATGTTATAAATGTGTTCCGAAAAGCGTTTCTTGGTCATTCTGCCCGTGCGGCCCACGTATTGCAGACCGCACGGACAGATGACCAAATATACTACATATTTGGTAGTGCAAGTAAGAAATTGGTGAATTTTGAACTCCTTCCCATTCACCCGAGAATTAAAAGTTTTTGTGACTCTCCCCCCAAACTCACAAATTTTGCAAAGATGACTCTTTTTACATGGAAAAAAGCCCTTCAAATTGGGGAACATGTAGGGCCTTTGTATGGAAATGGAATTTTTTACCAATTTACTACTCATGTTGGGTGGCCTTCTAAAAATTATGCGGGGTTTTTTGGGGAGATTGGGGCCCAGGATCGGGTCCTGTTTAAGAATACCCCAATTTTTCTCCATGACGTGTCTAACGTGATGATGATCCTTTGAAAAGGTGGTAATAAAGGAAAACTCATTTTTGGAGTTGTCTCTAGCCTGTGAGGGCTTTTTTAATAATCTGGCTGCAGGCAAACATTTCACCAGAAAAGAAACGCAATGCGGGCAAACATTTCACCAGAAAATTAACGCAATGCGGGCAAACATTTTACCTGGAAAAGAAACGCAATGCGAGCAAACATTTCACCTGAAAAAGAAACGCAATGCAGGCAAACATTTCACCAGAAAAGAAACGCAATGCGGGCAAACATTTCACCAGGAAATTAACGCAATGCGGGCAAACATTTCACCTGGAAAAGAAACGCAATGCGGGCAAACATTTCACCTGAAAAGAAACGCAATGCGGGGAAACATTTCACCTGGAAAAGAAATGCAATGCAGGCAAACATTTCACCTGGAAAAGAAACGCAATGCGGGCAAACATTTCACCTGGAAAAGAAACGCAATGCGGGCAAACATTTCATCTGGAAAAGAAACGCAATGCGGGCAAACATTTCACCTGAAAAAGAAACGCAATGCAGGCAAACATTTCACCAGAAAATTAACGCAATGCAGGCAAACATTTCACCTGGAAAAGAAACGCAATGCGGGCAAACATTTCACCTGGAAAAGAAACGCAATGCGGGCAAACATTCCACCTGGAAAAGAAACGCAATGCGGGCAAACATTTCACCTGAAAAGAAACGCAATGCGGGGAAACATTTCACCTGGAAAAGAAATGAAATGCGGGCAAACATTTCACCTGGAAAAGAAACGCAATGCGGGCAAACATTTCACCTGGAAAAGAAACGCAATGCGGGCAAACATTTCACCTGGAAAAGAAACTCAATGCGGGCAAACATTTCACCTGGAAAAGAAACGCAATGCGGGCAAACATTTCACCTGGAAAAATAACGCAATGCGGGCAAACATTTCACCTGGAAAAGAAACACAATGCGGGCAAACATTCCACCTGGAAAAGAAACGCAATGCGGGCAAACATTTCACCTGAAAAGAAACGCAATGCGGGGAAACATTTCACCTGGAAAAGAAATGAAATGCGGGCAAACATTTCACCTGGAAAAGAAACGCAATGCGGGCAAACATTCCACCTGGAAAAGAAACGCAATGCGGGGAAACATTTCACCTGGAAAAGAAATAAAATGCGGGCAAACATTTCACCTGGAAAAGAAACGCAATGCGGGCAAACATTTCACCTGGAAAAGAAACGCAATGCGGGCAAACATTTCACCAGAAAAGAAACTCAATGCGGTCAAACATTTCACCAGAAAAGAAACTCAATGCGGGCAAACATTTCACCTGGAAAAGAAACGCAATGTGGGCAAACATTTCACCTGGAAAAATAACGCAATGCGGGCAAACATTTCACCTGGAAAAAAAACGCAATGCGGGGAAACATTTCACCAGAAAAGAAACTCAATGCGGGCAAACATTTCAACAGAAAAGAAACGCAATGCGGGCAAACATTTCACCTGGAAAAGAAACGCAAACGCAATGCGGGCAAACATTTCACCTGAAAAGAAACGCAATGCGGGCAAACATTTCACCTGGAAAAGAAACGCAATGCGGGCAAACATTTTGTCTGGAAAAGAAACGCAATGCGGGCAAACATTTTGTCTGGAAAAGAAACGCAATGCGGGCAAACATTTCACCTGGAAAAGAAACACAATGCGAGCAAACATTTCACCTGAAAAAGAAACGCAATGCAGGCAAACATTTCACCAGAAAAGAAACGCAATGCGGGCAAACATTTCACCAGAAAATTAACGCAATGCGGGCAAACATTTTACCTGGAAAAGAAACGCAATGCGAGCAAACATTTCACCTGAAAAAGAAACGCAATGCAGGCAAACATTTCAACAGAAAAGAAACGCAATGCGGGCAAACATTTCACCAGAAAAGAAACGCAATGCGGGCAAACATTTCACCAGGAAATTAACGCAATGCGGGCAAACATTTCACCTGGAAAAGAAACGCAATGCGGGCAAACATTTCACCTGAAAAGAAACGCAATGCGGGGAAACATTTCACCTGGAAAAGAAATGCAATGCAGGCAAACATTTCACCTGGAAAAGAAACGCAATGCGGGCAAACATTTCACCTGGAAAAGAAACGCAATGCGGGCAAACATTTCATCTGGAAAAGAAACGCAATGCGGGCAAACATTTCACCTGAAAAAGAAACGCAATGCAGGCAAACATTTCACCAGAAAAGAAACGCAATGCGGGCAAACATTTCACCAGAAAATTAACGCAATGCGGGCAAACATTTTACCTGGAAAAGAAACGCAATGCGAGCAAACATTTCACCTGAAAAAGAAACGCAATGCAGGCAAACATTTCAACAGAAAAGAAACGCAATGCGGGCAAACATTTCACCAGAAAAGAAACGCAATGCGGGCAAACATTTCACCAGAAAAGAAACGCAATGCGGGCAAACATTTCACCTGAAAAAGAGACGCAATGCAGGCAAACATTTCACCAGAAAATTAACGCAATGCAGGCAAACATTTCACCTGGAAAAGAAACGCAATGCGGGCAAACATTTCACCTGGAAAAGAAACGCAATGCGGGCAAACATTCCACCTGGAAAAGAAACGCAATGCGGGCAAACATTTCACCTGAAAAGAAACGCAATGCGGGGAAACATTTCACCTGGAAAAGAAATGAAATGCGGGCAAACATTTCACCTGGAAAAGAAACGCAATGCGGGCAAACATTTCACCTGGAAAAGAAACGCAATGCGGGCAAACATTTCACCTCGAAAAGAAACGCAATGCGGGCAAACATTTCACCTGAAAAAGAGACGCAATGCAGGCAAACATTTCACCAGAAAATTAACGCAATGCAGGCAAACATTTCACCTGGAAAAGAAACGCAATGCGGGCAAACATTTCACCTGGAAAAGAAACGCAATGCGGGCAAACATTTCATCTGAAAAAAAACGCAATGCGGGCAAACATTTCACCTGGAAAAAAAACGCAATGCGGACAAACATTTCACCTGGAAAAGAAACGCAATGCGGGCAAACATTTCACCTGGAAAAGAAACGCAATGCGGGCAAACATTTCACCAGAAAAGAAACGCAATGCGGGCAAACATTTCACCAGAAAAGAAACGCAATGCAGGCAAACATTTCACCAGAAAAGAAACGCAATGCGGGCAAACATTTCACCAGAAAAGAAACGCAATGCGGGCAAACATTTCACCCAAAAATTAACGTAATGCGGGCAAACATTTCACCTGGAAAAGAAACGCAATGCGGGCAAACATTTCACTTGGAAAAGAAACGCAATGCGGGCAAACATTTCACCTGGAAAAGAAACGCAATGCGGGCAAACATTTCACCTGAAAAGAAAAGCAATGCGGGCAAACATTTCACCTGGAAAAGAAACGCAATGCGGGCAAACATTTCACCTGGAAAAGAAACGCAATGCGAGCAAACATTTCACCTGGAAAAGAAACACAATGCGAGCAAACATTTCACCTGAAAAAGAAACTCAATGCAGGCAAACATTTCACCAGAAAAGAAACGCAATGCGGGCAAACATTTCACCAGAAAATTAACGCAATGCGGGTAAACATTTTACCTGGAAAAGAAACGCAATGCGAGCAAACATTTCACCTGGAAAAGAAACGCAATGCGGGCAAACATTTCACTTGGAAAAGAAACGCAATGCGGGCAAACATTTCACCTGAAAAGAAACGCAATGCGGGCAAACATTTCACCTGAAAAGAAACGCAATGCGGGCAAACATTTCACCTGGAAAAGAAACGCAATGCGGGCAAACATTTCACCTGGAAAAGAAACGCAATGCGGGCAAACATTTCACCTGGAAAAGAAACGCAATGCGGGCAAACATTTCACCTGAAAAAGAAACGCAATGCAGGCAAACATTTCACCAGAAAATTAACGCAATGCAGGCAAACATTTCACCTGGAAAAGAAACGCAATGCGGGCAAACATTTCACCTGGAAAAGAAACGCAATGCGGGCAAACATTTCACCTGGAAAAAAAAACGCAATGCGGGCAAACATTTCACCTGGAAAAAAAAACGCAATGCAGGCAAACATTTCACCTGGAAAAGAAACGCAATGCGGGCAAAAATTTCACCTGGAAAAGAAACGCAATGCGGGCAAACATTTCACCTGGAAAAGAAAAAAAACGCAATGCGGGCAAACATTTCACCAGGAAAAGAAAGCATTTACTCACCTGGCAGGTGTCTCCGGCCTCTGGCGCGCTGCTCCCGGGACCTCCTTCCTCTTGCTCGTCTCCCACGCTGATAGCCTGATAAGCAGATCAGGGCTACGGCAAGATGGCGCCCGAAGCCCTGTACTGGAGACACAAATAGTCTCCAGTACAGGGCTTCGGCAGCCATCTTGCCGTAGCCCTGCTCGCCTGCCGGTGTCGGAACAGACACCGGAAGAAGAGGCTGGAGCGGGGCTGCGGGCAATGAACTGGCCAGAGAGTGGCCAGAGTCCCGAGGCCGGGACGTCCCGCTGCTGAAAGCGGGACGTTTCTCGGGACCTCATGCTGCCTGGGACAGCGGACCCCGAGTCCAGGACGCGTCCCGGGCAATCCGGGACGTCTGGTCACTCTAACCCAGACCTTACATGGCACTAAGTTCTTGCAATCAACACCCGCATGACACTCGATATCCAACCATAGCCAGAACCCACATGACACTCAGCACTTACACCCAGAACTCACATGGCACTAAGTACTTGCAATCAACACCAGCATGGCACTCGATACCCAACCATAGCCAGAACCCACATGACACTCAGTACTTACACACAGAACCCACATGGCACCCATCATCTGCATTCAGCAGCATGACAATCAAGACCCCCCTAGCCAGAAACGAGGAAGGGGGGGGGGGGGCATGCGGGGGAAGGCATTGACAGGCCCCTTTTTTAAATTTGAGCACCCCCCACTTAAGGACCCTCTGCACGGCCCTGCTTTCTGTTAACAATGCCTTTCTTCTTGCCACTCTTCCATAAAGGCCAACTTTGTACAGTGCATGACTAATAGCTGTCCTATAGACAGAGTCTCCCACCTGAGCTGTAGATCTCTAACGCTCGTCCAGAGTCACCATGGGCCTCTTGACTGCATTTCTGATCAGCGCTCTCCTTGTTCGGCCTGTGAGTTTAGGTGGATGGCCTTGTCTTGGTAGGTTTACACAGTTGTGCCATACTCCTGCTATTTCTGAATGATCGCTTGAACAGTGCTCCGTGAGATGTTCAAGGCTTTGGAAATCTTTTTGTAGCCTAAGCCTGACCTGTCTTGTGTGTTAAATTCAACACACACAAGCAATAGAACACAGCAGTACATGCATCCAGCTACATTTAAGTGGTCAGCAGGTGCTCGTCAGCCAATCAGGATGCACTGTCATACGCTGTCTTGTGTGTTCTTTGGACTTCACGGTGTTGTTGCTCCCAATATTCTCTTAGACAACCTCTGAGGCCCTCACAGAGCAGCTGTATTTGTACTGACATTAGATTACACACAGGTGCACTCTATTTAGTAATTAGCACTCATCAGGCAATGTCTATAGGCAACTGACTACACTCAGATCAAAGGGGGCCGAATAATTATGCACACACCACTTTGCAGTTATTTATTTGTAAAAAATGTTTGGAATCATGTATGATTTTCGTTCCACTTCTCATGTGTACACCACTGTGTTGGTCTTTCATGTGGAATTCCAATAAAATTGATTCATGTTTGTTGCAGTAATATGACAAAATTTGGAAAACTTCAAAGGGGCCGAATACTTTTGCAACCCACTGTAAGTAAAAGGTAAAAAGTCGTATTTTATTAGGCTGCAGACTCTCTTTAAAGAGACTCTGAAGTCTCTAAAAAAAAGTATTTTTATTTCACAAATATGTTTAATATCTTAGCCCTAGCTAAACCGCCGCATTCCCGCCGCTGTAAACTATCTAAATCCCCCCAAACTCCCCGGGGGGCAATCCGGGCAGCATTTCTGTGAGAGGGCATCTATCAGCCCGGATCGCCGCCTATCTTCCGCCCCTCTCAGTCTTCCTTCACTGAGAGGGGCAGGGAAAGGCGGAGATTCGCCGCTGACAGACGCATGTGAGGCAGGGCTGCCTGCAGCTCATAGCTCTGCCTCACACAGAAGCGCTTAAGGGCAGCAAAATACACGACCAAGAAAGTTGTGGATTTTGCAGGGGCGAGGGAGGGCGAGTTAGGGGGGATTTTGATAGTTTCCAGCAGCGGGAATGTGGCGGTTTAGTTAGGGCTAAGATATTAAACATATTTGTGAAATAAAAAGATTTAGAGACTTCAGAGTCTCTTTAAATAAGTGCATCTGTGATCTGTAAGTATTCTTCAGTCTGGAAATATATCTTTCTATGTCTTTGGCAGTAGGGATGGAGTGCAAATAGTCATTAAAGTGTACCTGAGATGGCAAAAAAAACATATATATATATACAAACCTGGGGCTTCCTCCAGCCCCTTTCAGGCTAATCGGTCCCTCGCCATTCTCCTCCGCCTTCTGAATCTCCTGCTAGGCGGCCTGTTAGACGCATGTGCAGTCTCGCTATGCGTGCTCCCCCGCTGCGGCTGGAAGCATTCTGCACCTGCCCAATGGTACTGCTCACGGCGGGGCATGTGCAGCCAGGCAGAGGATCCAGGCGGCGGAGAAGAATGCGAGGGACCAATTAGCCTAAAGGGGGCTGGAGGAAGGAAGCTCCTTAGGGATGTTGTCTGTGTAGGTTTCTGATCCAGTGTCAGATGAGTAGCCTTAAGCTGTGTATTGTCTCTTTACTGTGTCGGGGGACGGGGTCAAGGACTGATAGTGCTCTGAGGACTTACTGGGCCTAGAGGGAGTCTTCTGCCCAGAGTGGTGAGGATCAGGGCTGTGCCCATCTTCTGCCACATACCCACTGGAAGCGAAGGGTGCTTGAGCAGCGGAGTTTAACTCTGGATGTGGACTGGCTGGAGGGGTAAGAAGAGGACTCCGGGGTTCAGAGAGGTCCATCTCTGATTGGGAGGTTGCATCCAGGGAAAGCAGTGGCTCTGTGTTGCAAGCTCGAGTGCCCATCACCATCTTAGCAGCACAAGGAGGGACTCTTTAGCATGCAGCTGATGTGTGTGCCACACCCCCTACAATGGCAGATTCTACATGACATTCTCATATGCCTTTCCAGGAATCTATATGTAAACCAAGAAGCAACAAGAAACAGGTGGCAAGTGTAACCTCCCTTAGTGAGCTTTCCAGGGTTTGAAATAAACAGAGTGGGGGCATGACGGAAGTTTTATGACCTATTTTAATTGCGCACTTGCCAGCTAGGTAAGAAAAAAAAGATATATTAAAACATGTATTTATCAAAATTGTGCTCATTTTCCCCAGTCAATGGCTTATTAACAGGGAACCCCATTGACTTGTGTTGAATGCAGCTATGCTGCTTTGCACACCACAATGGCACAAGGGTGAATTATGGAGAAG
The DNA here is from genome assembly GCF_040937935.1 of Hyperolius riggenbachi. Classification (NCBI taxonomy): domain Eukaryota; kingdom Metazoa; phylum Chordata; class Amphibia; order Anura; family Hyperoliidae; genus Hyperolius; species Hyperolius riggenbachi. The sequence continues at coordinate 265,622,469 of NC_090650.1, read as the reverse complement.
CACAGCCCCTTTCAGCACAAGAGAATAGAGACTGCCTATCTCCACCATTCTAATATGCATGCAGAAGCATTTTTACACAGCACCACAGTTGATGTGAATGGTGCTGGTTCAGTGAACAGAGAAACTCCGACATTGACATATTGGGCTCCTCTGTTTATTGACTTAGTATCAATCACATCACTTGCTTTGTTGTGTAAAAAAATGTGTCTACCATAACCATAGCTGTAAAGGTGATGATCACCTATGATCATATTTCTAGCGAAAAATTGTTCGAAATTGTTCGATATTTCTAATCGGAAGTGAAATATCATAATACATCGTTCACTACACCATCAACGAACCAATCTTTGCTCTATCTATCACAAGCAACAAGAAAATCCAAATTTTGTTTAAGCTGGCCACTAATGATCCAATTCCCAGTGAAAAATCATTCAAGCGATCAGATAGTTGTGATCGGAAGTGAAATATTATAATATACCATCAACGAACCAAACTTTGCTTCCTACCTATCACAACCAACAAGAAAATCCAAATTTTAGTACAATGAAAATCCAGTCAAACGACTGTTTTTATAATGTCACTAATATTATAAATGCAAAAGTTTGGATGTTCAGAGGTTTGGATGTTTGTTACTCAATCACGCAACAATGGCTGAACAGATTTGAATGAAATTTACACGCATAGTACATTACTTGGAATAACATATAGGCTACTTTGTATCCCAATAACCAAAAAGTGAGTGGAGACAAATACAAATTTTACTGGGAAAATGTAAACTGCAGCCATTCTTACACTGTTAATGGTTCTCAAACTTAGCACAGTTGGTCACTGGGTGACTGGGGTTATTGATATTCTTTTATATCAATTGTTATTGATATAACTGATATTCAGAAACATGAGTGGAGCCTACAAAAGCCAATCAAAATTCACCTATTGATTTTCAAGGGTAATATTTAATTGCTGCCATTCTTGCACTGTTAATGGCACAAGCCTCAAACCTTGTACAGTTGGTCATTGGGTGACTGGGGTTCAAATTCAGAAAAGGGGGTGGAGCCACAAACAGTCTATCAGATTTGTTTCATTTCAATGCAAATTATTGATGCCAAAGACGGCAAAGTTCACCAACTAGGTCATTGAGTAATTTGTGTTAGGGTTAGAAAGAGTGGGCGGAGCCAACACCAGCCAAATACATACCCGGGCAACGCAGGCCATCAGCTAGTCATTCATAATTGATTGTGCCCATTAATGGAGATTATTTACAACCAATCCGATCATAACTATCTGATCGCTCAAACTATTTTTCATTGGATATTGGACAATTAGTGTCACTGTCTACCTTTTGATGAAAATCCAATCAGTTTTTATAATCGTTTGTAATCAAATGTCCCCATCAATGGAGATTATTTAAAACCAATCTGATCACATCCGATCAGAATTATCTGATCGTTCAACTGATTTTTTTTGCTATAAATTGGACCATTAGTGGCCACCTTAAATGATCCTGATCATTTCAGCCTTAAAACTTTAGATGTCAGGCAAAAATGTTCATAATCATTTTTTTCGACTGTCCAAAAATTCTTTGTACGTGAATCCTTTTTTTTTGTCATACAGGAATGTTGTCCTATGTTCAAAAAAGCTTGGAGACCGCTATTTGTGTGCGACATGCACAAATACAAACAGGAACACAGATCGTAATACAAATCTGTCAGTGTTTTTGACAGCCATCCCCTTCTCTGTTACCCTTTTCTGCATGCAAACCAAATGTTTGCCTGTGAAAACTATGAATAGGCTCTGAATAATGTTTCACTTTCTATTAAAAATAAAGCTCCCAATTTATATTGCTACTGGGTTTCTAAGTATATCTAAGAAATGTCTGATGTAAAGAAAATTCTACTGGTACAATATAATGCATATGTTGTATATGTATTCTAACAAGTACCAAAAAAAAGTTCAATTTTGAAAAGAAAATAGTAATTTTGTGTCCTACACTTGATAAGCCACTGGATGGCAGTATTGTCTAAATTATACATCTAAAATAGCAAATTCTACCTCCATGCAGTACATTAATGCCCAGAATCACTATTCCCTTTCATACTCATTGTGATATCCTGCTGAGTTTTGGCACATTTTAAGCATCTGGGCTTTCTTCAGACATCATAAACATACATGTGAATGATGTGAATAAAGAATAAATAGACACATGAATCATGGTTTAGGAAAGGCAGTTCACCCTTTTGCAATTTTTCACATGCACATGTGTTTCTGCATATGCCATTTATCTATCCCATTATGTACAAAACTTTGTGTGAGTGTTTGCGATGTTCAAAACCTTTGTATATGAAATATTGCATTGCAAATTATTTATAAATACCAATTAAGCTAATTTACATGAAAAATACACCTAATTAACATTGCATGCAATTTTTAGTGCAAAACTGGATTTTTCTGTGTTCCTATTGGCTTGCGTTAAGACACAAATTGTACATGAAAATAAGTAGAGCTGCTACCTGAGTTTAAAATGCAAAATAATTATTCAAATTCAGAAATGGTTGCAAATAGAATAGGATCCCATTTTAAGCGAATGGAGGGCAGCGGGAGCTTTTACCCACCTCCCGGGTGATCCAGACTTAGGTAGCCATTCTATTTCCTGTTCGCAGAAGCTCTGAGTCACTCTGGTGAGATTGCCGTCATTGATCTCACCAAAGTGTTACAACGCCACCTGGAGGATGGAGGTAAAATTGCAGCACTGGAGCCCAGGGCGGTGAATGAGTGCTGGGGCTGCTGCTGGCTTCCTGGCAGCATGATTGTTTCCTGATTTTATGGTCTGAAATGTCCAGAAAAGACTCTAAAATCTGGAAATAATGATACCGCCAGGGAGGTTAATAGAGCCTTATTAACCTCCTTGGCGGTATGAAAAATACCGCCAGGAGGGAGCGCAGCAGTTTTTTAAAAAAAAATTTTTTTTTAATCATGTAGCGAGCCGAGGGCTCGCTACATGATAGCCGCTGCTGAGCGGCATCCCCCCGCCCTCTTCGATCGCCTTCGGCGATCTCCGATCAGGAAATCCCGTTCATAGAACGGGATTTCCTGGAGGGCTTCCCCCGTCGCCATGGCGACGGGGCGGGATGACGTCACCGACGTCACTGACGTCGGGACGTCATTGGGAGTCCCGGGCCACCCCTCGGCGCTGCCTGGCACTGATTGGCCAGGCAGCGCTGGGGTCTGGGGGGGGGGCCGCGCGCCGCAGCAAATAGCGGCGATCGGGCGGGGGCCGGCGGCGATCAGAGTGCTGGCGCAGCTAGCAAAGTGCTAGCTGCGTCCAGCAAAAAAAAAATTATGAAAATCGGCCCAGCAGGGCCTGTGCGGCACCCTCCGGCGGCTTACCCCGTGTCCAGCACGGGGTTACCGCTAAGGAGGTTAATAGCTGATCTATTTGGCTGCAGTAGTGTCTGAATCATACCAGAAACAAGCATGCAGCGAATCTTGTCAGATCTGACAATAATGTCATAAACACCCGATCTGCTGTATACTTGTTCAAGAGGATCAGCAGGATTGCCAGGCAACTGGTTTTGTTTAACCACTTCAGCCTTCAGTCGTTTTTCACTTTATGCATCTGAGCACCTACCATTCATTCGCCAATAACTTTATCACTATATATCACTATGAACTGATCTATATCTTTTTTATCCGCCACTAATTAGGCTTTCTTTGGGTGGTACATTTTGCTAAGAACTATCTTTTCTAAATGCATTTTAACAGGAATATTAAGAAAAAAATCATTATTGTTTTTGGCCATTATAGCTTTAAAATAATACATGCTTTCGAAAAGGCGTGCACAGGGGAAGGCACAATAAAAGTCTCTCTCTCTTTGGTGTACTCCTTGCTAAATGATACCGAAGACCCTTGTAAAATTTATAAAGATAAATGGGAAAGGGACCTGAGTATGACCTTTTCTGATAAACAGTGGCGGAAGATACTGGTTTTCTCCCACAAATCTTCCATCTCCTCTAAAAGCCAGGAAGCAGGCTACAAAATCTTTACTAGGTGGTATCTGACCCCCTTCAGGTTACATAAGATGTACCCATCAACCTCACCTCTATGCTGGAGATGCGGATTAGAGACAGGCACACTATTGCACACCTTCTGGTCCTGTGGTAAACTTGGGCAGTTCTGGACGGATGTGAGATAGATAATGCATGTCCTAATGGACTTTCTTACCCCGGACTCTCCTGCATTTTTCCTGTTACATCATAACCAGTGGTCGATTATGAGATATAAAAAACTATCACTAGACATTTAATTAACACACAGCAAAACAAAAATCTTGTTAGCCAGACGATGGAAGACGCCTGACCCTTCTACCCTGCAGGACTGGTTCCGAGAAGTAGATTGGATAGAGAAAATTGAAGATTTAACCTTTACTATGCATGGGACACAGGAGCAGTTCTGGAAGACTTGGTTCAGCTGGTTCGAATTTAAAGAAACTCCCAGATAGGTCTCTCTCACATCCAGATAGAACTATCTATTTACTTATCTTTAGTCCCTATGAGGTTCTCCACTTCATGTGTAAGCTTCCCCCTAGGGCGGCGTTGGAATGTATCTTTTAGAGGGGCATCTGGGAATGGCATGGAACTCAACTTTTACTCTTTTCTCTACTCTTATCCTTCCTTTTCTGATTCTTCTATTCCTCCCTTTCCATCATCCCAGCACACTGTGGCCGCTTATTTACCTATCTTCAGCTCAATAGCTGCTCGCTGTCTAAGTAAGTTCATCCAGAGGCTCTGCCTGACAGTTTATTAAGACTGGGTTATACATAGTCTATTACGGGATCCTGGGTGTTTGATCCCTCTGGGCCCTGGGCTCCCTATACAGATTATGCTCACTTTATAACTCAGTTTATATATCCCCTAACGTATAATGCAATGTCCTTCTGGAATGAATAGCATTTTGTGGTAACTTTTATTGATAATCTATTTTTTGTTGTTGTTTTTTTTGGGTGGCGCTGGTTTGTTACCAAAAACCCTTTTCTGTACCAGTTTATTAATATTACCATGGTGTTTGAGATGTTTTGTATCTACTTCTCTTTGTATGAAAAAAACTTTGTTATAAATAAAGAATCTTTAAAAATAAATAATACATGCTACCATAATTAAAACCCTTGTATTTTATTTGCCCATTGTCCCAGTTATTATTACACAATTTAAATGATGTCGCTATCACAATGTATGGCGCCAATATTTTATTTGGAAATAAAGGTGCATTTTTTCCGTTTTGCACACATCACTATTTACAAGCTTATGGGCATATTCACAGTGGGACGTTGCGTTTCAATGCGACGTTAAAGTCGCAACGTGTCTGCGTTAAGAGGTTACCACAATGCAACATTTTCAGCGCAACAATAACGTCACACTGTGAACAGACCATAGGATTATCATTGCAGTGTGGTTAGCTGCGTTATAAGGGAGCTCCGCAAAGTGGCACTGTGAATGCGACCTAAAATTTACAAAATAATAGTAATATACCCTCTTCACATGCATATTAAGCAAGTTCAGACCCTTAGGTAACAATTTATGGTTTGTTTGTTTGTTTGTTTGTTTGTTTTTTAATTGTAATTTTTTTTGTAATTAAAAAATGTATTTGGGTATTTTTTGGAGTGTGGGAGGTAAAAAGTTATTTTTAAATGTAATAAAGTCTAATTTTTTTTAAAAAAGATGTATGTAGATGTAGCTTCAGTATTTGGCCACAAGATGGCCACAGTCCCCAAAAAATTTTTTAGTCCTGTAAGCAAGTGCTCTCGCTTCCAGAAAGTGAAGGGAGGATGTGATTTTTTTATTTGTTTCATTTTTTAGAAAGACTGTTGTTTCTCATAGAAGCTGTCGGTCTTTCTAACGGGGACTGAGATCAATGAATGGGAATTGTGTTCCCATTTATTGATCTCTGGGCTAACGGGCGGTGGCACGGGAGCATGCTGGCATGTGAGCGCAGCACAGCAGTAGCAGCCTTTTGGATGTAATAGCAACGTCCAAAAGGCAAAAGTAGTTCAAATGAAATAAATATGGCTGCCTCCATATCCCTCTCGTTACAGTTGTCCTTTAAGGTGAAAACTATCCGTGGGTTGAAGTGGTTTTAGAGAACCACTATCACGAAAACTTGTAAAATTTTAAATGCATACATATAATATGTACATTTCTCCCACAGTAAAATGCACTATTAATTACTTGTCTGCCATGTTGCTGTCACTTACAGAAGGTAGTAAAAAGCTGACAGATCTGAAAGATATTGGACTACAGTAGTCTATCTTCTCACTGGAGATTCTCAGTATTACTTACCTTTATTATTTACAAAAGCACTCCCTGAAAGGGATCTATATAGATATTCTGGCCAGCTTCATTATTATTTTGGCAGTTGGACTGAGCAACTGCTGTTCAATAAGTGCTTTTGTAAATAAAGACATACCTGAGAATCACCCATGAGGAGATGGACCAGTCCTAAACCTGCAGATTTTCACCTGAAGCAAATTGATACCTCTAGTGTGCCATGATTTGTACTAACACCCCTGCATAATATGATACAGCTCATGCAAAGTATTTCTCTCTCTCTCTCTCTCTCCATACAGTGTTGACTGTGACACTATCTTACTTAATATCGGATCTAAAGCCTTGCACACTCGCTAGATGGTTCTTGGTCAAGGCACCCAGTCAGGGACACTTTTGGTGAGAATCTAGTGTGTGTTCATAAACCCCCCAATGGAATGTTGTCACTTTACGAGTAGGGAGGGACCAACAAGTGAGGGAGGATTCCATGTGGACTCCAAGGTTCTGATAAATCACGTGTAACAAAATGCATTGGGTGGAGACAAGCATAGATGTAGGGGGAGAAGCCATACATCGGTTTTCCAGTGTGCTGACCCAGAATATCCCCTGCCACCCGATTGCACTGTCTGCCTGACTTGCACCTCCTTTCCCAGTCTTGATGGTCATCCAAATGCTAGGTACAACTGTGGTTATATATCTGCACAGAGTTTATATGTTCTCCCCATGTCTGCCTGAGTTTCCTCCTGGCACTACAGTTTTCTCCAAAATCCCCAAAATATGTAGATAAGTTGATTGGCTTTCCCCTAAATTGGCCCTAGACTACGATGGACATATGACTATGGTAGGGATTTGATTTTGAGCCCCTCTGAGGGACAGTTAGTGACATTACCATATACTCTGTACAGCGCTGTGGAAGATGTTGGTACTATGGGCTTAATTAATTAAGCTGCACTGCTGAAGCAGCGCACCTTAATGTGAAGGAGCGGCCGCTAATGTATGCGTTATGCCTGGCATACTCGGCAAGTTTATTTCTTATCAATCGAGCCGCTGATGGCTCGATTGATAATATCCAACAGGTCCGATGACCTCCCGGATAGATTCCCCGCTCGTTCCCCACCGGCGGACAATAGCGGGGAATCGAGCTGCTGATAAGGAGCGCCGGCGGGGACGAGCGGGAATCAATCCGCGTGGATGCGGCGGGAGTCGATCCGGCGGCTAATCGGCCGCCGGATCGACCAGTGTATGCCAGGCATTATATAGCAGCCCTCGCTGCTATGGAAGGAGCGTGCCTTCCTTAGGAGCGTGCCTTACTTAGATAGGAGCGTGCCTTCCTTAGATAGAAGCGTGTCTTTCTATACATAGTAACTATGTATAGGAAGGCACGCTCCTAAGTAAGGCACACTCCTATCTAAGGAAGGCACACTCCTATCTAAGTAAGGCACGCTCCTATCTAAGGAAGGCACGCTCCTATCTAAAGGCAGCCATACACTGGTCGATTGCCACCAGATTGACCAGCAGATAGATCCCTCTGTGATCGAATCTGATCAAAGAGGGATCTATTGGCTACCTACACTGCAAACAGATTTTGAATAGATTTCACTATGAAATCGATTCACAATCTGTGGAGCTGCTGCTGCCGCCCCCCCCTGCATTCATTACCTGATCCGGCCGACGTGAGTCCCCCGGTCTCCGCTGTCTCTTCTTGGCTCCAGCTTCACTTTACTTCCTGTCGGGGGGACGTTTAAACAGTAGAGGGCGCTCTACTGTTTAAACTTCCCCCGACAGGTAGTAAGTGAAGCCAGCTGGACCCCAGTGCGGAGAAGGGACCGTGGGGACACGCGCCGGCGGAACAGGTAATGTATTGCCGCTAGTGTCGGTCGTTGGACATTCGAACGCCGCTATCGACGCACTCCCGACCCGCCGGCGATCGAGTGAAATTTTCCGCGCGGACAGATCGTCTGGATCAATTTATTTTGAATGGAAATCAGTCGCTCGGTCAGCGTTTGCACATCGATTTCACAGCAGATTTGATCACAGTGATCGAATCTGCTGTCTATCGGTGGGAAATCGTGTAAGTGTATGGGCACCTTAAGTAAGGCACCCACGCTCTTATCTAAGGAATGCATGCTCCTATCTAAGGAAGGCACGCTCCTTCCATAGCAGCGAGCGATGCTTTGTAAGGCATGCATTAACAGCTGCTTCTTCACATTAAGGTGCGCTGTTTTAGCAGTGCAGCTTAATGAATCAAGCCCTACATAAATAATATTATACTATAGCACTATATAAATAATATTACACTAAATAATAATACTTAAATGTGGGTTTGATGAGGTGTATATGCACATTCTAATTCCAAAACCTTGAGATAATCTTTAGAATTGTTGTTTAGTTGTTGTCATCCATTGTAGTTATGTGTGGTGGCCATATCAGATATTTGAAATAAGTAAGGCCAGTAAAATATTTACAAATAACTATTTTTCATGTACAGTATGTGTGTGGATGTCGAGAAAATTCCCTCAATCTGGGTCAGATCCCAGTTTGTGCTAATAATAATGTTCTGTTGTGACAACAAAATCAAACAAAACTTCAAAGCTTTACTGGGCATGTTAAATACAAGGCAGATATTTTCTGCAAGAATCTATCAACATGTCAACTATTGCTAGTGACACCTTGACAGCCTCTCTTTTTTTTTCTATGCTATCAGTCTCTTATTTTCATACCATTGCTGCTTGACCTATGCTGAGGTCAGTCACCTTGACGTAGCCTGTATACTTCCTTGTTTGGTGTAGAATTTTGTGAAATACGATAGACTGTGCTACCACCTGTTACTGGAATCATAGCAAGACATCGAAACAAAGTGAGTCATCATCACTAAAACAAATCACTACATTCCTCCTGAACACACTGGGGAACTAGTGAGTGATTCATACACAGTATTTTTATAGAAAAAGTGTGCTAATACTTTTTTTTAATTTGATTGGATTATTGAATTGTTCTATTTTTTTAACATTATTGATTTACATTGTAAGCTCGCAAGGGCAGGGATCTCTCACCCTTTTGTGTCTTGGAATTTGTAACACATTTTTCATATTTTGTCACTGTAATGACCAATTCTGCATTTTGTACCAATTCTGTATTTTGCACCAACTCTGTATTTTGTATATTGGTGTATACCCTTGTCTGTATTATTAAGTACCCCATGTTTGTTTCTCACTTTGTACAGCGCCACGGAATATGTTGGCGTTTTATAAATCAATAATAATATTGTGCCATTATCTTCTGTGTTGCTGTACAGAATAAGAAAACAAACAAGGTGACTACATTTATTTTAGTCTTTTTCTCCATGGCGTTTAACTTTATTTTATGCCAATGAAGTCAATGGTCACTCCAAATATCAGTTGCACCAAAAGTCCTTGAGTTCCACTAGTGTAGAGAATAAAGTTCAATTAAACTTCTGTGTGGAAAGTGCATGGCAATTTTGGTATTACTCATGTTGAGGTAGTGTGCGGTGCGCAATCAGCGCAAACTGCGTTACCTAGCTAATGCATACATTACTAGGATATGGCACCCTAAACTATAAAAGTGAAATATCTTTGTTCCTGCTTACTAAGCTTTCAGTTGGTATATTTAGGAATGTAGCTTTACATTCAGCAGCTCAGTGAAAAGTAGAACAATGTGCAATACATCACAACAATCAGAAATGCTAATACTCACTACAGCAGAAATGTATGCCGTTTATCATTTGATCACTATTTCAAAAAAAGTGACTTAAAAAAGCCCCCCCAAAAAGACATTGATGCATGTAGACTTATTATTAAAGATAAGAACATTTGCCCAAATCAGTTTCATCAAATTTTTTACTGCAATTTTTTTCCATTTTGCTAATTTGCAAGGTAGTCTGAGGTCTGAATTTCGTGGTTGACTGCAAAGCCCCCATCCATGATATTGACACCAAATTTGGTATGAACAGTATATCAAATTAGTCCATAACATGCCACAACAATCTTTAAAAAAATTTAAATTTAGAGAGGGCAACATATTTTTAAACGAGTGCAGTGTCGTACTGAAGCGTCATATTGAAGCTGATTTTGGCTTATTATAATGTCCACATACATTAAAATGGGGCTGATTCACACAGCATTTCTTTTGAATTATCTCACCTTACTTATTAACTCACAATTTATCTCACCTAAAATCAGAATCAGAATCAATTTATTTTCGCCAAGTAAGTTTGCACCTACAAGGAATTTGTCTTGGCAGTTGCTTAACAAACACAAACAAAAACAATACAAGGACAGACAGTGTGTATATTACAAGTCAAGGACATTATAAGTATAGTGACAGTAAGCAGTGTGAGAATTGTTCATTTTCAGTTCTGTGCTGATTACTTTCAAGTCCTTGCAGCTCTAAATGACTTAAAGGGTACTTTAAAGGGTAGGTTCACGGTCTGTCTTAAAAAATAAAAATCCAAATCCACTTACCTGGGGCTTCCTCCAGCCCGTGGCAGGCAGGAGGTGCCCTCGGCGCCGCTCCGCAGGCTCCCGGTCTCCTTCGGCGGCGCACCCGACCTGGCCAGGCTGGCTGCCAGGTCGGGCTTCTTGTGCGCTCCAAAATGCGCCTCACGGGGGCGCGCTGACGGGCTGTACTGCGCAATGCCTATTGACCTCAATACATTTAGCAAAAATGTGCTTTCACATGTTCATATTTTTTTGCGAATATTCTCATTTGTGTGAACTCTACTTTTCTTATGCTTTAAGGGAACCTGAAGTGAGAGGTATATGGAGGCTGCCATATTGTATTATTTAAAATTAAATAAATATGTCAGTCTTCATATCCATCTCACTTCAAGTTCCCTTTAAGTTTTATAGACAGAATTGATTACTCAGTAACCAAGTCCTTTTGGCCATAGACTTTTGCCTTTGCTCCTTTTTCTGTTTTGTTTTTTTACTAACCTAAACAAACATGTTAGTTGTTGGTGTTGCCTTTTGGAAGTCAGTGTGTGCCATTCAGCGATTGTACATAATCGTCCCCTCATTATCATTTATGACATACAGATGTGAAGCAGTGGTCAAATCCAGAATTAACTGTAAAAAAATAAATAGGCATACCACTTTGACAAGCATATGGATCACAGATCCTGAAAAAGAAATAGTTTTTCTAAATTATACTGTGGTTATGTGACAGTTGGAGCTACATGTATGCTTATCAGAGATGGCGTATCTATTACTATAGTAGTGTTTACTGTAAAACTGGCAGTGTCATTTAGAGGAAAAATGCAATGTATAATTAAACAGCCAAGGATAACAACACACAGATGGCTTATGCAGAGTAAACCCAGCACAAATACTACCAACTGCTCTTTGTCATTGTAGCATTAAATGGTGTGTGTCATGTAAGTATGTTACTGTTGACCTTAATTAACCACTTGTACAATGAACTTACATGTTGCTTACCTGAAACAATTCAACACAAGTAAGAAAAATGATTCAGCAGTCAGCACTGCACAGATGATTTTACTTAAAAATGCATTTTGTACAGCTTTTTAGTTGTCCTATTCTTAAAAAACTGTGAAATAAAGGCGACAGGAAAAATGGACGTGGGTGGAAAACAAAGTCGTAAATAACGATTAAGGTCGTTTTCAAATGGGCGCAATGTGAAGCCAAAAACAAGTATTGTTGTAAAACAGACGGAAAATGAAAACAATATTTACTTTTAAAGACGTTTCATTATTAAAAAATACAGCTCGACCTAACCTTACTCTCAGACAGAACCCTCCCCCGGTGGTGCCTAACCCTAAGACCCCCCCCCCAGTGGTGCCTAACCCTAAGACCCCCCCCCCCCCCCCGGTGGTGCCTAAGCCACCCCTAGTGGTGTTTAAACCTAAGACCCCCCTGGTGGTGCTTAACCCTAAGACCCCCTGGTGGTGCCTAACCCTAAGACCCCCCCCCCCCCAGTGGTGCCTAAACCACCCCCCTAGTGGTGCCTAAACCTAAGACCCCCTCCCCGGTGGTGCCTAAACCTAAGACCCCCTGGTGGTGCCTAACCCTAAGACCCCCCTGGTGGTGCCTAACCATAACCCCCAGCACAAACACCCTTCCTGACTCCTAACCCTAACTATTCCCCTCTGCACAAGCACCCTTTCAAAAGTAGAAATAACTTATTTGATAACGTAAAATCTGTATATATAAACATAATAATATGACAAAAACTACAGTATAACGTTGCAAGTTTCAAAACCATAACATATTTCAAAAACTTTAATGTTCTAATGTTGAAAACAATATTTATCAGGTGCCCACATTTTCTGCTTTGGGCGCCATATTAACGATAATTTTATAGTGCCTACGGGGCGCCCAAACCGTCCATTAGCCACCGGCACCCAAAGTTCCCGCTTCCGATAAACCTCGGTAGTTCCTATGTTAAAGCCTGCAGTGCATGTACTCTGTTTTTCGGTGCTGTATGTAGTACTTTGGGCCTGAGCACACTACATGTTGCTCTGCAATGCAGGTGATCATGCATTGTGCACAAACGTATGGCACCTGCGTTGCTCTCCATTGATACGCCACCCCATTCAACTATGATGAATAGGACAGTCTGCTTTGCATTCAAAATGCATGCAGCAGTGCGTTATAAGCAGAGATAATCAAATAAGATGCATATAACTGACTTGCATTAACCTCGACCCGACCACCTAACACCAATGGGTGGTGGGAGGGTGGGGCTGCCAGGACTGCCTAAGGCTCAACACACACTATACAATCTTGGTTCAATCTTACCACTTTCATGTAGTATAAGAGATTATCCAATCAATCATTCAAGGTATTTTCAATCTGTTGGCCCTTATACTACATAGATTTGGTAAATCTGTACAACCAAGATTGTATGGTGTGTGTTGAGCTTTACACTGATTGGTGTCAAGTCCTGGAGGTGGAGAATAGCACAAAATGCGTTCAATGCCGTAACGTGAGCAGGGATCCGTGATCAGCCTGCCAGCTGCGTTCGGAGCTGGCAGGCTGTGGGAAAAAAATGGCAATCATGTGTACAGCGCTGCAATCTCCATTGTCACTTAACTGTCCCCAGGAGTGTCTCACAATCAAATCCCTCTCATAGGCTGAGGCCTATGAGAGATGATTGTAGTGGGGAATCTCTCGACGGAGGGAGGGAATTAAAAAAATAGCTTTTTTTATTTAAAAAAATAAATAAAATTGATTTTAAAAAATTGACATTGCAGCAGCTATCAGATATCACCACCAACAGAAAGCTCTGTTGGTGGGAAGAAAAGGTAAGATTCATATCTGTCTGCTAAGTTGTACGGCCGAGCAATAAACTGTTAAAGCTGCAGAGTGCTCAATTGTAAAAAATGGCCTGTTCACTAGAGGGGTATAAACCTATCGTCCTCAAGAGGTTAAAATTTAATGTAAACTGTAGGCAGCTAGAAATTGGACCAATCAAAATAGGATACTTTCGAGTTGTATTAGTCCAGTTTCCAGCTGTGTACAATTTACATGAAATATAAATACAAATATAATTTTTTTTTGCCTCTCATTGACCATATCTGGCTGTCAGAGTTCACTGCTGCACAGCGCATGAGCGTGAGCATCAGACTGTGCTGTCTATGCACTGTCTGATGTTCTTCCGTACCTTGTCGTAATGGACCAAACGGATCCGGTATGAACGGATTTGATCACATTGAATGCTAATTCGCAGGCCTAAAGTGCTTTAAAACATCTTGCATGAACAGATCTGCCAGGTGGCCTGCCTCTGCCTTTTGTTTTGTCCATATTGGGGGGGGGATGAAGTGAAAGGTATGCACTGTCTTGACTAATACAATGTGCAGTCACACAGGTGCAGTTAAAAGGTATGCACAGAGTGGTATATCACACTGCATGCACTTACGTAGGTAGGTGGGTGCACTGAAAACAACAGGTAGATATATGCAGTGATGGGTATTACAAATGTGCACCTGTCACACACGCGTACCGTGAACAGGTAGAGTGACTGGTGGTATTAAATATCACACTGCGTGCGCTCACGTAGGTAGGTGGGTGCACTGAAGTGAACAACAGGTAGGTATATGCAGTGATGGGTATTACAATGTGCACCTGTCACACACAGACAGGTACCGGACAGGCACAATGACAGTGCGTGCGCTCACGTAGGTAGGTGGGTGCACTGAAGTGAACAACAGGTAGATATATGCAGTGATAGGTATTATAATGTGCACCTGTCACACACAGACAGGTACCGGACAGGCACAGTGACACTGCGTGCGCTCACGTAGGTAGGTGGGTGCACTGTGAACAACAGGTAGGTATATGCAGTGATGGGTATTACAATGTGCACCTGTCACACACACAGGTAGTCACTGAATGTGCTGGGCCTGGCAGTGGCACACACCGTAGGAACTAGCAAGGCTGTCTATGCAACACAATTGCCTGTGGGACACACACACACACACAAAAAAAAGAAAGATCAAAAAGATCACAAGAACAAGATTAGCTCTCAAAAGAGCTGTTGAGGGGTGCTTTTTTAGCAATAACAATCAGCAAGGAGCAAGCTAGGCAGCCTACAAGAGCCTAACTAAGGTTTCCCTATAGGTCTCTGCACAGCAGCTCTCCTTTCTCTAATTACTGCAGGCACAGGAGTGAGTCCAATGCCTGACGCTGCCTGCCTTTTATAAGGGGGGGGTTCCAGGATGGAGTGTAGCCTGATTGGCTACAATGTGCCTGCTGACTGTGATGTAGAGGGTCAAAGTTGACCCTAATGATGCACTATGGGGGCGAATCGAACTTCCGGAAAAGTTTGCGGTTCTCTGCGAACGCGAACCACCGAAGTTCGCCGGGAACCGTTTGGGCCATCTCTACAGACCAAGAGATAAAATGAAATAAACAAATATAGAGAAAACCTAAGTAAGTGCTATAGAACTCTCTAGCCCAAAGGGATATGCACACCAAAGTGATTGATTTGTCCACAAAGGAAATGATAAATGCAAATTAGTCTTATCGTATTATCAAATACAGTACAGTTTGAATATAACTATACACATCTCAAAAGTGAACCATAAAAAGTGGCTAATACAATTATACAGGAATGGGCAAAAAACCTTAAAGGGAACCAGAGAGGAACGGGCTGAAAAAAAAAGAACAAGCCTTTATACATACCTGGGGCTTCTTCCAGCCCCATAAGCCTGGATCGCTCCCACGCCGCCATCCTCCGCTTCCTGGAACCGCCGTTACCGGGCCCGTCACTTCCGGTGGACGCGGCCAATTGTCCGCATCACAGGGGCTCCCTCCATACATGTACGCATGCGGCTGCACAGCAGGCAGCCTCATGCGTACTTGTATAGAAGGAGCTCCGTGTGATGCGGCGAATCGGCCGCGTCCGCCGGCCGACTGGCCGACTAGCGGCAATGACGGGACCCGGTACCGGCGGATCCAGGCAGCAGAGGACGGCGGCGTGGGAGCGATCCGTGCCTATGGGGCTGGAGGAAGCCCCAGGTATGTATTAAAGCTTCCCCCCAACCTCTCTGGTTCCCTATAAGCAATCACTCAATTTAACTGAACATCTAAGCCTGCAAACATATTGAATGAGCAACCAGGTTACAAAGTCAAAAGACTAAATTGAGCTGAAGCTACACTTCCATGCTAAGCATGCAGCAACACGTGTGTATGGGAGGCAGTGCGGAGACAGAGCCAGCGGCAGACACAGACAGGTAAAGTATACTGCACAGGGCACCAGGAGGGGGGGGGGGAGTATATTTTACATTGGGGAGACAGCACCGGGGGCTGGCAAGGCCGTGTCACAAGGCTATTTCCCCAGAGATTTCATGCTTAAATCAACTGGGAATTGGCCTGCAGCATATAAGCAGGCAACAGATCTCCCTCCAATCAGATTCAATGTCTCTTGGTGGATCTGCCCGTACATCGTCTGATGTATGGGCACCTTAAGTGGGTGGTTTAGGTCCTTCATATTATTATTCATATTATTGTTAGGATTATTATTATTAACGTATACCTGACAGCAATCCACCCTTTTCTAGCTAGACTATTTATGGTAATCATTCTGAGCCAACTAATATAATAACATATTCAAAGTTAAGTTTTAACTTGTGCTTATATAGATTTTTTTTTACCAGTTCATTGATACAGCTATACTGTTTTTCTCTCCTGGTACTTTTTAGACCTTTATTAGTTTGTGATTTGCCTCAAGTACTCACCTAAGGGCTTGTTTTCTTACACTTTGCCATTTACTTTTCATTAAATATAACTGTGAGCATTCACAGAGGAGGGAAACTAACAGCAGGACCGGCATTTTGCTTTTTTCAAAATTGAATCACATTCAGTGTAAAAAGATTTCGAATGCAGTAGCACCCTCGTAATCAGGATAATGCAAGCAATGCAATAAACGCATTGCAAAATGTTTGGTGAAAAAAAGTCCCCCCAGAATAGAATAGTATAAAAGGAGCCTCCCTGGGATTTAAATTTAAATCACTTTAAACCATTTGTTAGATTCTCATTACCTATTAAGAGTCTATGCACTGTTTAATGTCAGCAGTTTGTGAAGCATCTTTTAGGCTATGTTCATGGTAGGCATTGTGTTGTGTTCTCTGTAACAGCAGGAACTGGAACGTCACACTGCACGTTATCTTTGCGTTTCATTAGATACAGTGAAGCATGCAGTCAATGAAAAGTATACTTCACTGTCACGTTTTGCAGTACTGCACTACATACAGTGCATTGGGATGCCACATGCCATTGCACCAGCCGCACTGTGAACGTCACATAGGTGGTGCATTGCAGTGCGCAAAGCCCCATTGCAATTAGACCGTTACACCACACCTCAATGTACCACTGAACGTAGCCTAACCCAATCGAAACATGTCCATTCGCAGAATGTTAACATTCATTTTCATTATGTTGCTGCAAATGCAACACTAACGTTAGTCTCTGCTCTGAAAGCAGTTTACAATCTAATGTCTTTATCACATTCATACATATGCACTTTACTGACTGGTACTCATACAAAATAAATGTTTTATAGGCATTGAAGTTTACTTTGTATAATTTAATGTGCTCCGTGCAAGACTTGCCCACTCACCATGTAGTTACTAGTGAACCCAGCTGATTGTTTTGGAGACAGAGTTACAGAAAGGGTGTTGCTCACAAGAAGCGTACTGTAAGTGCTTTGAAACAGATAGTTCAGATAACAAGTTTCAAAGGAAAGATGAGCAATGCAGAGACACACAGAGAGCAAAAATGTACTTTCTTTGTTTGAAAGGAGTGGTTGCCCCAGTTGCACAATGGACTTTCTGGCTTTTATTAACACAGTGTGCTCCATCTAATGTGCTTGCATGCCTAATCATGTGTCTGTGCCAGAGGGTCCAAGTCTTTCTCAATCTGATTGGAGACCACTGTTTTTTTATGAATTTGGAATGTTTTAGTTTAAATAGTATGTATATTTATCTTACTTAAATATATATTATGTATGTTGCCACTTTGAAAACATGAATAAATAATGTCATTCAAATTGATATTACACAGTGCTTACAGGATATAAAAATGAAAGGTAATAATCTTCCTTGGCAGGATTATGTTTATAGCATTGTATGTGCGATATTGTATAAATATCATTTTCCCTTCCTAAAGTGGAACTGAACTCAGAACTTCCTCTCTGCTCTAAAAGATACGCAACAGTATAATAACCTTTAAAGAAAAACATTTCTTTTTACAGCTGATACAAATTCTGCAATACACCTAAAGTGTGTCTACTTCCTGCTTTCATGGAAACAGACATATTGTTAAAGGGAACCAGAGAGGTTGGGGGGAAGCTTTAATACATACCTGGGGCCTCCTCCAGCCCCATAGGCACGGATCGCTCCCACGCCGCCGTCCTCTGCTGCCTGGATCCGCCGGTACCGGGTCCCGTCATTGCCGCTAGTCGGCCAGTCGGCCAGCGGACGCGGCCGATTCGCCGCATCACACGGAGCTCCTTCTATACAAGTACGCATGAGGCTGCCTGCTGTGCAGCCGCATGCGTACATGTATGGAGGGAGCCCCTGTGATGCGGACAATTGGCCGCGTCCGCCGGAAGTGACGGGCCCGGTAACGGCGGTTCCAGGAAGCGGAGGATGGCGGCGTGGGAGCGATCCAGGCTTATGGGGCTGGAAGAAGCCCCAGGTATGTATAAAGGCTTGTTCTTTTTTTTTCAGCCCGTTCCTCTCTGGTTCCCTTTAACATCCTGTGTTTACAAATTAGCTGCTCTGCTGTGGTGGAGGCGATTCCTGATCAGACACAGCTGAGAGATCATATTACAGTGGTGATTAGTGACAGATGAGGGGGAAATAGACAGGCTAATCTCTCTAAATACTGTATTTTTTGGACTATAAGACTCCCTTTTTCTTCGCCAAAAGTGGGGAAAGAAGTCACTGCGTCTTATAGTCCAAATGCAGGGCGTTCCTGACTTGTGAACGTCCTGCCAATACAAACCTCCAACCTGCTGCAATGTCGGGGGGACACAAAGGGGCATAGAGGAGGACACAAGGAGGACAGAGGCGAACACATGGGGACACAGGAGGTCACAAGGGGGACAGAGGAGGACATAGGGAGACACAAGATTTACAAGGGGGCATAAGGTACCAAGGGGGCATAATCCACATGATGCCCCTTTACCATGGATGCACCAGGTTTAATATAAAGTTTTTCCTGTTTTTTGTCCTCTAAACCTAGGTGCGTCTTATAATAATGGCAGTATTTGTATAGCGCCTTTCTCCTGTCAGACTCAAAGCGCTTGCGAGGCAGCCACTAGAGCGCACTCAGTAGGCAGTAGAAGTGTTAGGTAGTGTCGCCCAAAGAACTCCTTACTGAATAGGTGCTGGCTTACTGAACAGGCAGAGCCGAGATTTGAACCCAGGTCTCCTGTGTCAGAGGCAGAGCCCTTAACCATTACACTATCCAGCCATGGTCTGGAGTGACTTATAGTCTGAAAAATAAGGTACATACAGGGTGCATTTCTCTATGTTTTCTTCTTTCTTTCCTGTGCAAGAGTTATGCATTCTCTTCAAGCACAAATTCAAAAACCACCAGTTCAGTCTACCTACAATATATTTCATTTTATAGAGCCATATACTTGTTGCAATTTATAATCAAATATCTGTTTTGGCCTTCATTAGTGTAACAGACAGGGCCGGCCCGAGACTTTTTGCCGCCTGAGGCAAAATTTGAAAAAATCGCCGCCGCCCCCCCACACTTACAATACAGTGGGCGGCATTGCCGGAAGTGACGTCAGTGGAGCATACGATGGAACGCGGAAGAGGTGAGTGATTCCCCCGCCCGTTGCCTCTTCATCATATGCACGCTGGTACTTAACGCTGGAGGAGCTCTGATCGGGGGACCCAGGCAAGGGAGGGGGGGTCCGACTCCCCTCCCCACCGCTAGGCCCAATACCCCCTTTCTGCCAGCTACCCCTCCACCTCGGCGGGTGGCCCCCAGCATCCATGGACAGGCAGGTGCTGCCCCCCCCAGATCTGCCGCCTGAGGCAAATGTTTCACCCCGCCTCATGAGCGGGCCGGCCCTGGTAACAGATGAATTGGTTATGGCCTGACAGGTAGAACTGGTGAGAGTGTTACTTACAGATTGCTAAACTTTTCTTTAACTGATCCCATCTCTGCCATACTCTCTGCACCTTACCAACATTGTTTTACTAATGAATGTTGTGTCATTTAACCTAAGTAGCGTGGTTCTCTAACTCTGAACCACGCAAGCGCAGGACTCGAAATGTGCGCGGCGGGGATTCATACTGACCACTTCAGGCAGAAATCGCCAATTAACAGAGCCGCCAGAGGGACCGGGAGAGGAGCCAGGAGGGCAGCGGGGGACCTAGTGGCCTATGGTGAGTTGGAGGAAGCCCCAGGTAAGTTCAAATTGTCATTTTACAAACCTGCTCGGTAGCCCTTTAAAGTTAATTTCTGCTAATCCAAGATAACACTGTTTCCCAAAGGAGGGGGTTAGGTTAGTTCAGAGAGACAGATAATGTTGCCAACTGAGGATAGAATTGATGAAGATAGGAAGAAAGGTTATATGTGGAACTGAGATACTAAAGGAAAGCATGCGTTGTGCAGGTTTTTTTTTTACTTAACATATTAGGTGTTAGATTTGATTAAAAAAATATAAACATTAAGGTGAAAATAATATGATAAGATAAACAATTGTATTTATCCTCCAACTCCTAAAAATAACTTTTTTAGACATCCCATGGTTTTATTTTATTCTATATTTAAACATTTACAAAGCAGATTGAAAGTTTTGTTGCCTCTGCTCAGAAGCAGCCTAATAAGTGTTCCAGAGTTAGAAAAAGGTGAATAGTTCATGTATTTTATCTCCCTCTGCTCTCAGAAGTTGTATTCTGCCAGGAAAATGTTTATGGCTGTAATTTGCTTATCAGTGATTTTTACTATATTCCCCACCAGGTACCGACAAGGCAGAACCTGTCACTTCCATGCCTAAAAATTAATTATTTCAGGCTAGAGATGGTTTGAACCTCTGATTTTAGGTACGCCAACCTCGAACGCGAACTTCCGCAAAAGTTCGGGTTCGCAAAAACAATGACCTTATTATCTTGGGTGTGCCCCCCAACACTTTCATATAGCCGGTGGTCATTGCTTCATTGCGATATGCAAGCCCCTTCACCGCGGCAAGGTAACGATCACGAAGGGGAATTGACACATGTACATGCCTTTTGTTTTGTTGTTGCAGCCGCAGTGCAGCCAAAAAAATTAGGCAGTCATGTACACGCACCAGAAAAAAATAGTATTGTTTTTGTTTGCGGCCGCTGCTAGCAGCGGCCTTAAAAATTCAGGAATTCACCTGGAGTCCTGGACCCTGTTGGTGGTGGCGGAGAAGGCAGTCAAGAGGCCTGCAGGCAGAGATGCTGTGTGGGAACCGACTTAGTCTTGGGGCAGGCAGTCAAATGGCGTGCAGGCAGAGATGCTGTGTGTGGGGACTGACTTAGTCTTCGGGCGGGCAGTAGCCCTCTGGGATCCATACCTCAATCATTTTGATAAAGGTGAGGTACTGAACACTTTTTTGACCTAGGCGACTTCTCTTCTCAGTGGCAATGCCTCCAGCTGAGGCAGGGCAAGCCAGAAGTTGGATGGCAAACTATGACAGCTCTGGCCACAGGTCAAGCCTGCACACCCACTAGCCCAGGGGTTCATCGCTGCTCAGAGTATCTACATCTGCAGTTAGGCCAGGTAGTCTGCTACCTGCTGATCGAGGCCTTGGGCTAGGGTGGATCTGGAAGGGCTAAGGCGAGACGTTGGACTAAAGAATGTCCGCATGTCCGACATCACCATGAGATCGCTAGAGCGTCCTGTCCTTGCCTGCATGGACATGGGAGGAGGAGGAAGATTACTGGCAGTGGCACCTTTATTCCGTTGTGCTGTGACATCACCCTTAAAAGCACTGAAAAGCATAGTTGCCAGCTTGTTCTGTAAGTGCTGCATCCTTTCTGCCTTCTGGTGATTTGGAAACATCTCCGCCACTTTGTGTTTATACAGAGGGTCAAGTAGTGTCAGTACAGGTCATTCCCCTTGAGTTTTTTTATACGGGGGTCCCTCAACAGGCTGGACAGCATGAAAGCCGCGATCTGCACAAATTTCGATGCAGACGTACTATCCATCTCCTCTTGCTCTTCCTCGTTGATGTCAGGTAAGTTCTCCTCTTCCCCCCAGCCACGAACAATACCACAGGAAAGTTAAGCAGCACAAGCCCCCTGTGACGCCTGCTGCGATTGTTCTTCCACCTCCTCCTCAAAAAAAAAAAAAAACACCTTCCTCATCTGACTCCTCTTCCTAACATGACTCTTCCTCCTCCTCCTCCCTCCTCTGTGCTGCCGCAGGTGTTGAGGAAACATCTGGTTCTGCTGATAATTGATCCCACAACTCTTCCTCCTGTTCCTGTTCATGGTCCTCCACAGCTTGATCCACCACTGCGCACGGCACGCTCCAGTAAGAAAGCATATGAAATCAAGTTGCTGATGGCGCCTTCACTGTGACTCACCATGTTTGTCACCTCCTCAAACGGCCGCATGAGCCTGCAGGCATTTTGCATGAGTGTCCAGTACTTCGGCCAGAACAACCCCATCTCCCCAGAGCATGTCCTTTTATTGTAGTTGTACAGATACTGGTTGACGGCTTTCTCCTGTTATAGCAGGCGGTTAAACATCAGGAGCATTGAATTCCAGCGAGTCGGGCTATCGCAAATCAAGCGCCTCACCGGCAAGTTGTTTCTCCGCTGAATATCGGCCAAGCATGCCATGGCCGAGTAGGACCACCTGAAATGCCTACACACCTTCCTGGACTGCTTCAGGATGTCCTGTAAGCTTGGGTACTTACACACAAATCTCTGAATTATTAGATTCAGCACATGTGCCATGCAATGTACATGTGTCAACTTTCCCAAATCCAAAGCCGAAATGAGATTGCTGCCGTTGTCACACACCACGTTGCTGATCTCCAGTCGGTGCGGGGTTAGCCACCGATCCACCTGTTTGTTCAGAGCAGCCAGGAGTGACACCGTCGTACCTGGCATGCAGTATAGGCCCTGGGGTGCTGGGGCTGTGTAGCTAGAGAGGAGATCGCAGCACCAGTAGAGTAGCACTGTCACTCAGCCAAGGAGGAGGAGGACAACGACAGCGAAAAGGATGTAGGAGGAGAAGGAGAGGGGGTGGCAGCAGGCCTGCCTGCATGCCGTGGAGGTGTCACAACTAGGTCCGCTGCACAGCCACGTACTCCCTGCTTGCCAGCGGTCACCAGGTTGAACCAATGGGCCGTGTAAGTAATGTACCTGCCCTGATCGAGCTTTGCAGACCAGGCATCCGTGGTCAGATTGACCCTTGACCCAATGCTGTGTGCCAGAGATGACACCACTTGCCTTTCAACTTCATGGTACAGTTTGGGTATCGCCTTTTTTGAGAAATAATTGCAGCCTGGTATCTCCCACTGTGGTGTCCCAATCGCCACAAATATTAGGAAGGCCTCAGAGTCCACCAGTTGGTATGGTAACAGCTGGCAAACTAACAGTTCCGCCAAGCCAGCTGTCAGATGCCGGGCAAGGGGGTCACTGGCAGACATTGGCTTCTTCCGCTCAAAGATTTCCTTCACAGACACCTGGCTGCTGCTGTGGGCAGAGGAGCAGGAACCGCTCAAGGTGAGAGGCGGAGTGGAGGAGGGTGGCTGTGATGGTGCAAGGGAGAAAGTGGCTGAAGATAATGCACCTGAAGGAGGAGGAAGAGGAGAAGGAGGGTGGCTTTGCTTTTGTGTGCTGCTTTTCTTCAGGTGGTCTTCCCATTGTGGTTTGTGCTTTTTCGTCTTGTGCCTTCGTAAGGCAGTTGACCCTACGCGAGTCTTGGCCTTTCCATGGCTCAATTTTTGGTGACAGAGAGTACAGATGGCATTAATCTCATCTGAGACAAATAAACAAAAATATTTCCACACCGCTGAGCCCTGAGGTGATGACACTATGGTGGCGTCTGCAGCTGACGTTGAAGGGCATGTTGGCTGGCTGTCCATAGGTGGCAATACATGCCGCCAGACACTGCCACCAGCTTCTTTCAGCAACCCGTCTCCTCCTACTCCTCTCTGACTCTCCCTCTGAACTGTCCCCCTGTTCATCTCCTCTATTGGGAACCCACGTGACATCCATGACAGTATCATCGAAATCATCATCATAATCATCCTCCACAGCTTCGCTTGTGTCAGACACCTCCAAAACTGCCAAAACAGCAGGTACTTCATCCTCCTCCTCACACCCTATGTCCATAGTGATGCCTAACTCAGACATATGAGGTGGTGTAACTTGCTTAGCACCTTCATCTTGTTCTAACAATAATGGCTGTGAATCAGTTAATTCCCCACCAAATAACTCCTGCGAAGTGTCAAATGTAGCAGATGTGGTGCTTGTAGTAGCACTGGTGGCTGCGGAAGATGAGGTGTTCTGTGTTAAATAGTCAACTACGTCCTGACAATCTTGGAAGTTGATGGCACGTGCCTTCTTCTGAGCACTGTACTTTGGGCCAGGGCCGCATGAAATCATGTCAGCATGACCTTGAACAGACCTGCCGGGTTGCCTGCCTCTGGCTCTGCCTCTGCCTATTTTGTCCATATTGGGGGGGCTGAAGTGAAAGGTATTCACTGACTTGAGTAATACAATGTGCAGTCACACAGGTGCAATGAAAGGAATGCGGTGACTGGTATTACAATACAATGTGTGGTCACACAGGTGCAGTGAACAGGTATGCAGTGGCTGGTATATAAAACTGCATGCTGTCACGCAGGTGCAGTGAACAGGTATGCAGTGACTGGTATCAATACAATGTGCAGCTGTCACACACACAGGTGCAGTGAACAGGTATGCAGTGACTGGTATATAAAACAGCGTGCGGTCACACAGGTGCAGTGAACAAATATGCAGTGACTGGTATATAACACTGCATGCTGTCACGCAGGTGCAGTGAACAGGTATGCAGTGACTGGTATCAACACAATCTGCAGCTGTCACACACACAGGTGCAGTGAACAGTTATGCAGTGACTGGTATATAGCACTGCGTGCTGTCACGCAGGTACAGTGAATATGAACAGTTATGCACAGACTGATATTACAAATGTGCAGCTGTCACACACACAGCTACCGTGAACAGGTATGCAGTGACTGGTATATAAAACTGCAGGCTGTCACGCAGGTGCAGTGAACAGGTATGCAGTGATTGGCATCAATACAATGTGCAGCTGTCACACACACAGGTGCAGTGAACAGTTATGCAGTGACTGCTGGTATATAACATGTCACACACAAAGTAACCAGAGTCATGTCACACACAAAGTAACCAGAGTCATGTCACACACAGAGTAACCAGAGCCATACACACAAAGTAACCAGAGTCATGTCACATCCAAAGTAACCGGAGTCATGCTACACACAGAGTGACCAGAGTCATATTACACACAGAGTGACTAGTCATGTCACACACAAAATAACCAGAGTCATGTCGCACACAGAGTTACCAGTACCATCAGATTCAGTTCAAAAGGGATTGATCTGTTTGACACATTGGGTGGCACATTTGTTTCCCTACATACAACCTCTAATCTGCAATCAAATCTAAGATGGTCATTCAGAGGATCCACTTAAAAAACATGATGCACATGCCTACCTAAATGTGTCCCTTACACTATGAAACTCCCCCAGTCCTCATCCCTGGCCTTGAACTCTAGTCATTTCGCCCATGTGAAGAATTTCAGGCTATAAGCATGTTGGTAAGTTAGTTCCCATAGCTGCACCACCAATGCACATTATATAAGAGACTATACTTTCCTTTGTCAAGTTGTGTTCATTAGTGTAGCGATCACTATAGCAGCTAAAGCCAAGGGGAGCCTGGTCTTAGTGGCCAGCAATAAGGGGGTCTGCAGCAGGCTTCATGGAGACCTGCAATGAGTGCCCTGAGGTGCAGAGTGGTGAGCCGAGTGGAGGAGAAAGGCAATTTATCTCTCCAGGCTCCTCCAATGAACCACTTCCTCCAAAGCACCCCCATCTCCATGACTTCAGTGCCATCTCTCATCTCATATTACGTGAAGAGAGATGGTGCTGGAATATTAGAAAAGGTGACTGTGGAGGAAGGAAGGTAGATCGTCAGTGAAGTCTGGAGAGAGTTGTTTCTCTCCTCCACTCCACACACTACCTAATACTGGGGGCTCTTCTGGTGATCAACTACTGCAGGTAACAAATTCCAGGGTTGGGGGCCATCTGGCCTATCCATACTGAGGGGTTACCTTGAGCTATCTAATACTGGAAGGTAGCTCTGGCTACCTATACTGGAGGAAAGCTCTAACTTCCTATGCTGGGGGCCGGAGTTGAGTCGGGCGTGAACGCGGGTCGACGACGTCCACCTGCTTTTTTTAGAGGGTGGACGTCGTCCACCCTAGCATGTAGAGTGGAGGGAGAGAACGCAGTGAAGGGGGAGCGTTGGGCACAGCGGCAGAGAAGGGGGGACGTCTCCCCCACTTCCCTCACCTCAGGGCTCCCCTTTCCTCACTCTCCCCTCCAGAACTAAAATTTGCGGCGGCCGGTAGCAGGCGGGACTTACCCCTTCCTCGTTCCAAGCGCCGGGGAAGTTCTGCGTGCTGCTTCTCTGGTCTAGACCAGACCAGACTAGTGGCAGGGGAGTGCTCCCTCTCGCGCCGGAACGAGGAAGAGGTAAGTCCCGCCCACTGCCAGCTGCCGCAAATTTTAGTTCTGGAGGGGAGACTGAGGAAGGGGAAGCCTAAAGGTGAGGGAAGGGGGGTGGAGAGGTTCCCCCCTTCTCTGCCACTGTGCCCAACGCTCCACCCACCTTCACTGCCTCCCCTCCTGCTGGCGGACACATAAACTCCTGGCTACCTATTCTGGGGAAATCTATAGATTTGGTTACCTATGGGACACCTATAGACCTGGCTACCTATGGAACATATACACCTGGCCACCTTTTCTGAGGACATCTATATACCTGGCTACCTATTCTGGGGACATTATACACCTAGCTACCTATTCTGGGGACAACTATACTCATGGCTACTTATACTGGGGACACCTATAGACCTGGCTACCTATGCTGGGGGTACCTATTTTGGGGGAACTGCTGTCAGATTATCTGCATTTTTGGGGAACCGCTGTTAACAGATTAAGTGTATTTTGGGGAACAGCTGCCAGATAATGTGTATGTTAGGGGAACGACTGCTGCCAGATTACGTGTATTTTGGGGAACTGCTGCCAGACTACGTGAATTTTGGGGGACCACTGCTGCCAGATTACATGTATTTTGGGTGTTACGTGTATTTTGGGTGATCCGCTGCCAGGTTTCACGTATTTTGGGGAACTGCTTCCAGATTATGTGTATGTTGGGGGAACTGCTGCTGCCACATTGTCTATTTTGGGGGAACCACTGCCATATTATCTGTATTTTGGAGGAACTTCTACCAGATTACGTGTCTTTTTGGTGAAATGCTGTCAGAATACATCTATTTTTGGGGGATACACTACAGTAGAGCTCAAACTTCCCTGGCAGACCTTTTACATCACTGCTAAGGTCATGTATATTTGGCCCCACCCATGACCATGCCCATGTTATGCTTGACCACGCCCATTTTGGCACAGGTTTTTAGGGTGAGTCCTCTCACCTCTTTTCCCAGGACTAGACCCCTGGCTGGGGGCTACCTAATACTGAGTCTCTCTGGCTGACATATACCAGGGGGATACCTAATATTAGGGGATTCCTTAGGCCACCCATACTGGGAGGCTATTTGGGGCTACCTAATACTAAACATGAGGGCTGCCTAAAACTAGTGTGTGTGTGTGTGTGTGTGCGTGCGTGCGTGTGTGCGTGCGTGTGCGTATAAAGATACCATGTCATTCTTTTTTTGGAGGGGGACTCAACCAAAATTGTGCCGGAGAGAGCCATGAATTCTAGCTACGCCCCTGTTTGCGTTTTTCCAAACATGGCAACAGGTGTCACAAAATATTAAGATATGTGTTTTACTTGGTTAAAGAGCACTGCTCAGATAGCCAGATTTATGTGTATTGCAATGTCATAATTTTGTTTACAGTTTTGAGATTAGAGCAAGACGTGAACTGTGTGAAGAATGACATAAGTTAAGGACGCCATCAAGTTACAAAATATTCTATGCTTTAATACCGTGTCACTAAATTAAAAACTGTCAGTAGAAACAAAAACAGCCACATCAAAGCAAAAATTCACAACTATGGCATTTAAGCAACTCCACCCATTCCCAGCCCATCCTATTCAGTTTCCTTCTACTACTGTACAAAAGAAGAAATTATATATACACTTTTATGCTGCTTAGTATAGTTTTCAGAATGTGCTTGCATGTAAAAATGGAATAGTAACCCATATATTTGCTCATTGGAAACTCGCTTACAACAGCAAAAAGATATTGATGAGGGTACAGCCAATTTAATTTTTTTCCAGGTGGAATATAATCTATGAGGTCGTTGTTTTTCTTCATTTATTTAATGCTGGTTTAACTAGATAGATTGTATTTTAATTAGGGACACATAAATAACTGTTAAATTATATTCCACAAGAAAAAAACAACCTTTTGCCAAATTATCGCTGTCCCCCCTCTTTTCTTTTACCCAATGCACCAACAACTGGCTACTTCATTAAGCAGCAGGGAAGCATTGTGGTAGCTTTGGAGTGTAACATACACACTGGCACTGCACTACTGGTCTCTTTACCTGAGATAGGCTGGCTCAGTGGCACAGAAAGAAGACTACCCCTCAGGCCACACTATGATGCTAGCAGTCTTCGCAAAGACCGAAATCTGCCATGGCAGTTTTTCTGAAAAGGGGTGTGGTTAACCAACAAAACCTGGATATGATGGCACAAGTGGTCAGCAGTCATGCTCGAAAGTACCCAAATTCGATTCGGGTGGATTTGAATCCGGGTCAGGGGAAAATTCGGCCGTGATCACGAATTCGTGATTCAAAACCCGCCGACTTTAAAGAGAATCTGAACTCTAAAATTCTTACAATAAAAAGCATACCATTCTCTTCATTATGTTCTCCTGGGCCCCTCTGTGCTGTTTCTGCCACTCCCTGCTGCAATCCTGGCTTGTATTTAACAGTTTTAGGCAGTGTTTACAAACGATATGGCTTCTAACCAGAGTATCATAGGCAGATAACAGCTTACTGTGTGACTCATGCAGAGCTTGGAGAGGGTGTGTAAAGCTTCTGCCAATGACAAGTAGTGCTGCACATTCCACACATTCCAGCCTCAGCCGACAGAGTCGACAGAGGAAAGAAGATAAGATTTATTACAGAGACAGTGCAACTAGAAAAGGTTGCAGTAAGACAGACCACATTAGAACAGGTATAGTAACTTATAGGATAGAAGAAATAAGGCTCAAAATTTTGTTACAGAGTCTCTTTAAGGGTTAATTGCAAAGCCCCCTTAAATGCCAGAATCACCAAATTTGCAGGTTATGTTAAGAAGAAAAGTGGGAGCAAGGGGAAAAAAAGTTCAAAAAGACTTTATACTTTTTGAGAAAATCGATTTTAAAAGTTCAAAGAAAAAAAACGATACATTTAAATGCCGGTCAATGATAGATCGTGGGAAATATTTCCCAGCAGTTAATAGCAAAGGCCCCTTACATCCTAGCAACACCAAATTTGCAGGATATGTTAAAAAGATAGTGGGAAACAATATTTAAAAAACAATTTGGGGGGATGTTCTGAGTGTGGGAAATCTGAAAAAAATGGCGTTGGGTTCCCCTTCCGGAGCCTCTGTAACCCCTTGTCCCCCATGCCAGAATGCGGAGCCCTGGCCGAATGGGGATTTGGGAATCGAGGCTCGATTGAAGCAGAGGGCAATCTGCGAACGCGTAGGGCGGCATCCCCCACTCTGGAACTTGATGTGTATATAAGGTAATACCCTGGGCAGTGGATCAGGCCTTGTATTTTTGCACCTTAGATTTAACATGCACCTAGCACTTTGATTTTCGCTACTGTGAATTATATATGCATGTATTGTGAATTTTGTGTTGGCACTGGTGGTGGGGTGTGGACTGCGGCGCATATCCCGGTATTTCTGAGTGTGGGGCGCAGTCCACTATCCGACTTCTTATGCACTGTATGTTGTTGTGTAGTTTTTTTGCACATGTATATGTCTGGCTGTTGTCAGTCTCCTTGGTTGTTACATGGTCTCATTCATTGCTTGTACAGGATTACTGCACCATAGATTGTATCATACATTACAGATTAACTTATTTCCAGAGATCCTTTATTGTGGGATTGATGGGGGCTTTTTATGCTTTTTAATGTTTTATCATGTGACTTGATTGTTAATAAAATTGATGGAATACTTTTGACACATATGGTCTCTGGACTGATTTATATATACCAGAACCCACTTAAAGGGGATTCTTTTTCTTCTTGTGTATGATTTGCTTCAATCAACTTAATTGAAGATCGCAAGATAAGAGGATACTGTATTCGTTGGATCGTTAACCGAGGATATTGGCGTGGGAACATTTTTTTAAAGGTACAGGTAAGTATTTTTGGTTAATTAAGAATATTAAAATACTTTTTAGTGGTTGTTAGAGATGTCGCGAACCTCCGATTTTCGGTTCGCGAACTTCCGCGGAAGGTTCGGTTCGTGCGAACGTTCGCGAACCGCAATAGACTTCAATGGGGAGGCGAACTTTGAAAACTAGAAACACTTATGCTGGCCAGAAAAGTTATGGAAAACATGTTTCAAGGGGTCTAACACCTGGACTCCCAGGTGGAGGAGTGGGATACATGGCAAAAGTTCCGGGGAAAAATCTGGATTTGACGCAAAGCAGAAATCACATTGAATGCTAAATTGCAGGCCTAAAGTGCTTTCAAACATCTTGCATGTGTATACATCAATCAGGGAGTGTAATTAGTGTACTTCTTCACACTGACACACCAAACTCACTGTGTAATGCACTGCAAACAGCTGTTTGTGTAGTGACGGCCGTGGTGGACTACTGCGCAGTGCGCACCATGGCGAGATTGCTCTTCCTCACTCAGTGATGTCTGGTTAGGTAATGTCTGTCTGCCTTATCAACTTTTGATGGTTCTTTCTCTACCATTGTTAAAGCTTACATCTATTTTTTTTACATTACATTTTTTACTTGCTGTTCAGTACCTGCAACGAGAATCTATTAAGGAGGTCAAGTCTGCCATTGTGACCAAGGGTAATGGCCGGGGAATCATTCCTGGTGTGATTCCGGTCTGGAGTTGTAGCCTAACAAACAGCTACCACCACACATCCAGGCAAGGAGGGCAGCAGGCATGGCATGCCCGCCCCGAGGTAGTGACCAAAAATAACAATACAGGACTCAGGAGGACTTTTGAAGCCCTAATGTAATGATTCAACTTTAAATCCTTTAATGAGAATCAGTTATGGAGGGCAAGTCTGATGGTACCTTCACTGCGATTCACCAGGTTGGTCTCCGGCGAGAATCTGTTATGGAGGTCAAGTCTGCCATTGTGACCACTGACCAAGGGTAATGGCCGGGGAATTGTTCCTGGTGTGATTCCGGTTCCGGAGTTGTAGCCTAACAAACGGCTACCACCACACACCGAAGCAAGGAGGGCAGCAGGCATGGCATGCCCGCCCCGAGGTAGTGACCAAAAATAACAATACAGGACTCAGGAGGACTTTTGAAGCCCTAATGTAATGAATCAACTTTAAATCCTTTAACGAGAATTAGTTATGGAGGGCAAGTCTGCCATCCATTCAAGTGCAAGGTATGCACTGACTGCCAGGTATAATACAATGTGCAGTCACAGATGCAGTGAAAGGCATGCAGTGACTGCAAACAGCTGTTTGTGTAGTGACGGCCATGCTGGACTGGTGCGCACCATGACGAGAGTGCAGGTGATGGTGGCTTTACAGCCCATATGGTCGCCCGGCTGATGTAGATGAATGACATAGCAGTGACTGTTCAGCTGATCAAATTTGGTCTGACCATAATGAAGCAATGACCTTATTATCTTTGGTGTGCCACTCCCACCCGAGACACTCATATAGCCGGCGGACATTGCTTCATTGTGATACGCAAGCCCCTTCACCACGGCAATGTAATGATCACGAAGGGGGATTGGCACATGTACATGCCTTTTTTTTGTTGTTGCAGCCGCCCGCAGTGCAGCCAGAAAAATTAGGCAGGCATGTACACGCACCAGAAAAATTAGTATAGCGGCCGCTGCTAGCAGCGGCCTTAAAAATTCAGGAATCCTGGACCCTGTTGGTGGTGGCGGAGAAGGCAGTCAAACGGCCTGCAGGCAGAGATGCTGTGTGTGGGGACTGACTTAGTCTTCGGTCGGGCAGTAGCCCTCCGGGGTCCATGCCTCATTCATTTTGATAAAGGTCAGGTACTGAACACTTTTGTGACTTAGGCAACTTCTCTTCTCAGTGACAATGCCTCCAGCTGCACTGAAGGTCCTTTCTGACAGGACACTTGCGGCAGGGCAAAAGAGAAGTTGGATGGCAAATTGGGACAGCTCTGGCCACAGGTCAAGCCTGCGCACCCAGTAGACCAAGGGTTCATTGTCGCTGCTCGCAGTGTCTGCATCCACAGTTAAGGCCAGGTAGTCGGCTACCTGCCGGTCCAGACGTTGGTGGAGGGTGGATCCGGAAGGGCTATGGCGAGGCGTTGGACTAAAGAATGTCCACATGTCTGACATCACCATGAGATCGCTGGAGCGTCCTGTCCTTGCCTACGTGGACATGGGAGGATTACTGGCAGTGGTACCTTTATTGCATTGTGCTGTGACATCACCCTTAAACGCATTGTAAAGCATAGTTGCCAGCTTGTTCTGCATGTGCTGCATCCTTTCTGCCTTCTGGTGAGTTGGTAACATGTCCGCCACTTTGTGCCTATACCGAGGGTCTAGTAGTGTAGCCACCCAATACAGCTCATTCCCCTTGAGTTTTTTTTATACGGGGGTCCCTCAACAGGCTGGACAACATGAAAGACGCCATCTGCACAAAGTTAGATCCAGACGTACTATCCATCTCCTCTTGCTCTTCCTCAGTGATGTCAGGTAAGTCCTCTTCCTCCCCCAGCCACGAACAATACCACAGGAACTTCGAGCAGCACAAGCTCCCTGCGACACCTGCTGTAGTTGTTCTTCTGCCGCCGCCTCTGTAAGATATGGACTGTGTGTTTCACTGCTTGCTTTTGTGGAGCAGGCATTGCATCCATTCTTAGAGCACATGTTTCTAAGACAAAAGACTTCACTTCCTGCTAACTGACCTTAGGCGGAGATAAAGTTCAAATCTGCATCCTTTCAGCCAATCACACTGAGCCTTCTCACAGGGAAGTGATGTATGGTGAGGGGGTGGAGTCAAGGGGTATATTGTCTTTGAGCATGCTGTTTTGACTCTCTGTGTGCTGTGGTGTGCTGTGAGAGCTGTTTCTCTGAATGGGTAAGTTAAGATCATGCAATGGTTCTGGGTGATGTGGGTTGTATTTGTAGGACATATTGGGAAGCTGCATTCAGGTTACCTGTATTAATGTATACATTATGTGCATTGGTTTCTAAGCTTTATGCTTTATACTGTTGAATTTCACTGTACTTGTTGCTTACTGTAATACATCAATGTCTGTACCTGTATCACAAATATCACATGCAATATAAACTTTATGAGATGCATTTCCACCAATTTGAGTGTTGCGTGGTGTCTGTACCTCTTAGCTAGACAGAGATGCTGTTCCATAGACTTGAGTGTTGTGGTTCTGTCTCTTAGCTGGGGAGAGATTATTCACTTAGAAGGGGGGAATTTTACCTGGGTTGCAGATCTGGGATCTGCTAAATTATCTTGTAGCTGCCTCCAATGAAATTGAGCTATCAGCCTCCTCCTCCAAAGAAACACCTTCCTCATCATCTGAGTCTGACTCCTCTTCCCCACACGACTCTTCCTCCTCCTCCCCCCCTGTGCTGCCGCAGGTGTGGAGGAAACATCTGATTCTGATGAAAATTGCTCCCACAACTGTTCCTGCCATAACTGTTCCTGTTCACGCTCCTCCACAGCTTGATCCACCACTCTACGCATGGCACGCTCCAGGAAGTAAGCGTACGGGATCAAGTCGCTGATGGTGCCTTCACTGCGACTCACCAGGTTGGTCACCTCCTCAAACTGCCGCATGAGCCTGCATGCATTTCGCATCAGTGTCCAGTTGTTGGGCAGAACATCCCCATCTCCCTAGATTGTGTCCTTTTACTGTAATTGTGCAGGTACTGGGTGACGGCTTTCTCCTGTTCTAGCAGGCGAGAGAACATGACCAGGGTCGAATTCCAGTGAGTCAGGCTATCACATATCAAGCGTCTCACCGGCAAGTTGTTTCTCCGCTGAATGTCCACAAAGCGTGCCACGGCCGTGGAAGACTGTCTGAAATGCCCACACAACTTACAAAACAAGTATTAAGGTGGCCACACATGATACAATAAAATGATCAGATTTTACAGTAATTCGATAAAATCGATCGTATCTCTCGAAAAAATCGAAAGCTTTTTTTTCCATTCGACTGAAAAATCTGATCGGATTTCCCGTTTTTTTTTTATTTAAATCGATCCGGAATGCCAGATATTTCTCTTTAATCTCTACTAAAGATTGTATGGTGTGTGTTGGATTGTTAATTTATTAATATACACACCCTAGCAATTTTCTCTGAGTTTCCAATCATTTTTATCATAAATGAGGAAAAAATTGAACATAGGTGTGTGGTACATTGGACATATTTTTGAAATGTTACAATCAGTCAGAAAAATTGATTGCAATTCTTAAATTGAACAGATATTTAAAAAATTGTATGGTGTGTGGCCACCTTAAGACAAATATAATGGGTTTGAATAAAAGAGAGGACCATTTAAAATATATTTTAAAAAGATGATTCAATAAACTTTTTCTAATTGTTCGTTTAGACCTTCGGGCGTTTGTTTTTTAAGAATTTGTATCCAGAACATTTCTTTATTCCTAAGGACCTCAAAAGCATTGTGCGGTGGGATGGATTCAATAAGAGTGAATTTGAGTGTTTGTGGATTGCAGTTGTGGGTGGAGCCGAAATGACGTAAAATGCTGTGAAGTGGATAGTTTTTTAATATATTTTTGCAACTATGCTTAGTTTTGTATCCATACTTCTATTATTACAGCAGTTTTCCGTCCCCTCCCCCACACACACACACACCCACGTACCATTAACCCTAGCTGGAATGAACTTCTCCAGTATGTTTTGGATCCAACAATCGGCATAGTGTGGCATGAACAGTGGGGAGTAAGCATGTGGTTACTTATGCATATCTCAGTCCCTTTGCCTATATCCCTCTCTTCCCTTCCCATCCAGCATCATACACATAGGTTTGCACAGGGGCGTTTCTAGGGTCCTTGGAGATCGGGGGCACCTGTGGGCACCAGGTGGGGAGGTATATGCGCGCTCCGCGGTAAAAATGGGCGTGGCCATGAGGTGAGTGGGCGTGGCCATGGGTGGGGCCAAATGTACATGAACTTAGCAGCGGTGTAAGCTACAGATAACGGGCCTACCCATCGAAATATTGGATGGAGCCCCCTGTCCTTTATTTAGATAATTTACAATCAGTATAGGCATAGATCAAAGATGTATACGCGCATACAATTTTGATTGGTCAATCACTGACCCCCAATTTTACCACCCCCGTGCAGTAAATGGGCCAACAGATAATGAATTTTATGAACAGAGCTAAAATTGGCTAATCAAAATTGCATGTGTGTACCAGGCTTTACAGCTAATACTGTACATACTGAAAGTAGCAGGGATCAGCATACAATATAGCTGGTTTACAATCAGTAAAGGCACAGAGTAACACCTTACACTGTACACACTGGAGGTAAATCAGCACACAGTGCAGGCACTAGAGAACAGCGTATACTGTACATACTGTAGGCAGCAGAATTCACCACACTGCAGCTAGCTTGCCAAAAATATGAGGATCACGTTGTGCGGCGTGCTTATCGCGCCGCACCGAAAAATGGGTGGGCCATGGACCAGAATATAGGTGTGGTAACGGGTGGAGACAAATTTACATGAACCTAGCAATGGTGGGACATTAGATTATGACAGTGGTGGCGAACCTTTTGGAGGCCGAGTGCCCAAACTGCAACCCAAAAGTCACTTATCTATCGCAAAGTGGCAACAGCAATTTAAACTAAATACTGTACAAACGTTTTAACTCATACATGAACATTATGGAAAATCCAAGTGGAAAATAAACTGTGAAGATAAACAATTTCATCCATCCTACTACTGAAAAATGTATTCAATTTTTTAGAACCTCCCAGTTTTATTTTCTGTTTTAAAAAGCTAAAAAAGTAGGTTTAATGCTATTGTCTCATATGATAAGGATTCAGCTTTTCCCATAGTCTCGCAGTTAGCAATCATGTGACCCCCAACAAGACAGATTCAGCAATCATGAGGACCCCAACAAATCATGAGGCCCCCAACAAGACAAATTCAGCAATCTTGAGGCCCCCAACAAATCATAAGGCTCCCAACAAGACAAATTCAGCAGTCATGAGGCACATAAATAGACAGCATTTCACATAAATAGGCAGAATGCCCCCTTAATGTGGTAGCCCCCCAAGTTAGGTAGTGAGTGACAGGGACCCCCAGGTTAGCTAGTGAGTGACAGGCACCTCCAGTTAGGTAGTGAGTGACAGGGACCCCGATAGTGAGTGACAGGGAGCCCCTTTAGGTAGTGAGTGAGTGCCAGGGAGCCCCTTTAGGTAGTGAGTGAGTGCCAGGGAGCCCCTTCAGGCAGTGAGTGAGTGCCAGGGAGCCCCTTCAGGCAGTGAGTGA
Source organism: Hyperolius riggenbachi (assembly GCF_040937935.1). Lineage (NCBI taxonomy): Eukaryota > Metazoa > Chordata > Amphibia > Anura > Hyperoliidae > Hyperolius > Hyperolius riggenbachi. The sequence goes on along the minus strand of NC_090650.1, from coordinate 265,585,743 downwards.
GTGCCAGGGAGCCCCTTCAGGCAGTGAGTGAGTGCCAGGGAGCCCCTTCAGGCAGTGAGTGAGTGCCAGGGAGCCCCTTCAGGAATTGAGTGAGTGCCAGGGAGCCCCTTCAGGCAGTGAGTGAGTGCCAGGGAGCCCCTTTAGTCAGTGAGTGAGTGACAGGGAGGCCCTTTAGGTAGTGAGTGAGTGCCAGGGAGCCCCTTCAGGCAGTGAGTGAGTGCCAGGGAGCCCCTTCAGGCAGTGAGTAAGTGCCAGGGAGCCCCTTCAGGCAGTGAGTGAGTGCCAGGGAGCCCCTTTAGGCAGTGAGTGAGTGACAGGGAGGCCCTTTAGGTAGTGAGTGAGTGCCAGGGAGCCCCTTCAGGCAGTGAGTGAGTGACAGGGAGCCCCTTTAGGCAGTGAGTGAGTGACAGGGAGGCCCTTTAGGTAGTGAGTGAGTGCCAGGGAGCCCGTTTAGGTAGTGAGTGAGTGCCAGGGAGCCCCTTTAGGTAGTGAGTGAGTGCCAGGGAGCCCCTTTAGGTAGTGAGAGAGTGCCAGGGAGCCCCTTTAGGTAGTGAGTGAGTGCCAGTGAGCCCCTTCAGGCAGTGAGTGAGTGCCAGGAAGCCCCTTCAGGCAGTGAGTGAGTGCCAGGGAGCCCCTTTAGGCAGTGAGTGAGTGCCAGGGAGCCCCTTCAGGCAGTGAGTGAGTGCCAGGGAGCCCCTTCAGGCAGTGAGTGAGTGCCAGGGAGCCCCTTCAGGCAGTGAGTGAGTGCCAGGGAGCCCCTTCAGGCAGTGAGTGAGTGCCAGGGAGCCCCTTCAAGCAGTGAGTTAGTGCCAGGCAGCCTCTTCAGGCAGTGAGTGAGTGCCAGGGAGCCCTTTCAGGCAGTGAGTGAGTGCCAGGGAGCCCCTTTAGGCAGTGAGTGAGTGACAGGGAGGCCCTTTAGGTAGTGAGTGAGTGCCAGGGAGCCCCTTCATGCAGTGAGTGAGTGCCAGGGAGCCCCTTTAGACAGTGAGTGAGTGCCAGGGAGGCCCTTTAGGTAGTGAGTGAGTGCCAGGGGGCCCCTTTAGGTAGTGAGTGAGTGACAGGGAGCCCCTTTAGGTAGTGAGTGAGTGACAGGGAGCCCCTTTAGGTAGTGAGTGACAGAGAGCCCCTTTAGGTAGTGAGTGAGTGACAGGGAGCCCCTTTAGGTAGTGAGTGAGTGACAGGGAGCCCCTTTAGGTAGTGAGTGACAGGGAGCCCCTTTAGGTAGTGAGTGAGTGCCAGGGAGCCCCTTTAGGTAGTGAGTGAGTGCCAGGGAGCCCCTTTAGGTAGGGAGTGAGTGACAGGGAGCCCCTTTAGGTAGTGAGTGAGTGACAGGGAGGCCCTTTAGGTAGTGAGTGAGTGACAAGGAGGCCCTTTAGGTAGTGAGTGAGTGACAGGGAGGCCCCATTAGGGAGTGAGTGAGTGACAGGGAGCCCCTTTAGGTAGTGAGTGAGTGACAGGGAGGCCTTTTAGGTAGTGAGTGAGTGACAGGGAGCCCCTTTAGGTAGTGAGTGAAAGGGAGCCCCTTTAGGTAGTGAGTGAGTGACAGGGAGCCCCTTTAGGTAGTGAGTGAGTGACAGGGAGCCCCTTTAGGTAGTGAGTGAGTGACAGGGAGCCCCTTTAGGTAGTAAGTGAGTGACAGGGAGCCCCTTTAGGCAGTGAGTGAGTGCCAGGGAGCCCCTTTAGGTAGTGAGTGAGTGCCAGGGAGCCCCTTTAGGTAGTGAGTGAGTGACAGGGAGGCCTTTTAGGTAGTGAGTGAGTGACAGGGAGGCCCTTTAGGTAGTGAGTGAGTGACAGGGAGGCCCCATTAGGTAGTGAGTGAGTGACAGGGAGCCCCTTTAGGTAGTGAGTGAGTGACAGGGAGGCCCTTTAGGTAGTGAGTGAGTGACAGGGAGCCCCTTTAGGTAGTGAGTGAGTGACAGGGAGCCCCTTTAGGTAGTGAGTGAGTGACAGGGAGCCCCTTTAGGTAGTGAGTGAGTGACAGGGAGCCCCTTTAGGCAGTGAGTGAGTGCCAGGGAGCCCCTTTAGGTAGTGAGTGAGTGCCAGGGAGCCCCTTTAGGTAGTGAGTGAGTGAGTGCCAGGGAGCCCCTTTAGGTAGTGAGTGAGTGACAGGGAGCCCCTTTAGGTAGTGAGTGAGTGACAGGGAGGCCCTTTAGGTAGTGAGTGAGTGACAGGAGGCCCTTTAGGTAGTGAGTGAGTGACAGGGAGCCCCAATAGGGAGTGAGTGAGTGACAGGGAGCCCCTTTAGGTAGTGAGTGAGTGAGTGAGTGACAGGGAGCCCCTTTAGGTAGTGAGTGAGTGACAGGGAGCCCCTTTAGGTAGTGAGTGAGTGACAGGGAGCCCCATTAGGGAGTGAGTTAGTGACAGGGAGCCCCTTTAGGTAGTGAGTGAGTGACAGGGAGGCCCTTTAGGTAGTGAGTGAGTGACAGGGAGACCCTTTAGGTAGTGAGTGAGTGACAGGGAGCCCCTTTAGGCAGTGAGTGAGTGACAGGGAGCCCCTTTAGGTAGTGAGTGAGTGACAGGGAGCCCCTTTAGGCAGTGAGTGAGTGACAGGGAGCCCCTTTAGGTAGTGAGTGAGTGACAGGGAGGCCCCCCTCTAGCCGCCGCCGCTCCCCCCTCACCTGGCAGTGTAGTCAGACCTCAGGATCAACGGCGACCCGACCAGTAGTACGAGCGGGCGCCGGACGCACCCGCTTGATATGCGGAAGTGATGTCACTTACGCATATCAGTGCGGGCGCTGGGTCCTAGCGCCCGCACGATTGGTCGCTGGCTCGCCTCCTGATCCTGAGGTCTGAGTGACGCGGCGGCTGGAGGGAGCCGCTGACAGAGGGGGTGGCGGCACGAAGAGATCTGTGGCACCCCAGGACAGATTGGGTGCACGTGCCCCCCCAAAATAGGGCTAGCGACGCCCCTGGGTTTGCATCCTATTTCCACATTTATCACAGTACTGCACCGCCAAAATACCATATGTCATCAGTATGCGACCTCTATGTCTCTCCCACCTCCCATCCCCCGTTCTGGGCAATTCCAGTCACTTATAAATTTGAGACAGAGCATCCCACACCTCACAGAGGCGCTCTACCTGGTTCATGTCCTGATTTTGGTAAGTTGAGCATTTGCTCACCTTTAAACACTGCTGTTTCTTAGTATGCCTTTTTGCTTTATCATAATATACTGCTGCACTCACTCCTTTAAAAACGAAACCTTTCTTTGTTTCTCACAACTTTGGTAAGTTGAGCATTTGCTCATCTTTAAACACTGCTGCTTTTTAGTATGCCTTTTTTGCCTTATAATATACTGCTGCACTCACTCCTTTAAAAACGTAACCTTTCTCTGTAATTCCCTGTTTTAAATTCACTTTTTTACTTTTTTATCATTTTACCAAGAGTGACTCGTACTCTGCCTTTATATTATGGACATGTGCACATGTGCATATATTTATACATGCTACTTGCACACGTTCTCAGTCTATTTTGTATGCATATCTTGCTGTTAAATGCATAATTGCACATTTTATTGCTGTAGACTTGTGGTGCACCTTCGGGTGCCTGGTATTTGCGTTCCTCTGACAATCCCCTTTTTTTCCTTTTGTTTTCCTTCCCCAGCACCCTCTAAAAATCGTTTGCCTGAAGAAGCGGGACTGTTACCCGTGAAACGCGTTGCACTTTTGGAGTTACTAATAAATATTACTTTAGACTGTAAGTAACCTGTCCATTGTCCGGCCTTTTTTTTTCAGAAGGGAGGTGAGTTCACCCACTTTTTAACAATTTTAACTAATTTGATTCTACTTGGCGCCTCTGTTATCGTATTTCAATGTTTGTTAAGAGCAGCTTAATGGGTCCCGTAAGTTATGTACCTGTCCTGACCGTGCTTGACAGACCAGGCATCCGTGTTCAGGTGGACCCTTGACCCAACGCTGTATGCCAGAGATGACACCACTTGCCTCTCAACTTCACGGTACAGTTTGGATATCGCCTTTTTTGAGAAATAATTGTGGCCTGGTATCTTTCACTGCGGTGTCCCACTGGCCACAAATTTACAGAAGGCCTCAGAGTCCAACAGCTTGTATGGTAACAGCTGGCGAGCTAACAGTTTCGCCACGCCAGCTGTCAGACGCCGGGCAAGGGGGTGACTGGCAGAAATTGGCTTCTTCCGTTTAAAGATTTCCTTCACGGACACATGGCTGTTGTGGGCAGAGGGGAGCAGGAACCATTCAATGGCAGAGGTGCAGTGGAGGAGGGTGGCTGTGAAGGTGCAAGGGAGAAAGCGGCTGAAGATGCTGCACCTGAAGGAGGAAGAGGAGAAGGAGGGTGGCTTTTCGTTTGTGTGCTGCTTTTGCTCAGGTGGTCTTCCCATTGCAGTTGGTGCCTTTTCTCCATGTGCCTTCATAAGGCACTTGTCCCTATGTGAGTGTTGGCCTTTCCACGGCTCAATTTTTGGAGGCAGAGAGAACAGATGGCATAATGGCATTGCTCGGATCTTAGGCAAACACATTAAAAAATTTCCAAACCGCTGAGCCCCCCTGGGGTGATGGCACTAAATACCAAGATGGTGCCGTAACAGGACGCCGCGGTCACAGGGCTCCGGTCCTTTTCTCCTTTCTCCCCTCAATCCCTCACCTGCTCTCTCTCCCTCTCTGGGGAAGATACGGGGGAAGATGCGGGGAGAGCGGAGGTTGCGCGTGTGAGCCGGTGGGCCGCGGAGTTTTGAGCAGGCCGCGGAATGCCAGCTTATCTGCCACATGTTCAACTTCTGCAGGCTGCGGGGACTCTGCCATTTTCAGCAGTTCAGCCAGCCACCTGGAACGCAGCCACACAGCCTGGGGAACCTTACCGCTGATCGGGTGCTCGGCGGATCGCGCCCACGCCTGGGTCAGCGCTCGGCGGATCGCGCCCACGCTCCGGAATCGCCATTTTTCATCTGTCGGCCTCGTGCAGCGCTGGCTTCTCCGACACCACTGTTCCTGACCCGCTGCTGGCTGCTGCCGGATCAGCTGACCGGGATGCGCTCGGCTCGGCAGCCAGCTGATCATCCAAGCTGGGAAGGGAGCCATGTGCTCCGAGCTGGGAAGGAACCTGCCAGCCACAACGTTGCTGCCACAGCCTGCAGGGGAGAAGCGGGCTCTTCGGCTCCTTAGGGCAGGTCTGCCGCTGCTGGATACACCAGCACTCCACCGCCACTTCACGGATCCATCCATCTGCAGCTGCACCGGCCCACCGCTGCTGATCCACCAGACCACACCATCGTCTCTCAAGGTCTGTGCTGCTGTCCTCCCGGCCACCGACATCCTACCTGCACTAGGCCACAAGCCGGGGGCTAAATTTCCCACTGGCTGCCAGGTCCACTAGCTTTGCTTACTGCCCCATCGCAGCCACAGAGGAGGTGATGCTGCCCCCTCTCAGTGGAGCTGGCTGCTGCATCTGAGCATCAGTGTTCCCCCACCACCAAGGTAAACCCCCCAGCCCCACGTCCACCACCATAGGGCCCAACCGTCCCGTTTTCGTCGGGATTGTCACGATTTTGGGGGGCTCTCCCGCTATCACGGTATGAGCCCCCCAAGTCCCGGGCAGCAGTGGGCAGTGAGGGTGGGAAAAAAATGATCGAGGCGCCAGCCGCGGGTAAATGGGATGCGGGACGCGTGCATCCTATTACTACCTCCCTCTCTTGGAATCTGCCCCCCCCCCCTGTGTCTCCCCCCTGTTTGCAGAGTGCGCAGCTAAGCGGAGCGGGCTGTCAGCTTACCGGTATCCATGGACGCATACCGATGTCCGGCTTCAATCTGCTTCCTGTGATGTTACAGGAAGCAGGAAGCCAGATGGTGGTATGCGTCCATGGATACCGGTAAGCTGACAGCCCGCTCCGCTTAGTTGCGCACTCTGCAAACAGAGGGGAGTCACAGGGGGGGGGGCAGCATCCAAGGGAGGGAGGTAGTAATGGGATGCACGCGTCCCGCATCCCATTTACCCGCGGCTGGCGCCTCGATCATTTTTTTCTTGCATTGGCACCCTCCTCCTCACCCACCCACCCAACGGACACCCTCACCCACCCACCCACCCACCCAACGGACACCCTCACCCATCCACCCACCCACCCACGGACACCCTCATCCTCATCATATATGGGGGAGATATGTATTAAAAAATTATTAGGGGATATTATTAATTGAAAAAAAAATTCAATTTTTTTTATGGTAGGTGTGACGGGGGGAGGGGGCCTAAGTGTCCCGATTCCTAGACCACCACTGCGGCCCAGCAAAGTTGCCTCCTGGCCCCACAGGGCCCCCACTGTGTCTGCACCCTCATTACCAGCCGGGCAGACTTGAAATCAGGAATGCTACCCCTCGGGCAACCTGGTCCGCGTGAACTCTGCTGTCCGCCTCCATTGATGCCCCTCAGCTTTCTCAGCCTTCTTTCTACTTTCGCGGACATTCGGTAGCACCTGTCTAGTTGGGAGCGTGTCGCTGTGTAGCGTCCAGTGCCGAAAATGGCAGCGCTCATATCAGCTTTCAGGCTGCTCCTCCAGCCCCACTCTTTTCTGTTCCTGCTATCAGTGTATATTTTGCTATGTTGTACTATGTTAACTGTACGTGTATGCTGTAATGCTCTCTGTTTTGCTTTTTTTTTTGCTTGTTATTGTTTTTATGTATGTACCATGCTTAATCTGTATGCAATGCTGTACTCTGCTTAATTGTATGCACAAGCTGTAATGTTGTACTATGTATGCTTGTCCCCTGTCTATGTATGTACCATGCTTATCCAAATGCTGCTTCTTGTTTCTTTTTATTCATCGACGTATGCGCCAAAACTAATTCCGGGTACAATCCACCGTTGTACTTGGCGAAAATAAATTCTGATTCTGATTCTGATCAGCAGCTGACGTTGAAGGGCATGTTGGCTGGCTGTACATAGGTGGAGATACATGGCGCCGGGCACTGCCACCAGCTGTTTCTGATGAAGAGCTCCCCCTGCTTCTTTCAGGAACTCGTCTCCTCCTACTCTTCTCTGACTCCCCCTCTGAACTGTCCCCTTGGTCATCTTGACTCTTAGGAACCCATGTGGGATCCGTATCATCATAATCATCATAATCATCCTGCCCAGCTTTGCTTGCCTCAGACACCTCCAAAAATGCACCAACAGCAGGTACTTCATCATCCTCCTCCTCTTCACACGTTACGTCCATAGTGTCGCCGCCTAACTCAGACATACAGTATGAGGTGGTGTAACTTTCTTAGCGCCTTCATCTGGTTGTAACAGTAATGGCTAATCAGTTAATTTCCCACCAATTAACTCCTGTGAAGTGTCAAATGCAGTGGATGTGGTGCTTGTAGTAGCGCTGGTGGCTGCGGAAGATGAGGTGTTCTGTGTTAAATAGTCAACCACGTCCTGACAATCTTAGGAGTTGATGGGACGCGCCTTCTACTGAGCACTGTACTTTGGGCCAGGGCCGCTCGAAATCACATCAACACGACCTCGCACAGACCTGCCAGGTAACCTTCCTCTGGGCCTTCCTCTACCTCTGCCTCTACCTGTTTTGTCCGTTGTGGCAATATCGGGGGGGATGAAGTGAAAGGTATGCACTGACTTGACTAATAAAATGTGCAGTCACACAGGTGCAGTTAACAGGTATGCAAGGAGTGGTATATCACACTGCGTGCACTCACATAGGTAGGTGGGTGCACTGAACACAACAAGTAGATATATGCAGTGATGAGGTGGGTGCACTGAACACAACAGGTAGGTATATGCAGTGATGGGTATTATAATGTGCACCTGTCACACACAGACAGGTACCGGACAGGCACAGTGACACTGCATGCGCTCAGCTCACGTAGGTGCCGGGTGCACTGTAAACAACAGGTAGGTATATGCAGTAATGGGTATTACAATGTGCACCTGTCACACACAGACAGGTAGCGGACAGGCACAGTGACACTGTGTGCGCTCAACTCACGTAGGTAGGTGGGTGCACTGTGAACAACAGGTAGGTAGGTATATGCAGTGATGGGTATTACAATGTGCACCTGTCACACACAGACAGGTAGCGGACAGGCACAGTGACACTGCGTTCGCTCAATTCACGTAGGTGGGTGGGTGCACTGTAAACAACAGGTAGGTAGGTATATGGAGTAATGGGTATTACAATGTGCACCTGTCACACACAGACCGGTAGCGGACAGGCACAGCAACACTGTGTGCGCTCAACTCAGGTAGGTAGGTTGGTGCACTGTGAACAACAGTTAGGTAGGTATATGCAGTACTGGGTATTACAGTGTGCACCTGTCACACACACAGGTAGTCACTGAATGTGCTGGGCCTGGCACATACACAGTATGAATTATCAAGGCTGTCTATGTAACAAGCAAGTGTCAGTGGGACACACAGAAAAAAAAATAGATCACAAGAACAAGATTAGCTCTCAAAAGAGCTATTGTGGGGTGCTATTTTAGCAATAAGAATCAGCAAGGAGCAAGCTAAGAAGCCTACAAGAGCCTAACTAATCTTTCCCTATGAGAGTCTGCAGCAGCAGCAGCTGTCGCTTCTCTATTTACTGCAGGCACACAAGTGAGTTAAATGGCCGGCGATGCCTGCCTTTTATAAGGGGGGGGGGGAGTGGCTCCAGGAGAGAGTGTAGCCTGATTGGCTACAATGTGCCTGCTGGCTGTGATGTAGAGGGTCAAAGGTAACCCTAATGGTGCATTATGGGGGCGAACCGAACTTCCGGTAAAGTTTGCGGTGGTCCGCAACCGCGAAACCCCGGGAGGTTAACTGGGAACCACTCGCCGGCGAACCATTCGGGCTATCTCTAGTAATATACTCTCTCAACATGCATATTATAAAATTTCAGTCCCTTAGGTAACTAATTTATGTTTGTTTTTTTACTGTAATTTTTTTCTAATTAAAAATTTTATTTAAATATTTCTGGGTGTGTGGGAGGTAAACAGTTAATTTTAAATGTAAAAATGTATATTCATTTTAATAAAAATGTATGTAGATGTAGTTTTACTATTTGACCAGAAGATGGCCACAGTCAATTGTTTTTCTTTTTTTTTTTTTGGCTTCCTTACAGGAAGTGAAGAGGGGATGTGTAACAGAACAATTGCAGCTTCTCCACAGAAGCCAGAAATCGTTCTAAGGGACTTAGATCAAGAATGAATGCTTTCCCATTCACTGATCTCCGGGCTAACTGGCAACCTGCGCACTCCAGTGGTTCCAGCCCTGCGAACCCCGGCAGCTCCCTTTTTTCATGGACGTAGCTCCTACATCCAGCATGCATATTTGGACTTAGGAGCTATGTCCTGGAGACTAAAGTGGTTAAAGAACAATTATCAAAGAAACCGTTTTTCTGTAAACTCCACATACCTATAGAGCTTTTAGCCAGCAACAATAAAATGCTTTTCAGAGGTCTCTCAGTACAGCCTGTGTGAAAAGAAAAGCCTTGTTTATCAGCTGTTTTGCAACAAATTTGTGTCGGCATCGGGGGAGGGGGAGGCAGAGCGGCACTGTAACCTGTCTTTAAACTGTTTACTTTACACTGTGTGGCAGAGAGAGACACACAGACAGGAACACAGAGCTGAAGCTGATGATTATTTACACACATTTGAAGCTATATTTCTGCTTTCCATAATTCTAAACAGATTCCAGTCACAGTATTAGAGGCAGTTAAGATTGTTTTTGTATACTGGATGTGCTATGCACAGTCCTCCATAGTAATGCCCACAGTGAAAACTGTTCTCTGTAAATGTCATATTTTCTTCATATAAAACATGAAAAGATGAAAAAAAGCCTCTCTATTGCTATTTGCTAGAAATTACTGGAATATGTGTGGCATTAAGAATTTTAGTTAACTTTGATAGGTGTCTTTTTAATGGTGCCCATACATGGTACAATAAAAATCTTCGATTTTCCCGAATGAAAGTCAAATAAAATCTTTTTTGTTCAATCAAGAAAAACAAATGATTATCCCGTTTTTTCAATAAAAATCTGATCAGACATGTTGGAAAAATCTTTATATTCAATCTATTGGAATAATTGAGCGAAATTATTTAATTGGGGAAAAAAAAGAAAACATTGTACCATGTATGGGCACCATTACTGCACACGTGGGCAAGCCAGATAGTGAAACATACTCTGCCCTACCAATTCTTGTTGACTGCTATATACGGGTTTAATAATAGTCACGTCACGTTCTGAGTCACAGTTTTACAAAGGACAGCTGTCCAGAGACACCACTGCCAAGCAGCCAGTTCTGTCCTATGGAAGTGGTAGATGAGAGAATCAGTAAGGAGCGTCCCACTTGTGGGAACTACCATGGCAACGTTTGTTTGTGTCTGATTGCTTAGTGATGGATCACAGTGGACCACTAAACAACATAAGGTATACTGAAACAAGATTTTCTCCTGATATGATCATGAGCTATCATCTTGGACAGCAAAATCTAGCATGTGTGCAGTGTGTAAAAGCCTGGTACACGCTTTCAATTATAATTGGCCAATCACTGACTAACTTTACCACCTTCGTGTAGCATGAGGGTCAACAGGTATTGAATACTATGTGCAGTTTGTGTAGATAAAAGCTGTTATACTACATGGCAGAGGTAAAATAGGTCAGTGATTGGCCAATTATTACTGAAAGTGTGTACCAGGCTAAAGGTTTCATCTGTGCCAAGAATCTAGTGTGTACAGCTGCACCAACATATTGCCAAAAGATTCAAACCGCAAAACATCTTGGCTGAGGACATTGTTCTCCTCCTTACCATGCCTGCTGGAAGTCACCCTGCCATCCAATTCCCCCTCCCCCCCCTCTTCTGCTCCATAGAAAAAGAACACATCAGTAGCAGAGATGGATTAAGATGTAATGGGGCCCTAGGCAAAGTAGTAGATTTGGGGCACCCTTGTGGTCCATTTGGTAAGCTGAAGTGGAGAGAGGTCAAACAAGGTGGCAGGTGGACCCCTTGGCGCCCACTAGGCCCCAGGCACCTGCCTAGGTTGCCTGGTGGATGATCCTGCTCTGGTTTTGCTTCCCTGCAGCACTTGACCTGTGCTGTAGCCAATGAGAGATCAGATACCAAACCTTGTGGACAACAATCATTGTTCATGTGTACACACCTTAAGGCCCCATTCACACCTAAAACCGCAAAACGCTGGCAATTACCGCCGGCATTTTGCAGAAGTGATTTTTCCACGATTAACGCAGAAAAATCACTGGACACTGCAGCGTTTTGGAAGCGATCGCGTTTAGCAGTGCTATGCATTCTAATCGCTAATCGCGAATCGCCGGCAAAACACTGTATGTCACTAGTTTGCGGTTAACGCTAAGTGTGAATGGGGCCTAAAGGACAACTGTAGTGAGAGGTATACGGAGGCCACCGTATTTATTTCCTTTTAAACAATACCTGTTGCCTGGCAGCCCTGCTGATCTATTTGGCTGCAGTATTGTCTGAATAACACCAGAAAGCAATAGGGGTTGCAGAAGCTGCGACTGCATCGGGGCCCTTCGGCCAGAGGGACCCCGAAGGGCCCTCCCTCAACTGCAGTATTAGCTCTCTATTCAATCCTGCGCTCGTAATAATTACTTCTATAGATTTTTTGGCTGGATGGTGTAATTGTTAAGGGCTCTGCCTCTGACACCGGAGACCTGGGTTCGAATCTCAGCTCTGTCTGTTCAGTAAGCCAGCACCTATTCAAGTAGGAGACCTTGGACAAGACTAACTAACACTGCTAATGCCTATAGAGCGCGTCCTAGTGGCTGCAGCTCTGGCGCTTTGAGTCCGCCAGGAGAAAAGCGCGATATAAATGTTCTTTGTTTGTTGTTTGTTTGTAATCATTAACAAACTGTTCCCCAACCCCTTTTTGCACTTCTGACACTGTAGTTGCCATTGGCAGGGTTTGGTGTGCTGTATCAATTGCTATGTATAGAGTGCTTGGGGGGCCCCATTGGTAAACTTGCATCGGGGCCCACAGCTCCTTAGCTATGCCACTGGTCCATCTGACAATAATGTCAGAAACACCTGATCTGCTGCATGCTTGTTCAGGGTCTTCTTTGGCTAAAAGTATTAGAGGCAGAGGCTCAGGAGGACTGCACGACAATTGGTATTGCTTAAAAGGAAAAAAAATATGGCAGACTCCATATCCCTCTGGCTTCACGTGTCCTTTAACCTCTTCCGTCCCAGAAGGTGGTGATTGAAATCTACACTCTGGAGGCTGTTATTCCTGCCAGGGTGTAGATTTCACACTTCACCACCGCCACTCACTCTCGCCGCTCTCATCGCTCCCACCGATCGCTTCGCTCTCTGCCTGCCACAGCTCACTCACCCTGCTGGCGGTATGACAAAAGAGCTTCCGTGAGCCGGGCAGGAGACGATTTCATTGGCTCCTGACCCTGTGATCAATGTGAGCAAATCCCATTGTCTTATATTGATCACAGGGTCAGGAGCCAATGAAAGCGGCTCCTGACCAACTCACAGAGCTCTGCCATCCTAGAGACGCCAGAGGGAGCCCAGGCCAGTGGGAGTTGGAGGAAGCCCCAGGTATGTATATTTTTTTTGTTGTGGCCACATCTCAGGTACACTTTAAAGAGAACCCGAGGTGGGATTTACTTATGCTAGTGGGGCACAGAGGCTGGTTGTGCACACTAACATCAGCCTCTGTTGCCCCATGGTGTGCCTCCAAGACCCCCCTGCGCGCCGCTATACCCCCCCGCAGTGCTGGTGACACGCAGCGTGTCGCCAGCACAATGTTTACCTCTCGCCTGTCTGTTAGCGCCGCTCCCCCGCCTCCTCCGTATCGGCGCTACCCGCCCGCATCACTTCCCTCCAATCAGCAGGAGGGAAGGGACGCAGGCGGGTAGCGCCGATATGGAGGAGGCGGGGGAGCGGCGCTAACAGACAGGCGAGAGGTAAACATTGTGCTGGCGACACGCTGCGTGTCACCAGCACTGCGGGGGGGTATAGCGGCGCGCAGGGGGGTCTTGGAGGCACACCATGGGGCAACAGAGGCTGATGTTAGTGTGCACAACCAGCCTCTGTGCCCCACTAGCATAAGTAAATCCCACCTCGGGTTCTCTTTAATGTCTTTACCGGGACGCTTTCGAAACAGATATACATATATGTAGAAAAGGCCACATCACTTCAGTTTTTGAATATTTATTCTGCCTGCCCAATACAAACTTTCAAATCAACTTCTTGCCTCAACAAAGAGGATAACTTCAACAGGTTGTGGCAAACCATTCACAACAGAATTAAGATGAAACTGCACTTATAATGTCCGAAAAAAAGGAGTGCAAAGAAAACGAAAGCAAACGTAGGTTTCAGCTGTTATAGGACCACTACAGCGGAAAAAAAGTAGGCAGTTAAAAACTGGCAGAACCAACAGGTTTTGGACTAGTCCATAGTTACATAGTTACTTGGGTTGAAAAAAGACATACATCCAGCAAGTTCAACCAGAGAACAAAGTATAACACCAGCCTGCTCCCTCACATATCCCTGTTGATCCAGAGGAAGGCGAAAAAACCTTACAAGGCATGGTCCAATTATCCCCACAAGGGAAAAAATTCCTTCCCGACTCCAGATGGCAATCAGATAAAATGCCTGGATCAACATCGTTGGGCATCCCTAGTAATTGTAGCCATTACAATAGGTAGTAGAAATCTGACAGAACACACAGGTATTGGACCATCTCCTCATGGGAGGGTCTCATGGTTTTCTTTATTTTCAAAAGCACTTATTGAATGGCAGTTGCTCCATCCAACTGCCAAAAAAGTGTGCAGGGACATAGGGGCTGGCCAGCATCTTTGTATAAATCCTTTTTAGGAACTGTCTTTATAAAAAATAAATGGCATGCTGAGAATCCCCCATGAAGAGATGGACTAGTCTCTGGTCCCTATGGTTCTGTCAGATTTCTACTACCTACTGTAAGTCGCAGCAGCATAGGAGAAAACTCATTTATGTCTCACTTTACTCTGGAATAAAAGTATTTCTCATTTGTATGTGTTTACATGCATTCTACATTTTACTTTTTTTATTTGCGACAGTGTTGCCTTGAATAAAAGAAAAATCCCCCTAACTTTAAATTTTGTTGCAGTTTTTTTTCACATGGCTTCATAATTCAAGCCCATGATGATGTAGGAAAAAATGAAACACAACAACAAAAGATCTGCAGAGTTTGGGGAACCACTGACTGCCATATATACAGGGGTTCACTGCTGGAAAGTAAAGACAGTCACCCATAGGCCACAAATGTTACCAACATAAGGGGGATTTTCTGAAAGAAATGTGCAATGAGCAGCAATTAAGTGTTAGGCCTGGAACCCACTGCAAACCGCAAACGCTAAACGCAACCGCTAGCGTTTTGCCTGAGCGGTTTGCAAGCTGATTCATGCGAGTTTTCGGTCGCGTTTTGCAACAGTGTATTTTTTTCCCCAGCGGGTGCCTAGCGTTTTGCGTTTTGCGTTTTTATCCTGATTGGTCCTGTGAATTATTTTTCATTTTGTTACAGTGTGCTGAACCGCAAAACGCTAGCAGAACCGCTCAGTTTAGGTTTTGCTGAGCGTTTCTGCTAGCGTTTCAATACTTTACATTGAAGCGCTAACGCTCCCAAAATGCTGCATGTCCTGCGTTTGCGTTTCTGGGAAACGCAAACGCTCCTGTGGAAGTTGCCCCATCCATTAACATCAGCTGAGCGTTTTGGCAAAACGCTAGCGTATCGCAGCGCTGCCAAAACGCTGCCAAAAGCGCTCCTGTGGGTTCCAGCCCTAATGGTACCATCTCAAATATCTTATAATGTACACAGAAGCTCTGCTTGTTTCAATGTACAACGTTTGAACTTTAGTGAAAACTGGGAAACGTTACTCCTCCTTAATCAGCACCATCATCCAGTATATATATAATATATATATATATATATATATATATATATATATATATATATATATATATACACCTTTTTTATATCATTACTTATTAAGCCCCGTGCCCAACCCCCCTTTTAAAGCAACTCCCATCTTCTTTATGTAAGATGTGGCACTGTTACAACTTCAGCATATTTACATCAACTGTGGTTTAACACACTTTTTCCTGTGTATTTCGTTGCCTGTTTCCGTGTTTATAACGTAACAATTTTTCTAGCGGCTGAATGAAAACAACGGGACTTTATGCAAAGGCTGCAAAGTTTACTGGATCTGCCATTAGCCTGTGGCTACTACATATGAATTTATTTACCTCCGTTGCTTTGGTCTAATAACCACTCCCAAGGAAATTGCAAGCTTAGTAAAATACTAGTAATATTAGCACGTGGTTTCCCGAGATCTGTCTATCTGCCTGCAAGAGGAATTGCAAAGACCTAACCTGAGGAAGTCCTTATTTTAGCGTTGCATGTTTAAAAACAATGTTTCCTATAAATCCAGCAGCCTCTCTGTACATGGGGTTATATAGCTCTGCTGTCACACTCGCTGGCTGAAGAGATCAGGGTTATATAAGTAGATGAATTCTCTATCTGACCAAGAAAGGAAGGCTCTTAACAGCAGAAGCAGCAGAAAACATAAAATAATTATTGTTTATACAGAACTATTGCAGAATTTTTTTTTCGTAACTATTCAAAAAAATCTAGTCATATTCTTGACACATGAACGAATTTTGCAGAGTGGTTGCAAAGTTCTTACAGAACAAGATTATTTGTCACCATTTGGGGGGATTTAAATAATATATCTAATGTTTAAGTAATCACACAAAACATACAAAAAAACACAAACTCACACAACCACACTCACACAAACACACACAAAACACACACACATACACTCATCTAAAATATAAAAGTATCTTGAAATCGGTTGTTGAAGAAAATTTCAGAACACTGAAACCTGTTTTTCCCCTGTGAATGAGTTATTTTCCTTCGGGGCAGATTAAGCTTTCCAGAGTTTGATAAGTGCAGATTTATGTCTTTGATGATTGCATTGCTTTGTAAACAGTGTGCAGATACAATGCAGTGCCTTTTGCCTCTTAACACCTGTTGAAGAATACTGTAGCAAACAATGGGGGAGCGCCGGTATTCTATTTCATATGTTACGAATTATGCACGAACACAGATCACAGTTATGCACTTATTTTCTATAGAGAATGTGTGTTCTTTCCAGTGTAGCGTGTGAATCTACCATTTAGAATAGCTTGTTAATGTATAATTAATGTTATTGTGAACTGAGGAAAATGTATTATTATTATTATTGATATTATTATTATTATTATTATTATTATTATTATTATTATTATTATTACCGGTCTCCATCTATGAGCTTTCTTCCACAACTTCACTGAAGACAGAGTATGTAGTTATGTATCTACAGAATAGGACAGCGAATGTGCTTGTTGCGCCCTGCTGCTTTGCACAGGTGAGTGACTGACTACTATCAGTGATTACACAGGCAGCTCCCTATCTCCTGTAATCGATGTGAATTAATACATGTTGGTGTGGATGTAGTTCTCCATGGCTCATTGCTTTGCAAGCCTCTCCCAGCTCTTCTGTGGCTGACTATATAAATACATTACTGCATATACAAAGCTCCAAACTTTTTTCTCCAGCAGTTTGACAGCCGCCTTACTCACACATCACGTGGAGTCATCAGACAATACCTGTGGGGCATCACTGGAAGCCGGTATATTTTATTAAAGCATTAACAGATCCTGTCTGGAGTGCACTAATTATATCACTGGTGGGACTAGCAGGCAATGAAACACAAGGAGTAGGAGGCTAATGAAGCTTTAGGATTTTTGTTCCGGGCAACATTGGGAGAGGATCAGATTCAGAGACTGAAGGTAACGTTGTCCTGGCTATTAGCTGCTTACAGCCACACGAACTGCTTCTGGTGATCAGACATATAGATTAGGCATCAGTGTAAAAAGTGCACCCACATGGCAAATGCAGGGAGTAGATTGTGTAGTCAATGTAGTGAAATAATACTATCATCTGCTATGTATACCTGTATGTAGTTATATTATAATTTTCTGGTAATATAGGGCAGTGTTTCCTGACATAAATATGTTCATTCTCCACTCACTATCTAAGATAATTTAACAGAAATCTAAAGTGAAAATATACTAATAGTACTGACAACCTGTTGCTGGTGCATGTAGTTCCACTGTTGCGCAGCTGATGTATAAACGATGGATAAAACCAGTGATTGCTAGTGTGAGGGAAAGTGGTCCACAAGCATGGTCGTTGCCAACAGCAACCAGAGATGCTAGTGGGAAGTGGAGCTAGATTGGTTGCTAAAGACATCAGCATCACATCCTCATTAAGGATCCCCAGTGTGTCTCTGGAAGTCATCCACATACACGTAATTCCCCTTCAGAAATGGCCACATAGCATGTAGCGATGCCTTTATGTTTTACTGGGAGGCAGAACACAAGATCACAAGCCCATAACTGCTTTATAGTCAACAATCACTGTATTTATCACAAAGCAAACAGCGCCTGGTTTGTATTTACCGTCTCTAGATCTCCTATCAAGCATAAACTCAGGGTTTATTGCATTAAAATTGCCTTAATAACATACCCGGCAGTAACGTCGTATTGAGATGTGTTTCGTTATAAAAGCCATTCCTTTCTGTGACAGAAAAGAAGGGACGTTACAGGAAAGAAAAAAAAGTTGGGGTTGTTAAGCTGAAAAGAAACAAAGTAGTAGTTGAAGTACACGTGTTATTCCTGTACAGCCTAGGTGTAGATAGTGACCTGGTACTATAACAAGGGGGTCTCACAGCCCCATTATCACCATAGCACTTGATTGTATAAATGCAGTGAGCAATAAATAGCTAGTATTGAGGGGACTGGAAGGGGGGAGGGGACCTGGTGTTTATGTGGAGACGGTGCTGTAAATCTATCAACATCACAGACAACTCTGAACATAGTAAGTTACCTAAGCGAATTCCTGACTGCTGCGCATGCGCTTACAGGTAGCAACCAGTTCCTCATGAGCAGGTGAGCTATTCCTGTGCAGGTAAGACAAGGATTTGTTGAAGCTGGTCATAGCAGCAGGCGGATCCCCCAGTCTATCATCAGCGAGGGATTTAGAGGATGTCCATACTGGCCAAGATGGGGGATTGGCAGGTGAGGTGTCACTCCACTGTTTACATACTATTTCCAGGTGTTCTTATCCTAAATGACCCTTTCCAGTCCTATTGCCTCTGTAGCGTTGTCACGTGGTGCTATATGGAAAGCTGTATTATTATGGTTCTATCTGTGAGGTGTGACTATAGGGAGGCCATGGGGGTTCACATAGATGTATGCTTTGCCTGTTGTCATGCTCTGTTCCTTAGCATTATAAACATGAAGCAGGTGAAGAGTAGAGCAGACAAAACCGCCCTGAGCCACTTCTTTTCTCTACACAGTAAAGCCTCTCAGTAAAGGTGAGCGAAGCAAGCTAATAATAACTACCTGGAGTTTATTCACTGGAAAGCTGGGACACTTCTTCTGCATGGGATTCTGGACCGAGAGTAGAGTGGTGTTCATCCTGCCGCCCACGTGACTGGACGGCTACTGACTATATGGGTATAATATATATATATACATATATAGACACAACTGTAACCTACAGTGCCTGTGTTTTGGGAACACCCGTGTGCTCCGGGGCATTCTGTGAAGTGTGTTTGTCTAGAGAGCTCTTCCTACTTAAAGGATTGTAGCCTGAAATATGTACTTACACTCTCTCCTCCTTCTCACTCTCAAATCAAAAACAGGTTCACTGGCATGACCAAGGTGCATACAGGCATTGCCACGGCAAGGAGAAATGGAGGACATGGAGAGGGGGTGGGATACAGGTCTCTCTCTCTCCCCCCCCCCCCCCCCATCACTTCTCCTTTCCCTCTCTCCCCTCCCCCCCCCCCCCCCCTCTCTCTCCTTCTCCCCTCTTCACCTTCCCACCTCTCTCTCTTTCCTTCTCTCCCTCCCAATCTTCTCCTCACCTCTCTCTCTCCCCTCTCCCTCCTCATCTCTCTCTCTCTTCTCTCGATCTCACATCTCCTCCTCACCTCTCTTTACTTCTCTCCCTCCCCATCTCCTCCTCACCTCTCTCTCTCCCTCCTTCGCTCCCTCCCCATCTCCTCCTCACCTCTCTCTCTCCCTCCCCATCTCCGCATCCCTCTCTCTCTCCCCATCTCCTCCTCCTCACCCCCCTTCTCTCTCTACCTCTCCTCTCCCTCCCCATCTCCGCATCCCTCTCTCTCCCTCCCCATCTCCGCATCCCTCTCTCTCTCCACATCTCCTCCTCACCCCCCTTCTCTCTCTCCCTCTCCTCTCCATCCCCATCTCCTCACCTCTCTCTCTCTTCTCCTTATGCTTTTCTCCTCTCTTTTTCTCTCCCCTCCTCTCTCCCACTCTCTCCCCTCCCCTCCTCCTCGTCTCCCTCTCTCTCCTCCTCCTCCTTTCTCTCTCTCCTATTTCCTCCCCCCCCCCCTTCCTTCTTCCTCTTCTCTCTCAGTTCATTATTACTCAATATTTCCACATGTAATATATGTTGCACCTTTCTATAGGGTGTATGTGTACCCCTACTGTTTGGACAGAGTGGTGGGTGGTACGCGTGCCATCTCAGAGAGGTATATATTAAGATGCACATAAAACAGCTGTATAGACAGAACTCAGGTCGCGTGAAGTTATCTATGGTGTTTTCGTTAACAACAACAGCAACAAAAACTGTTTCACTGATGGGTTCCATCACAGCGAAGAAAAGAAGTGGATACTGCAAATGTAAATGTATCGAAAATGTATTCTTACAGATTCCCAAACATGCTACTTACAAATACAACGCGTCAGTGTAAAAGCTACTGCTAGGCCAGGATGTACCTGGTGTATAGTCAATGATTTTATACACACAAGCTCTATGATAGGCCTGTGTGTTTTTGTCAGGCTGGATTAAAAGTTTTCTGTAGAAGTAGCAGCTAGCCTTTGTTATCATAACGTGCAGCAAGGGTTTCTGAAGCCTTTCTAGTGTATTATTCAGTGATCAGTGACTGGCTAGTGTACCTGCTCACACGTTTGTAATAGACGAAATGCTCTCTGCATGTCAATGAGGACTGCAATGCCCATGTATATTTACGAGTTTCACACCATTAGCAGGTCCTGAATGCAACTTCTCCACCCAAGAAATGTTAATGGCTCTTTAATGCGACGGCTATTGATCTGCTTGGTGGTGTTAAAGTGTTCTTTCACACTCTTGCTAACCCTCATGCTGCTATGTTTGATCCTGACGCTAATATTCTCATTCAATTAGCTGGGCGGTCATGGTGATCTTGTTGATGTGACTGTAGGCCTGTCTGACCTGAAGTGGATGGCGCTAGCTCATGAGGTAGCCATTTTCACAGGGCCAGCAGGTCATTAGCACATAACACCGAGGACCAACCCAACGTCACTGAACATCAAAAAGGGAAATACTATTAACAGGTCCTCATCGTACAGAGCTGTGTTGTGCCCTATCCACCTACTCAGCTATATACATATATATATATATATATATATATATATATATATATATATATATATGTCCCCGGGATGTAAAGGTACGGTATTCAGATGCAATAAATACCGCTGAGCGATGCCCTATCCTGCAGCCAGCTGCCTGTCCCAGCTATTCTTTTGAATCCAATTAGCCATTAAAATTAACCATTCTACTAATGTCAATGTGAAACTGTTCATTAGATGCTGCATAATTTTCCCATTTCACACGTTCCCCAACATATTCAGACATCCAGGCGGAATATCAAATAGGACGCACGTAAAAAAGTGAGCATTATCACATTGAAATATTATTTCAGACAATGTGGAGGGAGAACTACATTCACCAAAAAAAGGAAAAAATCACTTTTAAAATCAGTCTGTTAATAGTAGATAAGTGCTATATTGGGTGGATTATTATTAAAACAAAACAAACAGACAAATAAAAAATCTTACAGAAAGCAGCATTGTATTTTACAGAACGTATTTAAAAAGACTACACAGGTTGAGAATATGTTGTTGCTGAATGACTGTGTGACCCTTTAAGCAGGGATTGGTAAAGTGCCTGTATTGTTATGGTGGAGTCAGATTTGAGCACGCTGTACCTGCGTCCTTGGGTTCTTATGTCACCTAGCAATGGGCTATTGTTGATATGCTAATAAGGTACTTAGGCTTGTTGTAGAGAAGCAGGGAAAAAAAGGCAACTTTCCACCATTAGAGGGAGATATCAGAGCACCAAAGCACTCCAGCAGCCTCCTTCACTCCAGCACACAGGGGCTCCAGACTTTTGTGGGGACAAGGAAGAAAGGCGAATTCCTCTTCCCAAAAGCCCATGAAAATGCTCTGGAAGTTGACGGATAATATCAAATACGAGGAGTGTGAGGTAAGGGCGAGAAAGTGTCCTAGTCCATCCGGGAACCTTTCCTAACTTCAGACAGACATCTAAACTCACACTACGAGGAGGCTTTGGGCATCCCTCTCTGCCTGCATGATAGACTTTCTATAGTGACTACATCACTGCCTGCCTAGATGACCACACTGACATCGCCTCTGATTCCTCTGCATATGTTTATAGCCTCGGTGGTAAATATTTGCTTTCCTACCAAATAAAATAAACTCACCTTATCAGTGTTCTCAGCAATCATTGCTTTATAGTTTATATCCAATAAAATCAAATCATTTATTTACCATTTTCTCCTCCATATAACAGCTTTTATGCCACTGTTTTTATTTATTTTTTCATGAAAATATACTTTTGACAAGTGGTGTTGCATTTTACAACAGACCCTCTGCAGAACCCATACTGTGGATTTGATTTGGTATTATGAGTATGATCTGGAAGTTTGAGTATGGGAGGGAATGCTATAGTTTGCTTTCGAGGGTTTGGGAAGTTTGGCCGTATGGCGTGTGTTGTTGTGGGGTTCTATAGACACACACAGGAGGGTACGGTGGGTGAGCCCTGCTGCCTGGCACATGGATCATTGTCTTGTTAGGGCGAGGAGGATTCCCCATGTGGTCGGGGCACTTTGTTGAAGGGCACTTAATAATTCTCTTTACAGGTATTCTCAACATTTTACATGTCATCTTTCTTTTTTTAATACTTTTTGATGGTTACATTATTTTTTTTAAGTATCTATCTCGACTGCCGAAATGTGCCCACTAATGCAATCTTTTTGTGCAGTCTTACCATCTCTATATAGTAGAAGGCTGAACTGAGTGAATATATTTTAAATGGATTTTTAGGCAGCCCCTCCTATTACATAGATTGGACAAAAACGGTTGTAGCATTAGTGGGCACCTATTTACTATATTACACAATTTAGCTGCAATCTGTGAATCTTACTCTATAAGGATGTGACATTGTAAAATCTCATCGGATAGGCGATCTAGGCGGATGTATATGTACAGCTCTTAAAATCAGATGACATTTTGTAAGGATTAGCCCTGTATGGTAAATATAATGGTTTAGAAAGCGGGGAAAGGCCGGGTGTAGGGCTAGGCGATGCTATCAGGCTTCCTATGCCATAGCAGTGGCTGTGCAGAGAGCAGCTCCAGCCTCACAGCCTGTAATCTCGCTTTCAAAGTGAGATTAAAGCTTTATTTTGTTAGGTGTGCATAGTTCTGTAGGAACATGCAGGCGGTGGATGACTGTTGTTATTCTAACCCTAGCCAGCTAAGAGCTCTGTAATATTTTGGAGGAGTTGTTTGCTGGAGTTGCAGAGCCAGTCGGACGGGTTTGGAGCTCACAGTGGGAGCAGGCGGAAGGGAGGCAGCTGCTGAGCCGGGCCGGACCGTGCTGGACTGGAGCTGGCCCAATAGACATCCCGGCCTGGGGACCACTGGGGACAGCCATCGGCGCTACAGCCAGCCGGAATCCGGACTCTGGATCTCGAAAGAGGGACATCAGGGCTGCCCAAGCAGAAGAAAGTTCCCCAGCTCTCTTCCGGGACCTGCATGCTGCCTGCCACAAGCACACTGCTCACTCCCAATCTGGCTGCCCCTCTTTGTCTCAGCCCAAACCACCAGGAAATGAGGGCTGATCTCAATGCCTAGATGCTGGGAAGGAGAAAAAAAAGACATCTTTTTACCAGGAAAGTAAATACTCTGAATCCTAATTAGAGTTGAGGGACTTCCTTCATCCAGCCGCCTTGATTGGCTGTTTTGAGGACTATTTTTTGGAGAAGCAAGCTGCTTTGTGAGCTGTGGTTGTTGTGGTTGGAGCCCATCGGGCTATGGATCAGGTTCAGAGGACAGGAGATCCGGGCCCCTCGGATACAGACATGAAAAGCAAAGGACTGGAGAGTACAGAGAGCCTTCCCATTCCCAGCAGCAAGAGGAGGACATCAGACATGCCCATGGCATATCCAGGATATTCCCAGGATTCCCAGGTGCCAATTCCTTTTTATTTCCCCCATCCCTTCTTTCCTGTCACTGACTGATCCCCACACTCTGGAGCTCTTTCACTTTTCATGCCCTGCAACCTTTAAAATGTCCCCCCCTTCTCTGTGATTCGTCAGCCAACCCCCCTCTCTCCTTCACTGAGTCGTGTCTCTCCCTCTTTTCCTCCCCCTCCACCTCTCTGATTAGATACACTGATTCTTCATTCAATGGACGTCATTTAGAACAGGGCTCTGCCTTGAGTTGCTTCCTCGGTTCACGCTCGATTTCCAACCATTCTTCCTTTATTAAGTATTGGTGTAATATTAATAGTCATGAATATCTGCTATTAGGGCTCGGAGGAGAGCGGCGTGTATCTCTTTAGTACTAGGAAGCCCAGGCACCGCTACACAAGGCAAGAGGAGAGCTCACAGGAAACAAGGATTAAACACCCCGGCTTATAACACACAGAAAAAAACTTTATATTGAACATCTGAGCCAGGGCGTGATTTTTTTCCAGCATCAAATGAAGAATTTATACCAGTTCTGATGGATTATGCTGCTTGGTCGCCTCTTAACAATGGTCGACGCTATGATTTTCTAGTAGTAATATTCTAGGGCTGCCTCTTTTTAGCACCTAGCTGTGTTTTCGTCTTTTCTGTTTCTTTTTTCTCTTTTTTCTTTTTTTACTTCCATTTTTTCCACCCCTGCTTTGTAACAATAATCTGCACTGATGTTAGTTCACAGCTTTTCCGCTATGGTGAGTTTTTCTTTTAATCATGTATTTTATATGTTATGAATGATTTTTTCCCTGGTTTATTTATTGTTGTTGTTTTTTAAATACTGCAATTTGCCTTTTGTGATTTCGCTTCCATTTGTAATATTTATTGGTTTACCTCCCCTGATTTTTATGACCTGATTTTATCTGAAACATCCGGTGATTTCTCCCGGATCAAATGAAAGCTTCCTGTCTGCAAATATATAGAAAGTGCCGGTTGTGAGTTAAACTTAACCATATGCTGGACTGCTATGCCCTGTAATGCATGCTCCCCTCTAACAGATCTCCCCGGCGTGTGGCACTGGCAACTGGCTTGCGGGGGTTACAGACTTCTCTCAATGCTCAACAACATTACCTGCCTTATGGGCTTCTGCTATAGGAAATGTATTTTCGCCAAAGACATCATCATGTGGGCAGGAAGCAATGCACACCCTGAACTCGTGGAGGCTGAATGTGCTCTGCAGCCTGCTGCTGCTGCTGGCAAAACACAGATCTTTAATAAACAGTGTTGTGTCATTCCGACCAAAACAAACCATTATGGCGGAATGGCAAAACATTCTATGCATGTGGATAAGAAGAGTGTGTGCAAAGATTCGTTACAGCCTAGGCAATTCTCCAAATCCTTCATTTTCATATAGTTACACGATATATATATATATATCCAACACAAGTTATATATCCAGGACATATTTCACTATTCCATAACATAATGTTTTAGGTATTTGTAAATGTGTGTATGATGCTGATGTAGAAGTATTTTTGTATTCTGATGCAGATATATACATGTGCCACTTTTGAGTTATTTGTCGCTTGCAAAGGCTAGCTTTCTAACTGTTCCTTCTGTTTTTTTGCCCCCTGTAGGACCGCCACGACGGTACCAGCAATGGGACAGGACGGTTATCGCAGCTGGGCTCGGTGGGCCAGTCACCCTATGCCAGCGCACCCCCACTATCCCACACCCCCAATACTGACTTTCAGCCTCCCTACTTCCCTCCGCCATACCAGCCCATATACTCGCAGTCTCAAGACCCCTATTCTCACGTCAACGACCCGTACAACCTGAACTCTCTCCATGCCCAACCGCAGCCTCAGCACCCAGGGTGGCCGGGCCAGAGGCAGAGCCAGGAGGCCAGTCTATTGCACACACATCGGGGGCTACCACACCAGCTGTCCGGCCTGGACCCACGCAGGGACTACAGGCGGCACGAAGAGCTACTGCACGGGCCTCATGGGCTAGGCTCAGGACTTGGGGACATCTCTATTCACTCCATACCTCATCCAATAGACGATGTGTCGGTAAGCTGCTTTCCTAATTTTCATGCTATGCCAGCCTTGCCCTTACCCTCATGTGCCACCAGCTTCCCTAGTCTATTTCCAAAGCCAGGTCAGCCCACAGCAAACACACTGCATGCTGCACAGCTGTGCTCCTCTATAGGCAGATCTGTTGACTGAATGGAATCCAGCAGAACAATCCCTACCCCGCATACAGGCCCAGAGCCACAGAAAGGATGGATGTGTTGTGTAATAAATAACCTGTCCCTTATAATTAAGGAAATGGCATGCAGGAGCAATCGAATACAGTCCCAGCCTGTACCTGCAGCTGGCACGCCTGAAAGACATAACAAATGAAAGTGAGATATATTAAAATCCCTCTTCTCCATTTTTAACACATTATGGACGCCATACGTCATTAGAGAGCTCCTAGACCCCATCAGAGGCACCTCTCCTACTTTCTATTGAATTGTGAGGGGTGGAATTGAACGATAAATTATTTGAACGTAACTCGGTTACCAATAGGGGCCATTAAAATGTTTTGCAATTAAAGCTGACATTGATCATTCAGAAAATCAGGAGAAGGCGAGGAAATCAGGCCTGGAATCAATAGCAGCGCATTCCAGGTCCTCTTCACCTTGATCCATCCTATATTCTAACTGCAGACAAGCAGGCAGATAATCTGTCGCCAGGACTTCTCATTCTGCAAAATACTTCTAAAAATCGAGGATTAGATATTGCAGGGAAATAAAGTGATGACAGTTTAACGATTACACAGCCTCAAATCGCAGATCACTGGCTAATGAACTAGACAGAGAGGGCGTCATCTGAGTTGCAGTTTTTATGTGTATCATTGTTTGTCTTTAGCTAAAAAAAAAATATTTATATGTTTTAGTTTCTTCGACACATTAAAAAAAATAAAATCAAAACACAAAAATCGAACTATAAAGCATTCCAGCCCAAATAGTGTTCTGTATCCTGTCAATGATTATCTGTTAATATTAATTATTATAAACCTTGTGTAGCACATGACTGGGGTCTTGTGGCGTATATTTACTATTAAAAGCTGAAATAAATATACAGAGTATCACATGAGTCAATTCCCACATCTAAGAGAATAGAACATCCCCCGAGCTATTCATTTTGCATTTTATTATCATAATGGCCTGTCAATGGTTTGATCATATAGATTAGCACCAAGGAACCGGTTTTGGGATGTACGTATGATGTGTGCGCTATGCTGAGTCCAATCACCGGGGGCAACAGAAAGATGTGGGCGATTATTTAGAATTAATCTAACTTTTTGAGCTGTTATTTACTCTGCTTGTTTGTTCGCCGTTGCCGTTGAGTTTAAACAGCTATACGTGTTAATATAGTCGATACACATTATTTAGGGGAAATGGCTTGCTTGAAGGAGAAAAACACACACAAAAAAACCCAGAATTAACACGATTCTCACCCCTAGCTGAGTCTATCATTTTTTCTTAAGTAGTGGAGGGCTGGATGGAGGCTTGAAGATCATATAGCTCTATGGGGTACTCTAGTTCTTCGTGTTGCTCTTGAAACAGTCCAAATCAAAGAATTATCCCCCAGAACGTATAGTTTATGGGTTGAGTGAGGCAGCATAAAGGGATCATATTTCCCCATATACTTAAAACAGAGAGCTAGACTAGTCATTTCTGAACATTTCTCAATTTAATTATACTTAAATGCAGGAGCACTTTAGGCAAGTTACAAATGAGAGCATTGAGTATAATAAAAGCCGTAATAAAGCAACTTAGTACCATCCACCCGGAATCATTGAGATCAGGCGCAATTAACAGGAGCATAAATCCAGAACCGAGTGGAAAATGTTACCATCAGTATTATTTTTGGATGACGACTAACTGGGGGGGAATTAGCGTAACGCCTTCACTGATTCAGAACCAAGTGGGTCGGAACTAGGATTGGGGCAAGGGTGATCTACTGGCGCTGCTACGTGTAATACAGGATTTGGTTATAAATATAATAATAATAATAATAATAATAATAATAATAATAATAATAATAATAATAATAATAATAATAATAATAATAATACATTTAGGCCTGTGTTCTGGCATACTGCTGCTTTAAAGGCAATGGAACAGGGGCCCTCGGGAGCATGATCTACCCCCTCACACAATTAAGAATGCGTTACATTTTATGGTTCCACATCAATTTCTGCTGATCTCTAATCTTGCTGGGGCTGGGAGCATATTTCCGGCTCTCCTTAAGATACGGGAACTGTTTAAGCATAAGTGACTTATGATGACAGAATGTTCCAAGAAGCCAGTGTAAAATCCCCTTTTAGGGAAAAGAATATCTATTCCTAGGTGGCACCGTGCAGATCTCCCTAACAAGCTCTTCCCGGGCATGGGGCTATCCCTTCTCTGACAGTTTCCTATTCCTTTGTTATGACAGAGTATTCAAACATTTGTGTCTTTCTGTTGCAGCACGTAGAAGACCAAGGTATCAACATCCAAGATCAAACTGTAATTAAGAAAGGTAGGCTCTTTTCTGTTGCATTCCTTACAAGTCCTCACAAGCTTTCGTTCTTTCTGTTTTTTTTTTGTCAATGCTGAACCTCACTGCCAGGCTTCATTCTGAAGTATGTGAAACGTGCAAGCGCAATGGAGTCACTAGATACATAACAAGAGGCTCTAAAAACTGTTTGCAAATAGATATTTGTTTAATAACATCACGTGATCAGAAAGGCACGCGGATAAATAGCCGGCTGGTTTAATAATAGTGTTCTGTGTACATTAGCCCCAGCCCCCAGTGGCCAATCAGAACGCTTCCTTCTTTGTTCTCATTGCTATAAACTGATTGGAGAAATGAATAGTTGCCATGGGCAACGACTCTCTGCAGATCATCGCTGTGTGAAACGTAAATACCCGGAAGATGGTATAGAGTGATTTTTTAGAGTTCAATTACTGGCTCTGATCAGTGATAAAGGGTTTCCATGTTGCTATGCGACTGCATTATTACAAATTATTAATAATATTATTAACACACCTCTAACTATCTGAAAACAAGATGCTGAACCAGTCAACTGTTGTTGTTCTTTTAGGTAGAGGCTGCAGTGCAGTTTGTTCTTCCCCACTTTAATTTTTTTTCCAAGTTGATTTAGCAGAGATGGATCTAAGAGCTGCTCTTTCCAAGTCAACAACATGATAATTGGCTCTTCTATTAGTAATCTCAAGAGTTCGTTTAGCTTCCATTGTCTCTATTAGCCTCCCCAGAGCTATTAATGTCACAAGTGATCTATCCAGAGGCCCCCATACGTCTGACTATCCCCAACAAATTAAATGCACAGGCCATCCATAGCCACGTGATTAGGAGGCACACTATGGTGAATATGAAGATGGTGGGTCCATAAGATGCCCTCTCTGTAGAGGTCTTTGTGTGCAGAGCACGAGTAGTGGGATTATAGAGGGACTGGAAATCGCTGTCCTGGTATTATCAGACCACAATGTGTATTTTTATACTCCTTTCCGTCTAGATAATACCCGGCATGAATGTATATATTTGATGGTATCAGGAATAAAATAACATACATCAAACCTACGAGGCACATTTTAGGACACTATTATTTCAGTCTAATTGGATCTGACCTTCGATATAAGATCTAATATCAGGAAGGAATTACCCGTTTCAGTGATGTAGTATTTCTTTGCATGACCCCCATATCTATAAGCTTTTAACTTCTTGCTAGAATTTGTTTTATTTATCATTATGTTGATTCCCTTTCTCCAGTTACATATTGTGTCAGAATACAGGCCCTCTTGCCCATTGTCAAAGAGAAAGAGAATAATGGATGCGGAGGTCTGCAATGCTGTTGTGGAAATATGTAGCATAAATGTTTCGTTTTGTTAGAACTTTGTGATTTTCGTGTTATTTTCTGCAAGTAATGCGCCTTTGCTCCTATCTCGGCTCTAGCTGTGGTTAACATGCATATTTAAAGAGGCGACTAAATGACTTTCACTGTGTCGTCTAGGGCTTGATAATTAGAATACTTTTTTTAAGGACTGATAGAGAATGCATGCAGTATTTATGTAAATGAACGCTAGCTTGGGCTTCAGATGACTTGAGCAGCAGCAGTGCTAGCAGAGACAGTGACAAAGCCCTTGTTTCTGGGACTCTCTCAGTGCTGCCTTGTGAGATAGGACCTCGTGCATCAGGCGAGGCTGTGTGGGGGTGTATTATACTACTGAACTATCTAACTTTAATCGGTAATTAAATCAGACAGCCTTTTCCCTCAACTAGACATTGTGCAGTCCAACTGCCACTTTCTGCCTCACTGTGGCGCTTAAGGACTTTCTGCTGCCTTGTGTGTGTGTGTATTGGCCATATTAACCCTGCTAGCTGCTGGAGAGGGCTCAGCAATAGACTGCTTATGGTCCTCACTTCCGTCTAAAAAGACTGGCATCCTATAGGCACGGCTCAAAAGGTGCCACTAATGACACAATCCATTTTTGTCCAAATCTATGCAGTAGAAGGATAAACTGAGTGAATAAACTGTGTATGGGTATTTTAGGTAGTAAAAAAAGAGATTGTATTATTATTAGTGATCACCTTAATGTAATCTAGTGTAAGAATATCATTATAGTGTATTAAATCCTTGCATTGGATTCGGGATAGCTAGTATATATATAAAGGTGGCCACTAATAATGCAGTCTTTTTATCCAATCGTTGTAAGTAGAAGGGTAGAGAGAATATACTGATTGGATATTTTACGCAGTCCCTTATATTACATAGAAAGGGTAAGGTTAGATAAACAGATTGGATCGTTAGTGGACATCTTTAATGAATAATATTTGATCTTTTTGTTGCATGTATTGATAACATGATGCATTGTCTACCTGTGATTAGTATTTCTTCTGATGTGTTGATCAGTGTTGCTCGGCCATGGCCAGGCTGGCTGTACGTAGGCTGTGTGCTATAATTGCTGATACATACTGGATAGAAGCCACACACCTGTGATCTGGGTGCTGTTAACTGACAGGCTTTATTAAAATGGCTGATTTGCCCAGAGAGCGCCTGCTGCTCCCCAGAACACAGGTGTGTGCTTGTAAGCAGGCCTCCTCGCTTCCTGGCATCATTGTCATCCTTCTCTTTTCAGGGCCTGTCTCATTGTCTAAATCCAATAACAATGCAGTGTCGTCCCTCTCTCTCAACAAAGACAATCTCTTCGGTGGAGTAGTGAATCCGAATGAAGTTTTCTGCTCAGTTCCCGGACGTCTGTCTCTTCTAAGCTCAACTTCAAAGTACAAGGTGACAGTGGCAGAAGTACAGAGACGGCTGTCCCCGCCCGAGTGCCTCAATGCTTCTCTATTAGGTGGAGTGCTCAGGAGGTATGATTCCTATTCTACCTAGCTGTTGTGTATAGACAGATAGTACTGCACATGCGTCAGGTTGATCGTTTGAGAGATGCTTAAAGGGAACTTGAAGTGAGGGATATGGAGGCTGCTGCTATATGTATTTATTTGTAAACAATATAAATTGCGTGGCTGCTTTGCTAACCCCGTTCTAATAAAACATATAGAGACACACACCGAATAAACATGTAGATCAGAGTTCTCGACTGAAATCTGACTGGATTAGCTGCATGCTTGTTTCAGGGGTGTGATTCAGACACTGCTGTAGCCAAAGATGTCAGCAGGACTGCCAGGCAACTGGTACTGTTTAAAAGGTAATAAATAGACAAGTCTCCATATACCTCTTTCTTCAGGTTTCCTTTAAATGATAGTTCCATTTATTGGGTGAGCTGCTGGATGGATTTTAAATGAATGAAAACGACATATATAACGAGTAGTGTGTCAGTATCATGTTGTGATT
Organism: Hyperolius riggenbachi; assembly: GCF_040937935.1. NCBI lineage: Eukaryota > Metazoa > Chordata > Amphibia > Anura > Hyperoliidae > Hyperolius > Hyperolius riggenbachi. The sequence goes on along the minus strand of NC_090650.1, from coordinate 265,554,486 downwards.
GTCCTTAACGTTGCAAGGAAAGTTAAAGCCACCCCATACACTATTCTCAGGTCATAAACTCAGGTACTGAAACCCTGACACTGTCAGATCTATGTCCCTGTCAGTAAAATAGCTCAATGTATCAGTGTCAGGAAGGGACTGCAGCCAGCACGCTGATTACCTGCAGTCCAGGCTATATAATAGTCCCAGTCAGCCCAGGCTATGACTTGGTCAGTGTATTTACCATGAGGACAGGTTTATTCTGTGTCAGGCTGCAGCTGCATGAGCATATGAGGACAGGGAGGCAAAACATGTGGGTGGAGAGATGCTGGGCTCCTCATAGAGAGGACAGCAATTAATGGAGCGGGTTATGAAAATATTTGCTTCCATTATTCTTTAATTTGCTGTCTTGAGGTAGGAAGGATGTTTTTGAAGAGACTCGACATTTGAACCTGAAACCATAAAGTAACCATTCAGCAAAGCTGAGCCGCTTCAAATTATCCACTGTAGCTCTGATTAGGCGCCTAATAAACAGGCGTTTAAATCAGGAGATTGCTTTGTATCATATAACTTGGGTAATAGATGATGCTAAACTCTCTGTTTCACCGAGAATTTGTTTAGTTAGCAGCTCTTTCTCCATCTGATTCCGAATTGCTGCCAATTAATAAAAAAATGAAAACCAAAAAAAAAACAACAACATTTTTAGTTGCTTCATCTCTAGACAGACTGGAAATCAAATAGCAGAGCCATTTGAGAGGTAACTGCAAAAGATTTGGGAATGTAGAGCTGTTTTGGGGTTATGTTTGAATTCAAGAAGAAGAAAACCTGTCACTGCAAATTCCATGTGAATCAAACTTTAAACTAAACTATTTCATTCAACTGTAATATTTTACATCAAGCTGGAGAATTGTAGTGAACCCAAAACAGACGTTTCCCCTAGTGGAGATGGGGCATGGAAGCAGGGAAGATTTCATAGGTCTGGTGAAAGAGTTTGATAATCCACACGATTAATTGGAGGCATCACAAGGAAGAGTTTTATATCATTATCTTAGATAATGACATAATGGTTGTTGAGGTGTGATGATGGCTTTAAAAGCAATATCTCAGCCCAGTTTCAGCAATAGAGCCCAGATTATTGCTGAATTGGAGTCTCTCTCTGCATTTAGCTCTTTGTGCATGTAGCTTTCTGTATAGGCTGTTGTTGTGGCTTCAGTCACTTTCTCACTAATCGGGCTGCATTAGTAATTTTGTACCGCGGTTTCAAACTATAGAATCCAGCCGATCATTTCATCATTTGTAATTACAGTATCCGTTTTGCAATTAGGGTAGTTATGCCACTTAATGCTTTCTTAAACGACTTCTGATATGGACAGAACTCGGTTTGCATGTAATTATATCCCTGATTAGCTGCAAGCGTGAAAGAATGACACTGGGGTGATTTCCTAAAGGAGATGTGTAGTGAAGACCTGTGACGTGACAACGAATTCACCCTAAACAGCCAATCACGTGCGGCGATTTGTTCTTTTTAAATGGATGTTGAAAATGAGCACACGTTTGATGCAGTGCTTATCATTGCAGACTTCTTGGAGTTTTTGTTTCTGTCCTATCAGTATCGCTAATGTGCCCATCTTTCCTCCCATGGTTTGCACCAGTCTTCCAGTACCTTTTATTTTGTCTTTACTGTCCCCCTCATCTGAGTTCAGAAGTAATTTGATTCCTCTTATGCCCTTTAGAGTTAGAGATGCCCTAGACACTGAGCCTAATGCCATTTTCTGTGTCTGCGCCCTGTAACTATGAGGCCATTCATATGTTTCTGCAATTTACATGGATGAGAATGTAAGGGGAGGCCTCATTCCTCTGGGTCAGAATAGGTCACTTTTTGAGCAATGATGATCTTGGTCTGCAGCCATGTCAACACATTCCACTTCCTAACACACCAATCAGATCTCGCCTTCCTTTTCTGCGGCCTATCTGAAAGTTTTCCTGTGCTGGGGGAGTGGGTGGGGGAGGAGCTCGCTTGACATCTGTAGGGCTATGCGAGGTGGAGGGTGGCCCCATCAGCCTAGCAGGGAAACTAAAATGACATTTGGGACACTGAGAGGTACCTTTTCGGTTTATAGATAGCTATATAATTTATACATTTATTTTATACTGCAGCTACGTTGATTTGCCTAACTAAATATATTACATTCATGTATATTGTGTATTTTATTGTTATTCATATTTGCTGCCTATATTCTCTTATCTCTCTATGCATGCATGGGAGTGAACACTATAACCAGTTTCCTGACACCTAGAGCAAGCTGTTGCTAATGGCAACCATTCAGAAGTCATAAAGTACAAGGGGCTTGGTTGTTGTTGGAAGTAGTTTCATATTATCCCAGCTGTCATATCATCACCTTCACTCATCTATTGTGCTGAAATATCTCATTTACCACATGACTATACCGAGCTGTAATCTGATCATCAGATGCACTTTTGTGTAAAAAGATGCTGCCTGGATAAGTTCTGACTTAACTATCAATATATTCCACCCCCAGGATAATACTCTTGTTTCAATCTCCACAGGGCGAAGTCTAAAAATGGCGGCAGGTCGTTGAGAGAAAAATTAGATAAAATAGGGTTAAATCTTCCAGCTGGGAGGCGTAAAGCTGCTAACGTCACTTTGCTGACGTCACTAGTAGAGGGTAAGTAACCTTATACGAACCTGTCACGTGACAAGCATGATCATATATAGCCTGAAAAATACACAAATAGAGTCTCATTTTTATTACAATGTCATTTTCTTTTTTAATCTTATTGTAATAACACCACTTTATATATTCATAAATCCTTTAATAATGATAACAGAAAATGGCGTCACATTTAAATGTAAGTTTTGTGATCATCTTCTTCCTTAGATTCACATTGGCCTGTGCCTAGACAATACATGTACTAACCCAGCATGGTTGTACTTACAACAAATTGACCCCTAGAGTGCCAAATTAACTTCAGCATTGCTAGACGTCACTTGTTTTGAAATGGGCTGTTTTGTTTTTACAGTATTTGTGTTTTCTAGCAGTAATACTCCCCTCCTAATCTCTCCTGACTGCAATTGATTCTTGTGTTCTCTCACAGAAAGTCATCACAGTAATAATGAAATACCTAGGCTATATTCTCCATTCCAAACAATGTATTAAATAATTGTGAAGTGGGATGGAAGTACCATCTGTGTTGGAGGAGAGCCTGACCAACACTTTCTGAATGACTTTCTGGCTGCTTGAACCTATGATAGAGGGGAACATTATTGTACAGATCTCTGACCCCCCCCCCCCCCTCATCTGTACACAGCATTATATACATTACAGCACAGTGTACTAGCTTAGCTTCAGCTGGCAATATAATGAGCCGTTCAGGTCTAGCAGAAAAGACCTGTTGAATTTCATTGCACACATATGCTGACGATTTGTTCCAGTTTTATAAGCAGTTAAAAAGTTAAACTGAATGATAACTTAGTGATGCCATAATGTGCTGCCATCAACTGTGTTTTCACGAACAAATATGTTTTGTTTCTTCTCTCCATACATATCCTGAGCATAGATGTGCAATCACTGTGGCCAGATCCCTCCTATCTATATATCCTGATTAGCTCAATGTTTATGTGTATGTAGCACTGTATGTACCATGTATGCAGTTATTGCTGTGAGCCCGGCTGTCTGCTGTGGGTGTTGTAGCTAGCTGTGTGTCTGGTGTCCTGAATCTAATGTCTGATGAGTACCGTTATTGTGTATTATCTGCTCCATCTTTCTGGAAGCAAGCTCCACTGCTCTGTGCTTTGAAGCGCTAATTGGCGCATGCGTTCTTCCGGAGTGCAGCTAATAGCAGGAAACCCTGCAGTAAAATCCAACTGCTTCAGGAAATTAAAACCAAAAGATTTAAAAATCAACAAAACAGACAGACTGCGTGCACTGACCCCGAATCTCTCCTAGCTAATCGTTCAGGATATATAAAAAAAGATCATTCATTGTAAAGAGCGCTGGAGTTAAAGAATGTCAGCGCTGAGAGCTGTGCCTCCTCGTGCTGTACACAGAGCACAGGCTTTATGGGCACATTTCTTTCATTAAATCATTAGAGGAGGGTCGCCCATCGCCGTCTAGTCTTCCTTCTGTCTGCTCTGAAGTGTGTCAGTCAGTGTTAGGACTTCAAACAATATAGATCTATACAAACGTGTATGTAATAATCACTGGTACTGTACAGTTACTGCTATTTAATCACTGCCTATATCCCACTTTTCCGGTCCCTGTCTTTTAGTCCCATTCTCTTTCTGCCTCCTCCTCTTTCTCCTGCTTTCTTTCTATCCCCCCACTCCCAGCTACCATATTCTTCTCCCCATCCCCCATCCTACCTTCTTCCCAGGTGCCCCCCCCCCCCCCTAAAAAAAAGTAAAAGAAGAAAAATATTTCACCAGAATCCACCCCATTTATCTGCCTCCCTACTCTCATCCTGATTATTCAATTTTTCCTGCAATTGAAGCCACATTATATGGAGGATATAATCGAACCAATCAAAATCGACTAAAAGTATATTTGATTCCTATAGCCTTATCTACATGGTACAATTTTCCATCAGATAGACGGAATCTATTAGATAGATCTAATAAGAAATTGCATCTCGTGTAGACGTCCAAATTGTTTCAGGTCAATTTTGAGATAGATTTTGCTTTGATAAGTACTCAAAATCTATTGCAAAATCTAACGCAATCCGATTAGACCGATTGGAAATTATCTAATAGATCCATCTAATGCTGGGAATAAACGGGCCGATTTTGTCGCTTGATTCTCCCGCTTGATCGTTCGCTGCTCGATTCCGCAGTCAATTCTCGTATCTTCCGCTCGTTTTTCTCATCCTTTTCTATTTACTGCTATTCGGAATCAAGCGGAGAAACGATCGGGCGGGAGATCGGACATGTCGGAAATTATCTATTGAGCCTGCTCAAAATCGAGACGTGTATTCCTAGCATAATAGAAGATCCGATTTGACAGAAAATTGTACCATGTAGATGAGGCTTATGACTTGCATACAATCTGCATTCATTGACCATCTCTTCAGCCACTACCCCCATTTCACTGTTTGTATGAGTCTCACCTCCCCCCCATACTGAGACCTTCCCCACTCTGTTCTGCTACCTCTGCCCTCTATCTATCTCCTCTCTCCTGTCTGCCAACCCCTCCCTTTCTCTCTATCTGCCCCCTCCCCCATTACATATATTATCTACCCTGTTGATTACTGATGTGATTTGTATATGTTTTAGAAAAATAGCTGTACGAATTAAATAAAAAACACGATTATTATCATTATTATTACTTGCATAGAAAACCAGTTCAGTGATGTCATTAGTTCTGTGTTCCCCTGCAGGAGAGGCTGTTCATCTAGCCCGAGATTTTGGGTATGTCTGCGAAACGGAATTCCCCGCAAAAGCTGTGGCTGAATATGTCAACCGGCAACACAATGACCCAAATGAGCAAGTGACCAGGAAAAACATGCTACTAGCCACAAAGTAAGTCGGATTTCATGCTTCATGTTGATGCTGCTTTGCCTGAAAGGCGCACAGATTGACATACAGCTGTGACTAAACCCTGGTGCTTTTATAATAAGGTACCTTATAATGTAGTGGGGTGTAATCTATGGCTATCAGTTGCAAATCTTGAATGTGACCACAATAAGAGACAGTTCATTGATTACTATACCCTAGAAGGCTGGGTGCACACTTGGCAGTGCGTGCAAGGTTGCGATTTCTGTCATGTGCGTTTTTTGTGCCTTTGCATTTTCTTCCCACACATGCATTTTACATGTTTTGTATGCATTTTTTTATATGTGTTTTATACAAACGACTAGGTAGTCAACAGGAAGTGGAAATACATCAGAAAACATAGTTTTTTTTTACAAAAACGCATACAAAAATCACCATTGACTTTCATTATGTGCGTTTTTTATGCATTTTTGAAAATATGCAACGAAACCAGCATTTTAAAAATGCGTATTAAAAAATTACATACACATGCGTATTTTCATGCGTCCCATTGATTTAACATTATATGCGTTGTTAACTCTGTTTTTTACGCAACGCTAGCATTTCTGCTTAGTGTGTTCTCAGCCGAAGACTTTTCAGGCAGGTCTCAGGTGCTAGTCCTGTGGCAGGGCTTACTGGTCCTATGGCAGGGGTGCTGGTCCTGTGGCAAGGGTGCTGGTATTATGGCAGGTGTGCTGGTCCTATGGCAGGGGTGCTGGTCCTGTGGCAGGGGTGCTGATCCTATGGCAAGGGTGCTGGTCCTGTGGCAGAGGTGCTGGTCCTATGGCAGGCAGGGATGTTGATCATATGGCAGGGGTGCTGGTCCTGTGGCTTGCAATAGTGCTAGTCCTGTGGCAGGGGTGCTGGTCCTGTTGCAAAAGTGCTGGTCCTATGGCAGTGGTACTGGTCCTGTGGCAGGGGTTCTGGTCCTATGGTAGTGTTGCTGGTCCTCTGGTAGGGGTGCTGGTCCTATGGCAGGGGTGCTGGTCCTGTGGCAGGGGTGTTGGTCCTCTGGTAGGGGTGCTGGTCTTATGGCAGGGATGCTGGTCCTGTGGCAGGGGTGCAGCCCCTGTGGAAGGGGTTCTGGTCCTATGCCAGGCAGGGATGCTAATCCTATGGCAGGGGTGCTGGTCCTATGGCAGGCAGGGATGTTGATCCTATGGCAGGGGTGCTGGTCCTGTGGCAGGGGTGCTGGTCCTGTGGCAGGGGTTCTGGTCCTATGGCAGGCAGGGATGCTGATCCTATGGCAAGGGGTGCTGGTCCTATGGCAGGCAGGGATGCTGATCCTATGGCAGGGGTGCTGGTCCTGTGGCAGGGGTGCTGGTCCTGTGGCAGGGGTTCTGGTCCTATGGCAGGCAGGGATGCTGATCCTATGGCAGGGGTGCTGGTCCTATGGCAGACAGGGATGCTGATCCTATGGCAGGGGTGCTGGTACTGTGGCAGGGGTTCAGCCCCTGTAGCAGGGGTTCTGTTCCTATGGCAGACAGGGATGCTGATCCTATGGCAGGGATACTGGTTCTGTGGCAGGGGTGCTGCCCGTGTAGCAGGGGTTCTGGTCCTATGGCAGGCAGGGATGCTGATCCTATGGCAGGGTGCTGGTCCTGTGGCAGGGGTGCTGGTCCTCTGGTAGGGGAGCTGGTCCTATGGCAGGGATGCTGGTCCTGTAGTATGGGTGCTGATCCTATGGCAGGGGTGCTGGCCCTGTAGCAGGGGTGCAGCCCCTGTTGCAGGGCTTCTGGTCCTATGGCAGGGCTGCTGGTCCTGTGGCAGGGATATTGGACTGGGTAGTCTCAAATCGTGTAACTACGACGTGAATGTTTAAGTGTACCCATTTGGTGCTGGACTACATTACCCACAATGCTCAGCAAGCAAACCTTGCTAACGTTAGCAACAGCTGGACAGTCCAAGCTTGCCCACCCTTGACCTAAACTGAAAACAATATAATGAACATTTTGCAGTATCCCGAGTTAATCATTTGCTAGAAGTAAATTGCTTCCAACATGAACAGGATTAAGAACCTCATAGAATTACTTATCTAATTATCCGGAAATGTGATGCTTTATCAAAGCACATCCAGATATTGGAAATACAGCTACAAATTAACATGTTTTACATGGGTAGTTTTAGTATAGACTCAATAAAATAATTTAAAGGGGATGTAGATGTATGTACCTTGTACTCTGAGTCTGAGGTATGGGGGGGAGGGAAGGGTGGCATTATCATCCAGTAATACAGTGGGCCTTAGGGCTTGTTCACACTAAGGGCGCTTTTGGCTAAAATTGCCCTAAAAGTGCTTGTGAAATGATTCCCTATAAGAGTGTTCACATATGAGTGGTTCGATTCCAATACACTCACCAAAGCGCTGCCTGTACCAATTTTGGGGCAATTTGCCTCAATGGAAGGTACAGGAAAATCACAAAACGCTTGAAAAAGCGATTTGTATAGTGATTTCCCCAGCGCTTTTAAGAATAAATACATTGTATTTATTTTTTTTTCCATCAGAAAGTGAAAAAACAAATCCCTCTGCAAAAGTGCTTAGAAAAGTACTTTACAAAATATCGCAATGCGCAGGTAAGCGCCAAGAGACGCTAAAAATAATCGCGCACAAAATCGCAAAACACTGGCATCAGCGATTGCGATTTTAGATGTGAACAAGGCCTTAGTTAATTCACTTTTTCTCCTAGGTGATATTTTCTCATGTTATCAATAAAATGCCACAAGCAAGAACAAACTCAGAATAAGTTTGACAGTCCTTTTCACTTACTGTTTAGTACTTTTTTAATTGCAAAATGCTGAAAAGTTATTTTAAACAGAAACTTAAAAAATAAATCTCCTAAGAGAAAACTTAGTAAAAAAAGTGAAACAAATAAGGCTACGTTCACAGTGACAATGTGACGTTCACAGCACGGCTGGTGCAGTGCAGTTTAATGGCATGGGGCATCCCAATGCACTGCATGCAGTGCGTTACTGAAAAACATGTGCATTAAGGACCAGGGGATTTTGCAATGATCGGTGCTGCATGGGCTCTACAGCCCGCAGCACCGATCAGGAATGTGGCAGGGCGATCAGACTTCCCCCCTTTTTTCCCCACTAGGGGGATGTCCTGCAGGGGGGGTCTGATCGCCGCCGGCTACTATTGATTTGCGGGGGGGCTCCTCAAAGCCCCCCTCCACAGCGTTTTCCGGGCTCCCCTGCTTTCCCTCCCTCTCCCTTCTCCTCTGTGCGGCGCAGGACGGATATCCGTCCTGCGCCTGATAGGATAGGCTTCTGCCTATCAGATGCCGGCGATTCCCGGCCAATCAGAGGCCGGGGATCGCCGATCTACGTCACGGCGCTGCTGCGCAGCAGCGCCGTGTGATGTAAACAGCGGGGATTCCTTCCCTGCATGTTTACATTATGCGTGCGAGCCGCGATCGGCGGCTCGCACACTGTTCACGGAGGCAGTCTCCGTGAACTGGCATGGAAAGGCCGCTCGATCGAGCGGCCATTTCCATGCTATACCACTAACGACCCGCCGACATCTATGGGCGTTAGGCGGTCGTTAAGTAGTTAAGGCTAGTTACACACCAGGACGTTGCGTTTAGGGGACGTTATAGGGCACATAACGTGCCCCTAACGCAACGCCTGGTGCTCTCTGGTGTGGACGTCGGAGTGAGCCGCGTTGTGCAGCTCACTCTGGCGTCCGTGATGCCGTGATGCGTACTCTTGGCCAATCGCCGCACAGAGCGGTCGCTCCAGGAAGTAAACACTGCACGTCACTGAGTGCAGTGAATATTAATTAGCCATGTGCCCGGCCGCTCTCCCCTCCTCCCCAACATGACTGAGCATGTGCAAACAGTCTAACGCGGCTTAGCCGCGTAGAACGCACAGCATGCAGCACTTTGCTGCGTTACACTGTAATGCAACGTGGGCAGTGTGAACAGCCCACTTGTGTTACATTGCTGTGCGTTGGGGGAGCGTTACAGGCTGCACTAACGTGCGCCTGTAATGTCCCTGTGTGCAAGAAGCCTAACAGTAGCAGTGAAGCATACTTTTCAATGACTGTATGCATCACTGTACGCCAGGTAACACACATATAACAAGCGGTACCACTTACTGATTCCATTGCATTGTGTTCCTGCTTTTACAAGGAACACAATGCAAAACCTGCTGTGAACCTAGCCTAGGGGCCATTTTACATTTAATGCATTTTAATGCATTGCTAAGCGTTGCGTTTTAATGCGTTTTTTTTCCTCCATAGCAGTGCATTGTGAAAAAGTTAGCGTATAGTGTGAAAGAGGCCATAGGGAAACAAGGAAACTGGACTGCAAATCAGTTGTCCTTTCAGTTACAACTGACAGCAACTGATATATTGTAAATGGACCCAGGGTTCTTTTACACTATATGGCCTGGTGCACACCAAAAACCGCTAGCAGATCCGCAAAATGCTAGCAGATTTTGAAACGCTTTTTCTTCTTTTTCTGCAGCGTTTCAGCTAGCGTTTTGCGGTTTTGTGTAGCGGTTTTGGTGTAGTAGATTTCATGTATTGTTACAGTAAAGCTGTTACTGAACAGCTACTGTAACAAAAAACGCTTGGCAAACCGCTCTGAAGTGCCGTTTTTCAGAGCGGTTTGCGTTTTTCCTATACTTAACATTGAGGCAGAAACGCATCCGCAATCCAAAATCTGCAGCAGCCCGGGAGTATGCGGTTCTGCAAAACGCCTCCCGCTCTGGTGTGCACCAGCCCATTGAAATACATTACCCTAGCGGATCCGCACCCGCAAGCAGATCGCAAACCGCAGCGGAAACGCTCCGGTGTGCACTAGGCCTATCAGTTGCTGTCAGTTATAACTGAAAGGACAACTGATGTGCAGACCAGTGTCCATGTTTCCCTATGGCCTCTTTCACACTATATGGTGTAAAACTGAAGCTTTTTCACAATGCACTGCTGTGGAGAAAAAAAATGTAATAAAATACAATGCAACACAATGCATCACAACACATTAAATGTAAAAGGGCCTGAGGGTCTTAAATTCTGTTTGCCATCTGCACAGAAGGGAACACTTTTAAGGCCATGTTCACAGTGGTGTGTTGCGGTGTAACAGCCGCTTTGTAACATGGCTTACCACACTGCAATGCACCACCCATGGAATGTTCCCAGTGCAGCGGCAGTGTTGTTGTAATGGGATCCGGTATGGTAATGCACACTTCACTGTACTGTAAACTCTGGCATTATGTGGTAAACAGTCTACATGCAGTGCGTTGGGATACTGCACTCTGTCAGACCGCACTGCAACGGCCGCACTGTGACCTTCTACGCTACAATACCGGTATTGGGACACACCGCAAGTCACAACTGTGAACATAGCCTAAGAGTTACAGTGAAGTATTCTTGTATACTTCACTGTATATGAAACAATGAGTGGGTATGGTGCAGTGCCAGTTTCCTGATCTATTGCGTTACATTCCAGTAGTTACAGGGAACACAAGGCCACTGTGAATAAGGCCTAGGGCTAAGTTCCAAGTGGGGCATTGCACTGCACTGTTACAGAGGCATTATAACACACAGAATCGCACTGCAATTCCAGGTCTATGTGAGGTTCAGAGCCAACACAATGCATGCACAATGCATGCAGTGCAATACTGCATAGCACGTGCAGTGAAGCATGTTTTTGACTGTATGCTTCGCTATATGCAATGCAATACTTGCATAACATGTGATACGACTTTTCCGCTCCGTAGTGTTTTGTTCCTGTTTTTACAGGAAATGTAATGCAGCTCCCACTGTGACCTTAGCCTAAGGGCTAGTTTTGATTACGTGTGAGGGCTTGTTTCCACTGTTGCGACGCGATTTCGGCCGCATTCCGACGCTTGTAAAAACGCATGCGGATGCGTTTCCACATGCGTTTTTACCCGCGATTTCGCCTGCGATTTCGCATGGCAGGGTGCCATGCGAAATTAACCATGACACTGCCAGGGCTCAATAAAATTGAAAAAGGTGCGAAATCGCACGCGAAATCGCGGGTAAAAACGCATGTAACAAACGCATGCGTTTTTACTATTAAATACATTAGCGGCGATTCGCACGGATTCCCGACGCAGGCGAAATCGTTGGCTCTTTTGTGCATTTTTTTCACGCTGAAAAAAACGCACCTCAACAACGCTACAGTGGAAACAGGCCCATCCACTTGTATTACATGTGCGGATCTGCATGCGTTGGACGCATGCAGATTCGCGATAGTGGAAACGAGCCCTTAAGTTGTGATGTGATCAAATCACTATGCAATGGAGTTGTAAAGCCACATTGTGTGGTAGATTGCTGTGCATTCATACAGCGAAGCTGGTTTCACACTGACCGCATCACACCACAATGCTAAAAAAAGCCTTTGGGGATTCCTGTGGCAATGCATGGAAATTTCCCTCCTGGCTGCAGGTCAAGCAGGAAGTGAGGTTCTCTAATGCTCACTTCCTGTGGGCAAAATTTGAATTGCGTGGAGGTGTATTGAAAAAATACGCTTTTGCGCAAGCGGTGTAATGCGAATGCCGAAATTTAAAAAAACCAACATCACTATAGACTAACATGACTTCCAGTCGCTGCACATCGCCACACAATTTGCCCGACAATGCACTGTTGCCTTTGTGGCAAATCGAGCACTTCCGGAGGAACGCATCACGCCAGGTATGAAATGCCCCATAGACATTGGTGTAGTGTTACCTTGTGGCAAAACAGGGTAACACAACACACCAATCTGAAAGGTGCCTGAAGCATACAGTGCAAGGAAATTATGCCTCACTACCACTGTAAATGCACGAGTTGCCCTGTTAAACACACAGCATGCTGTATGTTACTGCACTGGAACCCGCCGCACTGCACTGAATGTGAAATCCCCATAGGAATATCACTGCATCATGACGCAATGCAAAGATATTGTCCATTGCAATGCAACGCAACAGACTTAGGCCTCTTTTCCACGGACTGTTGAACTGTGTGCTCAGCAAGCAGTTGCCAGGCTGCAGTGACCAGGCCGCAGTAAGCAGTTAACAGGCAGCAGCAAGCAGTTGTGAAGTTTGAGAGGCAATTCAATGTCTATCAACAGTCCGTGGAAAAGAGGCCTTAGTGTGAAAGGGTCCTAAGAGTATTGGGACTTATTCACCAAGAGGACAGGGGCATATAAAGCAGGAGTGAGGCCATTGCTCAGAGCATCCAATCAAAATCTTTATTTTATTCAACAGTTGAAACTTAAATGGTTGCTATGGACAGCTGCTAATCCTTTCCCTACAGTTTTTCTTGCCCCTGCTGTGATAAATCTGCCCCACTGTATTATGTCCTGGATGGGGAGGTATAAACACTTGAGCATGGAAGAGAGGATGTCATCCATAGCAAATCATATCCTCCATGTGAATTCACAGTCCATAACAAGTATTGAAAACAGAAAGCTATTTGGTTGCTATGGGAAACCCACTGTTGCCTCTGTCTCCATAATGCAAGGCAGGATGATCTGTAACCCCCTCCCCACTGTGACTCACAAAACCAAGGCTTGGATTTGTAGTTGTACTTTAGATGAATTGCCACAGGTTCTCTACATCTGCTTTATATTAAGAAGATATTTCCTGGCCATTTAATTCTCCCTGGCCAGGAATGGAAGAAACCAGCAGAATACAGTTTACATATGCTCTGCATTTCGTTCTCACCATTTTTGCCACAGGAACTATTAGTTGAAGTCCCGAATGTCCCCATACATGTCAATAGGTTACTAATTCTCCCAGAGGCTTTTCAAGCAGAAAATTAATGGAACGTGGTCTTCGTTATGGAACTTGTAGACTTTACACAACTGGAGGGGAGAACTCAGATGAGCAGACTGCAATGCAGAGTGCTGCACAGCTCACTATCCTGGGCAATCACACTTTCCAGTAGTAAAGACTTGGCAAGGAACTTATGAAAGGGAAAAATAAACTGCAGTGTTGTTTGCAGCAACCAATCCAAATACTTCTATTCTGCTTAAGCTGGCCACTAACTATACAATCTTTTTCATCCAACCATTTCTGTGTAATATAAGGTAACTGCCAAAATTACCCATTCAATATATGCACTCAGTTTACCCTTATACTACATAGATTTGGTAAAATTGGATGAAAAAGATTGTATCATTAGTGGTCACCTTTACTACACGCTGATCGATTTTCTTCCAGATTTCATCTGCTAGAACAGCACACTCTATAGCTCTATACTCACCTTGCAATCCAGGAAGATGAATCCCAGCGACTTCCCATGATGACGAGTGCTCTATGATCCATCTACCTGGCGGCAGGTATACACGAAGTCATGTGATGAGACATGACGGGCGTGAACGAGAGTTCAAGCGGTATTTTGTGTGGGAGTCGTTGGGGATATTAAAGATCCAAACCGCTGTGATGGTAGTTATTGCTGTCACGGCTAAGAACCATCAGCATAATCACGCACCTGTACTCGCATTGCAAAATCGCTGAAACTATCGCTCTTCACTCCAAACATTTCCAGTCGTCGGATAACTTGTTGGAAAAAACGCTTAATTTCTATTGAATGTGAACAACTGCTATTGTAAAACTATAAAATCAGGCCTTTAAAGCAGACCTGAACTCAGACGTCCTCTCTGCTCTAAAAGCTACACAACAGCATAATAACCTTTAAGCAAAAAACATTTCTTTTGTTACACTTGATACAAATCCTAAAATAAATATGCACTGTCTCTACTTCCTGATTAATAGAAGCAGACATATTGTTAACCTCCTGTGCTCTCACATGGCCTCATCTGCCATTTCTGCCATAGGCAGTCATGTGACACAGGGGAGAGGTCAAATTACAACTTGTGATTAGACACAAATGAGGGGGAGTTAAACAGGCTAAACTCTCTAAATGCATACAGGGTGCATTTCTCTATGTATTTCTTCAGTCCTGTGCAAGAGTTCAGGTCCACTTTAAGAGCTTAGAATGGATAAGACAATGCTGAGAGCCAGTATGTTGAAGTGTATTCAAAATAATAAGTGGTGATTAAAAATGATAAACCTCTACTTAGCAGCAATGAAGAGGATCTTCCATCCCTGTTGGGGAAGAGTGGATGGAGGAGTAGGTGATTAGCGGCCATAAAGTTCTAGAGACATGAGTGGACCACAAATCAGTTGCTATGAGCAGAGCCGGGACAAGGTCCTCCAGCACCCAAGGCTGAGACACCAAATTGCGCCCCTCCATCCCTCCACCCCAGCCGTCACACACTGATTGCTATTATACTAAGAGGCACCCCAGGGCCCCCAAGACCTTAATCTCTAGTTATCTAGCTTGTAGTCACTTCCATGTATCTCCTTTTCCTATTTCTTTCTGCTTCAAACACAATTAGGAATGACAGCTGAATGAATTGTGCGCCCCCTCCTACACTGCGCCCTGAGGCTGGAGCCTCTCCGGCCTATGCCTCGGCCCGGCCCTGGCTATGAGGCCTTGTTCACATTGCGTTCCTTTAGCGTTTCCGTCCGCATTGGGCGGTTTTTGATGCATAATTTTTTTTCAATTCCTGGCGCTTGGGTGGGCGATTCATTTTTGTGCTTAACGGTTTTCTAAGCATTTTTCCAAGCGTTTTTGTAATTCACTCCCTGACGCAAGTCAGGAAGTGAATGCTTTGAACCGGAAAAGAATAAATACAATGTATTTATTCTTAAAAACACTACCGCAATCGCCTTAATGCGCGTTTTTGTACGCATTTGCCGATTTTCCTATACCTTCCATTGAGATGGAATCGCCCCGAAAATGGAATACGCACCGCTTTCCTAGCCGCACAGCGCACGACCCGCACTGATATGAACCTTCTCATAGACATTCATTGTCCACACGGTCGGGGGGCATTTTTAAAAACCACAGGTGGGTGAAAAAAAGCCAAAAACGCCTGCAGTGTGAACAAGCCCTTAAAGGGGCTATTTGAAACTCTAACAGTGGTAACAGGGAACACACCCCAAAAGCGAAATATGAGACCTCTCAAAAATATTTCAATCAATAAAAAAACAAAAAAACAAACAAAACTATGCACTGTGAATAATATATACCATAAACTGTGTGGGTGGTGCCTAAAATATATTACATAACATTATTAAATCAGTATAAAGCTGGCAGAGTGGTAACTAAAGAAATAAAATTAATCTGGATATAGCTTTGCAAAGTCAGAAAGTTTTATTTAGAACTAACTTGCATATTTTCAGACTAAAGACTAGTTTCACACTGGGGCATTGCATTGTGCTGCAGTATAGTGTACACATAAGGATAAAACCAACATTCGCTGTGACATGTGGCGTTGCACCCACAAAGAAGTAAATGACCAATATGCAGCTCCATTCACTTAGACTATATTCACAATGGCTGTTGTGCTCCCTGTGACATCAGGAATGCAGTGCACTGGATCGGTACAGTGACGCTGCACGATATTCTCTCATTGTGTCAGGTACAATGAAGCCTACAGTCAATGAAAAGTATGCTTTACTTTAACTGTAACATACGCATTTATTGGTAACGCACTGCATTCAGTGAGTTACCATACAACAAACCTTTATACCGCAAAACATCCGCTGCACTGTGAACATTGCATAGGTGGTGCATTGCAGTACAGTAAGCCACGTTACAAAGCAGCTGTCAACACTGTGAACATGGCCTAACTGTGCATGCCAGTGTGTGTGTGCTTCTAGTAACACACTGTATGCTCTGTGGTGTAACAATGGAATCTATTGGCAACTGATGAGGTGTGATTTTGAATCATACCTGGTTACAGTGCACAAAGTAGTCTCTATTATAATGCAGTGTTTTAGTGTGAAAGTACTTTCAGCCAACGTCTTGAAGTATAAGGCTAGGTCAGTGATAGGCAAACTTGGCTCTGCAGCTGTTAAGGAACTACAAGTCCCACAATGCATTGCAGGAGTCTGACAGCCACAGTCATGATTCATAAAGGCAAATGCATTGTGGGACTTGTAGTTTCTTAACAGCTGGAGAGCCAAGTTTGCCTATCACTGGGCTAGGTTTACTGTGGTGCAGTGGGGCCTAATGGCCACGTTTTAATGCTGCTTTCCACACTGCAATGCAACACCAATGCGACGTTCACGTTGCGGCTGGTGTGCTGCGTTATAATAGCATGCGGCATGGTAACCCACTGCATGCAGTGTGTTACTAAAATGTGCATATTAACACTGACAGTAAAGCATACTTTCCATTGACTGAATGCTTCACTGTAACATGGGGATATTGTGCAGTACTGATTTCCTGTTCCGTTGTGTTCCTGCTGTTAGAGAGAATGCAAACCAACTCCCACTGTGAGCTAGCTTAAAGTATCAAACCTGTGACCACCTAATGTGGGGCAAGTTCTACTAGAAATCAGGATAAGTCATTAGTCGGCGGAGATCCCCGATCCAACTGGCCTTGATGTGCCAGTGGGTACTTAGCTTTAGTGGCTTAGTGATCATTTTAATCTGCTTCTTTTAAAGCTCGACCAAATGTAAAATTGAGCTACTGTACACTGTGTACAGGCCTATCTTGCTTTTAATGGGTCAGTACACTGAGGTCTGAAAGTGTACCTGAGATGGGAACACTGAAAGATTTTATAGTTACCTGGGGCTTCCTCCAGCCCCATGAGCACTGATGTTTCCCTCACCATCCTCCCAAGTGCTTGGTATCGGTCCTGGTAATCTTGCTCAGCTGTGCCAGTCAAGCTCTTCTGCACATGCGCGGAAGGGCCACACATGCGCAAAAGAGCCGACTGGCGTGACTGAGCCAGATTGCTTGGTCTGACACAAGGCCCAACCTGCAAGCGATCTGCCTAGTTGATCTATTCAACCTCAGCGATGCCGATCCCATTGTTCGTGCCGCTCCCCTGCCCGCCCTTTGAAATCACACATGTGCCACTTGTCATCTCTCCGACGTCCCCACACCCCCCCTGCATAGAAACACAGTGCATCATCAGCTACACAGCTGACACATGTCTGTGAAGCCCGGCCTAGCAATGTCGCTCTAGGGGCATCAGGTCCTGAAACCCATTGGGAATCATCCATCAAAGGTGTGTATGCAGCTTTACAACTGCACAACTCCTTCCTTAGACTACAAGGTTTATCTCTTCATGTAGTGCAGAGATTGTGAGAAATGTAGTCATGGTCACACCTAATTAATCCGCCCACTTGCTGAATTCAGAGAGGAGAGTAAGAAAGCGTATACAGTGAAAAGTACATTTGTGCCAGGAAATAGGTATTCTGTCCGCACTTTAAGGGCTTGTTCATATTATAAGCGTTTTTGCTTATTTTTAAGTGCTGGCAATTTTATAAATCGCCTTAACCCTCCTGGCGGTTGATTTTTTTCTGCCAAATAGGCAGAAATCCATTTTTTTTTTTTTTTTTTTAAATTTCATGTAAAGCTACCAGAGTGGTAGCTACATGAAACACCACTCGAGGGCGCATGTGTCCCTCTAGTGCAATCGTCGCCGGCATCAATAGCAAACAGGGGAACGCGTGTATAACACGTTCACCTGTTTGGCTTCTCCTGTCGCCATGGCGACGATCGGAATGACGTCATGGACGTCAGCCGACGTCCTGACGTCAGACGCCTTCGATCCAGCCCATAGCGCTGCCTGGAATTCATTGGTCCGGGCAGCACAGGGCTCTGGCGGGGGGGGGGGCTCTTCCACCGCTGCGTGCGGGCGATCGCCGCGGAGCGGCGGTGATCAAGCTGTGCGCGTGGCTAGCAAAGTGCTAGCTGCGCGCACAGCACTTTAAATGGGGCGAATCGCCCCACCAGGGGCTGAGATATCCTCCTGCGAGGCATAGCCCAAGCTCAGCTCGGGCTTGCCGCCAGGAAGGTTAAAAGAGCTTGTGCTATGTTAGCTTATGTAAATACTCTCACATAAGCGATGAGCTTTCTATCCAATCACAAACGTGGCTCCTGCACCGTTTCCAGTGCGTTTGCAATTCAATAGAAAGTAAAGCAAAATCGCTAAGCGTTTGAAAAAGCTCTTTGAAAAGTGATTTTCTGAGCGATTTAATGAATAAATACATTGTATTTATTTATTTCCAAGTCAAAGAGTTCACTTCCTGATTGACGTCAGGAAGTGAAAAAAACATCGCTACACAAAAGCGCTTAGAAAAGCGATTTTCTCAGCGCAAATCGCTTAGAAAAGCGCCAACAAAATCACCCACAAAATCGCTCTGCGCTGGCAATTTATAAAGTGAACAAGGCCTGACTTCCATACACTGGCTATATTCACTTACCAATTAAAGGCATGCGCCTAGTTCATTTTGGGTGTTTAAAATCTGCACGTCCAGTTTCATAGCATGAACCACTGCTATATATTTTGTGCATGCTTAACTCACAATGCACTGTAGAAAGCGAGTTAGGATAAAGCACTCCGCTACAACTCAGTGATATGAAGATGCCCATACAACTGAGATTTGAGAGCCCACCTACAGCGTGATGTCCCAACTGTGCCATTCCATCGGCCCTCTGCCCACCCCCCTCTTCCCACATAGGAACAGAACACGTCACTAGACTGCAGGCTAACAACACCTCTGTAAAGTGTCAGCTCTGCAATGTCGCCCAACGGATCATGTACCGGCGACATTCATCGTATGTGTATGAACCCTCAGCCTTAAGTTTTTAGTCCCAGATTCTAGGCTGAAGCTGAATGCTTTGACATTAGGCAGCAAAGTTAAACATTTCTTGTTTAACAAATCTGAGTACGTTTCAGTGTTTAAAAATCGAAAAGGTCACTTCAATACATGCCCTATTAGATGCTGGTCAGAGGTACTAGCTCATAAACAGGAAGGTACAAGTTGGAAAAAAAATCATATTTATGGAAGACATGGGAATGGTGAGAGGAAGCTACAACTGCTTATTTAAGAGGGAATAATAGCAGTCTAATTTCAGACTTAGCTGATCAATCCTTCCCTTCTTTCATCATCTACTGTGCCCACAAAGCACATTGTTTGATGCCAAGGAAAATAGCTAATTACTTTGACTGCCTGTGGGTCGATTTAACGTTCCACTAAACCCCAAATTGAGCAGGGCAAGTTCTAATGGAAATCAAGATAAGTCAGTACAAACTTTGTATATCAACAAAGTGATCAAAATAACATTTTATGGGCCAGATGTGCTTGGAACAGTACGCAGCTTGCTTCCTGTTTTTTTCAGGATTCAGCTGCTGGTTGGGTCAATCAAGTCTGACCATTTGATGTCCAAAATGGGAAGAACAATAGATAACAGACTACATTCCCCAGCATTCCGGCATTAAAGTAGAAAAATGTCTACCAGACACCTTTTTACAGTTCACGTGAGTAGATAGTGAGCAACTGTAATGCTGGGCATAGACGGTTCGTTTATGTGCCGGTATCGAGCCAGCGGCTCGATGCCAGCGTGTCACCGCTTGTCCGCACGTGCGCGCGGATCGATCCCCTTCCTTATCAGCATTTTGTTTCTACCATTGTCCGCCCGCGGGGATCAAGCACGGTATCGATCCGCTGCGGTGATCGGACAGGTTGAATATTATCAATCGAGTCATCAGCGGCTCAATTGATAATATAAAACTAACCGTCTATGCCCAGCATAAGGTTTCGCACACATGCTAGATGAAACTCTGTCCAGCCTACTGATAACAACTGCCTGTGCCAAGAATCTATTGTGTGTACTGTAGCGCCCATCCGATACCTGGTGAGTGATCCGCCTGATGGACTGACTTAGCTGAGCATGTGCCAGGGCATAGTTCTTCCTACTTACCTGGCTCACTTTGTGATGCTCAATGTCCACCACTTTGTTGACCCTCCCCCCTTAATACAAATACCACCAAATACCACACAGCAACAGAAGGTGTTGCTAGCCTGGAGGCTAATGATGTTGCTGTACAGACTTTTCTTTGCACTGTTGCCCAAGAGATTGAGTCGTGATCCCTACTGGATAACAGTCCTTATAGGTGTACCGTATATAAGGATTAAAGGACAACTGAAGTGAGAAGAATATAGAGGCTGCTATTTGTATTTCCTTTTTAAACAATACCAATTGCCTGGCAGCCCGGCTGGCCTATTTGGCTGCAGTAGTGTCTGAATTACACCAGAAACAAGAATGCAGCTAATCCTGTCAGATCTGACAATAATGTCAGAAACATCTTATCTGCTGCATGCTTGTTCAGGATCTATGGCTTAAAGTATTAGAGGCAGAGAATTAGCAGGATAGCCAGGCAACTGGTATTGCTTAAAAGGAAATAAACATAGCAGCTTCCATATCCATCTCACTTGAGTTGTTCTTTAAAGAAAACTTGAATTGAAAATGAAATGTCAAAATGTCAATAACATGCACACATCATGCTTACCTCCCGCATAGTCTACTCCTCAATCTATTTCTCCTCTCCCGCGTCCTGTTTGTCCGCTGTGAATGATGGAATTCTCCATCCTCCATTTAAAAATGGCAAAGACCCTGTAACAGCTTCCAGGACAGCACACTGTTAAACTGTAATAGCTCCCACTTGAGCCATAGGGAAACATGGACATTACATTGCACATCAGTTGTCCTCTCAGTTAAAACTGACAGCAACTGATATATAACTGACAGTAACTGATCTATTTCAGATCTGACAAAATCTTGTCAGAACTGGAAGGGATCGTTGATAGAAGAAAATGGTGAGCTTGTGAGAGGATCTGACAGCGAGGTAAGTATGTAATATTCATTTGCAGGTACATCATGTGTTTATTTTAAATAATTGTACTCAGTTCAGGTTCCCTTTAAGACCTCAGCTCTGATAACAGTGAACAACAGGATAAATTGGTATGAAGGCTTGCACCCACTAGAGCAATTTTTTTGTGCAAATGGTCCCAAAATGCTGCACGTCCTGCGATTGTGATTTTGCGAATCGCAATTGCTACTGTGGAATTTGTTACATTTATTTACATTGGCAGACCATAGGGAAATCACTAGCGATTTAAAACAATCCTTAAATGCTCAAAAAGTGCTCTAGCGGCTTCCAGCCCTAAAGCATATGAATATGAGATGAATAGGTGCACAGCTGCAGGCAAACACAGTTTCACAGAGGATTTTTCCACTTGAAAAGTTAATTTCCAAAGGCAATACTTTAAATTTTACCCTAATCATTGTGATTGCTTGCGAAATTTGCCCAGTTTCATTTTGGATTTAGATGGGGTTTAAATCAGTGAGAGACATACGTATGCTCCTGGACATGTAAGCATGGTCTGAACAACTTCAGGATTTTCTGATGGTTTATTCCCTGAAATTCTTCACTCTGCCAAGTAGCTCCTGCATGTACTATGGAGAAGTGGTGGTGGCACACTGGGTTTACTTTGAGCATTCACCGCTACCTCCTTTGCCATGTCATAAGCACAGATGCTAACACTAACAACTCAGTTTTTCTATGAACATGGCCCACAACATTCACTCAGTGGTAACCCATCCACATTTGTGGATAGGTAAACGTTCATATTTTTTTTTTTATTTGGTCAGAGGAGAGCTGGGAAGTTTGCATTTGCGATGTGATGATAGTGTGTGACGCAACCCAACATATTTTGAAATTAGCCTAAATAATGGTTACTCAGCAAGGGTAAGTTAAAACAGAATAAAAAACAGCCTCTTCTGGCAACCTGCACATCGCAATGTACCTCCTCACCACTTATCTGAACCACAGGCGGAATGTGTGCCTTGACTGATAGCGCACAGCCGATTATCGTTATTACGGAATGGAACTGGGGAGAAGCCCCTGTGACCGCAGGGCGGCCCAGAGCTGTAAGGGGGCCCTAACTACTACTTCACTCCCTCCGATAAAGGTGGTCTCCTGGCCAGAACACAATGCAGAGATGTAAATGTATCCATTGTGGGACCATTGCAGCGCATTGCTGTGCTATTACAACTTATGTTATAAAGCACAGCAACACGCATAGTGAGGAGGTACTACAAAGAAAATGCTGAGAGAACAAAGGTCTGATGGACTCTGTGAATGAGCCCTGCCAGTACACTCCTCTCAACATGGAGACAATTGCAACCTTACATGCTTTTCAAACCTGTCTGCTCAGTTACCCTTCCTCGATCTGTTGGCAATGTCTGTCTGCCGTATCTTTCAGTAAAATGGTCTGACTGTGCAACTGTTATCTCATGTCTGTGGGTACCTCATAACTCTACATGATCATACATAATTTCAACAGATTTTCCTCTTGATAGGCCCTGAGGTGACAGTTCTGTTGCTATATTTTGCTGACCTGACAGTCAAAATGTGAAAAAAAGTCTGAGTGTGTGACTCTCTTAGCCTGCAAAGTGAGCATTAAGATTTATTCACAGTGGGACATTGCGGAGCTGTGTTATAAACTCTTATAACACAGCTTACTGCACTGCAACGCTAATCCTATGCAATGCTCACAGTGCGACATTAGCATAGCATTGTAACATGCAGGGCTGGATTTATACTCTTTCCTGCCCAAGTCCACTGTCAGCAGCCGCCCACCTTCAGTACAGGTAGCCAGATGACCCCCTACCCCCCTACAGAATAGCTAGTCAGATGATCCTTCCCCCTTCCCTCCAGTACAGGCAGCCCATTGACCCTTCCCTCTAGCATAGGTAGCCAGGTAAAAAAAACCTTCCCTTCAGTAGATAGCCCGATGCATCTCCTTCCCTCCAGTATAGGTAGCCTAATGACCCCTCCCCTTCCTTCTAGTGTAAGAAGCCATATGACCCTCCCCATTCTGTATAGATAGGTAGCCAGGTGACCCTCCCCAGTATAGCCTGCTGGTCACCCACCCCTGATCCTGTGGTGCCCTAGGCCATGGACTATGTGGCCTTGGCTTAAATCCAGCCCTGGTAACGTGTAGCGTTATGGAGACGCACTGCTTGCAGTGGGTTACCTCTAAACGCACAAAATACCAGGTACAGGAAAGCATACTTTTCATTGCCTGTATGCTTTACTGTACCTACTGTAGGCGACGGTAACGCAGCGTTACTACCTTTTTTTGCATTGCAATGTTGCGTTGTAATTTTAACGTCGCAATACAACGCAACATCCCACTGTGAATGAGGCCTGAATGATTAAGAATGTTACTTTGGGCAACACAGGTGATTGTAATCTCACATGAGATAACAAATTTATTATCATGCAGGAATTGAATTAACACATGTAAAGAGTGACTATGGGGTCACAGAGGGGCCTTGCCTTCCCTGTGAAGCAGGAACGCAATGGAATGGGAAAGTGGCACTATACATTACCTGTGCATTGTGTAGCATACAGTGAAGCATACAGGCAATTACAAGTATGCTCACTGTTAATGTGCGCGTTTTGCGGGATGCCACACTTTGTTATAGCATGAGGTACAGACTAACCAGCAAGCTCATGGTGAACCAGAACTCATTGGAAACAGTCTGTATGCATGTTGGATTATTCTGGCTCTGTACAAATTAACAAGCGGACACATCATTGCATTCCAGCGGTTCTGGAGGTGTGTTTAGCTTCTAAGGGTAACAATGGTTAATCAGAATCAGAATCATTTTATTTCGCCAAGCATGACTGGGTCATGCCCGGAATTGGGTTTGGCACAATGGAGCGGTACATAGAAGGAAAGGCAGAAAAAACGTTAGAATGACAGTAATACATCATACTCAAAATATAGACATACACAATATACAATCAGCATTAGATATAGATATACATATAGCTCAGTATCCATCTTTCAAAAGTACACTGCTGAAGTTCACCACTCTAATGCAGGTGGTAGGGCACTCCTATGCAGGTGGTAAAGCGCTGATAGAGGGTGGTAGAATTTTAAGGGAGTTCAGGAGGCTAACGGCCATTGGGAAGAAAGAGTTCTTGTGTCTGGTGGTCTTGGTGGGGATGGCCCGGAGTCTCCGACCCAGTGGAAGTGGGGTGAAAAAGCAGTGCCCTGGGTGAGAGAGGTCACTTGCAATCCTCAGTGCCCTGGCTCGCAGTCTTGTGTTATACAGGTGGTCAAGTGGGGGCAGAGGTCTCCCAATGGTCCTCTCTGCCGACCTAATGATCCTCTGTAATTTGTGCCTGTCACTGACGGTGGCTCCCGCATACCAGACCAAGATGGCGGAGCAGAGGATAGATTCAATGGTGGCAGTGTAAAAGCATGTTAGAGCCATGCCAAACTTCCGCAGTTGGCGGAGGAAGAAGAGTCTACGCTGGGCTTTCCGTTGGGTTGACGTGATGTTGACTCTCCAACTGAGATCAACATCACGTCAACCCAACGGAAAGCCCAGCAGAGACTCTTCTTCCTCCGCCAACTGCGGAAGTTCGGCATGGCGCAGGAGATTCTAACATGCTTTTATATTCAGCAGTGTTGCACTGGGAGCCATCTCAAGCTCACTCCAACCTGAATTATCGCAAATTCTTTCTGTTTTAAGAAAGCAAACTTTTGTTTTTGTTATACCATAATGCACTTACCACACTGTGAACACCGCATAGGTGTTGCATTGCATTGTGACATTTGTGTTAAAACCTGGCCATTATGCCGCAGCACAACCCTTCACAATGAGGTTAGGAGCGCACTTGGTTGTGTTGAGCTTTCTGCATTGTGCATTTTTGCATTTTCTGTGTGTTTTGTGGTTTTTCAATATTTTTCATTTTTCAATGGTTAAAGATACAGTATCATATTTGTTTTACTAAAAAACTCATGTAAAAAAATACACCTTCTGCTTCTCCGTTGAAATGCACTATGTGTTTTTCAGATACGTTTCATAGAAATATGTAGCAAGTTTTGCATTTGAAAGCACAGTGGAAAATGTAGAGGTGTTTTTTATGCTGCCAATAGACTTTCATTATGTGCAGAAATTTATGCGTTTTCTGCAATGCAGGCAATCCTTTGTGAAGGTGTGTATTTAGCTATCAACTAGGTTCCCTCGCTCATCAGTTTAGTACAGGGAAACTCATCTAATTGTTGCATGCTGGGATATGTACTACACAGGCTCCCAGGGCCGGATTTGTACTTTTTATAGCCCAAGGCCCACCACCACCAGCTGTATCCGGACTAGAAGCATCCTAAACTCCCCCCCCCCCCCCATGGCAGGGACTAGATCTGGCATGGGCAAACTTGGCCCTCCAGCTGTTAAGGAATTACAAGTCCCACAATGCATTTGCCTTTATGAGTCATGACTGTGGCTGTAAGACTCCTGCAATGCATTGTGGGACTTGTAGTTCCTTAACAGCTGAAGGGCCACGTTTGCCCATGCCTGGACTAGATTGTAGGCTCCTCTGAGGACAGTTAGTGACGTGATGGTTGGGATTAGATTGTAAGCTCCTTGGCGAGTGGCACATTCGGAGAGTGACTGGTAGCTCAGAGATCACTGTACCTGTTCGCTGCTGCTTCATCCCCTGAGTGCCAGTCCAGCTGTTGGTAGCCGCCCACCCCATGTGCAAACTCTGTGCAGCAGGATAAAAGTTCGGCAGACTAACTGCTAGTGCCACCCTGCTGCCCACAGTCCGCCCCTCGCTTTCCTGGCGCCCTAGGCCATGGCCTATGTTCCCTTGCCAGAAATCCAGCCATGCAGGCTCCCAGTATCACAAAAGCAAACAAAATTTCCAAAAAACTACATGCATTTGTAGCTGTGCTTTTCATGCCATTTTGGTGCGTTTTTAAGGGCCTATTCACACTTGCAAATGCAAAATGCTAGCATTGCACCGGCGATTCTTCTGCGATTTACATGGAAAAATCACTGTACACTTTCGTGATTTTTGAGCGATCAGGATTAGCTTTTTTTAGCATTGTAATCACGATTGCTTTAAAATCGCAGAAAAATGCTGCAGGTAGCCCATATAGCGATCAGCGCTAATCGCAATCGCAGCAGTGAGATCACTGCCATATAGTTAATATTGCGCTAGCGATTTAAAAATCTAATCGCCCCAGTGTGCATGGACCTTCAAGATGGTGGTAGCCTGAATTTCAGCAATCCACTTATCAAACATTTTAAACAATGGTGGAGTAGCTATGGTTGAATTTTGTTTTCTATTTATATCTGTGGGCACAATATGGTCAAAGTTTTTTTTCTGGTTTGGTTCCTCTTTAAGTGCATAAACATGACTAGCAGTGGGATTTGAGGATGAAGTCAGCTGATCTATGTCGTTTCTTTTTCTTGCTTTGCAGGCAGATTTGTAAAGAGTTCACAGATTTATTGTCACAGGACAGATCCCCTTTGGGCAACTCCCGGCCATCTCCCATCTTAGAGCCCGGAATCCAAAGCTGCCTGACACACTTCAACCTCATCTCTCATGGCTTTGGCAGTCCAGCAGTGTGTGCGGCCATCACA
This sequence comes from Hyperolius riggenbachi, assembly GCF_040937935.1. Lineage (NCBI taxonomy): Eukaryota > Metazoa > Chordata > Amphibia > Anura > Hyperoliidae > Hyperolius > Hyperolius riggenbachi. Next base: position 265,527,688 of record NC_090650.1, on the reverse strand, counting down.
GCCCTGCAGAATTATCTCACTGAGGCACTAAAGGCAATGGACAAAATGTACCTGAACAACAATAACCCCAACAGCCACACAGACAGCAGCAAAGGTGGAGACAAAGACGAGAAGCACAGGAAGTGACTCTACTGCGCCTACTCTTCTTACCTGCCCGCCAGGCCAGCACTCCGTGGGGTTGGCCTTCTGCCCAGTGGAGCATATAGACAAGACATTCCGTGCCATTCTTCCTCTGGAGATACAAGGCTGCACTGCCTCCTTGTCCATCCTTCTTTGTCGTTTGATCCACCTTTGGATTATTACCAGGACAGTTGATGGAGCCAGGAAAAAAAGTTGTGTCTCATTAGTGTTTGAAATTTTTCTAAGAAAACTTTTTTTTTTTTTAAAGAAACCAGTTCTTGCTGAAATATATATATCTATATGAGAGTCATCGGACTGAATCACCACCTACTCTCTTCCTATGAAATTATAGGCCTGTTAGGAGGCTGATGAAGATGACATTTATCAGTATTGTGAATAAACTTGAACACAAAACATTTGCAGTTCCATGTCATGTCTTCAAGTTGTTCCCTCCCCCCATAAGGTAATGAAAGAAACCTGAACTTTTTATGTTTGTCTGGACACAGAGATCACGGTCACTATTATAAGGGAATCAGTGTTTATGTATATATTTATTTATGTGTAATTTAATGGGGATTGTAAATATGGTGCGTCTGTTTAAAGTAAAAAAAACAAACAAAAAAAAAATCAAATTTTTTTTATTTATCTGGTGATCTCGGTTACCTATTGTTTAGTAGGTTGTTTTCCAATTTCCCTGCAGTTTATGTGGCTCTTGGTACTTCCTTAGGACAGGACATTGGTTTAATTTTTTTTAATTTTTTTTTTTTAGGGGATTCCTCATTTTTAGCCCTGTGGTAGCATGTTAAGACAACAATGAAGCAGCAGAACAAATAAAAAATAAAATGGATTTTATATATCTTTAGTATTACATAAAGTCTTTTATTTCCTTGAGAAAGAAACATTTGGTTGATAATGAAAAGTGGGGGTGGGGAAATGGTTTGTCATTCTTTATTTGTTGTGACTTTAAATGGGAGGTTCTATACATTTGTCCTCTTAAAGCAATACAACAAAGATGGCGTTTTGCTATAGGGATGGATTGAATCGGGAACTTCTGCTACCGGCTTGGAACGAAGGAATAGCTTCAATCGGCTAAAGAATTGAGGGATTTATTTTTTTGTAAACGATAACAAGTCTTCTCCTTTGTGCAGTAAAACTAGAGCTGCTTTAACTGAATAAAACACCTAAAACAAATAGAAAAAAATTCAAAAACAAATTCACAGGTCTATTGGTTAACTACCAAAGTTACAATATTAAACAACAGTAGACTGTGAAGGAGATTGGAGCTATTGAAAAAAAGTGTTTTAATAGTTTTAATGTAAACGCAAAGGGGGTGGCTGTTATCAGGTACCCCACAATCTCTTTAGACTGAGCCCATTTACTACATTTCACTGGGTACTTGCAAGCGATATCAGATTCCCTGCTGTGGCATCCCTTTAGAAAACAGCCCATTTTGGTTGTTTCTGATAAAATATCGTGTCTATGTACTAGAAGCACAAGGATCTCAGCGGCTGATTACTGAAAGTTTCCCACAGTAAAGTGAATCTGAATAAAATGTACACAGGGCTGTTTAGCAGCAGAGATGCTCCAGTAAATCGGTGTCTCCCTGGGTCCCTGTGCGTGGGGGCAGCACAACTGGCTTCTAGATCGTATTGACTTGTATGAGAAGAGCCTTTTCACAGCTTACTAATGTATTATAGTCTTTTGTTGACCAGGTGAATAAATATTTGATACGCTTTATGTCGATTTTTTTTTCTTCCCGCACTGTCTTTACCCAGGCGTATTTTTGTCCATGGCAGTATATTTTATTCGGTATGGTTACAGTAATTGAGTTTAACTCTCCCCTGACAATTGCTCCTCGCAATAAGCAGCTGAACCCATTGTTTCCCTCAAGTATAATAAAACTAACTTTCAACTCGGAGTTCAAAGTAGGGGAATCATTTTGATTTTTCAAGCCTGATATATATATATATATATATATATATATATATATATATATATATATATATATATATATATATATATATATATATATATATATATATATATATATATATATATGTGTGTGTGTGTGTATTTTATATATAATTTTTTACACACGCATACTTGAGTGCAGTTTCCGAAAGCTGCTAGGCACTGTTTTAAATGTAGCAGGTCCTGCAGCTATTTGGTTGCTTGAACAAACAAATAGAAGGTTTGGGAGGCTTAGCGCTCCTGTGAAAGGGGTGTGCTTGGAAAGTGCTCGGGGGCACGTTTGATAATTGTTTGGGGAATGGACATATGAGCTATTGCAAGCCGTTAATATTTCTTTTCCTCCAAAATGAGATAAAGAGACCTTTAAATACCCAAGGAAATACAATGTTCAAATGAATTGGGTAATCTTATTCTTTTTTTCCACGTTATTCTACATAATCCGTTTGTCGGTGTCATTTGATGTTATTGCTCCTGTTGGGAGTTATTTTATTTCTGTGTAAGGAGGCATGAAATAGCTGACATATAAAAGATGCTTATTCATCAAGAGAGGTGAAGCGTTTGGTAACCCATAGCAACCAATGAGCGTCCTGCTCCGGTTGTCATGGGTTACTGCATCACTGGTACTCGCGCTGAAGCCCAGGGGGTGCACAATGCAGCGACGTTAAAGTCATATTTTCATTTGGATACTGCATTTCCCTCCTAGATTAACAAGTGTATTCATAGATAGGGTCAATTCCCTAACGTGTATTGAAATGCAAACGGAATGGCTAAAATGACCAGCGATTTTAGGTTCTTACCCCCCCTGAGATGCGACTGAGTATCTTAGGCAGGCATGTAGGTTTATGGTAAGTTGTTTACAATAACAGTGCAATAAGAATTAACTCATGCTGTTTGACGTTTCGTTGAGCTGTTGAAGCAACACATTAGATAAAGCACAAGATGTTTCATTTTGCTCTGGTAATCTACTTATGGAAGGCACTGTAAAATCAATCTTGCCAAGCTGAAGGGACTAGCAGTGGAGCTGGGAAAAAAGGGCGCATGCCGCTAGTGGACAAAAAGGGCGCCGCCATTCACTCCCATAATAAATAGCGTTTAATGGGCGCCGGGTAGGAAAAAAGGGCGCCGGAGCTAAATAAAGTTTATAAACGGCGCCAGGAGCTAAATAAAGTTTACAAACGGCGCCCGGAGCTGTTTAATGATTTATAACTGAACTTGTGGTGATTTACGTTTATAAAATGCACCCGTGCCGAATAACGTTTATGAAAATACTAAACATATTTATCTTATTTAAATAATTAAAACATTATTTAAAGTTTTATCCCTTACTGTTTGTAAAACATTATTATTCACAAAATAAAGCGATCAGTACGTAACGTAAATTGCAAAATATTTTTTTAATCCACAATTAGTAAAACATAATTATCCACATAATAAAGGGGGGTCTTAGGTTTAGGCACCAACAGGGGGGTCTTAGGTTTAGGCACCAACAGGGGGGTCTTAGGTTTAGGCATTAACAGGGGGGTCTTAGGTTTAGGCACCAACAGGGGGGTCTTAGGTTTAGGCATTAACAGGGGGGTCTTAGGTTTAGGCATTAACAGGGGGGTCTTAGGTTTAGGCACCAAGAGGGGGGTCTAGGGGTTAGGGGTAGGTACAGGGAGGGTTACTTAGGCACCAACAGGGGGGTCTTAGGTTTAGGCACCAACAGGGGGGTCTTAGGTTTAGGCACCAACAGGGGGGTCTTAGGTTTAGGCACCAACAGGGGGGTCTTAGGTTTAGGCACCAACAGGGGGGTCTTAGGTTTAGGCACCAACAGGGGGGTCTTAGGTTTAGGCACCAACAGGGGGGTCTTAGGTTTAGGCACCAACAGGGGGGTCTTAGGTTTAGGCACCAACAGGGGGGTCTTAGGTTTAGGCACCAACAGGGGGGTCTTAGGTTTAGGCACCAACAGGGGGGTCTTAGGTTTAGGCACCAACAGGGGGGTCTAGGGGTTAGGGGTAGGTACAGGGAGGGTTACTTAGGCACCAACAGGGGGGGTCTTAGGTTTAGGCACCAACAGGGGGGTCTTAGGTTTAGGCACCAACAGGGGAGTCTAGGGGTTAGGGATAGGTACAGGTAGGGTTCTGTGTAAGAGTAGGCTTAGGTATAGTTTTAGTAAAATTTTAGTAATAATTACTAATGTATTACAACACTTATTACGAACGTAGTTATATTTATATCATCTTTATAAACAATATTTTCAGATTTTATTATAAGAACAAACCATAAATGACGGTTATTCACAATAATATACAATTATAACAATTAAACATATATTATTGGTTTTTTTATAAACGTAATTATAAGTTTAACTTTTGAAACAGGGAAGATTAACGTTTTCACAATTTCCGATTTCATAAACATTATTTAATGATTTATAATTTTGTTAAACATTATTTGTAAACGAAATATAGCACACTATATTTATAAACCCTATTAATGATTAATTATTATTTAGAGTTTACACCCCGCGCCCTTTTTGTCCAGGCGCCCTTTTTGTACGTACGCCTAGCAGTACTCTAAATTCTATTTGCATGAGCCAGCCAGTTCATAACAATGCTACATATTTAAATACAAATTGAAAGTGGATCAAGAAAATGCTTAGCTGCGATTGTTTTTTTTTACCTCCTTCCTCTTCAGAAGGGATATATTTTCTATTTCTGGGAAGGCTCTGGTTAGCTGTACACTGAGTGTGTGTATGAAAAATAATGAGGCGAAGGAAGCCTAACTGTACCTAGTCTTGTCATAAATGGAAAGCAGTGTATTGTAGCAGGTGAAGTGAAGCATTGTCTATCAGGACTGTTTTTCTTGGCTGCATCTCAGATTGTGTATGGGATCCTCACCTCAGGCACAATAGCATTCAGAGGCTGCAATACACGGCTGCTCTTTCTGCAGTTCCACATAAATACTTATTTTCTAAACCCAAGCAATCTTATTAAAGGCTATTCATACTCATATGGATTCGCACTTGCTTGGGAGATTATTTTTTTTGAAACTCAAGTCAACACACCGTGGCTAAGATCTGTGATATATATATACATATATATATATATATATATATATATATATATATATATATATATATATATATATATATATATATATATATATATATATATATATATATATATATATATATATATATATATATATATATATATATATAATTTTGTATTCCTCCGTCATTATATCCGGGTATATTTATATAAGTTGAACAAAACTTCTAATTGAAGCATTGACGGACACCCCTTAGGAGCTCTAAGCCCCAATTTATACCTTTGTGTTAGTCACCTCGTCCCCCCCCCCCAAAAAAAAAGGAATCGAATATTAATATAATTTGAGATTTAACTGGTGGCGCAACCATCAAGATAGCAATGCCCTGCAGCTGAAATAATATTAAAAATAGAAAGGGATTTGACATTTGAGAAGTCAGTGGCTTGAAATACCCAGTTGTACTTAGCTAATTCAGTCCTTAACCTCTGGTTTCAAATAAATCAATTACAGTCGATTCCACTTCAGTTCAGAAGGGCACGAGATTTTTAGTTAATTGAATACAGTTTATACATTTCGTATAAATATTCATGTTATAAACTCTGCTTTTTCTCAGTTGACATAACATACATTTACCTTACATTAACCTAGTTGAATTATGGGCTGAATTGGCAAAGAAAATTATTCACTGGAATTGATAACAGTTCTTCTCTCTACACAATATCAAAATATTTGTGCCCAGAAAGAACTCTCAAATGGCTGTTACTTGAGTCTATCTGTAGCCAGGGGATTATGATAAATAACAAATTACCATCTGTAGGGGGGAAATCCTAAAACATGACAATAGGAACGTTCAGAACTGTCCATTTTGAATTAAAAACTGATTCTGTAATAGCAAAGAAGGGGAAACAAACTATAAATGTAAATAGATCACAATGTCTGTGTATGGAGGTTATGGAGCATGTGCAAGACCAGTGGCAGGGCTAAATGCGACAGAACAGTGTAGCATACCTTCCCAACTCTAAAAATCTATCTAATGTCACATACTAACAATAATAGAATGTTAACACATTAGTATGCAACAGAGAGAGACCTATGGACTCTATACCCCAACCCCCTATATCCTTCCCTTATTCCCACAACCCCCCTCCCCTTGTTAATGTTTTGTTTTGCTTTGGCAATGCTAAATGTATTTAGTCCTGCCAATAAAGCTTTTTGGATTTGGAGAGAGAGAGGTATCAGGGGAGAGAGAAAGAGGGAGAGGGAGAGAGAGAGAGAGAGAGAGAGAGAGAGAGAGAGAGAGAGAGGTGTCCAGAGAGAAAGAGAGAGAGAGCGAGAAAGAGGGATGTGGATAGAGAGAAAAATTGGGATGAGGAGAGAGAGAGAGAGGAGAGAAAATAGAGAGAGAGAGAGAGAGAGAGAGAGAGAGAGAGAGAGAGGGGGGGGGGGGGGGGAAGAGTGTGTGTGTGTGTGTGTGTGTGTGTGTGTGTGTGTGTGTGTGTGTGTGTGTGTGTGTGTGGGTGAGAGTTATTTTACTTTTTTTTTTCAAAGACACTCCTGCATTTGGTTTGTAATAGGACAGCAGCTCACTCAGGTTAAAGTGCTGAAGTGGTTCGTTCAGTGAATTAGTTCTATATAAGTTCTCTACACTTGTAGTTCCTGGTCCTGAAATAGACCTACTGTGTTGCATTTGGAGCATACTTGTACACTTTAGCAGGTGATAGGAAGTTGTATAATATTGTTACCAGTTAATTAGGTCCCCTTTAGCTGCTTTCTTCAGAGGGCCCTATCGGGAGTTGGCGAGTGTTTGAGCGAGAGAAAAGGGGTTAATTAGCGTTATTATCAATCACTAATGCTTTCCTACGTGTCCAAAGAATAATCGAGCTTCAAAGGTCTGCATGGAGCCAACATCTGCTTTACCCGGTTAGAGATCCCATCCTAGGCTGCTCGCCTATTGGCAGTTCACTCACGTCTTGAGCTGAATTGTGTGTGTATTATTGGCATATAAAACATGCTCCAATCGTTATAGATCCTGGCTACATATAAATAACAAATGCAGATTCTTTTCTATAGGAATTGCAGGTGCAAGGCAGAGATGATAAAACCACAGGTCATTTTTCATTGCCCTCATTGTTTCCTAGGCTCCGCTGTTCCCATGATTATGTCTAACTTAATTAAAAACAGCAAATAAAATAATGTGTATGCAGCTCCAGCATCTCAGACAGTGCCCCCCCCCCCAAACGGCAGGTAACGTGCCAATCAAGACTAATGGCAAGGAGCTTTGTGTTTATTTTTCAAATATTTGTGAAAACGTTAATATGCGAGTCAGAAATCTGAATTGATCAGACTTTCGTACTGTACCATCTGGGACTTGCTTTGCATAAATATATAGTCACAATCTTTACATAAATGGCAATTTGTTGTTTTACCTCAACCTGTTGGCTGAAAATAAAGTAAACGCTGTAGGAAAGTGCACTTTGTAATTCCCAGCAATTCCTAAGTGCCTTAGGCCAAATGCTCATCATCTCATGTCAATGGTCTCACATAGTTTGTGAATTGAGAGCCATGGTGGAGAAAGTGTCCTCCTCATAGCTTTCCTGGCTAAACTGTAAGCTTATTTTTTGAGACTAAAGTGACGTAAAAAGGAACACTAATGTGGTAAACTGTAAAATGTAACACACAGACATATAAAATACATTTCTCCCAGACTAAAATGCACTATAAACGACTCTTTTCCTATGTTGCTGTCACTTACAGTATTTAGTTAGAAGCTGACATATCTGATAGATTTTGGATTAGTCAATCTCAAGGGAGATTTTCAGTATTCCTTTATTGTATACAAAAGCACTCCTTAGAAAGGATCTATACAGAGATGTCATTCAGCTTCTCTACTTGCTTGCATAGTATTTCAGCAGTTAGACTGAGCAACTACAGTCCAGTAACTGCTCTTGTAAATAAAAGAAAGGTTTTGAATCAGGAGACTTCCCCATGAGGAGAAGGAATAGTCCAAAACCTGACAGATTCTCACGACCTACTGTAAATGAAAGCAACATAGGGAAAAAGTCATTTAGAGTGCATTTTACTCTTGGAGAAATGTGCATTTATATGTATGTATTTTAAATTGGCCTTCAAGGCTGGGTTATACAAGACGTGTAGGTGATTGCGCGGAAAATGGGCATCCCTGCTTTAGATTCCTCAGTTGTAGTTAGTTGTCACTGAAGTTGTTCTGTATACAGAGGTGGCTCAGTGAATTAGTGGGAACTGTGGCCCCCTGTGTACCCCGATTGACACACGAATGACTTCCACACTCAGCACCAGGCGAGATTCAGAGCTATGAGCTCAAGTGTTCTGCACGTCCAGGGCTTAGACATGGCTCGTAAAATCAAAGCAACACGTTGTATATCCTGACAGGGTGACAGGGCACTGCACCTGCTTCTCGCTGATTTGGGAGAGATCAGTGGGTGGGTGTAATGCGCCCCGTATGTTGCAGCCAGGAAATAGGGCATTAACAATAAAATGTTGCAAAGGTGAAACAAATGTTGTAAATTTTGAAGAGACTTGAGGGGAAAGCAGCATGAAGATGGCAGGTCGGGCTGCTCTTTCAGCACCACACTAGTGTGGATGGATCAGAAGAGACCCAATGCTTGTGAACGAGTCTTATTAACACGTTGGAAAGTATGTAGGTAAAATGAAGGCAAAGGAACTGGTGCATCTGTCTGTGAATATATAACAGATGAGACCAGAGACGAGCTAAAATACAGGTGACTGCTTCGGGTTGTCATTTGCAAGTGACAAAACAGCAGAGCAGGCATTGCTACCAGAGGAGCAGTAAAACGCACACAAGTCTGGGGTGAACAGTTTCCAACCATCTGTATAGATCCTAAGTGCAACTCAGAGGCAGCTAGTGATCCACTGGGGGGCATTTAGGGAAACTGGTGCACAGGTAACTGTCTAGAATAGACCTGTAGCCCATTACAGTCTATCAGACTCTTTCTACACTTCAGGAAATGGGAAATAGGGATTTCTCTGGTTGGTATGGTTACCTTATCTTTCCCATTTAACGTGTGAATGCCTTCTATAATTTACCATGGAGTCAGACTTGAGCACCTGCCAAGATACTGCATATAGTTCTATACATTACGTCCAATACACTGGAACGTCTGGGGCGGTTTCACTCACCCCTATGCTGTAGCATGCACGTTTCCACTGATCCAGACAGAGAAGGAAATTGAGTTAATCAAAGGAAACAGTAAATGATCAGTTAACTAACAACTGGTTAATTAACCAGCAGCTAGATACTGTGATGGCCCTAGTTAATTCCCTCTCTGGGTCAGTTGGGATTTCCATGTTAAGAAATCATTTTATTTTATTTTTCTCTTTTGGCTGGGGAGATCCTTTGTTTTTGAATACGAGGTAGTAGGAGAAAAGTTATTATAGGAAAGAAGTTAATTTCAAAAACCCTTCCCATTCCTTGCAATTGTTCTATGTATTTTTTTTTGTATGGACGTTGGGAGAACGTATTATTCACAGAATATGTGTGGGAGGTTAAAAAACTGCACATACAAAGCAGATGGTACTGAATATTGGCTAAACTAGGGATCCTGTGTGGTTTTCAGCAACCAATCAGGTTCAAAAGCCATTATTAAACAGAGGCTTGACTCATTCATAAATCTGCACATTTCCGCTCCAGTACTATCCTGTCAGTTTTGCATCAGTTTTCTAGCAGTTTAACCTGACTGGACAAGAAAGGTACATATTTTATGTGTGAACACACCCTTAGAAACACATACAAAACTGACAGGACTAGACTGGACCGGAAATGTACACCTTTTATGTGTGAACCAACCCAAAGATATATCAAATATCTTTCGCTCAACTGAACCTGTGCCTATTTCATAAAATGTACGTTTTAACATCTATTCTTTTAAAATACGCCTGCATACATCAGACTGTTCAAAGGAATACATTTATTAAGATTAAAAACGATTCCTTGGGGCCCTCCTCCCCGCATTCTATGCCTCAGACTGCTCAATAAAACGTAAGAGGGTGTCATCACAGTTAAACCTCTGTATAGGTACTTTTCTGTAACTTCATATCCGGTCTTTTTAAAACAAAGCTGACATTTTTCTCCCATGATATACCATTTCCCCGTGTCAAATCACAGAGTGAGCATGTGTCAAATAACGAATAATCGATTATTTGACAAATAAAACGTACACTTTGTTTAAGGACAGCTGTGTTGATGTAGCGTCTGCTTCTCAATTTTACTTGGCAGCTAGAGACGTATTCATCTATAAATGAAGGGTGTGTATTAACATGTATAGACATTTTTCATCTAGGAAACAGAACAGTGGGGGAGTGACAAGACAGCACAGCATCTCCATACTGGTTACATACAGCCAATAATATACATGTGAGAGTGAAACAATGCAGCTAGGAGATCCATTGCCTGCTGAACTCACAGTATATTCCTTTCCTATAGAGGCTGTAATGGGATATGAGCTGTTTGAGGCACTAAATTGGTATTCTGGGCCAGATAGCCAGTCCCAGCCTAGAAGCTTTCTTCTTATTGTCAGTGGTGGTAGGGGAGGAAGTCTGCTTCTGGTAGAGTTGATATTCCAGGTTCAGCCTCTCTCCCTGCTCCCATTCTCTAAGCTCAGCTAGGGGGAGTGTCGCCCCAGGCCAAACATATGCTTCTTTCCATTGCACTAATCCACCTTCAGCGCCGAGGAATAATTGCTCGAGTGTCCATAGATTCACAGAGCATTGTCCCTAGCTGGCTCCCATCAGCAAGGCACACGCCATTTCAATCAACTCTATTCAGGAGACTGTCTCCTTTTATCAAACCCCAGACCTTGCAAATGATGTGAACATGTAACAAACTGCACCATGTTGTACCAGCATCACTTGGCACAAGAAGTCCCTGCCAACAGGGCAGAATTCAGCAAAGCTAGAGCTTCCACCATGATAGGATCAGGCTGGAGGGATGCATGAAAGTCTGTAGTTATTACTTATAATCGCAGCCCAAACACTGATATTGTGTCACATGCTAGAAAAAGTCCTTCTAATGATAACTGTATGTATTTATTAACCCCATTCTGCCTTGTTGGTGTAATGTGGTATTCTGATAATACTAATAAACAATATACCTGAGCATTATAATCACAGTATGCCACAGACTGTGAGAAGTACTGTATACAGGAACGTTAGACTAATAATGTCCATAGAAAGGTTACCCTTTAAAGTCCTTCCTTACATCCCTGCACCCAAACTCTCTCATATCCTTGTTTTGGTATTGCCATAATGTATCTTGGTCCTGGCAATAAAGCTTGTTTTTGTACGAATAACATACATACATCTCTCTCTCATACAAAAATTATCTATCGACCTATTTATCAATCATACACAATTCAGCAGTCTATCTATCTGTCTATAAAAACAAATCGGCACTCTATCTATTATTATTTAGCTATCTGCACATCATAAGCAATTCATCAGACTATCTATCTATCTATCTATCTATCTATCTATCTATCTATCTATCTATCTATCTATCTACACAAGTATCCGTTATCTATCTATTTACATACCTTTGTGTTGTTGTCCTTCTATCTATCTACTTTATCCATCCATCCATTTATCCGTTGTCTATTTACCTACCTATCCGTTGTCTATCTATCTATCTATCTATCTATCTATCTATCTATCTATCTATCTATCTATCTATCTATCTATTCACCTACCTACCTACAGTATATCTGCCGTCACCTGTCTACCAATCCCCCTCTCTGTTGTCTATCTATCTATCTATCTATCTATCTATCTATCTATCTATCTATCTATCTATCTATCTATCTATCTATCTATCTATCTATCTATTCACCTACTTACCTACAGTATATCTGCTGTCATGTGTCTACCCATCCCCCTCTCTGTTGTCTATCTATCTATCTATCTATCTATCTATCTATCTATCTATCTATCTATCTATCTATCTATCTATCTATCTATCCCTTGCCTGTCTGGCTATGTATAACTAGCCATGCAGAGGTTATAACCCAATATGCCAAGCTGATTGATGTCTATATGACTGGAATTCATTGAGATGGTTATTGATTCCTACCATACATAGCAAACTGAAGTTTGAGGCTACATTTACAGTGGGATGTTAAGTTGTGAAGTTGCAAGTCAACACACAATACAACAAAAAAGTGGTAACGCACATTAACGCTGCGTTACTGTTGCATAAAGTAGGTACAGCAAAGCATACAGGCAATGAAAAGTATGCTTTCTTGTACCGTGTGCATTTAGAGGTAACCCACTGCAGCAGTGCATACACGTTACAATGCAACGCTGACATCGCACTGTGAACATTGCATACACTTTTCATTGTAGTGCGGTAAGCTCTGTTATAACGCAGATCCGCAACCTCCTACTTTGAACCTAGCCTGATAGATTTTAGCAGATATGTACTGAGCATGTATGGTACTACAAATGTTGTAAAGCTGGATGCACTACTGTCCATTGATCCCCTATCCCACAGAGATATTCCAACATGTCCGATCAGACTTTTTCAATTGATAAACTGCACAATATGAATCCAGCCGTGTTGGAGCAATAGAATACTAGCAGAATTCTGCCATCTGCTTGTCCTATTTGTCCCCACTCTATCCATCATCCCCCCCATATCTGCTTATATAATAGTCCTTTCATTTCGGATGAGCTTGGGTAAGAATACTGTTACACTGAATTAGCCTGTGAATCCATCTGTGGATGAGCATAAACCGGGACATATTGATATTATTATATGTGTGTAAGTGTATGTTGGGATTAATCCAGTTTTATGCCCTTTATCCCAGCAGTTTCATGCAGCACTGGCCATATTTAAGTGGAAGCCAGTAAATACATAAGAAACGTCTTATGCAATCAGGAAAGGGAGAGAATGAAAAATGCTGTTGGCAGCAGTGTTCTTTCTCCTAACAATGATTTGCAGTGTGTGCTGAAGAATGCTTATTTTCTTTCAGCCCAGCAAAACTCTGATGAAATCTTGACATTGTATGCAAATAGCTACCATCATCAGGTGGAGCAGCCTATGCACAATCCATGGGAAATCAATGTACTCATAAGCTTCATTTATGGGTCATGTTTTGGAGCAGAATATTGATTTATTTTACAAACCTAATTATACCCAGACGGTGGACACTAAATTGCAAAATGTGTTTTCTTCCTTTAATCATTTCGGGAAGTAGCTTCCAAGTATTTTTCTTCAGATTAGATTTACATATTTACAGGGAAAATAATGACATGCATAGAATGCATGAATACTGCTACTTCTGCTACCACCACCGCCATAAGGCCTTGTTCACGTTAGGAATCGCCAGCGCAATTGCTGAGCTCTTTTCCCAACGCTTTCTGAGTGATTAGCGATTTTTAGAAACGCTTTTCTAAGCACTTTTGTTAGGCGATTAGCATTTTTTTAAAAAAAAGAAACAATCAGGACGTGAACTCTTTGACCTGGAACTAAATAACTTTAATGTACTTTGTGAAGAAAAGTGCTCACAAAATCGCTTTTCCAAGTGCTTAGTGATTTCCCTATACCTTGCATTGAAGCGCAAATACTCAGGAAATGGTTCAGGAGCTGCGTTTGCAATCGGAAAGAAAGCTCATCGCTCATGTGAGAACACTCACATAGGAAATCATTGCACAAGTGCTTTTAAAGCGCTTTTAAAAATCACCAGCGTTTAAAAATAAACGAAAGCGCTCATAGTGTGAACAAGCCCTTACTACTACTACTACTACTGCTGCTGCTGCTGCTGCTGCTGCTACTACTACTACACAATTTACTCCACTGGCTGTTGGTACAGTTGCGTAAACCAGTGTTACATTTTTAAAAGGTTATTTTCTATTAAATTTTTTTTTACTCAATTCTGGGTGACTTTGGGTCATCTGGCGCTTTCGGTCACAGCCTTCCATTTTAAAATTACAGAGATTTGCAAACAAGTTGGTGCTGTTTACATCAGTGACACTTTATTTCTCAACATTATTACAGTATGTACCCTCTTAGGCTAAGTTCACAAAAGGGAGGTATAATGCAACACACTTCCTGCATGTTATAACATGTACAGTGCTTTTTATAGCATGAGCTATACTGTGTAATGTCTGTGCTTGTTAGGCTTCTTTTCTATGAGCAGGGAATTCACCGCCTGTCTATCGCTGGTGCCGAGCAGTGGTCGGAAGGAGCTGACAGGCGGTCTCCCCTAGAGATGCCGCTGTGCTCAGATGCTACATGGGATGGTTTTTTACGCCACCAGGGAACACCACCACACATCAAACATGACACCTGCAGTGTTAAAAATTGCTGCCATTTGGCTGCATGTAGTTGCATGGTGCTTGCGGCTGGCAGTCGGGAGGCTGAACTGCTCGACAAATAGGCAGTTAAGCCAGGGGCGTAATTAGAAATTAAGGGGCCCTCCTGCAAAAATTTGGATGGTCCCCCTTTTGGGGGCAGGAGGGGTTGCAGCATGAGGGCAGAGCATTACCACCTACATCGGCGGGGAGGGGGACCACTCCCCCCTCACCTCGGGCTCTACCTTCAAAGCTCCCCCTCCAGCATTAATAGGTGGCCGCAGCAGCAGGCAGAAACACAGGCATACCTCTATGTGTTCCACCGCGGAGGTCCGATCTCTAAGTGCCGCACACTAGTTCCTGATAAACAGGAAGTAGCGTGAGACGCTTAGAGAGCGGAACTTCTGGTGGTGGAATGCATAGAGGTATGCCCGTGTACCTGCCTGCTGCTGCTGCCACCTATTAATGCTGGAGGAGGAGTGCTGAGTGGGGAGTCTGAGGTGGGGGGGGGTGGCCCCCTCCCTGCCAATGTAGGTGGCAATGCTTTGCCCTCATTCTGTGACCCCTCCTGCCCCCCAAAATGGCTGCAGCCCCTATTGTTACATCGCTGAGTTTAGCCGCCTATGGAAAAGAGGCCTTAATGCACACATTATTCAAAAACACACCATAGAAAGTGCGTTTGGTTGGATAATGTGGTCTGCTACAAGGCAGAGATGTGTACATGCCCATAGAATTGTATGGGCAGTGCGGTAACATGCAGCGACACAGGATGCAGCAACACTCTGTGTGCAGTAACACTCTAAGGGCTTGATTCAGTAAAGGGTGCTAACATAGTTAGCACACCTAAAAGCTTTGCATGTGCAAGCTAGGGTGCTAAGTAGTTTGCACGGTAAAGCTATTACTGTTCGGGTGCTATTTTAGCACGCGTAAAGTTTTAGGCGCACTACTTTGCTTGGAAAATCAGCTGCTTCGTGTGCAAAGTATGCTTATCACACTGCTTAGCATGCGAAGCAGCTGATTTTGCACGTGAAGTAGTGCGCATAAAACTTTATGTGCGCAAACCTTTATGCGCACAAACTGTTACGCGCGCACTAGCGCACGAAGAGGCAGTTTGCAATGTGATAAGTGGCTTCTCACTGGCGTGCTACCACTTAGCATGCTTTTGTGAATCAAACCCTATGTGAGGGCAGCAAAAGGTGTTTATCTAGTATCTCTGGCATAGCAACTATTATAGGTACCCCTTGACACACATATATTTGTTGTTGACACACGTCATTTTGTAAAAGTTTTTTTAAGGGCATACTTAAAAGTGAACCTTAACTGTATTAACAAAAAGATTAACTCACCTGGAGCTTCTACCAGCCCCTTGCAGCCGCCCTCTGCCCATGCTGGGACAAACCAATACTCCGGTCCCTGAAGTGCCATACTTTCGTTCTAATGCGCTCCCCTGATCCGCGTGCCTCGTAATCGAGCTCCCGTGGATGAGAGCGACTCAGCGGTACTTGTGTTTGAGCTCAGGGAATAATTGTACTTGCTATAAGAGCCATTTTAAAATGGTTTCTGATTTAAGAACATGATAAATCATATATAAACAAAACATAAATATATAGTCAAGTTAACTGTAATAATGTGGGAATGTTTGAAAAGAATGTATCGACAATATGAAGCACTCTTAACAAATATGCATGTCAATACCCTACTGCTACTACATGTCAAGAGGTATCTGAGAATGTAACTTACAACAGAGTACTTAGCAACCATCATCTTTTGGAAAGGGGTACATGCAACAGTGATGTTGAGAAAGCACTTTTTTTTGTCAATACATGTTTTGTTTTCGAACACCAAGCCAACCAAAGACAAAATAAAACTGACATCTAACACAGAAGGGGTGTGTATACTTCACAGTTGAGAAGGTAAAGTGAAATAATAAAAAAATTAGAAGACACCTCCCCCTCCCCCCCCCCCAAAAAAAAACCAACAAAAAAACCAACAAAAAAATACAACAACTAAAACCATCCAAAAGAAGAAAAGCCTATCACTACTTTTCCCCAAGTCTAAAATGCACCAAAACCACACCAATATTTTGTGGGTGATTTTACAAATATATCATAATACGTCATCAGCTTCAAGTAAACTTCCTGTTTTTCAGTCTTGGACTGAACTATAAATCATGGTGAAAACAGACAGGGGTGACTTAAGGTGGCCACTAATGATCCAATTTCTGGCGAAAAATCATTAGAGCGATCAGAAATTCTGATCAGAAGTGGAATCGTTCACTACACCATCAACGAACCAATCTTTGCTTTCTATCTATCACAACCAACAAGAAAATCCAAATTTTGGTTTGACAAAAATCCAATCGGACGGCTATTTTTATAATCGATTGTGCCCATCAACAGAGGTTATTTATAACCAATCCGATCAAAATTTCTGATCGATCGAACGATTTTTCGCTAGAACTTTGACCGTTAGTGGCCACCTTTAAACTCCCCGGCGTTCTATTGAGATCGCCAGGGCGGCTGCGGGAGGGTTTTTTTTTTATAAAAAATAATCTATTTCATGCAGCCAACTGGAAAGTTGGCCTTTCACGTGCAGCAGCGCCCCTCCCATTCCATGTGCTGCACCCTCCTCCATGTGCATCATCCATGTACTGTAGCCCCTCTCTTTCATGTACAGCTTCCTTGGGAATCAGTGTGCCTTTTTCATGTGTTGCTCCCCATTTTAAGCCTCCTCTTTCATACATTGCAACCCTTCTTTCATGCCCAGGTGCCCCCTTGGGCTGCAGCCGCCCAAGGTACGGGCCTTTGTGGCTTTTGCAGAAATACGGCCCTGGCTACATGCACACTTAACCACTTGCCGACCAGGGGAATTTTCACTGATCGGTGCTGCGTTAGCTCTACAGCCCGCAGCACCGATCAGGAGTGCAGCAGGGCGATCAGACTACCCCCCTTTTTTCCCCACTAGGGGGATGTCCTGCTGGGGGGGTCTGATCGCCGCCGGCCATTAGTGGGTAGCGGGGGGGGGGGGGGGCTCCTCAAAGCCCCCCTCCGCAGCGTTTTGTGCACTCCCTCCCTCCCCTTACCTCCCTCTCCCTTGCTGGGCTGCGAAGGACGGATATCCGTCCTGCGCATTGTGGGATAGGCTTCAGCCTATCATATGCCGGCGATCCCCGGCCATTTAGAGGCCGGGGATCGCCGATCTGCCTTACGGCGCTGCTGCGCAGCAGCGCCGTATCATGTAAACAGCGGGGATTTCTTCCCCGCCTGTTTACATTTTGCCGGCGAGCCGCTATCTGCGGCTCTCCGGCTGTTCACGGAGACACCCTCCGTGAACTGACATGGAAAGGCCGCTCGATCGAGCGGCCGTTTCCATGGTAACCCGCAGACGACCAGTTTACGCCAATCGGCGTTAGCTGGTCGTCAAGAGGTTAAGGGGCCCATACACCTAACGATTTTCCCGCTGATATACGGCCGATTCGATCACAGTGATCGAATCGGCTGTGAAATCGCAGCGCACACCGCTGACAGAATGATTGATTTCCGTCCAAAATTGATCGTTCCCGTCGATTCCGGTCGATCCGTCCGCGCGGAAGATTTTTCTCGATCGCCGGCAGGTCGGGAGTGCATCGATAGCGGCGTTTGAATGCCCGACGACCGACGCAATACAGCGAGTATACATCACCTGTTCCGGCGAGTCCCCTGGTCTCTGCTGTCTTCTCCGCTCTGGTCTGGTCTGGTCTCCGGCATGCTTCATTTCTTCCTGTGCGCTCTACTGTTTAAACTTCCTGCCGGGCAGGAAGAAGTGAAGCATGCCGGAGACCAGACCAGACCAGAGCGGAAAAAAAGACAGCAGAGACCTGGGGAGTCGCGCCGGCAGAGCAGGTATTGTAAAGGGGGGGGGGGGGGGGTAGAGGGGAGCGGCGGCAGCACCACCACCACCACCACAGATTGTGAGCGGTTTCAGGCTGAAATCGGTTCGCAATCTGTCTGCAGTAAGGCAGCTATACGATCCCTCTCTGATCAGATTCGATCAGAGAGGGATCTATCTGTTGGTCGAATCTGATGGCAAATCGACCAGTGTATGGCCACCTTTACACAATTTGCCTGAAACAATCTGCAGAGATTTTGAGCCGCACTACTGGAACAATCACTGTACAGACACCCTGTTTGTCTCCCAGATTAGCAGTGTTTACTACTCTACTCTGGAGAAAGAACAACTGGAATTGAAGGAAAGCAATGGGACCAGGCAGATTGGTAGAGGGGAGACCAGCGACATTAGAGACACCTGTACACACTAAAGCTAAGTACGCACATGAGATAAAAGTCTTTGGAAAATGAAAGATCGAACACCAGTTTTACGACCTTCCATGTAGTATGAGGGCCAACAGAGTTTGAATACTAAAGCTGGGTACACACAAGATACATTTTTGAAAAGTGAAACATCAAATCTGCAGATAATCTTTGTAAAAAAAAGTTCACAAAAGACCTCAAAAGAGCCAGACGAAAGATATTTATCTCTCAGTCTTTCAGATTCATCCTGGTGGATCTGATCGGCAGATGATGCCCGTTAAACAAGGTGCATATGAGATCCTCAGATATCACAGACTATGAAAGCAATTTGCAGGCACTGATCTTTTGCATGTGTACGGCATCTTTAGAAAGATTAGTCTTTCTAACCTCCCTGACAAACCAATGAGACGGATAAATTCCTCAGTTTGCAACGATTTCTATCTGATGGGAGTACTCAGCCTAATAGAATAGACTGTGTAGGTGGTGTGTTCTCATACTACATGGAAGGTGGTAACATTGGTCTGTGATCTTTCATTTTCCAAAGACTTTTATCTCATGTGAGTACTTAGCTTTAAGATTTCTTTCCAAAACAATCAGAACTGATTATTTCAGCTGAGGAACATCTAAAGCAGGGGTCCCCAAACGTTTTGGGTCGAGGGCCGGGTCAACATACTTCAGACTGCTGGGGGGCCAGAGTATACATAAGATGATGTAGAAGTCTTTGCGGTCCAGACAGTGAAGTAAACCCAGGTGACAACGTGCAGTCCAATTGGATAGCAGTGTCGCCGTCCTGATGTGGAATTTGATTGGAAACCAGCAAATGACTGCTTTCTGGCTTCCATGTGGATGGGTGGTGCCAGCACTGCTATTATATATGTGGACCACCAATATTTAGGCAGGGGTCACACTTGTCTTTCAGTTTCTACACTTTTCAGAAAACTGAAAGACAAATGTGACCTCTACCTTGCAACAGCTAATGTAATTTATAGAGAAAACTGACAAATTGCGCAAGATGTCAGTTTTTTTTCTGCATGCAAAATCTGCATTAAAGTGTGACCTAGCTCATTGATTAACATGAGTTCTCAGTTGAAGTCAGATTTTCTGTGCAGAAAATGCGTACGAAAGCCGGTAAGTGTGACCCCTGCCTTAAAGATGTAGCTGACCGCATCTATAAGTAATACATTTTGTGTGTGGGGGGCCGATAAAAATGACGCAGGGGGCCACATTCGGCCCGCGGGCCTTAGTTTGAGGACCACTGATCTAAAGTGTGTACCAAGCTTTAGCTACAAATATGTAATCACTGGTAACTGTTACTAAAATAAGAAAAGCATCTATCTATGTTACATAGTATACTATGTTATGCAGTTTTCTTTTAATTTGGAGACAGAGTGAAAAGTTTAATTCAAAGCAAGTCTTTGTTAAAACAGAGTTGTGGCTTCTCAGGGTTTTCGTTATTGTCAAAAGCACTTAGTGAATGGCAGTTGCTCTGTCCAACTGCCTAAAACTGTGCAGTGAGCAGGGAAGCTGGCCAGCATCTTTGTATAAATCTTTTTCAGGGGGTGTCCTTATAAAGAATAAAGGCTATGCTGAGAATCTCCTATGGAGAGATAGCTCAAAACCTGACGGTAATGTCAGATTTCTACTACTTACTGTAAGTGACAGCAGCATTGGAGAGAAGTAATTTATGGCTCATTTTACTCTGGAAGAAACATACTTCTTATTTGTATGTGTTTACATATATTTTAAATTTTAAGATTTTCACGACAGTGCCCCCTTATCTTGCCACCAGTATCACATGACTAGAGAGGATGATAAATTGCCAGTGGGGGCAGCTTAGAAAGCGAGTAAAGCTTTGTACATGTTTCAGATTTTCCTTGGCTGAAACAGTCATTCCTGTCCTGATTGTTTCAGCTGAAAATCTAAAGTGACTTTAGACATCCCTACAAGTCCCTGCAGGGATTTAGCCAGATGAATTTTCTTCACCTGATATCTGATGTCAGGGCTTGTTCACTCTAAGGGCGCTTTTGGCTTTTTTTAAACGCTGGCGATTTTCTCTAAAAGCTCTTTATGAGAATCTCCTCAAAATCTCTCAAAATCTCCTTATGAGAGTGTTCACATATGAGCAGTTTGATTCCGATCCACTCACCAAAGCGCGGCCTGTTCCATTTTTGGGGCGATTTGCCTCACAGGAAGGTATAGGGAAATGGCAAAACGCTTGAAAAAACGCTTTGTATAGCGATTTCTCCAGCGCTTTTATGAATAAATACATTGTATTTATTCTTTACCGGGTCAAAGAGTTCACTTCCTGACTTGTGTCAAAGAGTGAAAAACAAATCGCTCTACAAAAGTGCTTAGAAAAGTGCTTTACAAAAAAATCGCAATACGCAGGTAAGCGCCGGGAGACGCTAAAAATAATCGCGCACAAAATTGCAAAACGCTGGCGTCAGTGATTGATTGCGATTTTAGAAGTGAACGAGGCCTTATTGTGGGAACTACCCCTCCTAGGTTGTAGCAATAGGGATTACAGAGGTTGCGACCGCACCAGGGCCACCAAGGCAGGTTTTGTAGCACCATATAGAGAATGTTTAGGGGGGCCTAATGTGCCTGTACAGCTCTTGTACACATACTATCACTGAAACAATCCAAATAATTGTTTTACTGTATGTGACAAGAGTATATAAAGTTTAAGGAGTGAGCACATATAATTAGTTAGGTCTGAATCACTGTCTCTGTTTGGTGCATGTTGCGTGATGCACAGAAAAATTCAGACAGAGTGAAATGTAGTGGCTGCAAAGGGAGCGCTGGAGAGACCTTGATGGGGGAATAGGTAAGCTAAGCTCCGCCACTGCGCCACGCTAATCTGTAGGTTTGAGTGGCTGCAAAGGTGGAGGTGCCCCAGTGAAGAAATGAAAAAGTCTGGGGCCCACCTCCCCGCTGGGCACAGTAGTAAGGGGGGAGGTGGGGTGCTGGTTGTAGGACGCCCCCCCCCCCCCCCACTAAAAGTTTTGCAGGGAGCCCCCTCAGGTTTAGTTATGCCCGTGATTGCTATACAGAATACTATACTCATAAATGTGATCTCTGATCACTTCCAGTAGCGCAGGTTCACAAATACTAAGTAGTGCCAGTAACATACCTACCAACTTTTTGAGATAAGAGAGAGGGACACTTAGGCCACACCTACTGCCACGCCATTAACCACACCCCTAGCACAGTAATCACAGATACCATAAAGATTCCATAAGAAAAAAAATTTGTTTTAAAATTCAAGCCACGCTGGTTCTTTCAATCCTAGCTACTTTTCCTTCATATTAACATAAGAAATACATAGCTCCCAACTGTCCCTCTTTTGGAGGGACAGTCTCTCTTTGGGAACCCTGTCCCTCTTTCCTCCTCATGTGTCCCTCTTTCAGGACTTTGTCCCTCTTTCTATGTAAATATATGTATTTCTCTACTGAGAAATGTGTTTAATTGGCTCTAAACTTTATTCCAATCTTTTAAATTGATATATTTCTTATTTTCTAATGTTAAAGGGAACCTAAACTGAGAGGGATATGGATGTTTCTTTTTTTAAAATACCAGTTGGCTGGCAGTCCTGCTGATCTCTTTGGAGCAGTAGTGTCTGAATCACAGACCTGAAACAAGCATGCAGCTAATCCAGTCTGACTTCAGTCAGAGCACCTGATCTGCATGCTTGTTCAGGGGCTGTGGCTAAAAGTATTAGAAACACAGGATCAGCAGGAGAGTCAGTCAACTGGTATTATTTTAAAAGGAAAAATCCATATCCTTCTCAGTTTAGGTTCCCTTTAACATTAGAAAATAAGAAATATATCAATTTAAAAGATTGGAATAAAGTTTAGAGCCAATTAAGCACATTTTTCAGTAGAGAAATACATATATTTCCCATATGTATTTCCCATATGTATGTAAAGTTTCCCATTAATATGAAGGAAAATGAACCAGGATAGAAAGGACCAGTGTGGTTTGAATTATAAAACAACATATTTTTCTTATGAAATCTTAATGGTATGCGTGACCAGGGGTGTGCCGAGGGCGTGATCAGGGGTGTGGCAGGGGCGTGGCTTAAGTGTCCCTCTTTCTCATCTCAGAAAGTTGGGAGGTATGGAAATATATCAATTTAAAGCATGGGACTAAAGTCAAGTTAACCACTTGAGGACTGCAGTGGAAAACTCCCCTAAAGACCAGAGCAATTTTAACCAAATGGGCCACTGCAGCTTTAGGGCATAGCTGCAGGCCCGTACAACTCAGCACACAAGTGATCCCCCCCCCTTTTCTCCCCACCAACAGAGCTCTCTGTTGGTGGGGTCGGATCGCCACCCCTTGTGTTTATTTATGTTTTAATAAATATTTATGTTACGTTTTTATGTTTTTTTTTTACTAATTCTTTTTTTTTTCCCTAACAAATCCACTCCCTCCCCCCAGCCGGCTAATCACGCGATCGGCTCTCATAGGCTTTTGCCTATGAGAGCCGATCTCTCTCTTGTCCCCAAGGGGGACAGCCCCAGTGCAGCGCTGCTGCCGATCGCAGCGCTGCACTATGTAAATAGATGGCGATCACGCCGTCTAACAGTCTCCCGAGTGGCAATAGCCGCTCGGAGACTGAAGAGGGAACGGAGCTCCGCCTTCCGAGCATGAGATGCGTGCGCAGCGTGCGCGCGATCTCATGCAAATTAGAGCCCCAGGACTTGATGCCAATTGGCGTTAGGCGGTCCTGGGGCTGCCGCCGCGACCACGCATGTTGGCGTGGGGCGGTCGTTAAGTAGTTAAACACATTTTTCAGTAGAAAAATACATATACCTACACAGATCTGTACATCAGTCCTGAAAGAGGGACACATGAGGGAGAAAGAGGGACAGAGGAACCTTCCCTCCAAAAGAGGGACAGTTGGGAGCTATGCCAGTAATTATACTATGCTGCAAATACACAGAGGCTACCTACAGCAGTAGCAGCCTGTTCACACAGTCACAGTATTCCTTGCCTGTCAGAGAGTATCCCTTGCCTGTCAGAGAGTGTGGGGAAGACATACAGATGCACAGAAATAAGCTGAGCAGCCCAGGAGCAGGCCAGAGATTTCCACACATCCTACTTCTCCTCAGAATAGCAGACCCCGCCCACCAGTGTGAAACCAGAGCAGGAAACACCACAAAACTTTATACAACAAATCATCCATAACATACAGCAGCTCACAGAGTGATAAAAACAGCTCCCTACATAGGCTACAAGGCTGATGTGTGTTCTCTGCAAAGGTGAAGTAAATAAATGTGTTTACTTCAATCTCCCAAGTAAAATGCAATTAAAAAGGCACCTATTTTTACTTGATTGAATGACTGAATGCAGGTTCACCACATTTCTCGGCACTTTGACATTGCATCCTGTTTTGCCAGGGTGACCCATTTCACACAGAATCGTCCTGTACAAAGTACTGACACATTTCATGCCATGTTGTCATTCACATGAGAAAATCCATTGCACAGGATCTATAGTGCACTCTCCTGCCATGTGTGACATCATTTTATTGGACAAGAATGTTTCATATTATCAGCTTATCCCATATTCCATGGAAGGACACAATCATTTCAGATACAGTATTCCTTTACAATTACCGGAGTCCACATTTTCTGTTTGCCTTCAATAGCACAATAAATAAATAAATAAATAAATAAATAAATATTAAGTTCAAATTTAAACAACAGTATTCCCCCCATCTCCCAGTTTGTGTTCATTTTAAACAGTACATTGGATATTATAACTATACAATTATTTTTAAAAATATCAACCTATTCTGAGGTTTTGGTGCTTGGTAATCCATTCTACTACCAAAGATCTGAATTTTTAGACCAGCAACTTTAAGGCCTGGGACCCATTGGTGGCACCTTGGAATTGATCATAAAGCACCTACGATTTCTGAAATCGTGGATGCGATAGTGCCGTGATCACTCCCAAAAAACATTTTGCTGATCGCTAGCGATCGTTAAAGTGGAACTTCAGCCTAAACAAACATACTGTCATTAAGTTACATTAGTTATGTTAATTAAAATAGATAGGTAATACAATCTCTTACCCACCCTGTTTTAAAAGAACAGGCAAATGTTTGGGATTTCATGAGGGCAGCCATCTTTTTGGTTGAAAGGAGGTGACATGGAGCATGAGACACGGTTCCAACTGTCCTGTGTCCTGATCACCCTTCCCAGTTGCTAGGCAATGAGAATAACAACATCAGAAATACCATCATGCTTTGCACAGCATCAGGAGAAAAAAAGCTTTTCTTTGATGGGGCGGAGCTTAGATAAAAATGCAGCTAAAAATGAGACTTTGGTAAGAAAAACAAAGTTCTGATGCTGTGAAACTGTTAAAGAAACAACAAGCCTTTTCACTGCTGCTGAGTAGATTGTTAGTCTGGAGGTTCACTTTAAGTGCTGCAGAATTGCTCCCAGGAGGTCCCAGGTCTCACTGCCAAAAGTTATATCTGAATGGTTGTACTTATGTGCACATTAGATTTTCATCATCCGAATTGACTGTTTGTTATCATTTTAGGTGAACATCTAGATAATCAGTAGCAAGGGCATATCAATAACTATGGTGTAGTAATGCTGCCAGTGTTCAAGTGTGCCCAGGTCTGGGAGACAGAAATCCACCATTTTTCTACAGAGGCTCATAATTCCTAGCTACAACTCTTTGGAGAAGCCTCCCCTACAGAGTACAGCCAAGCTAAGTCCTGCGGATCTGATTGCTTTTGTAGTTCTTGTTGAAAGTATGTCATCTCCATCTTACACTCTCCCTCCCCATCCATGGGACAGAATAGGCTGCTTGACAGGGAGATTAGAAGAACAGCCCACCTGTACACTGATCAGGAGTAAGCTACGTCCGAAAGTGATAAGGAAAGATGACAGACAAGCTTTAACTATTCATTACTCTTTGGTCATGAAGCCATTTGGTCAAGTCATTTGAACGACTTGTACTTGTTTTGAATCGGGTGTATCGTGCAGTCCGTCATTCCACTTCTGTGCGCAGTATGTAAATGTCGACCCCCCCCCCCTCCTTTTCCACAGCAGAAAAAAGTAAGTGCAGGGGTGGGGTGGGGGGATGTGGATGAGATAATGAGATAGGTATTGGATTAGTAAGGGTTAATAAAGAGCTGACTGTTTTGTCATGTCACCATATTTTGTCTCATAAGGTTGATCCAGGTCAAACAGTCGGCTGCTAAAAGTTAATGAAACGATTTTGGCTTTGCTATGTGACAATCAACAAAATGATCTTTTTAATATGATCTATATTTGCAACTCTTTGCACTTTATCTATTTTTTGGGTTGGATTTTTTTTCTTCCTTTCATGAACAGTATTGCTTTATTACTTTACTCTCATAAAGATAATATCCTTAACTGCCATAGGTTTAGCCCTCTCTTACGGTCTTTAACCACCAAATTTAAAATATCTGACTTTATATTCATCTGAAATGACTGAGTGGTTTTGCTTTTCTTCAATTACAACAAAACATTTTTTTTTTTCCAGAATTAATCTAAAGCAGAGGATTTCTATTCGCCTACATGGCTAGTTGATGCTGCATGGCATTGTGTCAGATCAATTTACAATCATGCCTTTCCTGCACTGTACTGTCTTCTCTTCTGTTAACCAGAAAAAACAAAACAAAATCCTGGACATACAGCACTTCTGCAAAGACAAAAAAGCCATCCCTCATCTGTGGATATTGCTCATAAACTCCTTGACTCCTCACTAAACAGGACATTAGTTTGTGGGCTGGCAAGCTCATGATGCGTAGGGGTCATACCACAGCTGTGGCTAGCTCACTTCTCTAATGAAGGCTGTTGATAGACTCCTGCTTGCCATCAGAGTTTAGCTGCAGGCAAGCTATAGCCACAGGCGATAGGATTGCCACCCAATGATAAAGGACTTACCCAATATGTTAGAGAACAGAACAGCTTTTAGATCAGAGCTAATCATTGTGCAGCCACAACATTGCAATCACCTTCTCCTCCCCTTTAATCTCAAGCGTTTAAAGTCAATCTCTCTGCTTTTAAATCCAATTTCTTACATTATTATTATTATTTTTTTTTTTGCTCTGCTGTAGAAAAGGAAATCAAAAGTCCCAGACCCACTGAAACAATAATACAAAACCTATAAAACGAGACACATACAAAGGCGATACATTAATATATATAGACATAAATAATAATGTGAGTTACGATTGATGAATGATGAATATCTAATGTCAAGGTTGGGGTGCGAGGGCCAGGGGACTTTCATTAATATGTCCTCTTAAATCACTTTATACATTAAAGCAAACCTGTCACATGTGAGGAAAGATCAATGTTTTACTGCAAATGGAGACACTGCAGATATAATGTTTACACTTTAAATTCTCATAGCCGTTGCTGAGTAGTCAGCAGTAAAAACTCACCAGCTACTGTATGAGAGCTTTTATTTAATTATCTAACATTTTTGGAAGGAGCCACCTGTAAGCTGCAATGGAGATAAAGATGGAGAACTGAGACAATGCAATGGTTAAAGACTTGCATTTGTAATGTTTCTTGCCTGGTATACGGTGCACTTTTATACACAAATGAACAAGCATACATGAAAACCTATATAAAAAGTGTGCTTGAATTGTTCTCACTAGGTACACTTCCCCAAATCAGTATTCACAAATGCAGGTGTCGTGCTACAGTTTCTTAAACTCCTAGAACTGAAAAGTGGACTTTATAAGCCTACATTTGAAAAAGTTGCAAGTTTAAAAGGGCGCAGGATAGTGGTAGTAGAATATCTGTAGTGTTACCGATACTCTACAACATTCATATAGTAAAATATCGGTAATAAGTACAGATATTTTAGTATGACCTAACCTCTCCCTACTCTCACACAGAACCCTCCGCTAGTTGTGCCTATCCCTGAACCCCCCCGGTGGTGTCTAACTCTTAACCCACCCCCTGGTGGTGCCTAACCCTTAACCTGGTGTGTAACTAACCTTAAACCCCCCACCCCAACTAACTTTAACCCCCCCACCTAACCTTAACCCAACATCTTATTTAAAACAGGCAACCAAATTGTAGCTACAAATATTGGTGACAAATAGCGGCGATAAATAGCAAATACACATAGAAAATAGCAGCTTCAAATAGCGGCTACACATAGAAAATAGCAGCTACAAATCACGGCTTATGCAGTTAGCGCCAAGATTTCTGTACAGCCACTATAATCAATAGTGGAGATAGCTGCACCCTAAATTTGCTGTGTTTCAAATGATCCGGCCTGACTATTATTTGCAGGCCACACTACAGTAATTACGACACTGTATTGGTGAACATACATGATGCAATTCCTGTTCCCTGCCCCAGCAGCTCTCACTGACTTTCTCTGCTGGATTGGTGTTATAACCGCATATGTTATGGCCAGAACATGAAGTAAACTAGGTAAAATTTATGTTTTGAATTGGTAGACTAGTGATTAGGTCTCTTCAGTAAGGGCACATCATCGCCGTGGAGTTGAAGCTAACAACCTTCTTTACTTTATCTGTTTTGAATGCAAGTTGTGTAATTTAGCTCATATTTTGACATATGCACATTTATGCAGGTAGTCAATTCAGGTGCAGCTTGTATCGGGGATGCTCTGCCAATGGGTCCTATACAAATCGTAAGTATATTTATGGCTAGCTGCATCCACATTTTTAGATTAGGGATTAGTGCATAATTTTCATGTGATCTGTATTCAAAGTATGTAATTTAGCTCCTGGGGGGGATCTGCATGCCTCTGTTGGTTTCAATTAATTTGCAGCCTAGGAGCGCTGTCAATGGTGTGCTGTTGTTTTGGACATGAAGCCTGGCTACTTTGGGATCTGGCTGTCCAGTGCGTGGAGTGGCTTGCTACTGTGGCCAATATGTAAACAACTTCTAAATAACTTGACATTATTGAAAATTTTGCCGGCCATAACGCGACCTGACGAGAGCGTCCATATGGACAACATTTTCATATGGCTGCCTGCGAATATTAGCAACACAGGGGCTACAAGGGGGATGGCCCAGGCTTCAATTCACCCTTCTAGTCACGCTCCCTCTTCCAAGGAATTATGGGATGGGACATGCTGTAGAATGCCAGGCTTCTGGAAGATGCAGTAGGGAGTACAAACAAATAGGATGTTTTCAAAGGTTTTGTAATCAAACAATGGAAATTGTCATGTGGTGTACAAGGGTAAGTGCAAAGAAGATGAATTCTGCTTTAAAGTGGAATGCTGAGTTCTGCCCATATGAACCTGCAGTACTGCCTTCAACTCACTGATACCTGTTTTCATAAGAAAAAAAAGGTAAATACAGTTATTCCAGCATAGAATGGCCGTCACCTGACGTGGTGATGTAACTCCTTTTTCTGTGGTGGTCTCTATGTTTTCCATTCCAAACACACTTCAGCCCTCTGGAGAATAACACAACACCCAAGAAAGTGTCTGGAGACGCTTATACTCTTTGTCATTCAAGGTGTTTCATGGAGACAGAAGGCCTGGCATGGCTAGACGTCTGCAAAGGCCGCATCAGCTGCACCCTAGGGAAGCTACTGCCTGAGGGGCAAGGGGGGGGGGGGTGACTGATTTAATATGTTAGGATGGGGAGGGGGGGGGTTAATTAGGTCAGCATGCAAATGTGGAAGGCTGCAAACTGGTGGACTGGACTTGAGGGGAACTGCAGCCCAAAGATAGGCACTACATGTTGCGGAGGGGAGTTATAGAGGCTGCACATGGAAAAGGGAAATGCATATGGAATGGGTGGAGGCTGCTGCAAAAAAGTTGAAACTGCTGTACATGCAAAGGGAAAAGGGGGGCTGCATGTTCAGCCTTGTATGTCTGGTTTAAAGGTTGTTGACTCTAATGGAGCCTTTTGCAGGGGAATGGAGTAGCAACTGGGAAGAGCCTCAGCAGTCACGCCCACACATCATAGTAGCCTCCATATTAACATACCACCTTGGTTCAGGTATCCTTTAAAATGACCCTGAGCAGTGCATACAAATGAAAATCTGCACTTACCTGGGGCTTCCTCCAGCCTCCCCCCCAATAGCCCGTGAGGTCCCCTGGCGTCCCTCAGCTTAACGGAGCCACCAGCGGGACTACAGAGGGCACTCAGAGGACACTAAGGGACCTCATGGACAACGGGGGTGGGGCGGTGAGTGCAGATTTTCATTTGTATGCACTGCTCAATGTCCCTTTAAAGCCAATCTTTTGGCAAAAAGACCTGCAATGAGAAAACATAGTACTTACCTTAACAGTATGCTTTTTGATGTTCATTCTCTAATCTGAAGCTCTCTTCTGCACCAGATGCTGTGAATAATTCATAAAAGCATAGCAACTCTACTGTGCTTTTGCGAATATGGGCCTAAGTCTATTTCCTTTTCAGTGGCCATCTTCAGGTAAGTTCAAGTCACTGGATCTATGGGAAAGGTAAAATAGTGTTTGCCTCCTTACCATCTTATAGTTCCAATAAATGGAAGAGATGAAAATGTATTGGAAGAGGAACTGCTTAAAGGACACATTAAAGATCAATGATTAAATAATAAAAACTACCTTGCTCTGTTGTTCCTTCCCCGCTGTCTCAAACCGCAATGACTTCCGTTCAGGAGCAAATCGCTCCGGTATTTAGCCATGAACTGGAAGTAGTTTCTGCACTGACTTCCTTTATTAATGTCCTGTTCATGCAGCATGCAGGTGCAGAGTCTCTTGGGCTTTTGGGAAGCACCTGCGCACTGTGTATCGGCTGCAGGGAGGAGGCTGGAGGCGGGGCGGAAACAAAGTCGCCGAACTTGGAGGAAACAATGCCGCAAACTTGCTGCGCCTGCGTTCCACAAAGAAATAAATCATAAACTGTGCCTGCGTTCACTTCCCACACAGCGTTCTGGGTCAGGGCTTCCCTTTAACCTGCTGGGCGGTCTGGACGAGCTCAGCTCGTCCAGTACCGCCGGAGCCTGCCGCTCAGGCCCTGCTGGGCCGATTTGGCTCAAATAAAGTGCAGCACACGCAGCCGGCACTTTGCCAGCCGCGTGTGCTGCCTGATCGCCGCCGCTCTGCGGCGATCCGCCGCGAGCAGCGGCGAAAGAGGGTCCCCCCAGCCGCCTGAGCCCAGCGTAGCCGGAACAAAAAGTTCCGGCCAGCGCTAAGGGCTGGATCGGAGGCGGCTGACGTCAGGACGTCGGCTGACGTCGATGACGTCACTCCGCTCGTCGCTATGGCGACGATATAAGCAAAACAAGGAAGGCCGCTCATTGCGGCCTTCCTTGTTTATTCTGGGCGCCGGAGGCGATCGGAAGAACGCCTCCGGAGCGCCCTCTAGTGGGCTTTCATGCAGCCAACTTTCAGTTGGCTGCATGAAATAGTTTTTTTTTTATTCAAAAAAAACCCTCCCGCAGCCTGCCTGGCGATCTTAATAGAACGCCAGGCAGGTTAAAATGTTTTTCCTTTTCTACTGTGGAATTTTGTGAAAGAATAAATGGGATAGCCCTGCATTTCCAGCTGAGCCAGTCCAGCTAGCTGTTGTTGTGTCTTTATTCCCAAACTAGAGTGATAAAAAGAGAGCACACTGTTCCAACTTTGTATATTGAAATTGGGCTTGCATGGAAATCAATTAGACTTATGTCACCAAAAACATACAGTTCATAATTGTTTCCAACAACAGTTTTAAGCCTGTACAGGCATATCCAATCCTGCTCTAGAGAAATCAATCAGTTGTGTTGGATTTAATCAGCTGATTGCTATGTTTGACCCTGCATCAAAATGTTCTCTGCTCCTTCCCCCCTTCCCAGAAACCCAAACAAGAATATCTATCTGTCTGAGCATTACTGGCACACTGCCACTTGAAAAGACTATCATATATAAACTGGGGTGACAAACATCTATTGTGTATCCATGCCACAGTGTCATCATCTGCTGCGCCTTACTTATTAAGCTGACTGGATGCTTTCTATATTGTCCTCTCCCCAAACCCCTAGTAGATCTCCTGAACTGTTCATGATTCTAAGGGTCTTTCAAGTTCTCCACTGCACACAGAACCAAGACAAGAATCAGCTGTTGCCTGCGCGACTGGGCCCAGGCCCCTGAGGGGAGTGCAGCGGCACGAGCACTAGCAACAGCCACTGAGGGGTCATCAATTACTCACTTCGCTGCAATCCAAATGCTGCATCTACTTACTGTTTCCTGTCTTGCATTCCAGCTCACACCTCATCCTAGGGGGCGCTGTTACTGTGAGATGGAACGCAGCGAACAGGAAGAAGTAAGTCAACGCAGCGCTTGGAACGAGGTGAAGTGAGTAATTGATGACCTCTCAGCGGCTGCTGGTGCGTGCCACTGCATTCCCCCTGCTCCTGGCTACCTATACTGAGGCACCTATCACTGGCTATCTATACTTAAGCACCTATCACTGGCTATCTATACTGGAGCACCTATCACTGGCTATCTATACCGAGGCACCTATCCCTGGCTATCTATACTGAGGCACCTATCCCTGCCTATATATACTGAGGCACCTATCACTGGCTATCTATACTGAGGCACCTATCCCTGCCTATCTATACCGAGCCACCTATCCCTGGCTATCTATACCTAGGCACCTACTTCTGACTACCTATACTGGGGCACCTATTCCTGGCTACCTCTACTGAGGCACCTATTCCTAACTACCTATACTGAGGCACCTATTTCTTGCTATCTCTATACTGTGAACATCTATTCCTGGCTACCTATACTGAGGCACCTATGCCTGGCTACCTATATTGAGGCACCTATTCCTGGCTTACTATACTAGGAGCTCCTATTCCTGGGTTACCTATACTGGAGCACCTATGCCTGGCTACCAAAACTGGGGGTCCCTATTCCTGGCTACCTATACTGGAGGAACCTATTCCTGGTTACCTATTCTGGGGCACCTATTCTTGGCTACCTATACTGGAGGCGCCTATACCTGGCTATTTAATGCAGGGTGGGGGGCCCGGGTCCAAATTCTGCATTGGGGCCACGAGGTCTGTAGCTATGCCACTGGGTGAGTAGGTAGCTCTTCTACAGGTGAGGAAGGACCTCAGCAGGAAGGAGGGGTAGGCAGAGGCTGGTGTTATCTCTGCCTCTGCCTTGGCCTGGTCCTAACTACCTTTGTGCATGACTACCTTTCAGCCTCTAGAAGTTCAGCTACTCAATGTTAAGGGGAGTCCTGATTGCGTGTTTAACAGTGTCAAGCAGTCTGGATTGACACATGACGTGCTCACTGTAAAGAGAAAAAGGCTGAGTAATTGCAAAAGACAGGAAACTGTGCACCAACCTGTATAAACGTTTGTATTCTGGATATAGGGGTGCCCAGGATGGTGGGTGGCTTGAGATGACAATAACGAACTGCTAAAAGCTGTTTCATGTGTGGATGAACACTTGTTCACAAAAAGATGCTCAAAGAAACAAGGTAACGGATGCCTAAATGCATGGTAAAAGTGTTTGGCACTTCTGAACTGCAACATCCATGCACTGCGCAATTACATTTTATGTTTTGTAAACGTGTCATTGTTGGTTGCAGGTTAATTTATTTTGGTAAATCTGCCTTGTGAGTTTGTGTTGGGTGGTTTCTGATATGAGAGGGTCCTAGATGAGTGAGAGGCAATAGAAAGGTGCTCAAATACCCCTTTTCAAAATTCGAGTTAGGTCGAATTCGAATAGTAAATTATTCGAGATCAGTCGAATATTCGAGTCGAATAATTTTTACTATTCGATTCGACCTCGGAATTCGAGCTCACTATTCGAGTCGGTATTCGAGCTCATTATTCGAGCTGACTATTCGAAATGGCCTTAAATAGCTTCCAACACTTGTTTTGAGGGTGAATGATGCAAGAAACCTCTTTTTTTCCAAGTAACAACAGCAAGTGATTATGTGGGGATGTTCCTTTAAAAAAAAAAAGTTGAAAAGAGAAGTTGTGTCCAGAAATTTGTTCAGTACTGTATATACTTCTTCTTCTTCTTCTTTATCTTCTATATCTTCTTCTTCTTCTTCTATATCTTCTTCTTCTATATCTTCTTCTTCTATATCTTCTTCTATATCTTCTTCTTTTATATTGTCTTCTTCTTCTTATTCTTCATCTTCTTCATCATCATCTTCTTCATCATCATCTTCTTCTTCTTCATCTTCTTTTTCTTCATCTTCTTCATCTTCTTCTTCATCTTCTTCTTCATCTTCTTCATCTTCTTCTTCATCTTCTTCATCTTCTTCATCTTCTTCATCTTCTTCTTCTTCTTCTTCTACATCTACTTCATCTTCAACTTCTTCATCTTCTTCTTCTTCTTCATCTTCTTCATCTTCTTCATCTTCTTCATCTTCTTCATCATCATCTTCTTCTTCTTCATCTTCTTCTTCTTCATCATCTTCATCTTCTTCTTCATCTTCTTCTTCTTCATCATCTTCATCTTCTTCTTCTTCATCTTCTTCATCTTCTTCATCTTCATCTTCTTCATCTTCTTCTTCTTCTTCTTCATCTTCTTCATCATCATCTTCTTCTTCTTCATCTTCTTTTTCTTCATCTTCTTCATCTTCTTCTTCATCTTCTTCTTCATCTTCTTCTTCAACTTCTTCATCTTCTTCATCTTCTTCTTCTACATCTACTTCATCTTCAACTTCTTCATCTTCTTCTTCTTCTTCATCTTCTTCATCATCTTCATCTTCTTCATCTTCTTCATCTTCTTCATCTTCTTCTTCTTCATCATCTTCATCATCTTCTTCATCTTCTTCTTCTTCATCATCTTCATCTTCTTCTTCTTCATCTTCTTCATCTTCTTCATCTTCATCTTCTTCATCTTCTTCTTCTTCTTCTTCATCTTCTTCATCTTCTTCTTCATCTTCTTCTTCTTCTTCATCATCTTCATCTTCTTCATCTTCATCTTCTTCATCTTCTTCATCTTCTTCTTCTTCATCATCTTCATCTTCTTCTTCATCTTCTTCTTCTTCATCATCTTCATCTTCTTCTTCTTCATCTTCTTCATCTTCTTCATCTTCTTCATCTTCTTCTTCTTCTTCTTCATCTTCTTCATCATCATCTTCTTCTTCTTCATCTTCTTTTTCTTCATCTTCTTCTTCATCTTCTTCATCTTCTTCTTCATCTTCTTCATCTTCTTCATCTTCTTCTTCTTCTACATCTACTTCATCTTCAACTTCTTCATCTTCTTCTTCTTCATCATCTTCTTCATCATCTTCATCTTCTTCATCTTCTTCATCTTCTTCATCTTCTTCATCTTCTTCATCTTCATCTTCTTCATCATCTTCATCATCTTCTTCATCTTCTTCTTCTTCATCATCTTCATCTTCTTCTTCTTCATCTTCTTCATCTTCTTCATCTTCATCTTCTTCATCTTCTTCTTCTTCTTCTTCATCTTCTTCATCTTCTTCTTCATCTTCTTCTTCTTCATCATCATCTTCATCTTCTTCATCTTCATCTTCTTCATCTTCTTCATCTTCTTCTTCTTCATCATCTTCATCTTCTTCTTCATCTTCTTCTTCTTCATCATCTTCATCTTCTTCTTCTTCATCTTCTTCTTCTTCATCATCTTCATCTTCTTCTTCTTCATCTTCTTCATCTTCTTCTATATTGTCTCCTTTTTTCACTTATTTCTCTTTTCCAATTTTTTTTTTTAAAGAAATGCAGCTATTTTTGAGCGTAACAAATAGCTGGTGGCGCACGCATGTTGGAAGCGCCATTGTATGTGCTCCTTGGCAGTGGAAACACACAGACAGCAGGAGGTAAATTCAGCAGCAGGAGGAGGAGGATGAGTGTGTGGCAGCAGGCAGTCAATGAGGCAGGCAGCGTGACATAATAGCCCTGGTACCTAGCGGTGATACCAGGGCTGTAAATAAACACAGCAGGCAGGAGGTCCCAGACAGCGGTCGTGCAGCCCACATTGTGTCCAATACACAACTGGGACAACACAGTTTTCAACCCGGGCACCTCAGAAAAATTAAACCTTTTTTTTTTTTTTTATGGTTTTGTAGTTTTGGTTTTACAACCAATTACACAGATATAGCTATTTTTTGACGTAATAGCTGGTGGCAGAGTGGCAGCAGAAGGTAAATCTGTGTACCCTGGCGTTGGGAAACACAGACAGACAGACAGCAGCAGCAGCAGCAGGAGGAATGGAGGAGTAATGTGAGCAGCTATTGTTTGACGTAATAGCTGGTGGCAGAGTGGCAGCAGAAGGTAAATCTGTGTACCCTGGCGTTGGGAAACACAGACAGACAGCAGCATCAGCAGGAGGAATGGAGGAGTAGTGTGAGTGTGGCAGCAGGCAGGCAGCGTGACATAATAGCCCTGGTACCTAGCGGTGATACCAGGGCTGTAAATAAACACAGCAGGCAGGAGGTCCCAGACAGCAGTCGTGCAGCCCACATCGTGTCCAATACACAACTGGGACAACACAGTTTTCAACCCGGGCACCTCAGAAAAATTAAACCTTTTTTTTTTTTTTATGGTTTTGTAGTTTTGGTTTTACAACCAATTACACAGATATAGCTATTTTTTGACGTAATAGCTGGTGGCAGAGTGGCAGCAGAAGGTAAATCTGTGTACCCTGGCGTTGGGAAACACAGACAGAC
This sequence comes from Hyperolius riggenbachi, assembly GCF_040937935.1. Taxonomy (NCBI): domain Eukaryota; kingdom Metazoa; phylum Chordata; class Amphibia; order Anura; family Hyperoliidae; genus Hyperolius; species Hyperolius riggenbachi. The sequence continues at coordinate 265,491,321 of NC_090650.1, read as the reverse complement.
AGACAGCAGCAGCAGCAGCAGGAGGAATGGAGGAGTAATGTGAGCAGCTATTGTTTGACGTAATAGCTGGTGGCAGAGTGGCAGCAGAAGGTAAATCTGTGTACCCTGGCATTGGGAAACACAGACAGACAGCAGCATCAGCAGGAGGAATGGAGGAGTAGTGTGAGTGTGGCAGCAGGCAGGCAGCGTGACATAATAGCCCTGGTACCTAGCGGTGATACCAGGGCTGTAAATAAACACAGCAGGCAGGAGGTCCCAGACAGCAGTCGTGCAGCCCACATCGTGTCCAATACACAACTGGGACAACACAGTTTTCAACCCGGGCACCTCAGAAAAATTAAACCTTTTTTTTTTTTATGGTTTTGTAGTTTTGGTTTTACAACCAATTACACAGATATAGCTATTTTTTGACGTAATAGCTGGTGGCAGAGTGGCAGCAGAAGGTAAATCTGTGTACCCTGGCGTTGGGAAACACAGACAGACAGACAGCAGCAGCAGCAGCAGGAGGAATGAAGGAGTAATGTGAGCAGCTATTGTTTGACGTAATAGCTGGTGGCAGAGTGGCAGCAGAAGGTAAATCTGTGTACCCTGGCGTTGGGAAACACAGACAGACAGCAGCATCAGCAGGAGGAATGGAGGAGTAGTGTGAGTGTGGCAGCAGGCAGGCAGCGTGACATAATAGCCCTGGTACCTAGCGGTGATACCAGGGCTGTAAATAAACACAGCAGGCAGGAGGTCCCAGACAGCGGTCGTGCAGCCCACATTGTGTCCAATACACAACTGGGACAACACAGTTTTCAACCCGGGCACCTCAGAAAAATTAAACCTTTTTTTTTTTTTATGGTTTTGTAGTGTTGGTTTTACAACTAATTACACAGACAGATATAGCTATTGTTTGACGTAATAGCTGGTGGCAGAGTGGCAGCAGAAGGTAAATCTGTGTACCCTGGCGTTGGGAAACACAGACAGACAGCAGCATCATCAGGAGGAATGGAGGAGTAGTGTGAGTGTGGCAGCAGGCAGGCAGCGTGACATAATAGCCCTGGTACCTAGCGGTGATACCAGGCCGTAAATGAACACAACAGGAGGTCCCAGACAGCGGTCGTGCAGCCCACATCGTGTCCAATACACAACTGGGACAACACAGTTTTCAACCCGGGCACCTCAGAAAACTTAAACCTTTTTTTTTTTTTTTATGGTTTTTTGGTTTTGTTTGTAAAACAAATTACACAGATATATAGCTATTGTTTGACGTAATAGCTGGTGGCAGAGTGGCAGCAGAAGGTAAATCTGTGTACCCTGGCAGTGGGAAACACAGACAGACAGCAGAAGGGCAGTACACAGCAGCCCACTGTAGGTGTAAAATGTGTGGCTGCAGGCGACGTAATAGTCAAAGTGAACCAGGCTGGCTTAGTGAGCAGGAGCCAGGAGGTGGTAAAGGGTGGTAAGGCACATTAACGATGGTTCTTAGCCAGTTCATGTCCCCCTCTCGCCGACAACAGGGGCCAGGAACTCGCCTTCCACCCACGCCTGGTTCATCTTGAGAAACGTCAGTCTGTCCACAGACTTGTGAGACAGACGTGAGCGTTTCTCGGTGACCACACCACCAGCTGCACTGAAGCAGCACTCGGACAGCACGCTGGAAGGGGGGCAGGACAGCACTTCCAGGGCGTACTGCGCCAGCTCGCTCCAGATCTCCAGGCGCTTGACCCAATACTCCATGGGATCAACAGGGGCATCGCTGTCAAGCCCGCTGTAGGACCCCATGTAGTCAGCCACCATGCGGGTCAGGCGCTGGCTGTGACCGGTGGAGGATGCTGCTGCATGCACCTCCTCTCTAGTCACTGCTGCCGGAGCCTCTACAGTCCTGTAGAGCTCGTGGCTGAGAGACAGCAGGTCTGTGGGGCGCTTGCTGCTGGATGCAGGCACCTGCTGCTGCCTCTGTGCTGGCTGCTGGACAGTGGGGGTGGAAGGCTGGGGGAAGGCTTCCTCCAAGCGCTCAACAAGGGCCTGCTGCAAGCTCCTTATTTGTTGCGCTGGGTCTCCTCCTGCAGGCGGCAGGAACTGGCTCAACTTCCCCTTGAGGCGTGGGTCCAACATCATGCTGATCCAGATGTCCTCCCTCTGCTTCATCTGGATCACCCTGGGGTCTCTACGCAGGCACGTCAGCATGTGCGCTGCCATTGGGAAGAGGCGGGCCACGTCTGCTGGCACATCGACGGCAGTGCTGCTGTCCTCATCCTCCTCCTCTGCCTCGTCAGCCTCATCCTCTCTCCACCCCCGCACCAACTCAGCTGCACTGTGCTGATCCCCCTCATCAGCAGCAAGGTCAGGGACCTCCACCAAGTCCTCCTCCTCCTCCCCCTCAGAGGTGGACTGTGCAGCTGCTTGCCGCTCCTGCTGGTCCAAGGCTGCCGCTCCCTGTTCCAGCAAAGCATCGAGGGCCCTGTTCAGCAGACAAACCAGGGGCACCCACTCGCAGACCATAGCATGGTCCCTGCTCACCATGTTAGTGGCCTGCAGAAAGGGAGCCAGCACTAAGCACACCTGCTGCATGTGCCTCCAGTCATCATCGGGGACGATGGACGGGATGTTGCTGGTCTTGTCCCTTCTCTGAGCGGCGGAAACAGTGGCCAGGGCAAGGTACTGTTTGACAGCGCGCTTCTGTTCAACCAGACGCTCCAACATCGCCAGGGTGGAGTTCCAGCGAGTCGGAACGTCAAGGATCAGCCGATGGCGTGGCAGATCCAGCTCCTTTTGCACGTCTTCCAGGCTCGCACAGGCTGCAGCCGAGCGCCGGAAGTGACGCACAACGTTCCTTGCCGTTTCCAGCAGTTCGCCCATCCCCTGGTAGGTGCGCAAGAACTTCTGCACCACCAGGTTCTGCACGTGGGCAAGACAGGGGATGTGGGTCAGGTTTCCCCTGTCTATTGCGGCAACCAGATTGGCCCCATTGTCGGCCACCACCTCTCCGACTCTGAGGCCTCTGGGGGTCAGCCAAATCCTCTCCTGCTCCTGGAGTTTGGCCAACACATGGGTTGCCGTCAGCTTGGTCTTCCCAAGGCTGACCAAGTGCAGCAGCGCTTGGCAGTGGCGGGCCTTCACGCTGCTGCTGAGGCGGGGTGTTTGGCCAGGTGTGCCGGAGGATGGCAAAGGATCGGAGGAACCTGCTGCAGTTCCCCTGACCCTGCGGGGTGGCACCACCCACTGTGTTGCTGCTGCTGCTGTGCCCGCTGCTGCTCTCCCATCCTCACCCCCTTCCACCAAGCTGACCCAGTGGACAGTGAAGGACAGGTAGCGGCCTGTCCCGAAGCGGCTGCTCCAGGAGTCCATGGTGACATGGACCCCTTCACCAACCGCGTGCTCCAGCCCTCGCTCCACATTGGCCATCACAAAGCGGTGCAGTGCAGGAATGGCCTTGCGGGAGAAAAAGTGTCTGCTGGGGAGCTGCCAGTCTGGGGCTGCGCAAGCAAGCAGCGCACGAATGTCGCTCCCCTCCTGCACGAGCGTGTACGGCAGGAGTTGGGAGCACATGGCCCGTGCCAGCAAGCCGTTCAGCTGCCGCACGCGACGGCTGCTGGGAGGCAGAGCCCTCACCACCCCCTGGAAGGACTCGCTCAAAAGGCTCTGGCGTGGCCTTTTGCTTTGATAAAGATAAATCTTGGGGTACAATCCTTTATATTGTGAAGGATCAAAACACAGTCCTTTTTTAGGGCAATCCACCTTGCCCCTCAACACATTTGTAGCTTTAGAAAAGGACTATATTGGTTAATGCAATCTCAAAAAGGCAAAAAAAGTCTCTGAAAAAACTTTATTGACTCATATAGAAAAGGATCAAAACATACGGCTCTTCAATATCACAGTGGTAGATCAATAAAAACACATTAGGTTGACTTATGCCAACAATTGGTTGTAGCTTAGCGGGTATGAAACTTCAAGGCTTGCCTTGAAGTTTCATACCCGCTAAGCTACAACCAATTGTTGGCATAAGTCAACCTAATGTGTTTTTATTGATCTACCACTGTGATATTGAAGAGCCGTATGTTTTGATCCTTTTCTATATGAGTCAATAAAGTTTTTTCAGAGACTTTTTGTGGCCTTTTGCTGGCACGGGAATCAGCAGACACAGCGGAGGAGGCCACTGAGGACTGGCTGCCAGAACAGGCCTCAGTGTCGGCGGCAGGAGTTGCAGAGGGGGAGGAGCAGTGCGTTTCCGCACTCCTGCTGGTGCTGCTGGAGGAGCAGGAGGGCGGGTGGCTGCTGTTGCTGCTGCTGCTGAAGGCTGTGCAGTGATGGGTGTGGTGCCACTGCCAGCACCAGATGCCTTCAGCCTCTGGAACTCCTGATGCTGGTGGAAATGTTTCGCAGCAAGGTGGTTGATGAGCGAGCTGGTGCAGAACTTTAAGGGGTCTGCACCTCTGCTCAACTTCCGCTGACAGTGGTTGCAAGTGGCGTACTTGCTGTACACTGTGGGCATGGTGAAAAAGCGCCAGATTGGTGACAGAAACATCCCCCTACGGCATGGAAGCGCTGCTGCCTGTCTCCCTGTGGTGGTTTGGGGGGGGCTTGGGGGGCTTGGGTGCGGCTGGTGGTGGTACTGGCAGATGCTGCTGCTGCTGCTGCTGAGCCTGAGACACCAGCAGGCTGTGGGACCTGCCTACTGCTGCTGCCAATGCTTGCAATGATGCGCCTCCTTGCAAGGCCCACAAGAGCATCCTCCTCCTCCTCCTCAGAGCTGCTGAGGACGACATCCCCTGGAGGTGGTGGCACCCAGTCTCTGTCTGTCACCGGGTCATCAACATCCTCCCCCTCCTGAAACATGTCCTGCTGGGATGAGGACCCCCCAAACTCCTCTCCTGATGCATGGATGGGCTGCTTGACTGTCGCCACAGTCTTGCTGTCCAATCCCTCATCCCCCAAAGTGCCCATCAGCATCTCCTCCTCAAGATCGCCAACAACAGCAGACAATTTACTCATGATGCCTGGGGTCAAAAGACTGCTGAATGACAGGTCGGCGAGTGACGGTGAACTGGCCTCCTCCCCAGACCCTGCTGGGCGGCTGCTGCGAACAGGGGTGGTGGTGGTGAGGGTGGAGGCCTCAGATGCAGAGCTGATGGCGGGCTGCTCATCCTCCGTCATGAGTTGCACCACAGTGTCTGCATGCTTTTCCTCAATGGGACGTTTCCGACCCGGCTGGAGGAAAATCGGAGCAGGTGCTACACGCTGCTGCTGCTGTGTCTCTGCAGGGTGAGTTGCAGATGCTCCTGCTGGGCGGCGCCCAAGGCGTCCACGGCCAGTGGCTATGGGAGGAATGTTAGCCACTGACGCTGCTGCTGCTGCTGCGGAACTGTGCATGGTGGCGCGCCCGCGCCCGCGGCTTGCCACAATGCTGCTCCCTCTCCTCCTGATTCCCTTGCTGCCCTTCCCCTTGCCCAAACCGCGCTGGCTGCCACTTCCAGACATCTTCGATGTTTTGGGCGTATAGACAAAAGTTTTTTAAAAGGGCGGGTGAAAAGTGGGGTACTTTAATGGAGTGGGTTGGTGGGTGAGGTGACTGAGTGAGTGTCCCTAGTACAGTAAGTAAGTAGTAACAGTCAGGAAGTACAACTAGCAGTTACAACTTACAATAATCAGTAGTAATCACAAGTAAATTTAGTGTGTGTACACTACAGACAGTGAGTGCACGCACGCGCAAACACGCGCAGGAGCTAGCCTATGAACAGTGACTGAGTGAGTGTCCCTAGTACAGTAAGTAAGTAAGTAGTAACAGTCAGTAAGTACAACTAACTAATTACAATAATCAATCAGTTATCAGAAGGAAATAGAGTGTGTGTAGTGTGTACACAGACAGTGAGTGCACACACGCAGGAGCTAGTAGCCTATGAACAGTGACTGAGTGTCCTAGACTCCTAGTACAGTAAGTAGTAACAGTAAGTACAACTAACTAATTACAATAATTAATCAGTTATCAGAAGGAAATAGAGTGTGTGTAGTGTGTACACAGACAGTGAGTGCACACACGCAGGAGCTAGTAGCCTATGAACAGTGACTGAGTGTCTGAGACTCCTAGTACAGTAAGTAGTAACAGTGAGTACAACTAACTAATTACAATATTCAATTACAATAATCAATCAGTTATCAGAACTTGGAAATAGAGTGTGTGTAGTGTGTACACAGACAGTGAGTGCACACACGCAGGAGCAGCTAGTAGCCTATGAACAGTGACTGAGTGTCCTAGACTCCTAGTACAGTAAGTAGTGACAGTAAGTACAACTAACTAATTACAATAATCAATCAGTTATCAGAAGGAAATAGAGTGTGTGTAGTGTGTACACAGACAGTGAGTGCACACACGCAGGAGCTAGTAGCCTATGAACAGTGACTGAGTGTCCGAGACTCCTAGTACAGTAAGTAGTAACAGTGAGTACAACTAACTAATTACAATATTCAATTACAATAATCAATCAGTTATCAGAACTTGGAAATAGAGTGTGTGTAGTGTGTACACAGACAGTGAGTGCACACACGCAGGAGCTAGTAGCCTATGAACAGTGACTGAGTGTCCTAGACTCCTAGTACAGTAAGTAGTAACAGTAAGTACAACTAACTAATTACAATAATCAATCAGTTATCAAAAGGAAATAGAGTGTGTGTAGTGTGTACACAGACAGTGAGTGCACACACGCAGGAGCTAGTAGCCTATGAACAGTGACTGAGTGTCCTAGACTCCTAGTACAGTAAGTAGTAACAGTAAGTACAACTAACTAATTACAATAATCAATCAGTTATCAGAAGGAAATAGAGTGTGTGTAGTGTGTACACAGACAGTGAGTGCACACACGCAGGAGCTAGTAGCCTATGAACAGTGACTGAGTGTCCGAGACTCCTAGTACAGTAAGTAGTAACAGTGAGTACAACTAACTAATTACAATATTCAATTACAATAATCAATCAGTTATCAGAACTTGGAAATAGAGTGTGTGTAGTGTGTACACAGACAGTGAGTGCACACACGCAGGAGCTAGTAGCCTATGAACAATGACTGAGTGTCCTAGACTCCTAGTACAGTAAGTAGTAACAGTAAGTACAACTAACTAATTACAATAATCAATCAGTTATCAAAAGGAAATAGAGTGTGTGTAGTGTGTACACAGACAGTGAGTGCACACACGCAGGAGCTAGTAGCCTATGAACAGTGACTGAGTGTCCTAGACTCCTAGTACAGTAAGTAGTAACAGTAAGTACAACTAACTAATTACAATAATCAATCAGTTATCAGAAGGAAATAGAGTGTGTGTAGTGTGTACACAGACAGTGAGTGCACACACGCAGGAGCTAGTAGCCTATGAACAGTGACTGAGTGTCCGAGACTCCTAGTACAGTAAGTAGTAACAGTGAGTACAACTAACTAATTACAATATTCAATTACAATAATCAATCAGTTATCAGAACTTGGAAATAGAGTGTGTGTAGTGTGTACACAGACAGTGAGTGCACACACGCAGGAGCAGCTAGTAGCCTATGAACAGTGACAGTGAGTGTCCTAGTACAGTTACAGTATATAACTACAATACTAATACAATCAGTAGTAAAGGACAGCAGAAATACTGGTATAGAATAGAGAGAAATAAACAGAGGACAGGAGGACAGCTGCCCACACAGGCAGGCCCTGAGGCCTAAAGCTGTAAGCCTGCAGCAGCTGTGTCTGTCTCTATGTAACACAAAAGCTACTAACTAAAATACAATGTCTAACTAACTAACAACAATATAGGTGTGTATAGGAGGTGTATGTGAGCAAAAACGCTAGGTAAATGACCACAATAAAGCTCTTGCTAAGCCAAAGCACAAAGGAGCAACTCTCTCTCTATGCAAGTCTCAGGCAAGGACGGAGAAACGTAACATGGCGGCCGCTATTTATAGGGTAGGGGCTGGCCAGGGTCCCCCTCTGTGATTGGCTGCCGTCAGAGGGCCTGGGAGCCCTCTGATTGGCTCTAAGGACATCAATCTGGGCTATGACGCTATTCGAGCTCGGTACCGAGCTCGAATAGCGCCGTTTGCTCGAATAGCTCGAATAGTGAATGGGCTATTCGAGTGTACGCGAATAGCCCATTCGAATAGCTGCAGCTATTCGGAGCTCGAATACCGAGCTCGAATAGCTGAAAAAGAGCTCGAATATTCGAGCTACTCGAATATTCGAGCTCTGCTGAGCACCACTGGTGATGTGAGAGGATTGTGGCAAGTGATGAGAGATGTACAATATAAGGTGAGAGGGTGTGGATTGCAAGCCGGCAATGTACAGAGTGAGTACTGAGGTCAGGGTTATTTGCATGAAAGAGTTAATGTTAACATGACAGCTATTTTAATGTATAGGTGCAGGTTGCGATTGTTTTTGGTAAGGGTAAAAGTCAGTACTGGCCTTGCAGGGTTTATTGAGGTGGTGGTAGTGGGGGGACATAAAGTGTGTGGAACAGGCTCATTTATTGGCCATTTCTGCTTATGCCTGATGTATGTTTCCAGTTCGCACGCCGGAACTTGTTACAGTGAATGTACGCATGTAATTCCCTCTAGCCGTGCCATGCATGGCTAAGGGGAGTCGCATGCGTGATTCAAAATGATTAATATTTATTGGTTTTATAAAGCGTCAACATATTACGCAGCGCTGGACAATAAATACATACAATGGTACAAAGGATGGCAGACATAATGTAACATGGTTATTCACACGGTCGGACTGGGACACTAAGGGCCCACCAAGGAAGTTTCAGCCTGGGGCCTGCCCCCCTCTCCTCCTACCCCCAACCCCATCTCCTCTCCTCCACCTCCCCCCCCCCACTTTGGGCTCACATACACATGTACTCTAGAAATTGTGCATGATTTTATGGCAGGGAATAGATTGTGAGCACTTCTGAGGACAGTCTCCAATAGGGATATGTCCACATGCGGCGCGCGCAGCAAAAATAAATGAGTGTCACCATACACTGGAACATGGGCGTGGTCATGATGAGTCATGGGCAGACTTAAAAAAAAAACACAAAGTAAGTAGCGGTGTTATTCACAGAAATTAGGTCACCTAGATACATTTTAGATAAAATAATCAAGTAGTTACATGCCTCAAGATAATTCATTTCCCGACAAAATGCAGTCAAATTGGCGGCAGATATCCCCACAAAATGCAATCAGATTGGCGGCAGATACCCCCACAAAATGCAATTAGATTGGCGGCTGATATCCCCACAAAATGCAATTAGATTGGCAGCAGATATCCCCACAAAATGCAATTAGATTGACGGCAGATTTCCCAACAAAATACAATCAGATTGGCGGCAGATATCCCCACAAAATGCAATTAGATTGGTGGCAGATTTCCCCACAAAATGCAATTAGATTGGCGGCAGATTTCCCCACAAAATACAATTAGATTGGCGGCAGATTTCCCAACAAAATACAATCAGATTGGTGGCAGATATCCCCACAAAATGCAGTTAGATTGGTGGCAGATATCCCCACAAAATGCAATTAGATTGGCAGCAGATATCCCCACAAAATGCAAATAGATTGGCAGCAGATATCCCCACAAAATACAATCAGATTGGCGGCAGATTTCCCAACAAAATACAATCAGATTGGTGGCAGATATCCCCAGAAAATGCAATTAGATTGGCAGCAGATTTCCCCACAAAGGCAGGTCCCCAGTTAGTGGGGGACCCAGAGCTGAGAAGGAGGGGGGCACAGCACAGGAAGGGGGAAAATTGTGGAAAGAACAGCGGGGAGGGGGAAGCCTCCCCTCTCCCTCACCTAGGGGCCCCCCTTCCGCGCTCCCCCTCCCCTCCAAAATTGCAGCCAGCCAGCGGCAGCGAGCGGGGAACAGCTTACCTGCATCAGAGCGATAGCGCTGCGTGCCGCTGGGCTGGGCTGGTCTCCGTCTCCTGCACTGACCATTCACGCTCTCACAGGAAGTACTGCAAGAGCGTGATTGGTCAGTGCAGGAGACGGAGACCAGCCCAGCGACACGCAGCGCTATCGCTCTGATCTCAGAAAGCTATTCCCCGCTGCTGCCGCTGGCTAGCTGCAATTTTGGAGGGAGGGGGAGCGCGGAAGGGGGGCCCCTAGGTGAGGGAGGGGGGGAGGCTTCCCCCCCTCCCCGCCGCTCTGTGCACAATTTCCCCCCTTCCTGCGCTGTGCCCCCCTCCTTCTCAGCTCTGGGGCCCCCAGGAGGCGGGCTGGCCAGGGCCCACCGAAGGGACCATCGGCACTTCGGCGGCTCAGTACGAGCCTGATTATACAAAACAGTACAAAGTTATACAAGGCAAACAGGGTACAAGATATGTGATCATGTGATTTGGGGTTAGTTAGATAGGTCCAGTAATTTAAGTATGAGGTGGTGATAGGAAAGGTGCACAATGATGGGGGCGCACGATCATGTAGAATACACTGGGGAAGAGAGGATGCTGCCAAAGGCTTACAATCTAAGGGTAGAGGGGATGGACACACAAGGTAGAGCTGTATTATGCAGCATGCCATCTGTCCCTCCCCCCCCCCCCCCCCCCGCATACAATTCAGGCAGCAGCCTATAGATTTCAATAAAATACTGCTTTCCCCTGTCTGAATCACATGCGGGGAAACGCTGTGAATTTGCAGCAGTGGAAATAAGCCTTTGAAGATTTGCTATGGGGCCCCATGACTTGTGGTTACAACAATCCCTGGTTGTCAGTGCATCTGTTATCTGTAATAACTTACAAAAGAGACAACTCTTCAGATAAGAACTGTCATAAATTGGAATCCCAATATGGGAAAACAGCTATTAGCTGCCTGTCACCAGACCTGCTGGGCCCACCTTGCTTGAATGTCCGGTTGCACCACATGGATTTGTAAATGCACGTTTATGTTTTTCACTGTTTATGCAATAAAGCTTGTACAATAAGGCTGTGTTCTCCCTCCTCCTAATTTGCATTCCAATGAAAAGGTATTCTCCATCATTTGTAGAGATTTTATCTAACTTTGTATTGTGTCTCTAAAGAAAGAAGGGAACATCAGATGTGGGTTAAAGACAAGTTTTAAAGCAAATCTGTAGTGATAAAAAATAGTCATAATACTTACTTGTGGAAAGCAAAGGCCCTGGATCCCTGTGAGTCCATTCATTATCAGTGTGGGCCATTTTGGCGCAGGGTGAAAAACATCTTACTAGTATTTTCCCTCTGAGTTGTAGCAACTCGGCGGGATATGTATTCCAGGCACTGTCTACTGCTGGCGGCCGAATTAGCTGTTTTTTAAATGAATTTGTGCAGGCGCCCAAATCAGGCATGTAGCGCTGGTGCAAAAAAAAATCAGCTCAGCACTGCGCTTTAGTCAGCTGCCTCATTTCCTGTCCCTTCTCGGTACCCTCATTCCAGCGCTGTCCCCCACTAAAGTTACTCCACCTCTGTAAGGCTTCGGAAGTCCCAGGGTGCTCCCATAGAAAGGTGGCCCCGTACTGCGCACATGCAAGCATGTTCGAATGTGTGCTTGCGCATGCATAGTATGGAACCGCCTGTCCAAAAACTTTATCCAAAAATGACAAGTTTTGGCTAGATAACCAAGGGCCCCAGTTCAAATAAGTCCCTAATATAGCCACACTCCACAGGTACTGCCTCTCCATTGTTGCCACAACCCCAGTCCTGTCTCTTTGACAAGTGCTACCTCCCAATCTATAAAAGTCATAAATACAGAAATCTGAGACAATATTACACTTTCAATGCACTGTTTGTCCTTTTGAATTAATTTAGATGGTAATATACGTATGGAAGAGAACAGACTAGGGAAGTAAGTTACTCCATAAAAGTAGTAAAAAATAAAACTAAACTCTAGTAGAAATACACTACTGTCATGGTTGCAGTTTACAACATTTTCCAGCCAGCTTCACTGTGGATTAGTCCTAGTCCTTACTGAACAAACGTAACATTAATATCTTAATGTGTTAGTATACACATGAGCTGCTCTATATTATGCATGGAACCTGGCTCTCAATGGCTTCTATAGGAGAGAAGACTACATAACAACAGTCACATGCACAATACAGCACGGCTTGTGTGTTTTTATGCAAGTGGTGTCACTTGGAACCTTGGGCCTTCCCAGACAGTATTCAAAGTGGAACTACTGTCAAAATATCTCATCTGCCCTAATACATTTACCACACTTTAAAAAATTCTAAGAACAAACTCTTAAAAATTGGCCTGAATGGTTTAAGGGAATGCTGTAGGGGTGTGGGGGAAAGAGTTGAACTTAGCTGAGGATTATTCTGCTCCCCCACAGACATCCTGTGCATGCGCAACCAGTCACCGATGCTCCGGTCTCCACCGCCGGTTCACTTCTGGAGTTTGAGACTTTAAAGTCACAAACCCACTGCACTTGCGCGGTATGTCCTCGCTTCCGCTGACGTCACCGGAAGCGCACTTCGCAGACAGCAGGAGATAAAAGAATCATTTGCAGTGACAGTGAACTTCTATGAGCAAGGTAAACTAATTGTAACTGCATTTTCTTGATTGCAAAGCTTCCTACTTGAATTGGATAGTATAGTGTTATCATGCTGACTGCTTCCACAGTAGTTACTGTGACAACTTCCGGGTGAAGGTAAGGTGCTGACTTGCTGGTTTGCAACTGCACAGCACATCTCATAACCTCAGATCAACAGGATCTAATATCTGACCAACTCCAGAGTCCAACTCAAAACCTGTCATGCTGCCAATACCCTTTGGAATGCCTCGCCACACTCAGTCAAGACAGCTCCAACCCTTGAGGCTTTAAATCAAAACTTGAAAGCTCATGTTTAGTCTGGCATTTAAGATCACATAAACGTCCCCTGTAACACATTCCAAACCCCAAATATGTACTGATCTGAGACAAGTCTATGCCTGTTGAATCCTATGGGAGAAAAGCACTTTACAACGTTTTGTTGTTGTGCTGCTGCTGTCAGTTTTCACAAAAATGACACTAGTTTTAGGAAATATGCTTGCTTATGCCAGAGACTGTACTTCAACTTTAAGAAGAGGCAGCATGGATGACTACAGTACTTTACTCTGAAAGTACAGTTATGTTTTAATACTCTATTGCTATCACTTTTAATTGAGTGATCTGATTTCTTTGGAGAGTTAAAAATAAATAATGGTAGGTAAACTGATCTCTGACCAAACTGTCCTCATAGTAGGGTAGGGAAATGAGCTGTAAGCTTCTTTATAGGTAGGTGCCTGTGATGTGTGTGGCTCTAGCTACTCTGTAGCAGGGTGTGCTGTATCTCAGTAGTATAAATACAGGAAATAAAGCAATACACTCAGCCTGCACATGTATGCTTCCAGTTGATTACTTGTGAATGTATCTGAAAGCTATAGCTCATACTAACATGGATGTTTAAACAATCTGATTAACTGATCATTTCTGTTGCTATAGTATTTATTTACAGATTGGCCACATAGCATCCCTTCTAGACATTCTCATACTTGAGTAAATTACTTTGAAGAGCCTTAAATCCTTGGGGCTGCAGATTGTAATAGTTAAGTTTATGGCTGCAAACGTCAAGTAAAGAATTGATGGAATAACTTCTTAGCAAAACTGTTTTAGATGCATTGTGCTAGAATCAGCAACGTATATATTCTATCTTAACATGTGAGAATCCAGACAACAGACTAGACAACATATCCTCATGATGGAGATTGTTGGAGAAATCATAATGAATCTTTCAATCTGCGATTTGGCAAACAGAACCTGTTTTGGTCAGGAAGTCAATATAATAGGACTGTACAAAGATCTTAAATGTTTCAAAATGTCATTAACTCTAAAAGAGGATGCCAGAGGCTTGTGTTCTTTTTGGTGTGATTTAGCTGAAGATCTGTGATACAAAGACTATAATGCATTCCCAAATGAACTGCTGGAGCACTTCATTCCCGTCAAAGAGAGAAAGAAAGCTAATCCGAAAATTGCCACCTTAATGCACTCCAAAGGGATGCAACACAATCCCCTGACAACTGCAGAAGCTAAACCAAAGAGTGTTGGGGCGTTCCCATGAATGACCTTTGTCAAATGTAAGAGTAACAAGTAATAGGATGCGCAGGGTCTACATACCAATAGTGCCGAAAGATGACTCAAATGTGACAGCTTGTAATTACTGCTGAATGCTGAGTGTATCAGCAGAAACAATCCAAGGAAGAATTAAGAACATTATTGTGATTAAGAGCTTATATGAAATAAGATATAATGCAGATTTTAGCATATGTTTTACATAAAAGTAGACTAATTCAAGCAATGATGTCTTGACAGCTCCTTCCACGGATACATGAACTGCTTCTTGCCGTGTAATGGGCTTTCACTCCATTCAGTGCTGACTGAGACCTTTCTGAAATGATTGGTGGATCAAAATCTGACAAAGTAGGTGAGTAGATGTGTAGATGTGCCACAAAAAGCAAGATATAACAGGTTATTATGAAAGAGGACCACATATGTGTCTCCTTAAAGTGCCTCTGAACAGTAGCTGGAATAAAAAATGTCACTTACCTTGGGCCTCCTCCACCCCACTGCACCTCTCTCCGGCGGCTCCTGTTACCGGCGACACCCGGTGCGACATTTCCCGCGCACCGACGTTTGAGATCGAGCGCTAATTAGCGTGCGCAAAGAGGTTTTAGGCATGATAAAGGGCTTTTCACAAGCGTGCTAACAGTTAGCACCACTTTGTGAATCAAGCCCCTAGACTTCATTCTTACAGACATGCCTCTCCTCAGTGACCCGGCACGTTATTATGTAATAACATGCTACAGGTCACAAAGAAGATGCAGCCAGCCGTGGATGAAGACAGGAGTGAAAGGAGCCACAGACTGACAGTGGAGCTTGCCTACCAGCACAGATGAGACTCTACTCTGCTAAAGACACTGCAGGGGCCCGAGAGAGCAAAAGTTAAATTGAGAGGACACCTTGGGGGCCCCTACTGGCTCTGGGGCCCTGGGGCAATTGCCCTCTTTGCCTCTATGGTAGCGCCGGCCCTGCGGGTGTCACCGGTCGTGATTTCTGCAGCGGGACCAGGAGAGGAGCCAGGAGGATGCCGGGGGATCTCGCAACCTACGGTGGGCTGGAGGAAGCCCCAGGTAAGTGCCGTTTTCATTTATTTTTACTGCTCTAGAAACCCTTTAAGTAATCCATACTTTAGCAAGGGGATTTTGCCTTGAAATAAATGTCAAAACTATTTTAGAGGCTCTGTGTAGCACTAGCCAGTGTCAATGGTGCAAAACCATGGGAAAGTAATGATAAGCTGGAAGATTTGAGATGTGACATTTCTGTTGATGATGACTGATCTTCTCCTCCTCATCTGCAGTGTTGTGGTGCTGGAGACTAAACAGGTTAGGCAGCGCTGTTATTTTCCAACATAGAATGTTGCTCTTAACATAACAACTAATATGCTCTGAAATGCCCTTTGTGAATATATATTCATCTCACTATGCCTGAATAGGTGTCTTAAAGGGTTGTTAGGCTGACTCAGCTGAGCAGTGTAGAAGAAGATGCTGGAAGGGGCCCCAAATTCTTTCCTCCCTCTCTCCTAGCGCTCCCTTAATAAAAGAGTATTGGCAGTGGAGGTGCTTTGAGAAGACTCTCATCTGATCCAGCACTAGGCCATCAAGGAAGCAATATACTGATGGGCGACCTCTAGACCACCAAGGAATACTGTGAGGGAGATGGGAGCACCACTGGACTACAGGGACTACTGTAAGGGGTAGGAGGAATCACTAGACAACCAGTGAAGCTGTATGGAGATGGGAGGAGCACTGGACCACCAGGGAATACTGTGAGGAGGGTTGGGGGACCACTAGACCATCGAGACCTATTGTAAGGGAGAGCAGGACTATTAGACTAGGGCTTCACAACCCTGTCCTCAAGTACCACCAACAGTACATATCTCAGAAAGCTACAACCATTCACATGTGGGAAAATTAATGTCTCAGCAGAGTTGATTATCTACCTTTGTGGATTGCCACAAAACATGCACTATTAGTGGACAGGGTTGGGAAGCCCTGCACTAGACCACTAGTGTGGAAAGTAGGGGGAAGGAGATATGCTATAGTGCCCACATTTTCTAGGGAGGGGGGGGATGTTTATACACTCCGTATTTGTTTTAGGGTGAGGGTTGGGGAAGGGCGATTGGTTAAACTTGTTTACAGAGATGGGGAGTGGTGGTTTTGAAAATTGGGAAAATCAATGTGTTTATAGCCTGCTTTATTAGGCAACATCTGCACTGTATGCTATTCAAAAGTGAGTGTGGGAAACTATAAACTAGAGGTCTTAAAGTGGACCTGAACTCAGAATCTGCTCTAAAATATAACCCACAGCATGATAACCTTTAAGAAAAACATTTCTTCATTACAACTTAAGAAATCCTACAAAAAACCTCCAGTATTTACTTCCTGGACATTCCTGGGAGAACAGAAAGGGTCAACCTTCAGTGTTTACATATTAGCACAGAACCAGCAGCACAGCTGACAGCCCTGATTTACACATGCTGACTACTTGCAGATAACAGCAAATGAGACAGGCTGATGTCTCTAAACACACACAGGGTAAACTTCTTAGCAACTATATATGTTTTCATTGTCTGCTGTGCAAGAGTTTAGGTCCACTTTAAGGTAAGTACACATGCACAATAAGTATCACTATTAATGATTGTGCTCCATCATTATACAAACACATTGTTTAGCTGAGCAACATGCACTGTTCAAAGGAAGGAGTTGGAGGAGGAACAGTGGGGTGGGACACGATGAAACGGTTTCCAGTGGGTAGGGTAAGCACGACAAATGTGCTCAGTGGTGTTGCTTTGAGATCTGATATGCTGGATTGATGATGTGGGGCACCTGTACACATTCTAGACCAGGCATGGGCAAACTTGGCCCTCCAGCTGTTAAGGAACTACAAATCCCACAATGCATTTGCCTTTATGGGTCATGACTGTGGCTGTCAGACTCCTGCAATGCATTGTGGGATTTGTAGTTCCTTAACAGCTGGAGGGCCAAGTTTGCCCATGCCTGTTCTAGACCGTTGGCAAAGATGGATCCCAAATTCCTCTATAGCGTGTACAAGGTTTGAAGCAAACCTGAAACTAAACACAGGCGATAATTAATTGTAAATGTAGTAGGAATAGTATATAGAACTGTCCTGTTTTCTTACATTATTATTTTCATTGCAGTGGATTACAATTTGACTGTGGATTGTGCACAACAGCCTTATCAAGTATGATATAAAATCTGGTTCATTCGGCTTCTAACAAAAAGACATAAGGGAGCTTGAAAGCACATCAGGATTGTTTGCACATCAAGATAAAAGTTTGTTTCTGTTTACTTTTCGGAAGAGCCCAGTCTGAATCCGACTTGATGTTCGACTGCGTCATTTGCATAGATAACTGCACTGTTTTAACAGTTGCAATGGAAAAAAGTGAAAGGGACTACAAAACAAGCTGTTAGTAGCACCATGCGCTATGTAGTGCAATGCGCTTCACCTTGCCAACATGCAAGTCACCTAGGTATTGTGGGTCAGACTAATAGCACAACACATGATATCTCACTGTAGAGAATACTGGTAAAATTGGGAGCTCTGAAGTAGTCAGTGTACAACTTGTGTAACAGTGTACATGTTCTGTCCATCAAAATAGCTCGACACACAACCATTAATGTCTAAACTGCGCAACAAAAAGTGAATAAAACAATAAGTGAAAGATAAGAAAATAAAAAATTCTGCCTAGTTTGACATTTTCCCTCCCCACCATTGTTTTCCGGTGCTGCCTTAACTCTGTTGGACATGGAGCACACTAGAGCTTCACAGGTTGCCCTAGATTCCTCTTCCATTCCTCCATGAGTACATCATAAAGCCCGCAATTATGGAACAGACATGGAGGAGCAATATTTACATAAAAAAGATAGTAATATTTTGTAATAAAATGATAAACTGCTTGCCTACCGCTCCACGCAGATTGGTGTCAACGCGGCAGCAGCCCCAAGACTGCTCCACGCCGATTGGCGTGAACGGCCTTCTATGGGGCTAGCAGGAGATCCCGTGCGCTAATGCGTGCGATCACCACTCGGAGACTGTTAGATGCGAAGCCATGTGACACGGCAGTCCCCTCCATAGGCTGGGGAGTGATCGGCTGATGCCTTTGCCAGCCGATCACGCTAATTGGCTGGTGGGGGGAGGGAGGGGACAATATAAAATAAATAAAAAAATAGGCAAATTTATAGAAAAAAAATAAAATAAATATTTATAAAAAAATAAAAAAAACAACTGGGGAGAGATCAGACCCCTCCATCAGAGAGCTCTGTTGGTCAGGAGAAAAGGGGGTGGGGGGATCACTTGTATGCTAAGTTGTGCAGCCCTGCAGCTAGGCCTTAAAGGGGCACTACAGCGAAAAACTGTAAAATTTTAAATATGTGCAAACATATACAAATAAAGAAGTTTTATTTGTTTGCAATCTGTTAACCATCCTATTGAGTGCCATCCTGTAGCCTTAGTCATAATCCATCAGATCCCTTAAGGAGAATAAGGACATTATTATTAAACCAGCGGATAAAGGTGGTGCCATAGTCATAATGAACACCAGTGACTACATCCAGGAGGCACAAAGACAATTATCCAACACCGCTCACTATGCCAAATTACAGGGGGACCCCACAAAAGGCTACAGGATGGCACTCAATAGGATGGTTAACAGATTGCCTGCAAACATCAGACTACATGTAAGGACCCTTATCCCTGAAGAGCCTAGAACAGCCTGCTTTTACATGCTTCCCAAGATCCACAAAGAGGGAAACCCAGGCAGGCCCATAATCTCAGGGAGCGGAACTTTTACAGAGAACATCTCAGGGTGGCTGGAAAACATCTTGAAACCTCTTGTCTGTAAAAGACCCAGCTACATACAGGATACCACCCACCTCCTGAACAAACTGACAGCCATCGGCCCAGTACCTGAGGGAACCATACTGGCCACGATGGATGTGGAGTCCCTGTACACGAACATTCCCCATGATGATGGTATTGCGGCCTGCCGTAAATATCTTCAGGGTCAGGGCATACCTGTAAAGCCTATTGCTGGACTGATCAAATTCATTCTCACTCATACTTATTTCACTTTTGGACAGGACCTCTATTTACAGCAGATGGGCGTGGCAATGGGTTCGCGATTCGCACCACAGTATGCAAATCTCTTTATGGCCAAAATCGAAGAGGAATACCTCAATGCATGTGGCATAAAACCCATGGCCTACTTCCGCTTCATTGATGATATTTTAATCATCTGGTCCGCAAGTGAGGATGATCTTCTCCAGTTCCACAGGAACTTCAATGCCTTCCATCCTACAATCAAATTGAAACTTACCTACTCTCACACAGAGATTAACTTTCTGGACACCACCATATACATCAGGGGTAACAACATACAAACCTCTGTGTATCGCAAACCTACAGACCGTCCCACATACCTGAGATATGACAGTTTTCATCCTAAGCACATTAAGAACTCTATAATTTACAGCCAAGCAATAAGGTACAACCGGATTTGTTCTGACAGGATGGACAGAGACAAGCACCTGGATCGCCTTAAGAACACTTTCATTCAACAAGGTTACAGTCCTCCTATGGCTGAGGCCCAAATCAGGAAAGCCAGCAACATCCCCAGGACTGAACTCCTGAAATATAAGCAGAACCAGAAAGAGGAACGTGTCCCTTTGGTTGTCACCTACAACCCACACCTGGAAATCTTAAGGAGGATTGCTAAGGAACTATATCCCATATTACACAAGGATCACAGACTGAGAACGATATTCCCTAAACCTCCACTCTTGTCATATCGGCAACCACACAATTTAAAACAGATGATTGTCAGGAGTTCTTTGAATAGGCCTCAACAAAACGGAACATCACCCTGCCGACAAAAAATATGTGGGACCTGCGGACACATTTACTCCACTGACAGGGTAATGATACCAGGTTCACAACAGGAGTACAGAGTACAAGGTACATTTTCCTGTGGTTCCACCAATCTGGTGTATCTGATCATGTGTGCTAAATGCCCCAATGTTATGTACGTGGGAGAAACTGGACAAACTCTGCGCAAACGTATGAATGGACACAGGCACACTATTAAAGATACCAAATCTGGGCTCCCAGTTGCTACACACTTTCGGTCCAACGGACACAGCATGGATGATCTTAGTGTCACTGTCCTGAAGGGTGGCTTCAAAACGTCAAATGATCGATTAATAGCAGAAACAAAATTTATAAATTGGTTCAAGGCTGTGCAGAATGGTTTGAATAAGGACAACAACTTTCTATATTGGTATGAGACTGATGACATTTGAACTTTTCTCAGCCATTATAGCTGAACTTGTGAACTAAGAATTTACGATACCTCTGTGTCAGTCCAACTCCCAGGTATGTGAGCAGGGAGTAAACAAGGGTTATTATCTTGGCTTACAACCTCTAACCCCAGGTCGATGGTCTGTGTGAATTAAGGCATCTTAATGACATGTATTTATGCTTGAAAAAAAATATCTGTTTTCCCTTTTGATGTTGCATGTATATAAGCTGTCTGTACCACCAGTTTGCAAACTAACAGGATATAAGCCAGACGAAGGCTGCAAGGCCGAAAGCTTGCTTATTTTATTCATTTTTAGTTAGCCAATAAATGGTATCATCCTGATTTAAAACTTCTTGCTTTTACTGATGGCTAACACGGTACAATACCCTACTGCTACTAATATAGAAATAAGAAGTACATTTTTTCCAGAGTAAAATGAGCCATAAATTACTTTTTTCCTATGTTGCTGTCATTTACAGTAGGTAGTAAAAATCTGACAGAAGTGACAGGTTTTGCACTAGTCCATTTCTTTATAGTGGATTCTCAGCGATATATTTATTTTCAAAAGCACTTAGTGAATGGCAGTTGCTCTGTCCAACTGCCTAAAACTGTGTAGTGAGCAGGGAAGCTGGCCAGCCTTATTGTTTAAATCCTTTTTCAGGAATATCTTTATAAAGAATAAAAGCCTTGCTGAGAATCCCCTATGAAGAGATGGACTAGTCCAAAACATGTCGCTTCTGTCAGATTTCTACTGCCTACTGTAAGTGACAGCAACATAGGAGAAAAGTAATTTTTGGCTCATTTTACTTTGAAAAAAATGTACTTCTTATTTGTATATGTTTGCACATATTTTAAATTTTACAGTTTTTCGCTGTAGTGCTCGTTTAAAGCTGCAGTGGCCATTTTATTAAAAAATGTCCTGGTCAGTAGGGGAGTTTAACACCGAGGTCCTCAAAAGGTTAAAGAATAAAATTGAATGTGCTTTTTTGTCAATATTTCTGACAAATAATTTTGCCACTGAGATATTATGTGCTAATTTGAAAGCTTGCTGATTTATTGTATTATGTGCAGTTTTACATGTCTGCATCCTTTTTCTCCTATTATCTGTAGCACATTTTGGCCTTCTTTCCAGAAGTTTTAACATAAACAGGAATTATTGCGTACAATAATCTACTCACCCAGGATTACTGAACCATCTAGAAATACCCACATGACAATGGGTAATGTCTAAATGTCAGAAGATCTGCTTCCAACTTGATTAAAGGACAACTTTAAACAGGATGCGTGGATATCAGAACATTTTTTAAAATGTTAAATCATGAAATCTTGGAAGTTTAATGTATTATTATTTTCTGTATATAGCACCACTATCGTCTGTAGCACAGTACAGTGGACAAAACTGACAATAATGGGACCACAGATACATGGCTATGCCTTCTATTGTTTGTAAGAGAATATAAAAACATGTTCTTATCATTAAAGGAAACATCCAAGCAAATAAAAAAATAAAGATCCACTTACCTGGGGCTTCCTCCAGCCCCTTGCAGCCGTCCTGTGCCCTCGCCGCAGCTCTGGTGGCTCCCGGTCTCCTGCACTGGCAAAGTCGACCTCGCCAGGTCGGATTCCGGGTCGGCTGCTGCTGCGTTCCACGGCGTGGGTTACGTGGTCTTGCTGATGTCAATAGGTCGGTACTGCACAGGCGCAGAACTACCTGACGAGGTCATCTTTGCCAGCACAGGAGACCGGGAGCCACCGGAGCTGCGGCAAAGGCACAGGATGGCTGCAAGGGGCTGGAGTAAGCCCCAGGTAAGTGGATCTTTATTTTTTTATTTGCTTGGACCCTCACTTTAAGGCTAGGGACCCACTGGCAGCGCTTTGCCCGCAATTCCCGAACCAAGTGCCGCAATTTGAAACGTGATTCCCGGAGTGATCGTGATTTGGCTCTGTTGCCATTAATGTGATCACTCTAGGAATGCTACTAAAATGCTTCATGCAGCGATTTGCGATCACTCTGCTACAAGTGGAACCACCCCCATAGGTTCCCCTGTTGTAGCCCTTTGCTGATCGCCTACAAAAGCTCTGCCAGTGGGTCCCAGGCCTAAACTAGAGTTCTAAAGGATGGTTTATACTTGCCATCTTTCTACAGCTGAAGACTGATGATCTGCAGTTGCGCAGTGCGAGATTGCGATTTTCAGATTTATCGCACATCTAATGTATTTCAGTGGCATCGCATTTGACCCACATTGTCTTATTTTTTGTGCATTTCAATAATGTCCAAAAGTCCTGCTTTGTTTTTTGTATATGTTACGGCCAGAACCCGAAGTGTGGCCACTTCTAGTTCTGGCCGGCCACTTCGGGTTCTGGCCGGCCAATGCGCGAAGTGGCCGCAGCGCTGCGGCCAATGTGAGAAATGTTTTGTTGACGCCGTCTCGCCGCGGCCAAATTGATGACAAACGTGCTTAATTTTAATGAAATGTAGCCGGCGGCAATGTCATAGATGAAGCCGCCGGCTTTCGCGCACTGCCTCTCCCCGATCCACCCTCCCTCCTCTCCCCGCCTCCCATTACAATACGTAGCAGCCGGGCGGGGACATGCAGCCGGAGAGTCGTTCGTCGCGGCAGGGGAATCCTGCCGTTCCTGCAGAGCGGGTGCTGGCAGAAGCGATGTCTGCAGCCTCCCCCGCTCTGCTGCCCCTGCTGCGACGAACGACTCTCCGGCTGCATGTCCCCGCCCGGCTGCTACGTATTGTAATGGGAGGCGGCGAGAGGAGGGAGGGGGGGATCGGGGAGAGGCAGTGCGCGAAAGCCGGCGGCTTCATCTATGACATTGCCGCCGGCTACATTTCATTAAAATTAAGCAAGTTTGTCATCAATTTGGCCGCGGCGAGACGGCTGTAAACATTCCATTTCTCACATTGGCCGCAGCGCTGCGGCCACTTCGCATATTGGCCGGCCAGAACCCGAAGTGGCCGGCCAGAACTAGAAGTGGCCACACTTCGGGTTCTGGCCGTAACATATACAATGTGCTAATTGTATGCAATTTTAGTTAATGGAAAGGTAGAAAAAAAATTGCATTTGGAATCCCAAAAATTGCATACAAAACGTGCACACAAAAAAAAGTGTGAATGAGTGGAAAGAACTTGAATTAATAAGTGTGAAGGCTGCCTTGTTAAAATTTTACTAGACAGAGGGGCAAATTCACAAAACTTGGGTAAGTTAGCCATCCTCTGGCAGTCTTAGATTTCCACGGACACTGCGCTCTCATTAGAATCCACCAATGCTTCAATTTTCTGTGTCTTTATGCTCCAGATGTAAACATAAATAAAAAACAAAAACAAACAAACATAGCGTGAGTCTGTAAAGGAAGTATAATTCCACCAGGTGCAATGAAAATCTCTCGTGTGGTCCCACCACATTCAAGTATCACAGCTCCTTACCGCCTGTGCAGGCTGCCAACCCACAGACAGCTTGTACGTTTTGCTCCCCAGTGATTTGAATAAAGGCTTGCACCTTCCAACACACTATGCTGCATAAATGCCACCAGGATCTCAAGCCTCTCACTTTTTCTGTATGCTACCAAATTATAGGTCAGCCACAGCGCATAATAGATCCCAAACTTGTTGTCTCCTCATCCGTCTACACCTCCATAGTGACAGTATTCCATCAAGCTTAAAAACATATTAACTAGAAAGGGGTCTTCATAGCGTAAAACTGTTACTTTAATTTAAAAGTTTAAAAGGAATTGCACTCGCATGTTTCCATAAAAAATGCGCATATAGTATCCACAAGACGAGCTGTAGTCCACGTCCTTAAGCTCCGCCCAACGCGCTTTGTATAAAATACTCATCAGGGTCTGGAGACGTTATACCAATGGGCAGAATTTATACCCTAGCTCCTCCTCACACCCATAATCCTATCCACGAGTAGGCACCCAATCAACGGCAGCCATCAGCTACCTCGTATGGAGCACAGTGAGACTTCCGGTAGAGGACTTCCGCCCTCTGCGTTCCAACACTCCAACTTCTCTGGCAGCACACAGCAGTTTTATTGGTACTTACCCTGACAAGGGAGGATGCATTGTGCAATTATAGCTACCCATGTTACCTAGAAAGCGCAAGCGCTGTTTGAGTAACGCATGCTGCACTATAACTTGCAAGAGGCCCTGCATGTTTGTCATTTCTTGTTGCAGTCTCTCACAGCTGTAGCACACTGAAGATATATTAAAGTGGGTGATCCAGCATAGGTTAACACAAACCACCTTCTTCTCTTCCTCCAAGGCACAAAGCAACCAGTTTGAGGTAAGTGTTGAAGAGGATTCTCTCAGATATGGGCATGGCCCAAAGATCTCTGAAAGAGAAAAGAGGCAGAGGTAAGAGTGGTACTTGGTACTTTCAAAACACAACGGGATGATATACTAATGCCATGTAAATGTACATAAACCAAAAACAGGTGTATGCACATTTGCTAAGCAAATACCATCCACCTGCTCTCTGTGCACGGCGACTTTACCAGAGATTACTGAATTTGGCCTTTTAAAGCTATGCTATGATGAGGGACCTTGTGGTCTGAAACATGTCAACTATGGTGTTGTATTGCTGTTTGAAGTTATGATGTTTTAATAAAGATACAGTTTTATGCAATGTGGATGGTTTTGCATTTTTGCTGCTTAATAAGGTCAGGAAACGGTACACTCATTTTTGATGGTCTTTCCCTTTCTACTCACTTGGCAGAAGTATATTTACACTAAAATCTATCTCCAAATTTCTTCATTTGTGACATCCCTACATTTCGAAATTAAACTCTGTACATTCTGCAGTAGCTCTTCCAACAGAGAGCTGTCATAGGGAAACTGGCAACATATGTAGAACAGCTACCATTATCTCAATATCAGTTGAGCAGGGGCCAAAAACTGCATTTTGACAAAAGTTTTCCAACTTCTTCAAGTTGTTTGATAATCATGCATTTAAAAGTTAGGCGTGTGTATGAGCCTTAAGAAACAGTGAAGCCTCCTCTAGACACAGATGGAGGAAAAAGAGGAAGTAGATAGGGTGTTGGCACAGGAGAATAGGAGGTAGGGGAGGAGACTATTGGGCTACTTCACCAACAGGAATCTGGATGGTCAATAATAAGCAGTTCGAAGCATCTGCTTCATGTTGTGCTTACAGAACATATACAAAGGTGAAAAACATTGATCATTACCATCTCCCTGAACCTACACTGCAATGTCAGAATGTCAGAACTCATCCCATCAGAGTAGAGAGAAACCAATGCATGTCATCCTTGTATCATTGTATATATTTATTGTCCAGCGCTGCGTAATATGTTGGCGCTTTATAAATACAATAAATAATAATAATAATAATAATGTCACTGTGAGACAGTAATTTTAAGGTGCTTGTACATCTGTCACCCATTGCAGCTCTGCAACTCATGGCATACAAGCAAGAAGCACCACCAGCAGGGAGAGCTTAGGGCCCATTTTCATTGTTAGGGCATGCACCTTATGAGATGCATGCCAGGCACTTGCTGTGGTATGAAAACACATCTGAACCCCTCTAGCCATGCCAGGATCTAGCTCCTTAGTGTGCAGCAGTGTAGAATGCAGGAGAAACTGATATTAATCAGCACCTCATAGCTAATGGCTCTTGGTTTATTGGGCAGCACAGTGGCGTAGTGGTTAGCGCACTCACCTTGCAGTGCTGGATTCCTGGTCCCAGGGCAACATCTGCAAAGAGTTTGTATGTTCTCCCTGTGTCTGCATGGGTTTTCTTTGGGCACTCCGATTTCCTCCCACAGCTCAAAAACATACAGATAAGTTAATTGGCTTCCTCTAAATTGGCCCTAGACTACAATACATACACTACACAATACACACATAGGCATGATAGGGATTAGATTGTGAGCCCCTCGGAGGGACAGTTAAGTGACAAGGCAATATACTGTGTACAGCGCTGCGGAAGATGCTGGCACTATATAAATACTAAATAATAATAATAATAATAATTCAAATTCCCTACAGGCACAGGATGTTACTAGAACACACTGCCACCGTATGGTTATAGCTGCTAATGCATAGATATACACATAATAGATTGTTGTTGCTAAATACACATGGCAACAGTTTAGCATTTTTTTCTCTTAACCAGGCTTCAGTTTTGCTTCATTGTTTGCAAGAAACTGTTCTATGACAGTATTAAATCAGGGTACTTTTACGCTTTTAAACCAGCAGGTAGGGTTCCTAAAGACAAGAAGTGTTATTTTGTATTATTTCATATGTTGCTGTTTAAAAAAAATTAAAAGGTAATATTTTAAATGCAAAACATAAAACATGACTCATTCCCTACATGGTATCAAGTTGCAGTCTGATCATTTAACAATCAGTCATTTTGACATTCCAGTCAGATATGTTAGAAATTAATTCATGCATGGATATTTTTCTTTCACTTTTGATGAAACTGAAAATGGGAGATCATACATCTTGGGAAAGATGGCTTTTGACTTTCACTTTGCTTGTAATATTTGACTGAATCATAAGAGTGTGACCCATTGATAGAAATGATTTCTTACAAAATCAAAATAGTAGTGATGTGCTGTATTTATGAACTCAGCAGAACTGTACATGTGAGAGGGTGGGGATGAGTACCAAAATATCCAATAGGGCATCAGCAGGTTTCCTGATCCATGCAAACAGGAAACAAGGCAGCAAGGTTTACCATCTGCTTTCTCATTGTTGTGTTGATTTGCTAGTAGGTGTGCTCCTAAAGTTGCTGACTTGGCTTGCTTCAGGATTGTCTGATATTTGCCTGTCCTGATGCTGCTTTTACTATCCAATCATACTTTGTCTGAAATTTGCTAATACAACCTTCCTAATATTTGTTTTCTTATTTCCACTGGTCTGATCATGGCATGCCTTAATTTTATTATCATGGACTACTACTGAGCCTGTACCCTCAATTGTCTGTGGGGCAAGTCTCTGTACCATGATCTGGTGCTACCATTCAGCATAGTCATACAACATTAATTAGCTATTATGGTCTGTTGCCCCTTGAGGGGTGTTATGGTGAAGACCATGTGCTACTTAGACTTTAGGCAGACAGGTGGTCATGGCAGGATTTACCATAAGACACTTTAGGCACGTGCCTACAGGCGCCTGGTGATGGAAAGGTATCTCATTCCCCTCCTCGAGTGCCTCCCTCCCTCCTTCTCTATACAGAATCCTGATGAGAGTGTAAATAAGAGCTTATTCACCCGGCTCTCTGCATTCCACTGACAATATCTCCCTTCAGTCAAACAAAAGTTTGCTTTCCTAAAACAGAAAGAATTTGCGATAATTCAGGTTGGAGTGAGCTCGAGATGTCTCCCAGGCACCACTGCTGAATATATGCAAATTAACCATTGTACCCTTAGAAGCTAAACACACCTCCAGAACCGCTGGAATGCAATGATGTGTCAGCTTGTTAATATGTACAGAGCCATAATAATTCAACATGCATACAGACTGTTTCAGATTGTTTGATCCTCATCAGTGCATGGCATGGATTAATTTGGCTCTATGGAGTAGGGCTTGTAAATCCGAGAGGCACAGACTAACCAGCAAGCTCATGGTGACCCAGAACTCATTGGGGTGTGTAAGGGACTACAATGGTCCTAAAAGCCCCCTTACTAAGATGAAACTTTTGTTTTTCTTAACATCTTAGTAAGGGGGCTTTTAGGACCATTGTAGTCCCTTACACACCCCAATGAGTTCTGGGTCACCATGAGCTTGCTGGTTAGTCTGTGCCTCTCGGATTTACAAGCCCTACTCCATAGAGCCAAATTAATCCATGCCATGCACTGATGAGGATCAAACAATCTGAAACAGTCTGTATGCATGTTGGATTATTATGGCTCTGTACATATTAACAAGCTGACACATCATTGCATTCCAGCGGTTCTGGAGGTGTGTTTAGCTTCTAAGGGTACAATGGTTAATTTGCATATATTCAGCAGTGGTGCCTGGGAGACATCTCGAGCTCACTCCAACCTGAATTATCGCAAATTCTTTCTGTTTTAGGAAAGCAAACTTTTGTTTTTCTTAACATCTTAGTAAGGGGGCTTTTAGGACCATTGTAGTCCCTTACACACCCCAATGAGTTCTGGGTCACCATGAGCTTGCTGGTTAGTCTGTGCCTCTCGGATTTACAAGCCCTACTCCAAAGAGCCAAATTAATCCATGCCATGCACTGATGAGGATCAAACAATCCGAATCAGTCTGTGCATCGCTTCTCGGCCTTTTGGCTAGGACCAAGTGAGTTGGTACTTGCTTGTTTTTGGTCGGAGGGTTTAGGCTGGGGTCTCCTTTTGGGGGTCCAGGAAAATCAGAGGAGCGAGGGCGGTCTGGTGTGCTGTGAACAATGGCAGACTTTAAGAAGCCGCTGAGGAATTCGATGAGGATTCAGGTCGGGAAGGAACATTTGAAGGTGATCGGAATGAGAGTCGTGGCTGTCGAAGTTTTGAAGGAGATCCTTGGTGTCCAGGTAATGGATATATATGCGATGCAGGATTTTGTGGATATGGGCCAATATGTTGTCTCCTTTTATTCGGAGGAACGCTGTCTGGCTGTCTTTGAAAATTGGAAAATGGTGAAAGCTGAGGGGAGGTATCCTGTTTTGGAGAAGATGGAGGTGGACTTGCTGTTTGATGCGACGGTTAAGTATCTGACAGTACATCTGTTTAACCCTTTCTTAGAGACTCATACTGTTAGATCTTACCTGAAGAGATACTGCTCTGAGATAGGAAACACTGTAAAATTGACT
This sequence comes from Hyperolius riggenbachi, assembly GCF_040937935.1. Lineage (NCBI taxonomy): Eukaryota > Metazoa > Chordata > Amphibia > Anura > Hyperoliidae > Hyperolius > Hyperolius riggenbachi. The sequence goes on along the minus strand of NC_090650.1, from coordinate 265,462,177 downwards.
AATTTGTATGGGATGTATCGCAGCAAGTTAAAATTTGAGGTGAAGCTGAAACCAGATCCGGATGGCTATGGTGGCACTGTACACCCCCCGGCAATGTTTACTGTGGCGGGTGAAAAGTGCACCCTAAGCTACCAGGGGCAGCCGAAGTACTGCCGTTACTGTTATATGTATGGGCACATGAGGGAGCATTGTCCTAATAAATCTACTTGCAGGTTCTGCAGGCAGAAGGGTCATCAGGCTTACGAGTGTTCAGCCCCCCGTGTGTGTGACCTTTGCGGGTTGGCTGAACACTTAGCCAAGGACTGCCCGTTGAATAGGGGGAGGAGTCTCTTCTCCTATGCTGCTGTTGCGAAGGAGGGGAGGAGTTGGTTTGGGAAGTGGGGTGAGCATACTGTAACTGCTGCTGCTGCTACTGTAGTTACTGAGCAGAGGGAGGTGTCTGAACCGGTGGCTGATGAGAGTGTGGGTGTGGATGAGCTGGCTGCGGAGGCTCCTGTGTCGGGTGATAGTGCTGTGGAGAGTGGGGTGACTGCTGGTGCTGTGAGTGATGTGATTGGGGAGGTGAGTGATGTGACTTGTGAAGGGGCGAGTGGCGTTGTGGAGGAAACTGAATTGTTTTCTGCAAGTGGCGAGGATAGGATGGCGCCGGAGGAGACTGGAGATGGCGGGGGGCGTGGCCAAGGGCCGAGTACCTTGCAGAGTGATTCTGTGGCGGTTGTGCGGGAGGAAAAACCTGTGACTGGGGAGGTGATTGGTGCGGATGGGGTGAAGGTTTCCGCTGTGAAGAAGTCTGTACAGGGGAGTATGGAAATCCCTGCAAAGCCGAGCGGAGAAGGTGGGGGGCGTGGTCAAGTGCCAGTGAGTGTCCCGAGTGGAGTGACTGTTGAGAGAACGGAGGAAGTTGTGTCTGCTATGAAGGAGAAGGTGGAGTCTGGTAAGAAGGAGGCTGGGTCTGTGGCTGCAGGAAAGCAGAAGGAAGCGATCGGAGGTGCCGGAGGGCATGGTCAGGGGCCTGCTATGCAGAGCAGTGGGTGTGGCCATGCGCTGGTCCCAAAGATCGCTAAGGAAGGTTCTGCTGTGCGCAAAGAGCCTGTGAAGAGCGGGGTGACTGGTGGTTACAGTGGTGTGACTGTTGTGGAGAAAGGAGGTGCTGTTGCTGGAGGGAAAACACTGGTGAAGGAATCGGAGGGTCGTGATGGGACCAGTAGTTCCTCCAGCAAGGTGGTGACTGGGGGGTTGCAGAGTTCTGGAGAGAAAGTGGCGGAGAGTGACAGCTCTGAGGAGGAGAGTGAGGAGGAAAGTATGGATGAGGTAGATTGGGGGTCGCAAGTGGAGAGATTGGAGGCGCTGCTGGAAAAAGAGAAGGAGGAGGAGATGGACACCAGTGATGCTGGAGGTGGATGGACGCAGGTGGGTAAGAGTCAGCTTACGCCTGCACAGAGGAAGCAGACAGTGGAGAGACAACACAGTGAGTCTGTAAGAGTGGCGAAAAAGTTAAAGCTGGAGGAGGGGAGTGCTCCAGAGGTGCTGCTGTCCCCGAGTCCCTATGAGGTTTTGAGAGGGTTGCCGGATTCAGGAGAAGTTGGGGGGGCCTCTAGTCAGGATGTTACACCACATTTGAGTCCGTTGGGTCCTCTAAGGAAAGCTGTATCCAGAGAGTATGAGAGGAATGCTAAATGTGAAAACTGCAACAGTGTGGGGCATTTGATGCGTTACTGTCCAGCAGGGCTTAAAAAAGGAATGAAAGTGGAGGGGCGTCCAAATATGAATAGGTGGGGTTCAAACCCAACGGCAAGGGACTTGTATTTTTTTGTGAATCTTGTGGATGAGTGGTATGACTCACTATCAGCTGAGGAATATGCACAAAGGAAGGCTGATGTTTTGCAGATTGTGTTTAAGGTGGACTTCAAGGAAACTGTAAAGTTTAAAACTATGCCAGGTTGGCTATATCAGAGATTGAGAGAGTATTTCATGAAGGATTCTCAGTGGTATGCTAATGCTGAGACAATGCGTATGATCTGTTTTCATATGTTTAATTCATTTTGTTTCTAAAACTCTGTGTTTTTATTAAAAAGTAAAATACCTATGATGCTAACATTCTGGTAAAACATCAGGATTATTCATGATGTAAAATTACTGGTTAAAGTTCAGCTCGCCTTCCCTTTGGGGTTGGATGGGTTTGGGCTATGCTGAGGTAAAAAAAAAAAAAAAAAAAAAAATCTGAAACAGTCTGTATGCATGTTGGATTATTATGGCTCTGTACATATTAACAAGCTGACACATCATTGCATTCCAGCGGTTCTGGAGGTGTGTTTAGCTTCTAAGGGTAAAATGGTTAATTTGCATATATTCAGCAGTGGTGCCTGGGAGACATCTCGAGCTCACTCCAACCTGAATTATCGCAAATTCTTTCTGTTTTAGGAAAGCAAACTTTTGTTTTTCTTAACATCTTAGTAAGGGGGCTTTTAGGACCATTGTAGTCCCTTACACACCCCAATGAGTTCTGGGTCACCATGAGCTTGCTGGTTAGTCTGTGTCCCTTCAGTCAGGGACACCACTAGCTACTTAATATTGAGGGTGTAGCTACCTATGATGGGCAAGGGAAGTAAGGGAGACGTGACAGCTGGGACAGCCAGCACACTTGCGGCGCAGTTCAATGGGGGTTTATAGGTTCATGGCTAAGTCTACGGTGCCAGGACACCTGTACCTATAAGCCGCTGTGAGGTAAATCTGGGCCTGCAGGTGGTTCAACCACATGCTGCAGTCATGCAACAGGTCAGAATTGCTACCACAAGCTGTACATGCAGCTGAATGGCACAATTCATATAAGAAATTGGAGTTAATGTTTACCGCTAGAGATGGCCCAAACCACAGATTTTCGGTTCGTGAACTTACGCAAAAGTTCGGATTGCGCGAACTTTCGCGAACCGCAATAGACTTCAATGGGGATGCGAACTTTGAAAAATAGAAAAAATTATGCTGGCCACAAAAGTGATGGAAAAATGTTTCAAGGGGTCTAACACCTGGAGGGGGGCATGGCGGAGTGAGATAAATGCCAAAAGTCCCGGGGAAAAATCTGGATTTGACGCAAAGCAGCGTTTTAAGGGCAGAAATCACATTGAATGCTAAATTGCAGACCTAAAGTGCTTTAAAACATCTTGCATGTGTATACATCAATCAGGGAGTGTAATTAGAGTACTACTTCCCACTGACACACCAAACTCGCTGTGTAACGCACCGCAAACAGCTGTTTGTGTTGTGACGGCCGTGCTGGATTGGTGCGCACCATGGCGAGATTGCTCTTCCTCAGTGATATCAGGTAATTTCTGACTGCCTTATCAACTTTATATGGTTCTTTCTCTACCACTGTTAAAGCTTACATCTATTTTTTTAAATACTTGTTTTGCTTGATTCTCAGTACCTACAACGAGAATCTGTTATGGAGGGCAAGTCTGCCATTGTGAGTGACCACGGGTAATGGCCGGGGAATCAGGGTTCGATTCCTGTCCGGAGTGGGAGCCTAAGAAACGGCTACCACCACCACACATCAAAGGAAGGCAGCAGGCATGGAATGCACGTCCGGAGGTAGTGACCAAAAATAACAATACTGGAGGACTTTCGAGGCCCTGCTGAATATGACACTGATAGACTTTACTACCTGTAACGAGAATCTGTTATGGAGGGCAAGTCTTCCATCCATTCAAGTGAAAGGTATGCACTGACTGCCAGGTATAATACAATGTGCAGTCACAGATGAAGTAAAAGATATGCAGTGACTGCAAAGAGCTGTTTGTGTGGTGACGGCTGTGCTGGACTGGTGTGCTCCATAACGAGAGTGCAGGTGATGGAGGCTTTCCAGTCCATATGGTTGCCGAGCTGAGGTAGCTGAATGACAGAACAGTGACTGTCCAGCTAATCAAATTTGGTCTGTCCACAATGAAGCAACAACTTTATTATCTTGGGTGTGCCCCCCCCCCTTCCCCCCGAGACACTCATATAGCCGGCGGTCATTGCTTCATTGTGATACGCAAGCCCCTTCACCGCGGCAAGGTAATGATCACAAAGTGGAATTGGCACATGTACATGACTTTTGTTTTGTTTTTGCAGCTGCAGTGCAGCCAGAAAAATTAGGCAGGCATGTACACGCACCAGAAAAATTAGTATAGCTGCCGCTGCTAGCAGCGGCCTTAAAAATTCAGGAATCAACCTGGAGTCCTGGACCCTGTTGGTGGTAACTGAGAAGGCAGTCAAGCGGCCTGCGGGCAGAGGTGCTGTGTGGGGAGTGACTTAGTCTTGGGGCAGGCAGTCACACAGCGTGCAGGCAGAGATGCTGTGCGTGGGGACTGACTTAGTCTTGGGGCAGGCAGTAGGCCTCCGGGACCCATGCCTCATTCATTTTAATAAAGAAAAAAAAACAAAAAAAACCAAACACACGATTGGTTCGCACTATGGCCAGGGGCCCCAGACCTCTCTCACTGGCCAGGGCCCCAAGGCCAACATGCGATACCTGGAGGGGAGTGCAGGTGGGCCTGGACCTCTCACATCCAGGCTCTGGACCTCTCACATCCAGAAAACCCACCAACACTGCCACCATACTGAATGCTAAATTCAACACACACAAGCAATAGAACACAGCAGTACATGCATCCAGGTACATTTAAAGTGGTCAGCAGGTGCTCGTCAGCCAATCAGGATGCACTATCATACACCCTTTACCTGCCATACCACATCTAGCAGCCATTAGCATTCAGGTGGGAGGCTTCAGTTGGACGCCATCGCAAGATTGCGTCGCTAGCAGGACCGCCCCGTGCAGGCATCCCTCCCACAGGGGTCCCTCCCTAACCGCTTACCTGTCCGCCATGTCCTAGAGCTGAAAAACGTTTTCTTTCAGCTCTAGGACATGGCGGACAGGTGAGCGGTTAGGGAGGGAGGATGGTGCGTGTACATGCCTGCCTAATTTTTCTGGCTGCACTGCAGCTGCAAAAACAAAACAAAAGTCATGTACATGTGCCAATTCCACTTCGTGATCATTACCTTGCCGCGGTGAAGGGGCTTGCGTATCACAATGAAGCAATGACCGCCGGCTATATGAGTGTCTCGGGGGGAAGGGGGGGGGCACACCCAAGATAATAAAGTTGTTGCTTCATTGTGGACAGACCAAATTTGATTAGCTGGACAGTCACTGTTCTGTCATTCAGCTACCTCAGCTCGGCAACCATATGGACTGAAAAGCCTCCATCACCTGCTGAAGCCTCCCACCTGAATGCTAATGGCTGCTAGATGTGGTATGGCAGGTAAAGGGTGTATGATAGTGCATCCTGATTGGCTGACGAGCACCTGCTGACCACTTTAAATGTACCTGCATGCATGTACTGCTGTGTTCTATTGCTCATTTTGATAAAGGTCAGGTACTGAACACTTTTGTGACTTAGGCGACTTCTCTTCTCAGTGACAATGCCTCCAGCTGCGCTGAAGGTCCTTTCTGACAGGACACTCGAGGCAGGGCAAGGCAGAAGTTGGATGGCAAATTGGGACAGCTCTGGCCACAGGTCAAGCCTGCGCACCCAGTAGTCCAAGGGTTCATCGCTGCTCACAGTGTCTACATCCACACTTAAGGCCAGGTAGTCGGTTACCTGCCAGTCCAGGCGTTGGTGGAGGGTGTATCCGGAAGTGCTAAGGCAGGGAGTTGGACTAAAGAATGTCCGCATGTCCGACATCACCCTGAGATCGCTGGAGCCTCCTGTCCTTGCCTGTGTGGACATGGGAGAAGGATTACTGGCAGTGGTACCTTTATTCCGTTGTGCTGTGACATCACTCTTAAACGCACTGTAAAGCATAGTTGCCAGCTTGTTCTGCAAGTGATGCATCCTTTCTGCCTTCAGGTGAGTTGGTAACATGTCCGCCACTTTGTGCCTACACTGAGGGTTTAGTAGCGTGGCCACCCAGTACAGCTCATTCCCCTTGAGTTTTTTTATATGGGGGTCCCTCAACAGGCTGGATAGCATGAAAGACGTCATTTGCACAAAGTTGGATGTAGACATACTATCCATCTCCTCTTGCTCTTCCTCAGTGACGTCAGGTAAGTCCTCCTCCTCCCTCAGCCACGAACAATACCACAGGAAAGTTGAGCAGCACAAGCCCTCTGCTATACCTGCTGCTGTTGTTCTTCTGCTGCCGCCTCCTCCTCCTCTTCCAAAGAAACACCTTCCTCATCATCCGAGTCTGACTCCTCCTCCCCACACGACTCTTCCTCCACCTCCCCCCTCTGTGCTGCTGCAGGTGTTGAGGAAACATCTGGTTCTGCTGAAAATTGCTCGCACAACTGTTCCACCCATAACTGTTCCTCTTCATGCTCCTCCACAGCTTGATCCACCACTCTACGCATGACACGCTCCAGGAAGTAAGAGTACGAGATCAAGTCGCTGATGGTGCCTTCACTGCGACTCACCAGGTTGGTCACCTCCTCAAACGGCCACATGAGCCTGCATGCATTTCGCATGAGTGTCCAGATTGTGTCCTTCTACTGAAATTGTAGAGGTACTGGGTGACGGCTTTCTCCTTTTCTAGCAGGCGAGAGAACATGACCAGGGTCGAATTCCAGTGAGTCGGGCTATCGCAAATCAGGCGTCTCACCGGCAACTTGTTTCTCTGCTGAATCTCAGCAAAGTGTGCCATGGCCATGTAAGACCGCCTGAAATGCCCACACAACTTCCTGGTCTGCTTCAGGACGTCCTCTAAGCCTGGGTACTTTGACACAAATCTTTGAATGACTAGATTCAGCACATGTGCCATGCAGGGTACATGTGTCAGTTTTCCCAAATTCAAAGTGGAAATGAGATTGCTGCCGTTCTCACACACCACGTTGCCGATCTCCAGCTGGTGCGGGGTCAGCCACTGATCCATCTGTTTGTTAAAAGCAGCCAGGAGAGCTGGTCCAGTGTTACTCTCCACTTTGAGGCAAGACATGTCTAAGATGGCATGACACCGTCATACCTGGCATGGAGCATAGGCCCTGGGGAGCTGGGGCTGTGTAGCTAGAGAGGAGATCACGGCACCAGTAGAGTTGAACTGACACTCAGCCAAGGAGGAGGTGGATAATGACAGCGAAAAGAATGTAGCAGGAGGAGAGGAGGTGGCAGGAGGCCTGCCTGCAAGCCGTGGAGGTGTCACAAGTTGGTCCGCTGCACAGCCACGTACTCCCTGCTTGCCATCGGTCACCAGGTTGACCCAATGGGCTGTGTATGTAATGTACCTGCCCTGACCGTGCTTGGCAGACCAGGCACCCGTGGTCAGGTGGACCCTTGACCCAACGCTGTGTGCCAGAGATGACACCACTTGCCTCTCAACTTCACGGTACAGTTTGGGTATCGCCTTTTTAGAGAAATAATTGCAGCCTGGCATCTTCCACTGCAGTGTCCCAATGGCCACAAGTTTACAGAATGCCTCAGAGTCCACCAGCTGGTATAGTAACAGCTGGCGAGCTAACAGTTCCGCCAAGCCAGCTGTCAGACGCCGGGCAAGGGGGTGACTGTCAGAAATTGGCTTCTTCCACTCAAAGATTTCCATTACAGACACCTGGCTGCTGTGGGCAGAGGAGCAGGAACTGCTCAAGGTCAGAGGCGGAGTGGAAGAGGGTGGCTGTGAAGGTGCAAGGGAGAAAGCAGCTGAAGATGATGCACCTGAAGGAGGAAGAGTTGAAGGAGGGTGGCTTTGCTTTTGTGTGCTGCTTTTGCTAAGGTGCTCTTCCCATTGCATTTTGTGCCTTTTCTCCATGTGCCTTCGTAAGGCAGTTGTCCATACGTGGGTGTTGGCCTTTCCACGGCTTAATTTTTGGAGGCAGAGAGAACAGATGGCATTGCTCCGATCTGAGGCAGACGCATTAAAAAATGTCTAAACCGCTGAGCTCCCCTGGGGTGATGGCACTATGGTGGCATCAGCAGCTGACGTTGAAGGGCATGTTGGCTGGCTGTACACAGGTAGCGATACATGGTGCCGGACACTGCCACCGGCTGTGACGATGAGCTCCCCTGCGTCTTTCAGGAACTCGTCTCCTCCTACTCCTCTCTGACTCCCCCTCTGAACTATACCCCTGTTCATCTCCTCTATTGGGAACATACGTGGGATTCGTATCATCGTCATCATCATAATTATCCTGCCCAGCTTTGCTTGCCTCAGACACCTCCAAAACTGCACCAACAGCAGGTACTTCATCCTCCCACTCCGTTACATCCTTAGTGTCGCCTAACTCAGACATATGAGGTGGTGTAACTTGCGTAGCGCCTTCATCTGGTTGTAACAATAATGGCTGTGCATCAGTGATTTCCCCACCAAATAACTCCTGCGAACTGTCAAATGTAGCGGATGTGGTACTTGGAGTAGCGCTGGTGGTTGCGGAAGATAAGGTGTTCTGTGTTAAATAGTCAACCACATCCACATTGGGAGTTGATGGGACGTGCCTTCTTCTGAGCACTGTACTTTGGTCCAGGGCCGCATGAAATCACATCACCACGACCTCGCACAGACCTGCCGGGTGGCCTTCCTCTGGGTCTGCCTCTACCTCTGCCTCTACCTGTTTTGTCCGTTTTGTCCATATTGGGGGGGAAGAAGTGAAAGGTATGCACTGACTTGAGTAATACAATGTGCAGTCACACAGGTGCAGTTAACAGGTATGCATGGAGTGGTATATCACACTGTGTGCACTCACGTAGGTGGGTGGGTGGACTGAAGTGAACAACAGGTAGGTATATGCAGTGGGTTTTACAATGTACACCTGTCACACACAAACAGGTAGTAGTCACTAGATGTGCTGGGCCTGGCAGTGGCACACACAGTAGGAATTAGCAAGGCTGTCTATGCAACACAAGTGTCAGTGGGACACAAAGAAAAAAAAATAGATCACAAGAACAAGATTAGCTTTAAAAAGAGCTGTTGTGGGGTGCTTTTTTTAGCAATAAGAATCAGCAAGGAGCAAGCTAACAAGCCTGCAAGAGCCTAACTAAGCTTTCCCTATGACAGTCTGCAGCAGCTATCCCTTCACTAATTACTGCAGGCACACGAGTGAGTGAAAAGCCTGACGCTGCCTGACTTTTATAAGGCGGGGGGGGGGGGGGGGGGCTCCAGGAGGGAGTGTAGCCTAATTGGCTACAATGTGCCTGCTGATTGTGATGTAGAGGGTCAAAGTTGACTATGGGGGCAAACCGAACTTCCGGAAAAGTTTGCGGTTCTCCGCGATCACGAACCCCAGAAGTTTGCCGGGAAACGTTGTAAACGGTTTCAAACCGCCAACTGAAGGAGAACTTCACAAACACCAACGCAGGTTGTAAAATTCAAAAGTTTTATTCAAAATAAAAGATAAAAATACACTTTCTACTCCATGTAACCAATGAGAATTACAAACAACACAATCTCTAATATCACAGTCTTCTTATTATCTTCTGGTCTTCTTTCTATAGAACACTTCCGGAAGCTAGGAGGAAAACAACTGGTTAACAATAACACATAACCTTCCCACCCGGTAAGTATTTTCTCAGCGTTCTCACCCACTTTAATGAAAAATGGACCTTATTTGGATTTCCTAAAACCTGAGTACTAAAGTAATTTCAGTTTAATGCTTCACTGACAAGACCATTATACAGTACTTTAACCTCTAAGTTTGCTGATCAGCAAAATCTTTCATAACTCAATAGTAAATAGAGTACTCTTGTTTTTTTGTTCTCAGTCTGATCAATTATTCTGGCTATTTTTCTTATTCAATAGTTCAGCCGTTTCTTAGGAAAAGCCAGAATAATAAATGTATAAGTTAGATGGTTAGAAGTTAATAAATTGGTTGGTTAATAAGTTAATAATAAATAATAACAGAAATAAAATTGGTTAGTGAATTACTAAATTCTTAGTAAATTAATAAGGTTACTAGAATTAAATAATAAGAAGAATATAACTCCGCCACTTGTTCTTATGAGCAAAACTACTCAATATGCTTGCCCAAAAAACAGCAGAAAAATAAAAACACAACAGTTTCTTTATAAATCTCAGCTTCTGCCGCTCCTGTATGTAATCTCTTCTGTTCTTTTGCAGGACCAGTCTATTGCCAGAGAAACAGTCTATTAACAGGTACTTCTTCTAAATCTTTCAACACTACTGGTAAATGGACATATTAATCATTTCTCCTTTCTTTTACAGGAATCCAGTCGGACCACTCTTCCCATAGGTAAGTATTTCTTCCAATATAACTTCACACTATCTTGTGCACCACACATAAAATAACCAAAACAAAATGGCTTCTTGCATTTATTACTTTGGTAAAGGCAGTAAGCTATAAGATGTTAAAATAGGCCTCTAGCGGACAGGACAGTAGCTCATTTCCTTAAGCAGATTCACTTTCCTCTCAATCTCACTATCTCTTAGTCTCAGGCCTAGTATATGGGTAATATGCAGTTTCTGCCTTCCATAACACAACTGTTTTCCCATTACAGCAACCATTCAGGCCACTTATAAAAATCAAAATAAAATACAAGTGAGATTATATTCATCACAGTAGGGAGGATAATTCTGAATTCTCAGCCTCCTAACACTACACTTCAGAAGTGGGGGATATTACCAGAGCCAAATTTACTGTAATTAAAATTTTTTAAAAATCTTTCTTGTGACATGTTGATTTATCAACACATTGATCATATTTCATACGTGTCATCTTGAACGATTTCTTTTCCAGCACTTCAATGTCAAAAATCACTGGCTACCATCTGTCTGGCTCTCTTTCCTCTGTCTGAAATCTCTCTCCTGGCTTTCCCACTCCTTGTCAGTTTTACAGGACTCATGGCTGTCTGTGGAGGATGGAAGAATCATCTAAGCGCATTATTTTCTTCCCAAAATGTCATCTGATGCAGTGTCTGGCCTGCTTCTCCTCAGCTGTGCCTGCTGCATCTTTCCCCTTCTCCTGTCCGCTCCAACTCCCAACTCAACCCCTCAGAGAGCCATTATTCTTACCTAACAGCTCCCCTGCTTGTGTGTCTGGTTGCTTAGCAACCTTCCCTCAGCCATCAGTTCTGCCTACCCACACAGCAACGCCCATTACAACTAAGGGAAAAATGCCCTTACTTAACAAACCTGTGTCAGCAGCACCTCTATTTAAAGCTGCTGACCAGGTAATAATATAAAAATAAAAATAAATAGATCCCCCCTCTTTCTACCTGCTACAACTCCCCCCTTCTTTGAACATTGTAGTCCTCTACAATTATACACTAAAATCATACATCAATACCAAAGGAATTCTTCGTGCATATACCAATCAGGTAATTTTCCTTGGTTAGTCCGAGTAGATTTTCTAATACGTTCTAAATTCCCCACCCCTTCCTCATCAGTGTCCACGGAATTCTCCCCAATCAAAGCAGTGTCCACCTCCTCTTGTTCAAAATTTGGGATTCTCCCTGGAGAATCATAATCGGCATTGGGCCAGGAGACGAAGCTACAGTCATCAGGCCCACCCTCTGGGGTGGAACATTCAGCACTCTTTGGGGGAATCCACCATATTTCCGCAATTTCGTCCACCTGGGGCATACCAATTCCGCAAACTTGGTAAAGCGATATATCATCGCTATAAGACAACCATATCCATCTTGAAGGATGGTTTGTCTGCTGAAGCATCAGACAATTGCATCCTCAGATAAGCTTCCTGTAACTGCTCATTCATCACCTGAAGCGTTTCCATCCAACACTGTCCTTTCTTTTTCCTCCTGTATCGTTGAGGCTGTGAATCTAAACTTTCAGATTCTTCTTTATTAAATGTCAGAGCTTTTTTACTCAATTCAGAACTACTATCCCCATTTTGAATTTGAACCACAGTTTCCTGTGGTATTAACACTTGTTCTTCTTTACGTCTACTATCAAACTCAGGCTACTTTACTTCACCATGGATCTCAATTTGAGAAACAATGGTAGACTCCAATTCAGGCCCTGTTTCTACTCTTCTTATTTGGTCATCTGGAGAGGTCCTGGCCAGGTAATCAAGATCTTCCTCCTTGATAGATTGTATCCGAGGGGTTTTGGATAAACCATATCTTTTTTGACTACGTCTGTGTCGTTGAGGTTTAGGCATTAGATTCCAGTAATCTTCCCAGTCTTTTCTTGAAGAAGTGTCTGTTTCTTTTCTCTGTTCACATATTTCAATTTTCTGTGTACTTAAGTCTTTTACAGTTTCCTTTGCTACATAGATACTTGGCTTATCCTGAATTTGCTTATCCTTTTTGTCTCCGGTATCTCTAGGTTCCCTCCTTTCACCAAACTGAGTGTCAGATGAAACTGGATCACACCTCCGTTTAAACTCTTTGTGCAGTGCGGGTGGTCCAGAATACTTTACTTCTCCCAGTTTCTGATACAACAGAGACTTTTTCGGATAGTAATCAAGATCTCTCGCACCATGCCTGCGGGGTCTCAAACGCTTCACATACCTACTGCCTTGAACTGGAGTACCACCAGGATCAGTCACATTAGCATCCTCTATACCTTTAGTTCCTTCTACAACATCAAATTCGACCGTCTCCCCATTCCTCAAACTGCGAAACTGATTCTTGGAGTTGTTCTTCCCTATGGCCGTCCAGTGTACAAACACATCTCTCTCCTTGTGTCCAAGAGATATAAAACCATAGCCTTTTTTATCGTTGAACCACTTCACTACCCCTATCATTTTCTTAAATACAATTATATTCTTTTTCTTAAAGGAGCCATTACTCCAATTTTTTCCGAAATTCCTATGGGTCTGTGTCTTTATACTTTTTATCAAAGGTGATTTACTTCTATCTGGGGTCTGTTGGATATATCCTGCAGTCTGACCCTCGGCTGCAGGATCATTCAGTTTAAATATGGTCGTCTCTCCAACCGCTTACGGTCAGTACAGTTTCTAGCCATGTGTCCTTCTCTCCCACAATTCCAGCAGACAAATGGTGATTCTCGTTCGTTTTCTACTCTTGAAGGAAGGTTTTTACTAGACAGGGATCGTTCTTCTTCTTTCAACTTTTTTATCTCCTTTGTCAGTTGTTGGACTACCTCAGTCAAAGTCTCTATCTCACTTTTGTAGGGTTCTTTCTGTTCTTTGTTTTGAAAATTAGGTGCTTGTACATTCATCTGGAAGGAATTAACCTGCATAGCCTCCTCTTCCTGCTGGTATTTGACTGCCAGACTTTGCAGTTTATGGAATCGGATTTTTCGATCTCTTTCTAATTTCGCTTTAAGATGCTGTCGAGTGGTTCCACTCCTCAAACCCAGCAAAAACTGGTGTACTAACCAAGCCTCAGCATCTACATTAGAAATCTAATTTTCTTCTATTTCCTTTTGAGTCAGAGCATTCATCAGCTCTTTAAGGGCATTTGCGAATTGAGGAATGGTCTCCTCTTGTTTCTGTATTCGATCAATAAATCTCTTACTTAATATATGTAGATCAGTTGGATCTCCATATATTTCCTCTAACATTTCAATAATTGCTTCTACTGGGGCAGGTTCAGGGAGCTCAGAAGTAACGATAGTCTTACGTGCATCTCCCTCCAAAGCTAGGATAGCTATTTCTCGTTGAATTTCCACTGGAACTTTATAAGCCTTAACAGCACTTCGAATCCGTTCAATCCAGTCTCTTAGCAACATATTATTGCCATTAAATTTGGGCAAATAGGTGGCCAGAAGCCCAACAGGTGTCATCTGATAAGCAGAAGGTGTTAAATGGGATCTTTCCCCTGCAGCGGCACTAGTTCCTGGAGTGGGGCCTTGGCCCTCTGACTGTAACTCCACCTCCATCCTGCCGACTACGCCAAAATTATGTAAACGGTTTCAAACCGCCAACTGAAGGAGAACTCCACAAACACCAATGCAGGTTGTAAAATTCAAAAGTTTTATTCAAAATAAAAGATAAAAATACACTTTCTACTCCATGTAACCAATGAGAATTACAAACAACACAATCTCTAATATCACAGTCTTCTTATTATCTTCTGGTCTTCTTTCTATAGAACACTTCAGGAAGCTAGGAGGAAAACAACTGGTTAACAATAACACATAACCTTCCCACCCGGTAAGTATTTTCTCAGCGTTCTCACCCACTTTAATGAAAAATGGACCTTATTTGGATTTCCTAAAACCTGAGTACTAAAGTAATTTCAGTTTAATGCTTCACTGACAAGACCATTATATAGTACTTTAACCTCTAAGTTTGCTGATCAGCAAAATCTTTCATAACTCAATAGTAAATAGAGTACTCTTGTTTTTTTGTTCTCAGTCTGATCAATTATTCTGGCTATTTTTCTTATTCAATAGTTCAGCCGTTTCTTAGGAAAAGCCAGAATAATAAATGTATAAGTTAGATGGTTAGAAGTTAATAAATTGGTTGGTTAATAAGTTAATAATACATAATAAAAGAAATAAAATTGGTAAGTGAATTACTAAATTCTTAGTAAATTAATAAGGTTACTAGAATTAAATAATAATAAGAAAATAACTCCGCCACTTGTTCTTATGAGCAAAACTACTCAATATGCTTGCCCAAAAAACAGCAGAAAAATAAAAACACAACAGTTTCTTTATAAATCTCAGCTTCTGACGCTCCTGTATGTAATCTCTTCTGTTCTTTTGCAGGACCAGTCTATTGCGAGAGAAACAGTCTATTAACAGGTACTTCTTCTAAATCTTTCAACACTACTGGTAAATGGACATATTAATCATTTCTCCTTTCTTTTACAGGAATCCAGTCGGACCACTCTTCCCATAGGTAAGTATTTCTTCCAATATAACTTCACACTATCTTGTGCACCACACATAAAATAACCAAAACAAAATGGCTTCTTGCATTTATTACTTTGGTAAAGGCAGTAAGCTATAAGATGTTAAAATAGGCCTCTAGCGGACAGGACAGTAGCTCATTTCCTTAAGCAGATTCACTTTCCTCTCAATCTCACTATCTCTTAGTCTCAGGCCTAGTATATGGGTAATATGCAGTTTCTGCCTTCCATAACACAACTGTTTTCCCATTACAGCAACCATTCAGGCCACTTATAAAAATCAAAATAAAATACAAGTGAGATTATATTCATCACAGTAGGGAGGATAATTCTGAATTCTCAGCCTCCTAACACTACGCTTCAGAAGTGGGGGATATTACCAGAGCCAAATTTACTGTAATTAAAAATGTTTAAAAATCTTTCTTGTGACATGGTGATTTATCAACACATTGATCATATTTCATACGTGTCATCTTGAACGATTTCTTTTCCAGCACTTCAATGTCAAAAATCACTGGCTACCATCTGTCTGGCTCTCTTTCCTCTGTCTGAAATCTCTCTCCTGGCTTTCCCACTCCTTGTCAGTTTTACAGGACTCATGGCTGTCTGTGGAGGATGGAAGAATCATCTAAGCGCGTTATTTTCTTCCCAAAATGTCATCTGATGCAGTGTCTGGCCTGCTTCTCCTCAGCTGTGCCTGCTGCATCCTTCCCCTTCTCCTGTCCGCTCCAACTCCCAACTCAACCCCTCAGAGAGCCGTTATTCTTACCTAACAGCTCCCCTGCTTGTGTGTCTGGTTGCTTAGCAACCTTCCCTCAGCCATCAGCTCTGCCTACCCACACAGCAACGCCCATTACAACTAAGGGAAAAATGCCCTTACTTAACAAACCTGTGTCAGCAGCACCTCTATTTAAAGCTGCTGACCAGGTAATAATATAAAAATAAAAATAAATAGATCCCCCCTCTTTCTACCTGCTACACCGTTAGCCGGCGAACCGTTCGGGCCATCTCTATTTACCACCAGGTTATATGAAGTAAATTAGGTATGGTGCTGTTAAAGCATCATACCACCTCCATCTACAGCTGTTTACAAACCCTTACAAAAGTTGTACACGCAGTGTTTGAAACAACGAAATCATTACATTTTTTTTAAGCTTCCTCAATAAAATGATTGTATAGAAAAATTGAAGGAAACTGTTTTTTTATTTCAGTTTTGTACAAAATTATTAAAATATCTGATTGCACAAGTTAGAAAATTCTATTGAACTGATCTGTGAAGTCAAACTTTAAGGAATAGAAAATAAAATTGAACCATGTATGACCAGCCTTGCAATTATTTTTCGATTTGACAGAACCAATCCAATTTTTTGGCTGATTGAAATTTTGAGATTGCCGCAATTTTGTGAAAGAATGTAATAGTATAGGGTGAAAAAGTGGGTTAAATTGAAAAACATTCCACTCAATAATGAACTTTTGATATTTTTAATGTTTAATATGAATACTTTTTTTTAATATTGATTTTTTTAAATGTGACATCTCTGTACAACTATTAATATCTCATGCCATCATTATTTTCTGTTTAGCAATTACAATACAAAAATGAACACCACCATACTACTTAAAACTTCATTCAACACACTTTTTTCATTGATTTCTAATTATTAATTAAAGTAAACAAACCAAGTACAATGCAGTTACATTTTATTATAATTCTACCTAACAATCACTATTCCATATATATTATTTTTACTTTACATGCCATAATATTTTACATTTTTTTGTAACATACATATACACACACTCTTTCCTAATTGTATCCTTTCTGTTGTTTATACAAAGAATGAATAAAGTTTGGTATGTACCGAATAGTTACATACAATTTATTCAGGTTGAATACAATTTGGCGTACTATCACACACCATACAATATTGGGTAAAGTTGGTCTGAATTTTCCAAAATGTCCAATCTCAATAAATAAATAAAATGGAAAATCTGATCAGATTTCTCAGTCAAATAAAAAAAAAAAACCTTTCAAATTTTCTGTATAACCGATCCTTTGAACAGAAAAATTGTAACGTATGGGGCCACCTTTAGACTTTCTCTTGCTCTGTGATACCACTCGTGCATACACAACATAACCTCAGTCAGAGTCTGTATAAGCACCCTAAAATGAGCTTTTTGGGGACCAGCTGGATTTTCAGAGCTTCAGTTGCACTTTAATATTGTCACACCTGTAAAATATTCATAAACTCTCCCACTAGAGAAATTCAGGATTTTACTGGTACTACTGAAACAAATCCCAATTTAAAGATAATAATAATATGATCAACTCAAAAGGAGAAAAGTGGAGAAAAATGTTATCAACAAAATTAGACAAGGGAAAGAAAATGGCATCTGCCAAAAAAGCTGCAAGAAAATATGTGTAACAATTAATGTTTACAGTGAGAGTGGTGAGTGTTAAAAAATCTAACAGCCTTTGTGTTTATTGGCAAAGCAGATGGGCTCATAGTCATCCATTAAGATATTGTCATCGTAAAGCTAATGTTCACATTTCTTCAAAAGAATACTACATTGCCTCTTAGGATGTATGAGCCTAGGATGGCCTCCTGGAGCAAATTATTGTTTTCTGTTTTTTATCTGTTTGTTTGCTAATGTAAATGTTTCAGTGCTAATTTAACATGTAAACGAAAGTTAAATAAAAGAAAATTTATTGTACCCCAGTGATCAAAGATCATTACTTGCCAGCGTCGAAATCAAAAACGGGGAAAAAAAATCACTCCACTCGCATGCCCCATATGTTGATGAAAGAATGTAACAATAGAATTTTAGTGGCAGTGCGAATACTTGGTAAAACTGCATACTTAGCAGTGCTGTTACTGAGAATTTGTTAGTTTTATTGAAATAAATAAAATAATATTTTATTATGAAGAATTTGTTTGCGTCTCGTAAAATGCAGTAATATTTTGTTCATATGCAAAAAAACTTGCAATAAAACACGGCAAAACATATTTAAATGGTGCTGTTGGTTGGAAATAGCTGCACATCATATTACATAGACTTCAAACAAACCTAAATGTAAAACGATAAAATAAATATTAAAAGAAAACCTGTCAGAAATAGGCATATGGACAGTGGGTATATGGACAGTGGGTCACCAGCTTCAAGGTGTTCACAGTTTGTTGTTTTTGTAGCCATAGGTGAAGCAAAAACACAAATGCAGACACACACACACACACACACACACACACACACACACACACACACACACACACACACACACACACACACACACGCATGTACACTCACAGGTCCACACACAAATATTAACTGTATTTGTTTAATAGAATTAGGGCCAAAATCGGTTGAATGTATCAATCTGACATGGGGAAATCTCGGTCTCTTGGTCGATGGTGCGTGGAAGTAATGGCGTGTAATATTAAGATGAGCTAGGAATGTCACATGCTATATGCCGATAGTCACATGGGGCTTGAATGCTGAAGCTGGAGAGCTTGACACCAGCGGCGGCAATGGACAGATAAAGTAATGTTAATGCACGGCATGGGGGGCACATTAACATTTGGGGGGACAGTGATGAAGCCAGTGACGAGGCGTCACAAGGCTGATTCTTCCTGAAACATTTCGTGCTGAAATCGATCAGGAATCGGCCTGGGGTGTATGGGCACTGGGCAACCAACAAATTTCTCTCTGATTGAATATGATCTGTCTCTTGGTCGATCGGCCCATAAATCGGTAGATGTATGGGCAGCTTTAGACTGCAGTCTTCAAGCTACTACACAGATTTTCAATAGGGTTTAAGTCTTGGCTTTGTCTGGACCATGTGAGGACATTAACCATTTTCTTCTGAATCAGCGTCTGTGTGGTTCTGGGTCATTGTGATTTTGGATGGTGAACCTACTTCCCTTTTGACAACTTTCTGCTAGAAGTCAGAAGCTTTTCCTTTAAGAATTTGACCGTATTTTGCCCCATCCATATATCCTGTCAAGTGTCCCAGTCCCTGCTGCAGAGAAACCTCCCACAACAGGATGCTACCACTTCCATGATTTACTGCAGATATGGAGTTCTTCGGATGGTAAGCTGTACTTTCTACCAGATATACCATTTGGTGTTGTGGCCAAACAGTTTGATATTGGTATCCTCAGACAATAATGCCTTTTTTTTCCATTTGTCCTCATTTCTTCAATCTGTGCTTGAAACCTACGGTAATGTGGGCTTTCTTACAGGGTGCAGCTTTTTTCTTTCAGTGCTTCTACTCAGGGTACATTTCTGGAGAATATTAACACTAATTTCAAAATGAATTATTGGTATATAGCACTGAAATATTTCACAGCATTTTATAAAACGAAGGTGGAATTTTTATTTTGAGGCATGTTGATAATCATCTAGGTGCAAACTCTGATCTCAACAACAATTTATGTGGAGCATTTATACGGACCATACATTCCTATGCAACCACTAGTGGATGGTATGCTTTACTTCAAAAAGCTAAAGGAGTTTAGAGGAAAAATGATCGTTCTTATATGTAAATATTGTCAGATATATATGAACAGTTTCTTTTGTTTGACCTTCTACTAATATTGTAGTATAAACCTTTAATAGCCCCACAGATGTATATATTTAAGTGGTGCAAAATTATATCTAGGGGAAGACTAGCCAGAGGGAAAAGGATGACTTAAGACTAGAAAGCCCATTCATTTAAACTGCTTACTCCAAGAGTGCATGATCACAATGGGACCAATGTTTCAGCATATATAAAATATAATTTTACAGAATGGCATAAAGTGATTGTCATGCAGAGACTATAGAAGACGCATTCAATAATAATGTTGTCATCATTACTATAATAATAATAATAATATATATATATATATATATATATATATATATATATATATATATATTGTAACGATCGGTGAGCACAGAGAGGATCTGATTACCGGTGATCTGCAGTATCACGGGGAATACAGATGTATACCAGATTATATGTGATCTGCAGTACCGATAATCCGATATACTAGCTAACCTCTGTTCACCTGAGTAGAGTGTAGTGTTTGGTGTAACAGTAACACAGAGGACTAAGCCTCAGTGCAGCAAGGAGTACTGCACAGATTCCTTCCGCAGACCTGAGCTCTCCAAGACGGGAGGAGTCAGACTGACAGTAGGAAGGCTGATCTGAAAGTGACACTCTGGAGAAGGTGTCACTGACAGGACGGGGAACCGCCTCCAACAGTGAGGTCGGTTCTCGAGGTCGGACAAGCCAGGTCGTACACACACGGACAGATAACGTACAGTATCGTAAAGCAAAGGCGGAGTCAAGGTACAGGCAGGGTTCGGCAACAAGGTATCAGAAATATCGAGGTACAAGATCAGGAGGCAGAAGCAGAGTCTAAGGACGAGCCGGGGTTCGGCAACAGAGTATCAGAAATATCGAGGTACAGGATCAAAGTTTCAGGAGGATAGTCAGGCAGGCAAATAGGTCATAACAGATAATCACAATCAAACTAGTACTTTAGCTATCAAAAGAATCTAGCTAAGTGTAGGATTACAGCTCCAGCTGGTCCCGGCATACTTGCGGATCTGACTACGGATCTGGGTGCTTCCACATATGTGATCGCAACGCCAGACAAGGAGCAAGTGAACAGCCAGCAGTATATATACACAAGGACCTTTCCAGGACCTCCCTAATTGCTGGACCAATGGGAGCAGTGGAAAATGTCAGCTGACCCCGCTGGTCAGCTGACTCCCTTCTGACTGTTATTTAAACTCTGCCTCTGTGCGCGCGCGCGTGTAACTCTGAATCCAGGTGGACTATGAGTCCCAGCCACACCAGAACTGTTTAGCAAAGTCTCGAGTGCGGGAGTCGCCTCTGATACGGATTCTGCCGTTACCAATGCGGATTCCGCCGTTACCAATGCGGATTCCGCCGTACTGCCTATGCGGCATGCGGCGTTTTTTCCGCGTTGTGACGCCATGCTGGACGCGGAAACAGCCGCCTCACTTTGAGAGACGGCGGCTTTTCCGCGTTTCCTTACATATATATATATATATATATATATATATATATATATATATATATATATATATATATATATATTTTTTAGCAAAGTGTCACAGTATTATTTAGAGCTGTCTAAAAAAATAGTGCACATGACAAGTCTGCATAAATGACAGGTACATACTGTGACACAAGAGGAGAAGAAGATATTCCTTAATCAAGTTCAGGTGGTGGCAAATAATAAAAAAATAGATTGCGCTCAGGAACTCAGTGAATTCCAATGTGGTTTGCGTTGTAGAAAGCCACATGTGCAATGAGCCCATTCATGACAATTCCTCACTACTTAAAGTGAACCTGATGTGGGGCCAGAAAAAAGGTTGGATACTACTTACCTACTAAGAGAAAAAGGCTCTGGATAGCATAGAACCTTTCTGGTCCTCTGTATGTCCTATTGTTCCAAGACCTACTAGGTCAAATAACTCTTTGCTGACGTCGCTGAGTATTTCCAAAGATGAGCACATCCATATGACGCTCAAGCCAGTCCAAGCATGCACATGCTCAGTACAGATGCTCTTGTCTTTGGAAGCATTCAGGAATGCGATGACTGCCATTGACTGAGGCTGCAGAGGAGGGCCAAAAAGTTAATCAACTGGAGAACTTCATAGGGGATGGCACTGGATTGACAGAAAGGATCAGGAAGGATCTATGCTATCCAGATGTGCTACACATACCTGAAATGAGAACTTTCTTCTGCATAAATCCAGTCTGTCCTATATTTATAAAAAATGTATTCTTGCTGTGGATGTGCACATCAAAGTTCAACAGTAATTCACTAATATTTTAGGAAACTTTACAATGGTTTGCTATGGCCCAAGTAAGGATGCAAACACTTGCCCCCAATGATAATTAATAACAAATCCCATCCAGGTCTGGTGGGCTACACATGTTCTCCAGTGCTCCTCAGTGATCTCCTGCTTTAGTAAATCGACCCATATTACTGTAATTTTGAAGGTTTTTCAAAATAAAATTTTAGGTTTTGCATGCAAGACTAAAAGGTTGTTTACAGTGTATCACAAATAAACTTGCATACTAGGTTTTGTCACAAGTACTTCATATGAAAAATCATAACATTGGAAAAAATCAAGATCAATACGGACTGTTATGACAATGTTTTTCTTTCCACGGGGCCAACGTAGAAATCTGAATGTGAAACTCATCATGATCAAAGTGATGCTTAGCAAATGTGTCAACTCTGCAAGGATTGACATTAACAGAAAGCAACAAGACTATGACTATGAGACAGGAGCAGCCTGCACATGATAAAATTAGCACTCGGTTCTCAATATTCAGATCAAGGTTACGGGTAAATCTAATACATGGATAATGGATGCAGTAGATCCTCTGCTTTCAGCATACTTTTACCCACATTTTGTACTGTGACTGCAATTTTCTTTATTTTAAGTTGTCTGTAAAACTGAAAACACATTTTTTTAAACATGGTTATGGACAACCACCAGAGTTTGGTGAAGAGGGTCAAAAGCAGCCAAAAATTCATATCAACTGAAAGTGTCACAAAAGACAGTGATGGCCTCTACCCCCCCCCCCCCCCCCTTTCCTAAAAAAACAAATACAAAAATTCCCAAGTATTTATTCCTTGGCTGAAGAGAAACAAAACCAAAGGATTAAAATAATATGTTACGGTGGTTGTCCTTACTGTGGTCAAGCAGTTAGCACTTGCATTGTAAACCTTCCTCACTTTTTTGAAAATCCCATCATGCCGTCTGTGCAGACATCCATGTTCTGGTTGCCGTGCCTTCTTTTGTACCATTCTTTACTATGTATGAGGTAGTTTTCACTAGTCTGTGGTCAGGGGTGTAGCAATTGTGGTTGCAGAGGTTGTATGTATAGAGTGCTTGGGAGGCCCCATTGTAAAACTTGCAGCGGAGCCCACAGCTCCTTAGTTACGCCACTGTCTGTGGTGTAAAGGGGGTCAGTGGGAAGCACTCTTCTGTGGCATGTGTTCTCAGCAGGACTCTTGCAACCTCCCAAACGTATCATCTGGACAGGAGGTGTGGCTATTCCATACACAGCAGGGCCGGGCAGAGGCGAGAGAGGGTCCAACCTCAGGGCGCAGTGTAGGAGGGGACACACAACTCACTCAGCTATTATTCCCCTATTATGTTTGAAGCATAGAGAACTAAGAAAAGGAGATACATGGCAGTAATTGCAAGCAAGATAGCTGGAGATTAAGGTGTGTGTGTGTGTGTGTGTGGGGGGGGGGGAGGGTGGGGGGTGGGGTTAGGGGCCCTGGGGCGCATCTTAGTCTAATAGCAATCAGTGTGTGATGGCTTGGGTGGGAGGGATGGAGGGGCGCACTTTGGTGTCTCAGCCTTGGGTTCTGGAGGACATTGTCCCAGCTCTGATACACAGTGGTGAAATCTGAACACATAAAGGAATAAAGAATACAGAAATGTCTCAGAATAGTATAACTTTTTATTGCTTATGATTGAACAACTTAAAATGCTGTGATCAGTTCCATTTTAAAGGAGTAGTCAAGGTTATGATGAATTAAAGTACTGTATCTTCTTAGTTAAGTCAGTTCTTGTAATATATTTAATACATTTTTTAATGTTTTTACAGTTTTTCTATTGCTTTCAATATGTTTTTGTATTGTAAAAAACAGTTTCAAGGTATTTTTTAGCCCTCCTTGCACTAATGATAAGCAGCTTTTGCCAGACATTATATTGTGTTCACAGATAGCAATCCAGTTCTTCAAGCTGTAAGGCCTCTTTCAGATGGGAGACTGAACTACACACTTGTCAGGCAGTTCAGCATCTTGTCTGCTGGCCACTAGCACTGATTATAAGCTTCCTGAGAACTAAACCATGTAGTACTCTGACAGTGAGGGGGTGAAGGGAGGAGGTGGCATGCAGATGTGTAACATTAAAAGTCCTTGCAATGGGCTAAGAAAAAGGACTGGAAAAAGAGTGACCTTCGATGACTAAAGAGAGAACCTGGAATAGCAAATGATAAGTATTTTCAAAGGCTGAGCACAAATAAAAGGAATGAGTATGGAAGAACTTTAGACTGAACATGTAGTGGGTCAATGGCAGTGGCGTAGTTAAGGAGCTATGGGCCCCGGTGGAAGTTTTACATTGGGGCCCCCCAAGCACTCTATACATAACAACGGCGCACCAAAACCTGCTCAGAGCAGCCACAGTGTCAAAGGTGATGGGGAACAGTTTGTTACTGATTACTGTTATTCAAAGCATCTGTAGAAGTGATTATTACCAGCACAGGACCAATAGAGAGCTAACATTGCAGTTGAGGGAGGGCCCAATAGGGCTCCCTTGGCCCAGGGGCCCTGGTTTGGTCACAACCTCTGAATCCTCTATTGCTACGCCCCTAGTCATTGGTAGCCTTGATGATGGCAATTTCAGTTGAGTGATTAGGGAGGACAATGGAGGCCATGAAATAAGAAGTTAGTAGAGTGTTAGAGGGCCTAGAAAGAGTGAACATGTCCTTCATGTAGTTTGGGAAAGAAGAGAGGAAGACGAAGGAAGAGGGACGAGGAATAAGATGGAGAAGAAAGAGATCAAGGGAATGGGTATAAAACTAAAACTTGGACAGGTCAGTTTTTTCAGTTAAATCAATTAAGTATGTTGGAGTTAACACATATACTGGAATGTAATGCATTATTAGAAACACTTCCTACATCTACTATATATAATACTGTATATTGGTATGTAACACCCGTCTTGTCAGTGATGCTTAGCCTAATCTATGATTTTACACAGCCTTCTGCCCCAGAGCATTCTGGGAGACCAGGTGTTGTTCTTGCTTATTTCATAGTAAACAACAAACATTCTGCAGTGATGCACCTGCCAGCAGTAAAGATGACGCCATCTGTTATAGATTTAAAAATGCAAATCAGGGTGAGGAAAAAAATTCTACAAACATATATAGCTTAGAATTTATAAAGTAATATTGTAAAAAATAAGCTATTTTATTTATGAAGTTATAGAGGAGGTGAGGTCAGGGATTTGTGTGAGAAGACCAGGCTGCAGAGTAAAGCTGTCTAAAGTCAATTTTATATTTAAATATACAGCCAAGTTATCAGTTGAAATGCAGGTTATTATCAGTGGCAGAGGTAGTAGCATTGTGATAACGAGTCACTGACAGTGGGAAGGTAAGGACTGTAAAGATAAATAAAGAACTGAGGTAATTTGAAAATTGTGACCATCACTACAGTCTACAGTCTATTGTCAATAGACTGCAGTGAGCAATTATTTCTTTATATTCATTGCATGTCACACAATATAAATATAGAACGAGTTGCATTGTGAATCCATTCCATAGATAATAAGTTCAGACAGTGTTCCCCATCATGATCAATATATTACTATTTTAAGGTCAGCAGTAGAAAACAAGAGCACATTACACAATTAATTGTATTCCATCGTGTTCTCTTTGGTGTGCTATTTTTCCAACTGCTACTGAGGCCCAGTGCACACCAAAAAGTGCTAGCGTAATCTCAAACCCTTAGCGCTTTTTGAAGTGATTTTCTTAGGCGATTCTAGGCATGTGCCTAGCAATTTTCTAATCATGCATAGCGACATTTGGAGCGTTTTGGTGTAGTGTTTATTATTTTTGGTTACAGTTCAGCTGTAACTGAACAGCTTCTGTAACAAAAATGCTTGGAAAATCGCTCTGATGTAGCGCTTTTCAGAGTGATTTTCCACTTTCCTATACTTAACATTGAGGCTGAATTGCCTCAAAAATCAGCAAAAATGCTGCAGCACCCGCATTTGCGTTTGGAAAAAAAACTTCATCGCTCTGATGTGCTCCATCCCATTCAAATACATTAGTCAAGGCATTTTTAAAAGGGCTCAGAAGCACTTTTGGTGTGCACCAGCCCTAAGTCTGACAGTGCAGGTATCTTCAAACTACAGTATATAGTAAACCTTACAATTAGGACTGTAGAACAGAAACAGAGGATCTTCCCATAGACTTGGAAAAGTGGATAGACTTACAGTCATCAACCAGTCCCCATCAGGCCATTCTGTTTCCTGAAATACATGAATGCCTAGCCAGGCTTAGTGAGTATATTTATACCAATAGGGGAGGAAGGATTAAGTGATGCAGCAATTCTACCAAAAAGAATCCTGAAGGCTGGTCATTGTAGTTTTGGGAGTGAAACCACTCCACTCAAATGTATAAATCTTCCAGCTCCATATAGAAATGACGCAGGTGCCCAGGACTGCCATCAGAATTTTCTGGGCCCCATACTTGGCAAAACTACAGGGCCCCCTCACGCCAAATAACAATCTGATAGGTACATTATAGCTGCAGATGAAGTGATAGGCAGATTGTGTGGGGGTGGAGCCACGTTATATGGGGTAGAGTCAAAGCAGCTTGCCTGTTGCATATAACACCCTCCCCCCTGCATTGATGCGTGTTCACCAATGACGCAGCAGGGAAGAGGGAGATGACCACACAACTCCTGCTATGACACGGTAGGATAATTGCCACTTGCCAGCAGAGGCTCGAGTGGCACTGCCACTTCCTGGGCCCCATACTGCTGTCCCTCTTGTACCCCCCTGATGGCTGCCATGCAGGTGCCTAGAAGATCACTGGCACCCCACACTCACTAGCAACCCACCAGCAATGCACAGGTCTCCGTTAGTAAATATTGTAAACCCTACCTTTGATCTTGTTTACTCATAATGTTTTTACTGTGGATCTCTTGTCCATTGTTGTGTCATTGGACTTGAGGAAATACAAATATTTGGATGCTTATTGCTAATATGGGTGTTCTTTTTGTTTTTTTCTAGGGAAGGTGGTAATATTAGGTTTGGAGAGATTATAGTATTTGACACGTGGGTTTTTTTAAGAGGGGGATGGAAATTGGGGAATAGTATTTAGCATCAAGGTAATACACAGTTTCTGGGGTGTATGGTAATTAAACCTGATGGGGTTATGTTAGGTCTAAAGGAGGAACAGTATGGAAAGACTTCTGGGGTTTTTTTTGGGAGGGATTTTAGGATTCGTGTGAATACATACTGCACATGCTGCCAGGTCATGGAGAGGAGTGTCAGCGAGGATGAAGACAGCATTAACAGCCGTGCATGCCGTGTGCCTGTTTTCTGAGGGATACATTGGATCAGTTGTTCAGGGCATCTATTTTTTCTAAAATTGTAGATAAGTGTTCCTGCTTGGACTTCACATGTGTTTAAATTGACCTTGGGTACATTTTTTCATGGTTTGGTGGCATCTGATGCATTTTATGTAATTATTACTGATCTTAAAATTAGACCTTTTTTATTTCTTTACTTCTACCCGCTCAAATATAAATCAACTCCTCAATATACCCATCATAAAACCTAAATTGTATAGCAAAGAGGTTCATGGACATTACTTTATCAAATAGCCAGATTTGCATGAAATGGTGTAAATCAAGTTTGTTTTAGGAAATATACAGTATATGCTCATTTTGAATTTGATACAAGCAGAACAAGGAACAAGAGTATAAGTTGTCGCTCCTTGGAAGGAGATGAGTGACACCTCATACTCTTGTTCCTACCACTGTCCAGTATACATGCGCTATTTTAATTTGGGGTACCCATAATTTGGGGCCCCGCAAATTAGTATTCTTTCTATGTTTTTTTTAATGATTTTATGGTTCATTTATCCTTAGTAAAGCGGTCTACACTTAGTACTGCTGTTTTTTTAATAATTTTTATGATATATCATTGATCTTACACCAATGCTCTCTAGAGGACGACTTTACGCAGTTAAAGATTGGAACAGTCCTGTGACCACTGGGAGCCTCATGCTTTCTATACAACCTCATAACATGGGTTGTTATTGGCTGCTAAGCTTTTTTTTCTTTTTGGGTGCTGGGATTCACGTTTACTGGCCTGATATCTCTGATGTGAAGCACGGTGGAACTGTATCATATACTTACTTGTGCGCTGATTCAATTACATTATTACGTGAACATTGGGCACTGTTTTCTCTCAGCTGCGGTCTTTTGATGATATACATTGGTGCCATACCTTTTTCTCTTTTTAATGGCAATGTTTTTACCAAAATGAGGGGACTGTTTAATATAAATGAATGAACGGGGAGTTCTCTCAGTAGACTAGAGTTCTTCCTGGCGCTTAGTACTCACATTCATGTCAAAAATCCTGCTTTCCTAAATTTAGCACTGAAGTCATTACCATCCATATTTAGAATGATAATTGGGGTACTGACTTATGCTAAGGAAGGTTTATAAAAAATGTGGGCTCATTTACTTACAACTGCAGCCCCCTGTCTATATGAGGGCATCTGTATTGCTGCTGTCAGTGCCACAGAAGTGCAGGTTGGATGTGCTCAAGGTGATGTCGAGCGCGTCTACCACTGCCAGTACATAAGTGGAGATGTAGTCTATTAATGTGTTTACATGTGTTTACATGTCCCAGCAAGCTGAGCACTGGAGCCAGAGTCTGGCACTCAAAGCAACCCCCCATTGCTCACCGCAGTTGAACCTCCGCAGTAACCTTCCATTGCCTGGCTTATAGCCAAGGGAGGTGCAGGGGAGTAGGGAGGTGCCAGTGAGCCAAAGTGGGAGCTGGGAGCCAAGCTGAAGGTATGCGGGTTGCTGAGAGCTCAGCCCAAGGTGAGAAATAATAAAATATTTGAAAAATATGAGGGGTGTTCTTTTGAGAGATATTGGGCTTGATTCCCAAAGCGGTGCAAACTGTTTAGCACGGATGTGCTAAACAGTTAGCACCTGAAGTGCTTTTCGCGGACTTTTGCGTGCCCAAAGTGCCGCGAGTCGCGCGATCATGGACTTTTTTACGCGTGCAATTTGCCGGCAAATTGCGCGCGCAAAAGTCCACGATCGCGCGAATCGCTGCACTTTGCGCACGCAAAAGTCCGCGAAAAGCACTTCACGTGCTAACTGTTTAGTACACCCGTGCTAAACAGTTTGCACCGTTTTGTGAATCAAGCCCTTTGTATTTGCATTTTAGTGACTATCGCTAGTTGTAGCATATTTCATCTCATCATGGACACACTGCATCCTTTGAAATCATCCACCTGTTACAGGAAGTACACTTCAGATGCTAGCTTCATAAAGCTTTTGGTGACTTTGGTGCAGAACTAAACACAGTCTATTACTATACAATGAAATAGCTTTTTATTTTGGTTTCACATGCAGTATTCCATAGCGGGAGCACAGAAACCCTCATCAACATTATTTATGCCCACGTGTTTCCTTTTCCATGCTGTGATGTATAACATTGGAATATCAGCTAAAACAAACCTATTTTTTTTTAAAGTAGTGCTCTTTAGGACACTTCTGTATAAGCTTGAAATATTTTTGGATCTGTCAAGTTCTCACATATTTGAAATACTTCCCTTTGAGTCTCAGCTGAAGCAGTTTTACAGTATCAGGCCTGAACATGTCATTTGTGTGCTGACTTCAGTATTTCATTTACAGTATGCCTGTCATGGCTCTGACTTTGTAAAAGTGACTCATATCATCCGACACACAGCCAGGAAAATATACACTTCATGGGGTTAGCTTGGATTTTGTGAAAGTGTGAATCACAAAGTTCCTTAAATACAGGAATTCTAACCTTTAGTTTATTTTTATTCAACACAGGAGTAAATATTTAAAATGTAAGACACTTGGAGGAAGGCACGACTGTCTTCTAATTGACCTTTGCCCCATGCGGTGAACAGGTACTTTGTGAACAAAGAGCAGCGACACATTTTGCATACCTTTAATGCACTATAGCCTGAAGGGCATATCATGCAAGGCTAAAGAACAGCTCTTAATGGTTGGTTTCAAATTAAATAAGCTTTACTTGTAACGAAAGGAATATAGTTTACTATAATGTTTGTCGAGAGCTATTGTTTAAAAAAACCTTGCTGGTGAGACAGACTGGCTCAGCCAGTATTTTCCTTTTACTTGATCTGTAGATAGGGACATTTAAGAACCTATTCTTTTCAAAAAAAAATCCCATTTTTAATGGAAACCTCCATTACTCTATTTGGCTTGGCAGGTACAAAATCAACAGACATATTACATTTCAATGGCAAAACACCATAATCCTCAGGCAAATGATTTGTCCAAATTTAATAGAAAGTACTTAGGATGTATTGTTTGATATAAACACTAGTTCTAATAAAACAGTGCCTTAGGAACAGTTCCTCAGCTTGTAATACCCTATTTGTGTTGGCCGGTGCTTTTTTTTTTCCTATTTTACTTTTCATGCATTTATAGAAAATGTATGTACTGTCCAAATAGAAACTGGAGCATACCGCAGAATTTTAAGATAGCAATATTTTATAGATGCACATTTTCTCCTGTCTTATGAAAAATTATAGGGAAGGAGGCAGGGGGAAACACAAACCATTTTTGACACAATGCGATTAGACAGTTTCTAAAATGATTTGCACATGTGGTCTATGCTTCTTAAGGTAAATAATGAGTAATTGACAAAATAAATAAAGTTTCTTTATTTTTTTTTTTTTACTTCAGAACAATCCTCATGGGAGCCCATTCTCCACCCCCCAAAAAGAAGGCTGCTAGGAGACTATCCAGGCTATACTCATTGTAGTGGTCCATCAAAAGAGGGGAAAGTTCTAAATCAATAAATAGTCAAACCGCTATAGGTAGTTATGCAAAAAGTACAAAATCTTTATAAAGGGACACATCCCGACACATGATAAAACGCAAATACGACAAAATGAATATCCGTTGTGGATGGCCACAAACAATTCCCAAATTAAGGGATATCAAAAATATTCCAAAGATCAAAAAACATGGCAGCTGAGTAGTATTAACAAAGAGGACTCTTTGGTTAAGCCTAGTCTAAGTAAAGGGCTATTGCTGAGTTAGTAAACGTTTTTGCTCAAGCAAATAATTCCAAATTATTATGGGTGATTGATAATCTATGTGCGGATACTCCAAATAAAAATATCTGAAATAAATCTAAGGCAATAGTGGAGCTACTGTGCTAAGATATTAAAAAACCTACACTTTTATTTATAGTCAAAGTGTATTAAGCAGAGGGAAAAGTTTGGCACAATGCAAACATCTTTTTTCCTTTTACTGCAGTCTTATGAAAAGTTTGAGATGGATAGAGCAAAGTCAGGTACTGACAGCAGATGATTCCTTAACCCCAACCCTTCTAAGCTGTGCCTGACCTTGCAGATAGCCCAAACCGATACTCATACTTTGTTGTCCATTTCATCTTTGGGACCCAGTACCTAATCTTTCATCCTGAGGAGAAGAAGATTTTTACTGAAATTTCCATGTTGGCTGTCCAGTCTTTTCTTGCTGAAGATACATTTGTTATCATGCACCGGCATCAAATCATCCTGGTTTGGATCAACAACAATCATCCCCCCCCACACCTTACTATGCCCAGCCACATCTCCTATCAAAGGAAAAATGGGTATCAGAGTAATTGGCAACAAGAGTCCCAGCTCTCCCATGATGTAAGGACAGAGAGAGGAAAGTTATTGAGTGTTGGTTGGAGTGATTTCACAATTGCATTTGACTTGCATGGCTGTGCAGTTTTACAGATATAAATTTTGTCCGGAAAAAAATTTAAGATTTTTACATGAGATAACAGTGCGTGCCAATGGGAACTGCAAATTTTCACCTTTGCAATGAGAAAAATGCAGGCAAATTTGAAGTTAATGACATATATTTTAACGTAAATGAACTATATTGACATGCATGAAAAATGTGTATTCCGAAAATTTACATAAAAATGCACAGAAAGAAAAGAAGTTTTGGAACCAAAAAAACTCAAAACCCAGAACCGCAAATAGGGGAAAAAGCAGTTAGAAATTACAGGGATAACTGTTAAAGCTGTCTATAAAGCAGAATCATTAAGTAGTAACAACAGGAACAGAAATGTACTTTACTTTTGCTGTGAGAACTTATCTGTTAATTTCATCTACTAGTATTTGTGAATTTTACTGACTTTCTTTTAATTAATTTTTATATAATATTGTATTTCATTTTTTTGAATCGTTATTTGAAAGTTTAGATAATTTTTTTTTTTAAACAAATTTTTATTTTATTTCCCAACAAGTAAACGTACAGGAGATACTACACATAATTTTAAAGCAAACAGAGCCATTTCCAAGACATGCAGCGCATTAAAGGTATGTACACACGCACTACAGCAGCCAACGTTGGGTCCATCGGCACCTCCCCCTGGGCGGGTTTTCAGCAGACTGTAGTGCGTGTGTACCCACTGTCGGGGGACTGATAAGGCTGTTCCTGAATGATCGGCCGGGCGGATCGTTCAGGAACAGCCTTATCAGTACACACGCACTACAGTCTACTGTCTCAACTGTTTATTCCTAAAATATACAATTATTGACTTCTTTATCTCCTACTCCCCCCCCCCCCCCCCTACCTTAATCCTTTATCCCCTTAACCCACCCTTCTGCCATCTCTGAGAGCCATTTATCAACTAGAATATCTCCTATGTGATATCAAGATGACCCAAGGACCCCTGCAAATGTTCCATGAGATACCATTTGGTATACTTGGTATACTTGAAGTGTTCCATTAGAGCTCTAATCTCAGCATCTGTAAAATATGCAAGAATAAAACTTTTCAATTTTGAAAAAACCCCGCTGTTTTCTTGTCTTTGTGTATGATTGATTCAAGTTTGTCCTGATTGAAAAGATGAAGAAGCTCCTCTTGTACATCCCACACAGTAGGGACACTTGGATAAATCCATCTGTTAAATATAGTCTTGCATGCAGCTATTATAGTCAGATGTGCTAGTTTGATCAGAACGGGCCTGTCTTTAACAACGGGTCAGAGTTGGAAGGTTCAACATAGTTAAACAAGAGCATAGGTGGGCATGGAAATAATTGGAGATTACAAATTCGCTTAATATATAACGATACATTATCCCGAAACATTGCTATTGTCGGGCAGGACCAAAGGCAGTGAAACAGATCAGCATTTTGTAAGGAACACTTGGGGCACCTCGGTGAGTAATGCGCAGGAGGCGACTGGTATTTTATGTTAAAAGCAAGTTTTGCTTTGTGAATTAATATGAGCTGCGATTCCCTCCAGTTTTCCTCCGGTACAATTTTGTGAACCATCCTGTATCCCTTCAAAATTTTCCCCTCAATGTTCTCAATTGGTAGATCTTTCTTCCATTTAGAAAGATTGTTTTGTGCTTTGGTCTCCAAATCGATCTCTTGTAGTCTAACATGTATTTCAGAAAGAGATACTTGAGAATGATGGGGGGAAATGAATTTATCAAAAGAATTTAAGGTTGCTATGGACGCTATGTCTTTAATTTTGCTTTGTACATAAGATTGCAGTTGGCCATAATGCAGAAAGTGGCCCCTGGGTATTCCAAATTTTGCTCTAACCTCGAGAAATGTCAAAAGTCTCCCCCTGCGCAAGTCACAGAGCTGCCCCACGCACTCGAACACCCCTGTCCAACCAAGATAAGAATCCTCCATGGGCTAAACTAGCTGGGAAGCCTGGTAGACCCCATAATGGCATATATTTTGAAATTTGCTGTGGTGCTAAATATATTTTCCTGAGAGCTCTCCAGGCCATCACCGTGTCCTTGATAACTCCGCTACTTTTGAGCTTAGGAGGCATATATTTTTGAGGGGTATGTAGTAGGCCAGACAGCTACCACGGGTCAGTGAAAGATGCCTCAAGAGAGTAGTTAGAGCAGAGCCGTCTCTGTCATTAGGCAACTCTAAATTTTGGCCTAGAGCGCCGTGGGTGGAAGTGGGCGCTCTTTCGCCGCGCTGTGTGTGTGTTTATTTTTTTTTTTTCACTATCAGGTCGGCGCCGGCTGTGACAGGCAGCTCAGCCTGTGCCTGGTGCCGCCTACTGGTCCGCCCCCTTCCTCTCCCTTCAGAGCGAGCAGCCGGCTGTGACAGGCAGCTCAGCCTGTGCCTGGTGCCGCCTACTGGTCCGCCCCCACTACCTCTCTGTGCAGAGCGAGCGGCCGCACGCTAGTTCGTCTATACGTGCGGCGCCGCCCCTACCTCCGCCCTCCGCCTGTCACACGTGCTTGAAGGCACCGTGTGACGCACCAGGGACCAGTGCCACCGCCGGCTGGCTACAGGAGACTTCAAGGCACCGTGTGACGCACCAGGGACCAGTGCCACCGCCGGCTGGCTACAGGAGACTTCTGCAGGTGAGTAAATGCTGCCCACATTAGCATAATTTACTGGTGATTATCTCCTTATCTCCTACGATTATCTCCTGGTGAACGCTGGCCGCATTACGATTATCTCCTGGTGAACGCTGGCCGCATTACGATTATCTCCTGGTGAACGCTGGCCGCATTACGATTATCTCCTGGTGAACGCTGGCCGCATTACGATTATTTCCTGGTGAACGCTGGCCGCATTACGATTATTTCCTGGGGAACGCTGGCCGCATTACGATTATTTCCTGGTGAACGCTGGCCGCATTACGATTATTTCCTGGTGAACGCTGGCCGCATTACGATTATTTCCTGGTGAACGCTGGCCGCATTACGATTATTTTCTGGTGACCGCTGGCTGCATTACGATTATTTCCTGGTGAACGCTGGCCGCATTACGATTATTTCCTGGTGAACGCTGGCTGCATTACGATTATTTTCTGGTGAACGCTGGCCACATTACAATTATTTTCTGGTGAACGCTGGCCACATTACGATTATTTTCTGGTGATAGCTGGCCACATTACGATCATTTTCTAGTGAACGCTGGCCACATTACAATTATTTTCTGGTGAACGCTGGTCACATTACGATCATTTTCTGGGGAACGTTGACCACATTACGATCATTTCCTGGGGAACGTTGGCCACATTACGATCATTTTCTGGGGAACGCTGGTCACATTACGATTATTTCCTGGGGAACGTTGGCCACATTACGATTATTTCCTGGGGAACGCTGGCCACATTACGATTATTTCCTGGGGAGCGCTGGCCACATTGCAATCATTTCCTGGGGAACGTTGGCCACATTACGATCATTTTCTGGGGAACGTTGGCCACATTACGATTATTTCCTGGGGAACGCTGGCCACATTACTATTAATTCCTGGAGAACGCTGGCCACATTACGATTATTTTCTGGGGAACGCTGGCCATATTACGATTATTGTATGGTGAATCATTGCTGCATTATAATTATTTTATAGTGAATCATTGCTGCGTTATGGTTATTTTCTGGGGAAAGTCTGCCGCATTACTTTTATCTTATGGTGAATCTTTGCTGCGTTACGATTATTTGCAGCAGGGGGGCACCACACGGGGAGGGGGGCGCCACCGGCATTCTCGCCTGGAGTGACAAAATGGCTAGAGACGCCCCTGAGTTAGAGTGATAACTAGTTTTATTTATCCAGTCTCTTACATACCTAGTCAGACAAGCCAAGTTTTGTATATCCTTGTGTTTTAGTAACAAGGGGATAGTTTGTAGGGGATATAGCAGTCTACCAAAGGTGACTGATTTGAGGGCCGCCCTTCCAAGAAGATTGATTGGCAAGTTTTCCCAATTAACTAGCTGGCATTTTAGATCTTTAATCAGCAGATTATAGTTTAGGGAGTATAACATGTAAGGATCCTTGTGTATCTTTATACCCAAGTATGTAACCACTGAGCTGACTTTTAATAGGTAAGTGTGATAGAGTGTGTCTGAGAGCACAAGGTGATAGATATAATAGTTCGCACTTAGACACATTGACCTTGAATCCACTAAGGGCTTGATTAACTATGCGTTGCTAACCTACTTAGCATGTCTAAAGTCTTTAGGCACGCTAACCAGGGTGCTAAGAAGGTTAGCACCGGTTTTCTCAATCACATCACGCGCTAAGTACCGCGCACAAAGTTGTGCGCTCACAAAGTCCTATGCGCGCGCTAAGTCCCATAGGCTTTAATGGTCACTTTGCATGGAGCGCTCTGCGCTCTGTGCAGTGCGCACGTAAAGTTTTACGCGCATAAAGTTTTGCGCACGTAAAGTTTTGCGCATGAAAAGCTCGTTTAGACGTGCTAAGGGGGTTTTCACAGGCGTGCTAACAGTTAGCACCGCTTTGTGAATCAAGCCCTAAGTGGCTTATTTCAAAGACTTTCTCGAGTTGGGTCTCTGGATCTCTTAAAAATAATAAAATGTCATCAGCGAACATGGCCTGAGAAATCACTGCATCTCCTATGTCTATCCCACGCACCCTCCTATCCAGCATCTGAGTCAAAGGCTCCAGCGCTAAATTGAATAGTAAGGAAGACAGGGGACAGCCTTGCCTAGTTCCCTTTTCCAATATAAATTCCTCTGAGAGGAATCTCGGAGTGTACACCCGCGCCCTAGGATTAGTATGCACTGCCTTGATCAGTCTTCTAATTCACCCCTGGATATTCATTTTGTCTAGAATTTTCTCCATCCAGCCCCAGTTAACATTATCGAAGGCCTTCTTGGCATCAATCAATATAATAAAGCGTAATTACTACATGACTTGGGGTAGGCTCTAACATGGTCTTGAGCTATCAACACCTTGCGGATATTAGCTATAGCAGATCGGTGAGTCCTAATCAAGTCCACTTGATTAGGACTCACCAGTTTAGGAAGTAAGTCCGCTAGTCTGTCGGCCATCATTTTTTATAAAATCTTGAGGTCCTGATTTATTAAAGAGATGGGGCAGTATGATCATGATTCTAAGGAGTCCTTGCCATGTTTTGGGATGTTTTGATGTAGGCCATGTTCACTGATGAAGGATATTGTCCTCCTTCAAGGATCTTATTAAACAAAGAAGCAAGGTATGGACTAATTCTTGTTTCAAGATTTTATAAAATTCAGGGGTAAGCCCATCTGGTCCCGGGGCCTTCTTATTTGACAGAACTTTAATTGTGCCATTGACTTCTTCTGGAGTTATGGGTGCATTCAGGAATGACAGGTCCTCATCTGACAAAGCCGGTGGAGAAATATTATCAAACCAGTGCGGGCCAAGGATTCTAAATTTTGATCACCAGATTGTTCATAAAGATTTTTGTAAAAATTGCCAAAGAGTGTATTAATAGATTTGGGGTCATTTAGAATCTGGCCTGAGGAGGATCTGAGACTAGTGATAACCGTGGTCACTTGAGGAGGTTTCGACATTCTCGAAAGAAGGCTCCCCATTTTGTTCCCAAATTTATAATAATAAAGGTCTCTGTACGATCTTAAGTATCTCTCTCTGATCTTGTAGTCCGTGTCTGACTTTTTTTTTGCTGCCATCCATTTTAAGCGTGACTCCGGGTGGGATTACTAAGAAATATTTTGTGGGCAGATCGTAACTCCTCCATAGAGAAAATATATGCTTCATGGGATTTCTTTTTTTTCTTGCTATATAACTTATAATTCTCCCCCTGAGTGTCGGTTTGGCTGCTTCCCAGAATAAAAATGTATCCCTAATGTGTGAGGCATTGTCCTCCTTGTACTCCCACCACCACTGCAATTTACAATTGAGCAAAACCCTCATTCTCATATAAATATGAGGGGAAACGCCATATGATGTCTGAACCTTTGGGAATTATAGGAGAAAATGTCACCTGTATGGGGGCGTGATCTGATATTACTAGATCCAGAAATTCTGTGTGGAGTACTTGGGGCATCAGTGAGGGCGTGACAAAGAGATAGTTCAGGCGGGACCATACGTCATGGGGATAGAATGGAAAGTATACTCCTCATTATCTGGATGTAAAACTCTCTAACTGTCACATAAAAGTGTGGATGGTATATACTCATTTAATATTTGTGACTTAATGGTGGTGGACTATCCTCAAACATATTCATGATGGCATTGAAATCGGCCCCCTGGATTATTTTAATATCCCCCAGCAACAAAATCTCTTTTCTGATCTCATCATAAAAAGACTTGTCTTCCTCATTAGGAGCATATACATTAAACAAGATTAGTTCTTCCCCTGCCACACGTAACCTGATGCATATCCACCGACCCCTATCATCACATTTATGAGTCAAAACCTGCCCCTGTAAGGATTTATGCAGTAAAATTAACACTCTGGCTTTGCGCCCCTGAGCTGGAGAGCCAAAGGCCTGTCCTACCCAAGATTTAGACATATATTTGAACTGGTCCTGCGATAAGTGACACTCCTGAAGCATGGCAATATCCGATTTTACTTTTTTAAGATGGTGAAGCACTATTGAATGCTTCACTGGAGACCGCAACCCCTTAACATTCCATGATGTTATCTTCAGTTTAGATTATTTTAATTACAATTTTGGCATTACTAGTTTTTTTCCTCCATTCCGAACCAAGTTTTTTTGTTTTAATTCCTAACAAAGGAGGTCTCAGCCCCAGAAGTCCAAACCTGTTATTGCACTGTTTTTATGTCAGGGTGATAGCATAATAGCTTTTGTGACCTTTGAACCCATCCATAACAACTTTGCTATACCGTATATTTATGTATTGATTTCTATACACTACAGTGCTTGACAGATCAGAAATCTACACACTTCACATCTTCAAACTTGGCCTTCAGTAAGTTTAAAACCAAGAAAATGTATTCAGTTCAACAGAATCCTGTAGGGATCCATCTGAAGATATGTTTAAAGCGTGCTACAAAAAGAACACAGCGCTTCTTTGAACGATAAAAAGAATAGAATGTATATTTAGAAAAAGAAAACCAAAATTCCACGACAAAATGGGAAGCTTGCCTCTGCTGAGAGGTAACCATTTATTTCATGCTTTACTGCACTATGTCAAAGTCCTGTCAGTTCGGATTGCAATCATCCCCTATGCCCCACCACATCCACATCAACAGGCCAGTGCTGGAGCCTACAGTGGCTAATGAAGATCTAGCACTGTGCTATGAATTGGTTAGGGGCTGGTCTTTAAGTGGGATGAAACTCCATGTTAACTGAAAAAAAATCATCCAATAAGACATTACTTATTTAGCTTACTGATGCTGTTGTTTTAGTGTTCACCATCAAATTTAGGAGAAATGTAATATGAAAAAAAGAAGAAGAATATTTCTGTTATTTACCATCTTTACTGTTTCTCAGTTATGCCAAGAGTAACGTCACTCCTGCCCCTTTCTTTTTTCTTTTCAACTAAGCTCACTGCTATTTTTTCCTTCCTACTGTCACAGCTTACTGTCCCACAGCAAACATCACCTAGGCAACAGGCTTACATCACTTGAAAAGGTTGGGGAGGGGGCAATTGCCTTCTGGTCATAGTGTTCTTATCTTATTTTAAATAGGAACCTTTCTATTATTTGCATACTGAGATAAGCTTGTTACTGTAGCTAAAAAACAAAAACTTCCCATACACCCACTGGCACTGCACAATTCCTGTAGTTAGTCAAAGGCACCCAGGAAAACAAATGGTGGACATATAGGGACCTACTTTAGAAAACATGGGATTTACATATATTTTTGGGGCATTGATTATTTTTCAGCAATGTTGTTGTTTTGGGATGTTACAACCTCCTCTAAGCTACGTACACACCAAAAGATAAAATCGGGTAAAACAACCCATGAACGACTGTTTCAAGATCAAATTCAGAATATGTTTAACGATTTGATATGAATGACAGCAGAAAATGGCAATCAAAATGCCAAACGATTGATTGTACAATGATGCAAGATGTAGGGGAGAGTATAGTAGACTTCATGGACACATTGTTTAAAAATCATTTGTAGCTCTATACAAAATGCTGACACTGAATGATTATCTGCTGAAGTGAGTTGTCATGTTGGTTGTTCAAAATGCCTCAGCACCATCGGGGGTTGTTCATTTAAGGTTGCCTTAAAGGGAACTAAGCACTCTTTCTTTCACTGGAATTTCTCCTGGCAGAAAAGCTGCCATGTTCCTCCCTCCCCTTCTCACAGTCCTTATTTATAGAAGTCAGAGATGCTATCTTGACCAGTGCTGCTCAGCAAGATTCCGGATATCCGGGTAACCCGGATAATCCGAACTTTTTCAGCTATCCGACCGGATTCAGATTCCGGATACCTGGGCGAAAATCCGGACAGCTATCTGCGGATATTTGACCGCATACTGCGGATATCCGCGGATATTGCGGGTATCCGCATTTGAAATACTGTAACTAAGGAGATGACGTCCTGGAACCAATTCTCCCAGCAGAAGCCCTACCAAACAAACACAGAGGGGAACCTTGGCCAGCCCCACCTGACCTCATTGAGCCAATCAGAGGCCTCTCAGCCTAAGCCCTGGCACCCAATCACAGAAAGGAACACTGGCCAGCCCCCCGTATAATAAGGAAGGT
Source organism: Hyperolius riggenbachi (assembly GCF_040937935.1). Lineage (NCBI taxonomy): Eukaryota > Metazoa > Chordata > Amphibia > Anura > Hyperoliidae > Hyperolius > Hyperolius riggenbachi. The sequence goes on along the minus strand of NC_090650.1, from coordinate 265,422,126 downwards.
TGCCATGATGAGACAGAACATCCTAGCTTGCTGAATGCTCACTGAGAGACATGCTCTAGTGCTGGTGGTGGCCTAGCAAGGGGGCTGTACACAGTTATAAACTAGCTGTTCAGTGATTAACCCCTTCACTACTATCACTACTTTATAGTTAAATCATTAATTAGCTTGATTGATGTCTCATAGTGTGACAGTTAGAGTGTGTGCTCCAGTGCTGCTGGGCCAAGGGCTGTACACAGTGAAAAGCTGTTCAGTGATTAACCCCTTCACTATCACCACAGTGTTGTTAAATCGTTAATTAGCTTGATTGATGTCATAGTGTGACAGTTAGAGTGTGTGCTACAGTGCTGCTAGCCTAGTGATAAACCGAAAGTGAAAAACCGAAAGCTGTTCAGTGATTAACCCCTTCACTATCACTACACTATTGTTAAATTATTAATTAGATTGATATCATTTGTGTGTCAGTCAGTGTGTGCTGCATGCAGCTGCTATGTGTCTGTGTGTGTGCTGTGCACAGTTCAGGCCAGCTGCTGCCTGCTGGCCAGGTATTAGCCTTAGATATTGGTTAAGTTAGGGATTAGGGGATAGGATTACTGTGTTATTGTGTAGTTAGTACTGTAGTACAGCAGTCAGTGTGAGTAGTTGTTAGAGTAGTATTACCACTGTGTTAGCTTTGTACAGAGCTGCTGTGCCTGGAGCAGTGCCAGTGTGACAGTTAGTGTGCACTAGTGTCTTCTCCTCTGCTGTCTGACTGTCACTCTGCACTTGCCACGTGTCATGTGGCACTTGGCATGTGTCACCTGCCAAGTGTCACGTGGGACTTGGAATGTGTCACTTGGCACGTGTCACGTGTCACTTGGCACGTGTCACGTGTCACTTGGTACGTGCCACATGGCACTTGGCTTGTGCCACGTGGTACTTGGCACGTGTCACGTGGCACTTGGCACGTGTCACGTGGCACTTGGCACGTGTCACTTGGCACTTGCCAAGTGCCACGTGACACTTGCCAAGTGCCACATAACACGTGGCCACGTGCCACGTGCTAAGTGCCATGTGACACTTGGCAAGTGCCACGTGACATCTGCCAAGTGCCACGTGACACGTGGCAAGTGCCACGTCCGGCATGCTCTTGGCACATGTTACGGGTCTACATGAAAAGGGCGCCGGTAAAAAAGGGCGCCTGGTGGAGCCCATATATATACCAACTTCGGCTACAAAAAAGGCGCCTGGTGTAGCCCATATAAACTTTGGCTACAAAAGAGACGCTTGGTGTAGCCCATATAAAAACTTCGGCTACAAAAAAAACAAGGCGCCTGGTGTAGCCCATATAAAAACTTCGGCTACAAAAAAACTCCGGGATGTGTTAATTACTATTCCCCCTCCAGGCCGCCATGGATAGTGGGGGAATGAAATAATTCGGCTTCCAGCGCTTGTAGCCCATATACAAACTTCGGCTAGAAAAAAACTCCGGAATGTGTTAATTACTATTCCCCTCCAGGCCACCTTGGATAGTGGGAGAATGAAATAATTCGGCTTACAGTGCTTGTAGCCCATATAAAAACTTCGGCTACAAAAAAAGGTCAATAATATGGGCTACAGAGGGGCACCTTACTGTAGCTGAAAAAAATATGGGCTACAAAGGGGAGCCCGCTTGTAGCCGAAAACCTTGTAGCCGAAAAAATATGGGCTACAAAGGGGAGCCCACTTGTAGCCTATATCAAAACTCGGGCACCCTTTTCTACACCTTGTAGCCCATATTTCCAGAAATAACATTGATGTCTATGGCGGCGCCCTTTTCATACAGGCAGCTCGGGCGCCCTTTTCAACCGATCCCCATGTTACACCTGCTGCTTCTGCATTGTCCTGCTCCTGCTGCCTGTGCAGCTCCCACCGCCGGGCCAGAGTGCCACAGGCCACTGATACCACCTATATTTAACCCAAAACACAATTGCTGTGTAATTTTTTGGAGGTGTCTGGGCTGAAAACTGTCATGTCCCAGTTGTGAGGCTGGACTTTGGACACAGTGTGGGCTGCACGACCGCTGTCTGGAACCTAGGCCTAATGTTAATTGACAGCCATTTTTTGGGGGGGGATTTGAAGTCCCCACATCATCAATTAGTGTTCCCCTTTGCAAAATAATGATGATACATGCCTCATTTACCCTAAAAACCCCTTTTAAAGCAATTTAAAGCTTGCACTTCCGGTGTTTCTATCCAGATATTCAAATCTGACCGGATATCCCGGATACTAGGGTCGGATATCCGATTCGAATCGGAACATTTTGAACTCGGATATCCGACCCCGATCGGATAGAGGGGTATCCGGATCCGAATTAGTTCCAGATAGTGAAAAGTGGTATCCGAGCAGCACTGATCTTGACACATTCACTCTAGATAATCTCTTTGAAGAAACTGTCCTAATTACTCCCCTTTTGATGAAAAGGTATTGTTTACTTCTTGATAATGACTACAATAAAACAATTAGCAGCCTGAAATCTCTACGGCCATGGAAGGATAGGCGGGCCTGCTGAAGTAGGCTAATAAAACTACTTTGAATGTAAAATAAAAGGTAAAATGGAAGTTTATTTTAATAATGAGACATATTGTTGGCATGCAGTTTTCATGTGCAATTGACTATGAGATGCATTCGGTTCACTTTAAGCTGTAGTTTTTGCTTAGGATTTTAAACAACATCTGAAAGATGAGTTGTTCTGTTCATTATTCATTTTTAAAGCTTTTTTTTCTCCCTGTGTGTATGAGGCTATAGTAATGGAAGCTAGACTAGGAAATATGAAGGCATTTGACTCCACTCACTTCAGGTGTCCAGAAGACAGTATAAGCAGGAATATTCTTAAAGGGAGGGTTCACAGAGAAAAAAAATACTAATCCATTTACCTGGGGCTTCCTCCAGCCCATCCGTGGCAGGCAGGACATGCCCTCAACGCCGCTTCGGAGGCTCCCGGTCTTCTCTGGTGGGTCACCTGACCTGGCCAGGCCAGCTTCCAGGTCAGGCTCTTGTGCACTCCAACGTGCATCTTACGTGGTCACGCTGACGTCATCGGACGTCCTCCAGGCTGTACTGCGCAGGCGCTGTAGTTCTGTGCCTGCGCTGTACAGTCCGTAGGACGTCTGATGACGTCAGCGAGACCGCGTGAGATGCACGTTGGAGCGCAAGCAGAAGCCCGACCAGGAAGCCGGCCTGGGCAGGTCGGGTGAGCCACCGGAGAAGACCGTGATTCTCTGGAGCGGCGTTGAGGGCACGTTCTGCCTGCCACGGACGGGCTGGAGGAAGCCCCAGGTAAGTGGATTAGTATTTTAATTTTTTTTTATTTTCCATGGATCTTCCCTTTAAAGGGGACCTGAACTCTTACACAGGACAGAAGGAAAACATAGATAAACATAAATGCACCCTGTATGTATTTAGAGAGTTTAGCCTGTTTAATTCCAGCACATTTGTGTCTAATCACAAGTTGTAATTTGATCTCTCCCTTGTGTTACATGACTGCCATGGCAGAGATGGGAGATAAGCTTGTTGGAAAGCACAGGATGTTAACAATATGCCTGCTTCCATGAATCAGGAAGTAGAAACAGTGCAGATTGAGTTTAGGATTTGTATCAGTTGTAACAAAGAAATGTTTTTTGTTTAAAGGTCATTATGCTGTTGCGTATCTTTTAGAGCAGAGGGACGTTCTTAGTTCAGGTCCGCTTTAAATCAAATGGTTTTTATAAATCATATTAAGACTTACAGCCACTTACAGAGATTAAAATCCATGCGTTGCAACAATGCTAAAGGATAACTGAAGTAGTTAGAGGAATACAGAGGCTGCCATATTTATTTCCTTTTAAAGGGAAGGTTCAGGGAGGGGTTGAAAAAAATAAAAATACATATCCACTTACCTGGGGCTTCCTCCAGCCCGTGGCAGGCAGGAGGTGCCCTCGCCGCCGCTCCGCAGGCTCCCGGTGGTCTCCGGTGGCCGACCCAACCTGGCCATGCCGGCTGCCAGGTCGGGCTTTACTGCGCTCCAACGACGGGCTCTTCTGCGTCCCACGTGGGCGCGCTGACATCATCGGATGTCCTCCGGGCTGTACTGCGCAGGCGCAGTAGTTCTGCGCCTGCGCAGTACAGCCCGGAGGAAGTCCGATGACGTCAGCGCGCCCACGTTAGGCGCAGATTGGAGCGCAGAAGAGCCCGACCTGGCAGCCAGGCCTGGCCAGGTCAGGTCGGCCACCGGAGATGACCGGGAGCCTCTGGAGCGGCGGCGAGAGAACCTCCTGCCTGCCACGGGCTGGAGGAAGCCCCAGGTAAGTGGATATGTATTTTTATTTTTTTCAACCCCTCCCTGAACCTTCCCTTTAAACAATACCTGTTGCCTGGAAGCTCTGCTGATCTATTTGGCTGCATAAGTATCTGAATAACACCAGAAACAAGCATGCAGCTAATCTTACCAGATCTGACAATAATGTCTGAAACACCTGATCTACATCTGCTTGCTTGCGTGTTCAGGGTCTATGGCTAAAAGTATTAGTGGCAGAGGATCAGCAGGACAGCCAGGAAACTGGTATTGCTTAAAAGGAAAGAAATATGTCAGTCTCCATATCCCTATCGCTTCAGTTGCCCTTTAACTCCATCTGCCTGGACATACTTTAGCATTACTATTTGCTAGAAGCTAGATATAGTCCATTAGATAGAAACATAAGATAGCCCATTCGATTCTGATTAATCCAAGTTGATGCAAATTTTATGAGCGTATTATTAATTAGCATCTCATTGATCATGCCTAGTAAAGGGTCTGAGACTTGTATGCAAATTGGATACATGGCTCTATATTTAAAGCTGTATTAAAGTCAATAGATAGTAGTCCAACTACATAAAGCAAATTCCAACCGATGCCTTTAGTTTATTATGATTGATTTTTAAAGCGCTAATATATTTCCTAGTGCCAGTAGCGGATTTACACCACAGGAGCTTGTAGGTATAAAGGTTCTGGAGCCCAAATCTCATCCATTGTTTCTTTATATCATATTCCATTAAAGGATAGGAGGTCAGTGTGGGTACTGGAGGATGGAGAGGTCAGTGTGGGTGCTGGGGGAGGGAAAGGTCAGTGGGGGTGTAGGAAGAGGGAGAGGTCAGTGTGGGAAAAGGGGAGTGGGTGTTGGGGGAGGTAGAGGTCACTGTGGGTGCTGGGGGAGGTAGAAGTCAGTTTGGGTGAGAGGGGAGGGAAAGGTCAGTGGGGGTGCTGGGAGAAGGAAAGGACAGTGTGGGTGCTGGGGGAAGGAGAGGTCAATGTAGGTACTGGGGGAGAGAGAGCTCCATGTGGGTGCTGGGGGAGGGAGAGGATAGTGCAGGTGCTAGGGTAGGGAGAAGTCAGTAAAGGTGCTGGGAGATTGAGAGGTCAGTGTGGGTGCTAGATGAGGAGAGTGCAGTGCGGGTGCTGGGGAGGGAGAGGTCAGTGCGGTTGGTGGGGGAGAGAGAATACAGTGCAGGTGTTGGAGGAAGGAGAGGGCAGTTGTGGGTGCAATATTTCCTGCAAGCTATCTTCTTCAGACATGATACGAGAACTGGATCAGAATCGTATACAGCTATTTCTTACATGCACAAATTAACACGTCTACCCCTGTCCACGTAGCACATTTTCTCCATTTATGTGGAGTATGAGTATGAGTAATGTGCAGAAAGGTGCAGGAAGGTAGCGCAATGTAAGCAGCAGGACAATATTACAGTAGTATGAAGGCAAATGGTGATGTTCTGCAAGTCCAGGATCTTTAGCTGAGTGGCACTGCTTGCTCCATTATCAGGTGATACAACTTCGGTCTTCAATAACACTGCAGAACTGGTATTCATGGTCAAGTCACTTCTACACTGTGTCCTATGCATTTCTCCTATTTTAGACTTTTTTTTGCTAATTTATCAATATTTTCACAGGTGCAGTAGAAGTTTGCTAATTTACAGAAGCCCATTCACAAAAACTTGTTCAGTAACAGCAGAAGAGAGTGGAGTGTCTCTGTGTTTTTAAATGCTGTTCTCCTACATTGAGGACATTACAATAGTAATAGGCATACCGACATCCCTTTAGATGTACATGTTTGTTCTACTGCCTCTGCTCGCTCTAAAAAATCTGTCTATTAGTCTTCCTGAACATTTTAATTAATTGCCACAGCATAGAAGAACTTACAGGAGACATTACACATGCCATGCTTAGGTGATTTCCCCACTAGCTACTCTGCATTTTCAAATGGGAACCTAAGGGGTTAAACGCTGAACGGCCGCGGGGAAGTGTATTTTGCTCCGATCTCTCACTGGAACCTCAGGAGAAGGCTTCGTATCCAAGCACAGGGACTTGCAGGGGACAGGGGCTATTCCTATTGGCTCTCTGCTCCTGTCAATCATGGGGATATCCACACGAAAGGCATTCGAAGCTGGTTTTCGACAGATAAGAGCTGCCGGTAATTAGGGAACATGTTCCGGGGCTTTACCACATGCATGCTCTGATATTCATGAATTGACATTTGCTGACATGTGTTGGAAGTGCTTACTGCACAAATCGGTAATTTACCTCACTGCTTGGTAATTTCAACTTTTCATGGGGTAACTGCCTTGATGAATTGACACTTTACCAAATGCTCCGTAAACTCAGCTGTTTTCTGCATTACCGAATGTGGTAATGATTGATGAATTGACGCCATTGTATTTACACTGCATTTGCCACAGTAACTCCAAATCCAAATGCAATAGAACATGCTGCATATGAAATTTAGAGTGCAATACAAATGCAGTATAGAGCACGTGTCATGTGCACACAAACCTGAGGACTCAAGGACTCCATTTCTCTTTTGTCTTTGACAGAGGTTGCCAAGAACTGCATATTGAACTGTAGGTGTAGTTCTATTAAACTGCATGCTGAACATGCGAGGCAAAGTAGTTATGTTTTGTTTTTCTTTCTTTTTTTTTATCAGCAGTACTGATTTCATTTTCAGGAATCAAGATGTAAAAAGACACGTCCATTGCCTACTGGCACATTTCCTTATGGTTCAGTGAGATCTGTGTACAGGGCTGACTGACCTCTGCTTACCCTGCAGAGAATGGAACGCACCGTTAATGGATCGTATGCACAACAGAGTGCCTGTGTGCACATGGATGCGTGTCATTAGGTAACCACACATCATTCTCTTAACATCACTCTGGTATATTTATGCCACGCTGAAGAAGTATAGAGGAATTATAATATAAAGCATTTTATGCATAGAAATTCATATGGCGCAACAACACCCGCCAAGCACATCCACACAGTGTCCCACATGTAATTAACTTTTACTCCTAAGTTTTCTCCTAAGTGATATGTTCACACCTTTTTTTTCGCATTTTTAACCACCAGACAAGTAAATACACAAAATAATTTTGATAGCATCTTTTCACCTATGTTTTGGCACTGTTTCAATAGCAAAGTGCTGAAAAGGTATTTTACAGCGAAGATGAAAAATTATCTCATAGGAGAAAACTCAGGAGAAAAAGTTAAAAGTTAATTTCATATGAGCTAGTATGAGATGTGTAAACAGAGGAGGGGTTATGAATTACCACTATTCTAAGCATAACTACAAGTGATCATTATTAGCATAGCACCATTGAAGAGCTAACACTGCGGTTGTGGGAGGGCCTCTCGCAACCTCTGCATCCTCTATTGCTATGCCACTGTTAATAGGACCATTGCAAGAAGACTATTTCTCCATTTTACATGTGCTCAATGGAGAACAACAGTTCACAGTTATAATATGGTCACTATTAAAGTGCAACTCCATTTATATGAAAGATTTAAAGGGAACCTGACCTCAAAACTTCCTCTCTACTCTAAAAGATACGCAACAGCAAATTAACCTTTCAAGAAAAAAAATTCTATGTTACAGCTGATACAAATCCTAAAATAAATCTGCACTGTTTCTACTTCCTGATTGATGGAAGCAGACATATTGTTTACAGCCTGTGCTTTCAAATTAGCTTATCTGCCTTATCTGCTGTGAAATATAGTCATAAATTGAAAACTGAATATGTCAAAATTTCTTTCAACCACAGTATTAAAAGCATGAAAAAAATACTGTCATGCACAATGCTTGCTGGTGTGGTCCTGTATAGTTTGACAAAAGTCCCATTTATGACTGAGTAGTCTCACAGAAGCAATCACAGTCAAAGCACAACTTAAGCAATGGATATGCACATTGCACAAATGCATTTTATTCCAAAAAGTCATCCAGGGTATAAAATGCTTTTACATGACCTAGTTAATGGTATCTACAGTGGTTATCCAGTGATCAACATACTCGTCGTTCCAAACGGGCAACCAATATATATTCCAAAATAACACCATTCATAAATTTGCTCAGAGACAGTTTGTGTAAAAGTATTCATAGCAATATTTTAGTGATCTATGATAAAGCCTATTGGTATCGCTACAAATCATTAGTCCCTGCAGAGAAACTTTGTTGGGATCTCCCTCCTTGCTTTCCTCCCCATCTGTTCTCCTTAACAAGTGTGTCCACCATTTCACTTTTCCCATAACAAGTACGGCCACCACTCTTTTCCCTTTATAACAAATATGGCCCTCATCCCCTTCTACCCCCCATAGCAAGTGCTGCTACATCCCATAACAAGAACGGCAACCTTTCCCTCCCATAATAAATACTTTCACCAGGACACTCCTCCTCCCTGACTTCATGGAGATTAGCAAATCAAAGGAGTATCTGTATTAAATGCTCCTGCATTGGGTCGGTCATTTGCCTCTTCCATGCAGCCACCTGTTGTCACAAATTGTATTATTCCTCTCAAGTCTTTCTGCTTGTCATGTGATGTCATCTAGCCCAGTGCTGAACCAGGTAATATTCTTACTTCTCACTCAGTCTCACTACAGCATCTATCTGAGAAAAATAAAAAAAGAAGAAAAGAATAAGACCTCTGCAATGGAGAAAAGGAAGCCTGGGCCCCCATTGATGCAGCTATTGTTACTTTAAAATAGTGCATATGAAGCTCAAGCAGATTTAAAAGTTTAAACACCTAGCTGTTAACTTATGATCCACGTGGGAACTGCTCAGTATACAGTATATTGTAGCAAAACTAGGTTTTGAGAAAGTTGTCACATTTACAAAAGGAAAAAAAACACAGAAAATCCAGACAGACACATAGCCTGAAAGCCTAATCTGGCGACTTCCAAGCAAGTCGCCCATGCATGCTCCCGAAGCATCTCCGCCATGTCATCATGCCAAGCACAGACAGCCTCCTGCGCATGCGCGGTTCTCTAAATACTGTACTGCACATGCATAGGAGGCGTGATGGCATGGCTGGTGCCCTGCGGGAGAATGCACAGGCGACTTGCTTGGAAGTCGCCGGATTACCGGACTGGACAGCGGGACTACAGAATAGGTCAGGAAGATGCCGGAGGACCTCGCAGGCTATGGGGAGCTGTAGGAAACCTCAGGTAAGTTCGTATTTTAATTTTTAAGAACATCTCAGGGTCCCTTTAAGTGTGGACATTTAAATAAGTTTATTAGGGAGCTGCTAAAGGGGATGTGGCCAGCAAAATGGCAAAGACAGTTAACACTTTCCACGCTCACGTGCAAATGTTTATACCAATGCATTCACATTTACAAATGGAGCACCAATATTCCGATAACAAACCATTTCATTGATTCAACAGGTTCCTGACACATTGCTGGAATACCCAAATAATACCTCCACCCATGTTTAACAATATTAGTGCTAAGATAGCAGAGCACTCCAGGGGCAAATCCAGAATTTTCAAGGGGGGGATTCCTGAAAGCGGCGTGTGGGCGTGGCCAAAACATGATGTGCATGGAGCCAAATACTAGCAGTTTCTAGGCTAAATTGCACCCAGGGCGAGGGCGTAAAATGTGCCCCAATGTGGAGACAGGTATAGGTGCCCGCAGTATAGGTAGCCAGCCGAGTATAGGTAGCCCATATAGTTGCCCCCAGTATAGGTTAGATACGTATATGGCTCCAGTATAGGTTAGATAGGTATATGGCTCCAGTATAGATTAGATAGGTATATGCCCTCCAGTATAGGTTAGCTAGGTATATGCCCCAATATAGATTAGATAGGTATATGGCTCCAGTATAGGTTAGATAGGTATATGGCTCCAGTATAGATTAGATAGGTATATGCCCCCCAGTATAGGTTAGATAGGTATATGCCCCAGTATAGATTAGCTAGGTATATGCCCCAGTATATATTAGATAGGTATATGCCTCCAGTATAGGTTAGATAGGTATACGGCTCCAGTATAGGTTAGATAGGTATATGCCCCTCAGTATAGGTTAGATAGGTATATGCCCCCCAGTATAGATTAGATAGGTATATGCCCCTCAGTATAGCTTAGATAGGTATATGCCCCAGTATAGGTTAAATAGGTATATGTCCCCCAGTATAGATTAGCTAGGTATATGCCCCCCAGTATAGGTTAGATAGGTATATGCCCCAGTATAGGTTAGATAGGTATATGCCCCAGTATAGGTTAGATAGGTATATGTCCCCCAGTATGGATTAGCTAGGTATATGCCCCAGTATAGATTAGATAGGTATATGCCTTCAGTATAGGTTAGATAAGTATATGGCTCCAGTATAGGTTAGATAGGTATATGGCTCCAGTATAGGTTAGATAGGTATATGTCCCTCAGTATAGGTTAGATAGGTATATGCCCCCAGTATAGGTTAGATAGGTATATGGCTCCAGTATAGGTTAGATAGGTATATGTCCCTCAGTATAGCTTAGATAGGTATATGCCCCCCAGTATAGATTAGACAGGTATATGCCCTCCAGTATAGATTAGATAGGTATATGCCCCCCAGTATAGGTTAGATAGGTATATGGCTCCAGTATAGGCTAGATAGGTATATGCCCCCCAGTATAGGTTAGATAGGTATATGCCCCCCAGTATAGATTAGATAGGTATATGCCCCCCAGTATAGCTTAGATAGGTATATGCCCCAGTATAGGTTAGATAGGTATATGCCCCAGTATAGATTAGCTAGGTATATGCCCCTCCGTATAGCTTAGATAGGTATATGCCCCTCAGTATAGCTTAGATAGGTATATGCCCCAGTATAGGTTAGATAGGTATATGTTCCCCAGTATAGTTTAGATAGGTATATGCCTCTCAGTATAGCTTAGATAGGTATATGCCTCAGTATAGGTTAGATAGGTATATGCCCCAGTTTAGGTTAGATAGGTATATGCCCCAGTATAGATTAGCTAGGTATATGCCCCCAAGTATAGCTTAGATAGGTATATGCCCCAGTATAGCCTAGATAGGTATATGTCCCCCAGTATAGATTAGATAGGTATATGCCCCCCAGTAAAGATTAGATAGGTATATGCCCCTCAGTATAGGTTAGTTAGGTATATGTCCCCCAGTATAGATTAGATAGGTATATGCCCCTCAGTATAGGTTAGATAGGTATATGCCCCCCAGTACAGATTAGATAGGTATATGCCCCCCAGTATAGATTAGATAGGTATATGCCCCCCAGTATAGATTAGATAGGTATATGCCCCCCAGTATAGATTAGATAGGTATATGCCCCCCAGTATAGATTAGATAGGTATATGCCCCCAGTATAGATTAGATAGGTATATGCCCCCAGTATAGGTTAGATAGGTATACGGCTCCAGTATAGGTTAGATAGGTATATGCCCCAGTATAGGTTAGATAGGTATATGTATGCCCCAGTATAGGTTAGATAGGTATATGCCCCCAGTATAGATTAGATAGGTATATGCCCCCCAGTATAAGTTAGCTAGGTATATGCCCCAGTATAGATTAGCTAGGTATATGCCCCAGTATAGGTTAGATAGGTATATGTCCCCCAGTATAGATTAGCTAGGTATATGCCCCCCAGTATAGATTAGCTAGGTATATGCCCCTCAGTATAGCTTAGATAGGTATATGCCCCAGTATAGGTTAGATAGGTATATGTCCCCCAGTATAGATTAGCTAGGTATATGCCCCCCAGTATAGATTAGATAGGTATATGCCCCTCAGTATAGGTTAGATAGGCATATGCCCCTCAGTATAGGTTAGATAGGTATATGTCCCCCAGTATAGATTAGATAGGTATATGCCCCTCAGTATAGGTTAGATAGGTATATGTCCCCCAGTGTAGATTAGCTAGGTATATGCCCCCCAGTATAGATTAGCTAGGTATATGTCCCCCAGTATCAGTGGCGGCGCCACGCTGGGGCTTACCCAGGCTTCAGCCCCAGCTGGCGACTCATTAGCCCCCCATAAAGCCCCCCCCCCCGCCGCGGCCACCGAGAACTTCCGTTTCGAGTCCGACCCGACCTTACTTCCTGCCTGCACAAGGACGAGACTTGGAGTCTGGGACTGGGAGGAGGGCTTGGGCTGGCGCTGACTGACTGTGTCACCGCCGCCCCACCCCTGCCCGGGTGCTGCAATATAAAAGTGCACGTATGTCACGTAACGCCGTCCGGCGGGCCGGCATCACGTGACGTGCAGCGCGCTCTCCGCCTTCTCCTCTTCTCCCCCGCAGTTAGTTTGCCGCCGACAGGAGTGACTGCGTCACATACAGTCTCCTCTCCAGAGGACTCTCCGCGCTGCGGCCCGCGGCACACACGCAAAGCCAGGCCAGCACTTGGTCACACTCAGTGGCAGTGAGTGTGACCCCCCCAGGCAGGCACCCACGGACGGTGGGTCAGTGCACACAGGACTGGAGTCTGGAGCCGAGGCGCCAGTCAGCTACACAGTCAGCCCAGCCCAGAGCACAGCAGCCAGGCTGGCCCAGCAGGACTCAGAACTTCAACAACAACTAGCTCAAGGTGGGTGTCCTGTCCTGTTCACTACTCCAGCCAGCCAACTGCCAAATTGTTTTTTTGCACCAGGCACTGCAGGCAGCCACCCAGGCCTGAGCTGCCCTCCTGAGCCCAGCCCCAGCCCACCCACCACCAGCCAGGCCTTAGCTGCCCTGGGGCCCCCAGCCACCCACCACCAGCCAGGCCTTAGCTGCCCTGGGGCCCCCAGCCTCCCACCACCAGCCAGGCCTTAGCTGCCCTGGGGCCCCCAGCTTCCCACCACCAGCCAGCCCTTAGCTGCCCTTGGGCCCCCAGCCTCCCACCACCAGCCAGGCCTTAGCTGCCTTGGGGCCCCCAGCCACCCACCACCAGCCAGGCCTTAGCTGCCCTGGGGCCAGGGCCGGCCCGCTCATGAGGCGGGGTGAAACATTTGCCTCAGGCGGCAAACTTCAAAGGGCAGCACCCGCCCGGGGGGGCCGGCCGCCGAGCCGGAGGGGTAGCGGGCAGGTCGGGGGTATTGTGCCTAGCGGTGGGGAGGGGGGTCGGACCCCCCCTCCCTCGCCTGGGTCCCCCGATCTGCGCTCCCCTCCAGCCTGTAATTAGTAAGCTGCTGCCAGATCGTAAGAGGCACGGGCGGGGAGGACTCACCTTTTCCGCGTTCCAGCGAGCGCTCCACTGACGTCACTTCCTGCATCGCCGCCCACTGTATTGTAAGTGGACGGCGATGCAGGAAGTGACGTCAATGGAGCGCACGATGGAACGCGGAAAAGGTGAGTCCTCCCCGCCCGTGCCTCTTACGATCTGGCAGCAGCTTACTAATTACAGGCTGGAGGGGAGCGCAGATCGGGGGACCCAGGCGAGGGAGGGGGGGTCCGACCCCCCTCCCCACCGCTAGGCACAATACCCCCGACCTGCCCGCTACCCCTCCGGCTCGGCGGCCGCCCCCCATGGACGGCAGCAAAAAGTGACGGGCCGGCCCTGCCTGGGGCCCCCAGCCTCCCACCACCAGCCAGGCCTTAGCTGCCCTGGGGCCCCCAGCCTACCACCACCAGCCAGGCCTTAGCTGCCCTGGGGCCCCCCCAGCCTACCACCACCAGCCAGGCCTTAGCTGCCCTGGGGCCCCCAGCCTACCACCACCAGCCAGGCCTTAGCTGCCCTGGGGCCCCCCAGCCTACCACTGCAACAGCCAGGCCTTAGCTGCCCTCGGGCCCCCCAGCCTACCACTGCACCAGCCACACCTTAGCTGCCCTGGGGCCCCCCAGCCTACCACCGCAACAGCCAGGCCTTAGCTGCCCTCGGGCCCCCCAGCCTACCACTGCACCAGCCACACCTTAGCTGCCCTGGGGCCCCCAAGCCTACCACCACACCAGCCAGGCCTGAGCTGCCCTCCTGAGCCTAGCCCCAGCACACCTACCACCAGCCAGGCCTTAGCTGCCCTGGGGCCCCCAGCCTACCACCACCAGCCAGACCTTAGCTGCCCTGGGGCCCCCAAGCCTACCACCACACCAGCCAGGCCTGAGCTGCCCTCCTGAGCCTAGCCCCAGCACACCCACCACCAGCCAGGCCTTAGCTCCCCTTGGGCCCCCAGCCTCCCACCACCAGCCAGGCCTTAGCTGCCCTGGGGCCCCCAGCCTACCACCACCAGCCAGGCCTTAGCTGGCCTGGGGCCCCCAGCCCACCACCACCAGCCAGGTCTCAGGCCTCCAGCCCACCACCAGCCAGGCATGAGGTGCCCTCGGGCCCCCAGCCCACCATCACTAGCCTGACTACATATACTGGGGACAGCTATACGCCTGGCTACAAATACTGGGGACACTGGCTGTCTGTCATTATGTGCATTAACTGGTGAAACGCTGTCTCTCATTACATGCATTTACTGGGGAAACGCTGTCTGTCATTATGTGCATTAAATGGTGAAAAGCTGTCTCTTATGTGCATTTAATGGGGAAACTCTGTCTGTCATTATGTACATTAACTGGCGAAAAGCTGTCTCTTATGTGCATTTACTGCAGAAACGCTGTCTGTCATTACGTGCATTTACTGGTGAAAAGCTGTCTCTTATGTGTATTTAATGGGGAAACGCTGTCTGTTATTACATGCATTTACTGGTGAAAAGCTGCCTGTCATTACGTGCATTTACTGGTGAAAAGCTGTCTGTCATTACGTGCATTTACTTGTGAAAAGCTGTCTCTTATGTGCATTTACTGGTGAAAGGCTGTCTGTCATTACGTGCGTTAGCTGGTGAAAAGCAGTCTCTTATGTGCATTTATTGGTGAAAAGCTGTCTCTTATGGGCATTAACTGGTGAAAGGCTGTCTGTCATTATGTGCATTAACTGGTGAAAAGCTGTCTCTTATGTGCATTTACTGGGGAAATGCTGTCTGTCATTATGTGCATGAACTGGTGAAAAGTTGTCCCTTATGTGCATTTACTGCGGAAACGCAGTCTGTCATTATGTGCATTAACTGGTGAAAAGCTGTCCCTTATGTGCATTTACTGCGGAAACGCAGTCTATCATTATGTGAATTAACTGGTGAAAAGCTGTCTCTTATGTGCATTTAATGGGTAAACTGTCTGTCATTACATGCATTAACTGGTGAAAAGCAGGCTCTTATGTGCATTTAATGGGGAAACTGTCTGTCATTACATGTATTAACTGGTGAAAAGCAGGCTCTTATGTGCATTTACTGCAGAAACGCAGTCTGTCATTATGTGCATTAACTGGTGAAAAGCTGTCTCTTATGTGCATTTAATGGGGAAACGCTGTCTGTCATTACGTGCATTAACTGCTGAAAAGCTGATTCTTATGTGCATTTACTGGTGAAAGGCTACCTGTCATTATGTGCGTTTACTTCATTTTTTTTCCATGTAACTACGTTAGCTGGTACAACTACATTACAGTTAGCCCCGCCCACATGACATCATGACCATGCCCAATTTTTCGTGCTCATGCCCCCTTTGAGCCCCCCCCCCAAAAAATCTGAAGCTGGAGCCGCCACTGCCCAGTATAGATTAGATAGGTATATGCCCCTCAGTATAGGTTAGATAGGTATATGTCCCCCAGTATAGATTAGATAGGTATATGCCCCCCAGTATAGATTAGATAGGTATATGCCCCCCAGTATAGATTAGATAGGTATATGCCCCCCAGTACAGATTAGATAGGTATATGCCCCAGTATAGGTTAGATAGGTATATTCCCCTGTATAGGTTAGATAGGTCTATGCCCCAGTATAGGTTAGATAGGTAGGCGGGGGGGGGGGGGAGCGGGGAGAGAGGAGTTGCCACTAACCTGCCTTCATCCTGCACGCAGCTTCTATCTTCTGCTTGTCCCGGCGCGCGTCGCATCGGTAAAAGCTCCCCCTGTGATGACATGCGGTACGTCATCACAGGGGGCGCTGTTACCATAGCGACAGACGCCGGGACAGGAAGTACATGGAAGCTGCTCAGGATCCAGGCACCGTAAGTGTCTTCTCTCTCTGCCTTATGCCCGCCACCAGCAGCAACCGACCCGAGGCCCCCCGCAGCGCCGCACACATATCCTTCTGGTCGCGGGGGGGGGTGTTCCAGACACCCAGAATAACCCCTTCGGTGCGCCAGTGCACTCTAACCAGTTATCCCCTATCAAGACCTATGAGCCCAACAAATAATTTGCATACTCCAAATTGCCTTGTCCTTCTTCACCAACACTGAAAAAGCAGCCAGCTTCATATTATCAGAGCTCCATAATAATAGTCATCATGGACACCTTTGTCCCTGCTAAGGTTCGTACACACCTTTGAATGATGTGGCCCATAGGGGATTGAAGCCCAATCCCTTGGGTGACATCGCTGGGCTAAACAGCTGTACAGCTGAAAACGTACTCTGTTGCTATGCGGGAGACGGAGGGATGATGGAGCAGCACGTACATGATGTCACGCAGTTGGCAGGTGAACAGCATGCACAGTGGTGTTGGCCATCGCTCGGCCAAGTTAATTCACCGGGTGGATTTCTTGCGGAGCGGTGGTCAGGGGCCACTGTACACACACATAATTATCAGCTGAGGCGGTTGTTATCGGCCTCCTCAGACAACTTTGATCATGCGTGTGTATGTACCTTTACCAATGCCTGTTGTGTGAATTGCCAATTCTGTACAACAGGAGGAAATGTCAGCGCTTCCAAATGCAGGCTGCACCCAAATTGACCAGATGCATAGATGTGCAGAGCCCAATACAAGTGAAGATTACACAACTTGCATCCAAAACAGATGCAGTGAATGGAGGACGTTAGCTTCCAAAAACAGTTTGCGCGCAGATTGTTCAGTACTAGAATCTTCCACCCCTTTAACCACTTGATGACCACAGTGCTAACCCCCCCCCTAAAGACCAGGCCATTTTTTGCAGTACTGGGCTGTGCAGGTTTTTCAGTCTCCTGCACAGCCCAGCTATGGAGCCCAGCGATCGGACTCAGCTCCTATTTTTGTCCCTAAGGGGACATGCCGAAGGAGGGGATCGCTTCGGACGTTTTTTTTTTCCCAGCCTCTATGAGGCTCTCTCTCCCTCCCTCCCTCCCTCCTCCCTTCCCTTCCCTCTTCCCCTCCGTCATCAGAATTGGAACAGGACAGCGATCTGTCCTGTTCCGCCTCTCATAGGCATCAGCCTATGAGAGGACGGCGCTCCCCGACCGATCTCGTACAGCGCTGCCGGGGACCGCAGCACTGTACAGTTGTAAACAAAGGGGATTTCTTTCCCCTTTTGTTTACAAACAGGTTAACCACTTTACAACTGAGGCGTTTTACCCCTTTAGCACCAGAGCAATTTTCACCTTTCAGCTCTCCTTCCATTCATTCGTCTATAACCTTATCATTACTTATCACAATGAAATGAACCATATCTTGTTCTTTTCGCCACCAATTATTTTATTCTAAATGTGTTTTAATGGGAAAATAGGAAAAAATGTGGGAAAAATGTATTATTTTTCAGTTTTCGGCCTTTATAGTTTTTAAATAATGCATGCTACTGTAATTAAAACCCATGAAATGTATTTGCCCTTTTATCCCGGTTATAAAACCATTTAAATTATGTCCCTATCACAATGTTTGGCAACAATATTTTATTTAGAAATAAAGGTGCATTTTTTTTAGTTTTGCGTCCATCCCTAATTACAAGCCCATAAAGTAACAGTGTTATACCCTCTTGACATAAATATTTAAAAAGTTCAGTCCCTAAGGTAACAATTTATGTATTTTTTTTAATTGTAATTTTTTTTTTAATTACAAAAAAGAAAAAATTGGGGAGTGTAGGAAGTAATTAGTTAATTTTTAGTGTAAAAGTAATGTATTTGTATATGAAAAATGCTTTAGGGTGTAGTTTTACTATTTGGCCACAAGATTGCCACAGTGAGTTTTTGTTTATGCGACCTGCAAGCGTAAAGAAAGTACGCTTGCAGGAAGAATTAGAAGGCTGGGACACTTCTTTTTTCTCACAATGATCGCTGCTTCTCGTAGAAGCAGCTGATCATTGCGGGGGGCAGAGATCAACGAACGGGAAAGGTTTTTTATCTCCTTTATCGCATATATCTCCGGGCGA
Source organism: Hyperolius riggenbachi (assembly GCF_040937935.1). Classification (NCBI taxonomy): domain Eukaryota; kingdom Metazoa; phylum Chordata; class Amphibia; order Anura; family Hyperoliidae; genus Hyperolius; species Hyperolius riggenbachi. The sequence continues at coordinate 265,403,754 of NC_090650.1, read as the reverse complement.
GCGGGCGTCAGAGTGCACGAGCACGGGGGCGCGCAGACGGGTGAGTGGGAGCGCGGACAGCATTGGGAGCAGCGTCAGGTACGGATTTCTCCGTCCCTTGGTGGTAACAGGGTGGAAAAAGGAACGGAGAAATCCGTACCGCTGGGGGTAAAGTAGTTAATCACGGAACTTCCGTGAAGTGGCAGGGAACGATCGCGCATGCGCATGGCCGTTCCCTGTGAAACTGCAGCCCCAGGACTTGACACCAATTGGCGTTAGGTGGTCCTGGGGCTGCTGCCACGGTCACGCCCCTTGGCGTGAGCCGGTCTTCAAGTAGTTAAGGGTTCACCACGGAAGAAACTGAACCTCTAACTAACAAAACATAGTATAAACCTGGGGCAGCTAGACAAAAAAATGGTCTACACATTTTCTAGAGAACAACACAGAAAACTTGACATGAGCTTCACACTGGCAGTGAGTTCATTTTCAAGTTCCCCTTTAACCATATTTTTTTTTAATATTACTCAATTACTAAATTATATTTAGCTTATTTTAACCACTTGCCGACCGCGCACTCATAACGCGTGTCAGCAAAGTGGTAGCTGCAGGACCAGCGACGCAGATCTGCGTCGCCGGCTGCAGGCTAATTAATCAGGAAACAGCCGCTCGCGCGAGCGGCGGTTTCCTGTCATTTCACGGCGGGGGGCTCCGTGAATAGCCTGCGAGCTGCCGATCGCAGCTCTCAGGCTAAATGTAAACACAAGCGGAAATAATCCGCTTTGTTTACATTTTTACAACGCTGCTACAGTAGCAGCGTTGTAGTAGATCAGCGATCCCTGGCCAATCAGCGGCCGGGGATCGCTGTCACATGACAGCGGGTAGCCTGTTAGAGGCTGCACAGGACAGATCCGTTCCTGTGCAGCCTCGGATCTCCGGGGAAGGGAGGGAGGAGAGGGAGAGGGGGAATCCTGCGGTGGAGGGGGCTTTGAGGTGCCCCCCCGCCACCCACAGCATTCAGGAGCGATCAGACCCCCCAGCACATCATCCCCCTAGTGGGGAAAAAAGGGGGCGATCTGGTCGCTCTGCCTGTCATTTGATCTGTGCTGGGGGCTGTAGAGCCCACCCAGCACAGATCTGAAAAAACAGCGCTGGTCCTTTAGCAGGGGGTAAAGGCTGGGTCATCAAGTGGTTAAAGACCCGATAGAAGGGTCTTCCTTTTTTGATGGCGTTGATCTGCACAGTTTATCCTCTGAGGAACTTTAAGGTTTAAGTGATAAAATTATAGTCCAAGAAGAAATTAAAAATGTAAATGTGAATCATCGTCTTTTCTTTTCTTGAAAGCAATAGTTAGTGAATTGCAGAGAATATACTAAGGGCCTGATGCGTGAAACACCAGTAATATTACTAGTACTAGAGACAGAAGAGTAATTAGCGTGACCTGTGGTACATGTGTTACATGAGTGTTGCAATGGTAACTCACGTTAAGAGCAAGTATTGTTACCATAGAACACTCGCATTACCTATGCAATGCAGTTTGTGCTAATTGTGCAACACAGTGCATGACAATATTAGGGCTGTCCTATATACTATTGGCCCATATTTAATACAATTCAGCTTTAAAGGGATACTGTAGGGTGGTCGGGGGAAAATGAGTTGAACTTACCCGGGGCTTCTAATGGTCCCCCGCAGGCATCCTGTGCCCGCGTAGCCGCTCACCGATGCTCCGGCCCCGCCTCCGGTTCACTTCTGTAATTTCTGACTTTAAAGTCAGAAAACCCCTGCGCCTGCGTTGCCGTGTCCTCGCTCCCGCTGATGTCACCAGGAGTGTATAGCACAAGCCCAGTATGATCTGTGTCTGTGCAGTACACTCCTGGTGACATCAGTGGAAGCGAGGACACGGCAACGCAGGCGCAGGGGTTTTCAGACCTTAAAGTCAGAAATTACAGAAGTGAACTGGAGGCGGGGCCGAGCATCGGTGAGCGGCTACGCGGGCACAGGATGCCTGCGGGGGACCATTAGAAGCCCCGGGTAAGTTCAACTCATTTTCCCCCCGACCCTCCTACAGTATCCCTTTAAGTGAGCAAGTAAAGTCTCCCATAATGCATGCTATTCCCATGTGACCCTAAAGGGCGGGCACACATCCAGAACTGCTGATGTATAGTGCGCCTATAGCTTATACATTTTAAAGAACCACGCCAATTCAACATTTACACAGCTTTTTCTGACTTTAGGGTCCTCATCAGAGCATGGCATGAATTGGCTCTATGGGATTGTGAACAATTGTTTGCGGGTCACCATGAGCTATCTGGGCATTATTATTATTCTGTGGTCTCTTTATGCAGTCCTGGGGGTTACCTTAGCCAAATTTGGTCTTGTCATCTCGACACAGTTTGGTCAGGTCAACGTGGCAAAATAAGAGGTGGTTGCACAACAGTGAGGGATTTGATATTTTATTGCATTCAAAGGAGCTTTCCAAGCTTCCTACCATTGTTGCTTATCACTGGGTAATGGGGTACCCCATCTATGTTTTCTGAGATAAGATACCTCATGAGTAACAGTTGCTGAACAGTTACTGGAGCCACAAGCCCAAGTGGATCATGCTATTTACTACAAATACAACTCCTTGTCTTGTGAGTTTTTACACCTGGGACATTGGTGCATGAGTTTTAGAGAACCCCGTTGTTGTTTGGGGCGTTATGTTTACTTCCATCAGTATACAAAAAGCCAGTTTTTCACTGCATCATAAAGTACCTTTATTCAGTGAAACAGCTCAAATAGTGATATTATTGTTAGTGACGGAGTCAGATTGAGTTAAAGTTTAAAATGGGACCTGTCCAATATGCCAAGTGAGTGGCCTGAAATTACATGTTTATAGGAGCTATTTATAATTAGAGATGGCCCAAACGGTTCGCCAGCGAACGGTTCCCAGCGAACTTTAATGGTTCGCGGAGAACCACGTACTTTTCTGGAAGTTCGGTTCGCTCCCATAGTGCATCATGAGGGTCGGCTTTGACCCTCTACATCACAGTCTACACTCCCTCCTGGAGCCACTCCTCCCCCTTATAAAAGGCAGGCAGCGTCAGGCTTTTCACTTACTCGTGTGCCTGCAGTAATTAGAGAAGGGGGAGCTGCTGTGCAGAGACCTATAGGGAAAGCTTAGTTAGGCTCTTGTAGGCTTCTTAGCTTGCTCCTTGCTAATTGTTATTGCTAAAAAAGCACCCCTCAACAGCTCTTTGGAGAGCTAATCTTGTTCTTGTGATCTATTTTTTGTGTGTGTGTGTGTGTGTGTGTGTGTGTGTGTGTGTGTGTCCCACTTGCATTATATACAGCCCTGTCACTGTCAGTCAGTCGCAGCTGGCCTTTGGCCCCTTGGTGGTATAATTATTGCTGTGCCAGGTGCACATTATAATACCCATCACTGCATATACCTTACCTACCTACCTGTTGTTCACTTCAGTGCGCCCACCAACCAACGTGAGCGCACGCAGTGTCACTGTGCCTGTCCGGTAACTGTCTGTGTGTGACAGGTGCACATTGTAATACCCATCACTGCATATACCTACTACCTGTTGTTCACTTCAGTGCACCCACCTAACTACGTGAGCGCACGCAGTGTCACTGTGCCTGTCTGGTACCTGTCTGTGTGTGACTGGTGCACATTGTAATACCCATCACTGCATATACCTACTACCTTTTGTTCACTTCAGTGCACCCACCTACCTACGTGAGCGCACGCAGTGTCACTGTGCCTTTCTGGTACTTGTCTGTGTGTGACAGGTGCACATTGTAATACCCATCACTGCATAAACCTACTACCTGTTGTTCACTTCAGTGCACCCACTTACCTATGTGAGCACATGCAGTGTCACTGTGCCTGTCCACTACCTGTCTGTGTGTGACAGGTGCACATTGTAATACCTATCACTGCATATACCTACCTGTTGTTCACAGTGCATCCACCTACCTACGTGAGCGCAAGCAGTGTCACTGTGCCTGTCCGGTACCTGTGTGTGTGTGACAGGTGCACATTATAATACCCTTTACTGCATATACCTACCTGTTGTTCACAGTGCACCCACCTACCTACGTGAGTGCACGCAGTGTCACAGTGTCACTGTACCTGTGTGTGTGTGACAGGTGCACATTGTAATACCCATCACTGCCTGATTCCCCGGCCATTACCCGTGGTCACTCACAATGGTAGACTTGCCCTCCATAACAGATTCTCGTTACAGGTACTGAACAGCCTGCAGAAAATGTAAAAAAAATAGATGTAAGCTTTAAAAATGGTAGAGAAAAAACCATTGAAAGTTGATAAGGCAGTCAGACATTACCTGATATCACTGAGGAAGAGCAATCTCACCATGGTGCGCACCAGTCCAACACGGCCGTCACAACACAAACAGCTGTTTGTGGTGCATTACACAGTTGTAAGAATTTATATGTTGGTTGCTATTGGCAACAGCACCACACACCTTTTGCTCCGGCACCAGCAACTCATCAGAGCTGCAACTCACAGCGACAGCATGCAGGAGATAGAGCGGAGACAGTCTTCTTCACCTTTCAAAGGGGTTTATTAAGCATCTTGTGTTACAGGTTAATTTCTTCAGAGTATAAATAGTCGTTCCTATGTCCTACACAGGGGTCTAGTCCTGGAAAAAGAAGTGAGTGAACTCTGGGCGTGGTTAAGCATAGCGTGGGCTAGTCTGGTCTAGTGAAGACTAGAGCAGCGGCACGCACAGCTTCAACTCGCCGGAACAGGAGGAAGAAAGTCCCGCCCACTGATGCCTGCTGCCAGCCACAGCCGCAAATGTTCTGGAGGGGAGAGCCAGGAAGGGGAGCCCCAATGTGAGGGAAGGGGGGGGAGATGTCCACCCTTCCCCACTGCTCTGCACAATGCTCCTCTCCACTGCGCTGCTCCCCTCCATATATGCTAGGGTAGACGACGTCCACTCTCCAAAAAAAGTAGGTGGACATCGTCCACCCGCCTTCACGCAGGACTCGACCCCTGGTCCTATGTACATCACATATATTTACAGCATACATACATGAAGCTAGTATTCTAACTAGGAAGCGGAGAGAGAGCCGGATAGCTGGAAAGTAGAGTACAGTAATCTTTTCCATCTGGGCTTCCTATTTTATATGAACATGAAATAGTTAAATTCTGACATCATCTGAGCCATACCCCCAAGCCTACAATTGGTGGGCATGGGCATGTGACCCACCTCATTAATTAATATTCCATTGCCTTATAACCTAGTTACAAAGAATGCAATGTTTTGTAAATATCGGCTTTGTTTACCGTGTCCGTCGTCTAACTGCCGGGGGCAGTTAGACCTGTGGCCTTCCACAAGGAACATGTTCCTGGTACATGACTGCATCATTTCTCTCCGAGAAACTCTGCTTAAAGAGACCCTGTATCTCAAGTCTTTACTAGACTTTAGTACCTGAGACTAGAATTCAAGTATACTTACTGTACATTCCAGCAACAGTGAGCTTGGTGTGTCAGTGTGAAGCAGTACTCTAATTACACTCCCTGATTGATGTATACACATGCAAGATATTTGCAATTTAGCATTCAATGTGATTTCTGCACTTAAAACGCTGCTTTGCGTCAAATCCAGATTTTCCCCGGGACTTTTGGCGTCTATCCCACTCCTCCATGCAAAAACTCAGATGTTAGACCTCTTGAAACATGTTTTTCATCACTTTTGTGGCCAGCATAAGTGTCAGAGCCGGGACAAGGTCCTCCAGCACCCAAGGCTGAGACACCAAAGTGCGCCCCTCCATCCCTGCCACCCCAGCCATCACACACTGATTGCTGTTAGACTAAGAGGGCCACAGGGCTCACAACCTCCCCAACACCTTAATATCTAGTTATCTGGCCTGCAGTCACTGCCATGTATCCCCTTTTCTTATTTCTTTCTGCTTCATACACAATTAGGAATGACAGCTGAATGAATTGTGCGCCCCCTCATACACTGCGCCCTGAGGCTGGAGCCTCTCCAGCCTATGCCTCGGCCCGGCCCTGATAAGTGTTTCTAGTTTTCAAAGTTCGCCTCCCCATTGAAGTCTATTGCGGTTCATGGATGTTCGCGCAAACCGAACTTTTAAATCGGAGGTTCAGGCCATCTCTATTTATAACTGGTGGTTTGTATCTAAATCCACCTGGTGTTAATCTGACCTATATCCATAATACATTCAGGCAGTCTACTTTAAGAATGCATTCATACTAAATATAATATTTTAATCAATGGAGGTGCTGTGTAAGCTCTGTTTACCCTGCTGCCATGGTAACTAGGCTGCAGGGGACACTAGAGGCCACAATCTGTGATATGGACAAGTAGGGCCAGTAGTAAAATGATAGGTGACCTTATGGGTGTAAGTTAATGTATTTTTAACAATGGAAAGTATAGAGATCACTGGAATATTGGATGAGCTGCCCAAGTAATATACAAGTAATATACAACACTGTTTCCCTGCATTATGACAACATGTAGTCCTATATGAAAGCTGGCATATACCAAGCACCCTATAATTTGAGTAACATCTCAACGGCGTCTTAACAGAGTACAGGAAACTGCAGTTTATTGCAATTGTCTGTAAATGATTTCTACAAATTTATTTTTTTTATTTATTTAATTTATTTATTGTATTTATAAAGAACCAACATATTACGCAGCATTCAAGAATACTTAGCATAAGTATTTATGGCGCTTGCTTTGCTACTGTGATAAGGCGTGTTAACTCTGACAAGGTGTGTTAACTCTGATAAGGCACGCTATTTGTTATAGTGAATCAACCCCAATATGTGTTATCAATTTTTTAAACTCAAAATGAATTAAATGTGACAAGCTCAAGTACCTCCATCAAAAGTATAACCTATGTTAACAAAAAACAACAACAACAACAACCTCTAACTCACACACTTCCAGTCCAGGATTGCTGGTTCACATATAATTTTTTTTTATCCCTTCTAGAGTTGATTAAAGATCTGTGGAGATGCCATAAGGTGGCCAATAACAATCCAATTTTCAGAATGAATAATTATCCAAACTGATTGTTGCAATCGATCGGAAATGAGTATATGCTAGTGCAGTGGGGCCCAGACACAATTTGGATCGGGAAGGGGGGGGGGGGGGTATGTGGGGAAGGATGAGGCAGGGTTTTGCAGGGGGCCTGGTCAACTCAGTTTTGCTGTGGAACCTTCCAAGCTTTAGTTATGCCCCTGGGCAGCTGAGTTCAGTAGGGATTGGAGAGATGCTAGTCTTTTGTTTGGTAGGCTGCAGAGTAGGATGTTGCAATAGCCAAAACATAAAACAGTTAGGACATGTACAAACATTTTAGTAGTGTCTTGTGTGAGAAAGGGCCAAGCAGGTGGTTTAGTAGGGTAATTCTTGCCGGATCCAGAATTACTTCTACCTCCAAGTTGCTAATACTCAGTGGGGGAATAGTATTTAATGGCACTGGGAATTTGAGTGTTAGCAGGGTGAGCCGTCATTCAGCTTACCCTGCCCCCAAACTCACCAGTGGCATACCTATATGTACAGTACGTGTAAAAAGGAGTACTGTGCACCCGTAACATAAACAGTTCCCAAAAAGATTTATTCCGTTCCTTTAGACATACATAATCAGCCTTGACATACTTCAAAGAGAGGTGCCAAACCTGTGTGTGCCGACGTTGTGGTGGTGTGGAGGGGAGAGGTGACCAGGGGAAAATCCGGACGGCACTACAGCCGTTTCTCGCCGCTTGGGCGCTTGCTCACATGCGTGTCCGTATGGGGATGACGCCGGAGAGCTTCCTGTATAGGACCTACAGTCCCCGCCTCCGGCGCCACCCCATTGGTTTGGAGTTGTGACAGGGAAAGGTCGGGGGTGAGGGGGCGGGATTCCGTCGTTATGCGGAAAAGAAAGTGAATCAGTGTTGCACATCCAAATAGCGCTATGCAGTGCATCTAGAAGGGGCAGAACGCCCCAATCGTGACGTGAACAGTGTTTACATCTCCTATTGGATAAATTTACCATCATACACATCATCACAAACATAGTTGTACCATAACCTATTCAAATTGTCAAAAAATAAATAAAAATAAAAAAGGCATATCGCCGTGCTCTGTGCAAATAAGCATCTATATACACCATTAGCCTATGTGTATGTCATAAAGCTCACCTGTTTCATCCCTGCATTGTAAAAAATTATCACTTTATTTCATCCAATAAAACCCTTAAAGGGGACCCCCGAACCTGAAGAAAAAACCCTCATTAAAAACCTAGAAGAGCTGGGCGGGACTCTGGAGACCATATACTTTGTGGGTTATATTTAACCCCATCTCTAACGTACCCTTATGAACAAAGGAGGAGGAGGGGAAGAACAATCTCATAATTACATTTATGGGGATATTTCTAAAAGAGAAAAGGTGAACTCACGCACCCCATTATTGTGGGGACATCCTCTGTCCCTGCAAACTCTAGAAGTTAATCAGTAAAAAGGGGGGGAGAGAGGAGAGCGGGAGTGGAAAGAGAAGAAGAAGAAAGGAAGGGAGGGGCATTGTCCCCCGTCATTTCATGGGGCACCACCTTGCAAACCCATCCCACCTGTTGTGCATAGGGGGAGGACTTTATTAGTCCTTGGTATAAGGGGGTGCGTTGCGTACCCTACATCCTCTAGCTCACCCAGGAGTGGATAGGTTCACCCCCATAGTCGGATGCTCGCATGGTGCAGCCCACGGGACCCCAGTTGCAGGACATTACGTTAACAACTCTTTTCCTATTTTGTTGGGCCCTATTGGGTCCCTGCATGTCCACCTATTGGGGACCTTTTTGAGGTTATATTTTCATTATTGCCCGTTTTTGTACTGCCCGTGCGGACATCCGAACAAAACTTACTAGGCACCGTGCCCCTGCCCACACCTCGCGGAGGACTGTCCAGCCATCACCTCCAAGATGTTACCCCAAAAAAGGGGGAAAAGGAAGAACAGAAGAATAGAGTTTCCCGGGAGATTCGTACACCAAAAGGGGGGGGGGGGGGGGAGGAGAGTCAGGGTATTCCACCAAGAGAAAAAAAGAAAAAGAGAAAAAGGGGGGTACCAGGTGTATTAAGGTTCAAGAAAACACGCCAATTCCAATCTATCATTCAGGCCCAAAGGTCCCATAGCTTCTGAGCGCAGGATGACCCTTGACTCACGTCTGGTCAATTCGCGATCGCGGTCACCCCCTCGCCCTGACGGGGCGACATGTAGGAGGCCCGCAAATCTTAAACATCTTGCCCTCCCACCATGTGCCTCCCTTACATGCTCAATCAGTCTAGGGCTACCTTTGCCCGACTTGATTGAGCTGAAATGTTCCCCCACCCTCTCTTTAAGGGGGCGAGTAGTCTTCCCAACATAATAAAAAAGGCAGGGGCAAAATACCACGTAAGAAACAAACTTCGTCTGGCATGTAATAAAGGCTCTCACTTCCCACTGCAAACCCCCCAAACGGTAATTGGTACCTTCCCACATGTTGGCACAAAAATCGCAGTGACCACACTTGTGGTTACCTTTAGGGCGATTGCTCGATAACCAATTCCGAATGGGGGGTGAGCGATACTCGCTTCGAATTAGGGTGTCCCCTAAAGTGGGAGCCCTTCTAAATACAACCCTGGGAGGGCTTGGGAACACCTTCTGGAGGGTTGGATCTCTCACTACTACCCCCCAATTTTTCTTTATGATCTCAGTCAACTTAGCTGACATTGGGGTGAAGTCGAAGGTAAGGGTCAGATTGTTTTTCCCATTATCCCTTCGATCCTCTGAACCTCTCAGAAGTAGGGAGTTCCTATCCATCTTTCTCGCCCTATCCTGGGCTTGTTCCAGGCAACTCCTGTCATACCTTCTAGCCTCAAGTCTTGCGGTTAGTTCTCGTGCTTGTATCTCAAAGGTCTCCATGTTAGAGTTATTTCGTCTTAGACGGAGGTACTGGCCGTAAGGCAGGGAGGTTTTGACATGCTTAGGGTGGAAGCTATGTCTGTGTAGAAGGGAGTTCACAGCAGTATCCTTTCTGTACCCCTCACAGGCCAGCTTGGCCCCATCGGGCCTAATCCTCAGATCCAAGAAACTGATGGATTGCTCGCTTACCTCTGACGTAAAGCGCATATTCACCTGATTATCATCGAGGTAACTCATAAAGGCGCTGAAAACCTCCCGGCCCCCCTGCCACACGACCAGCACATCGTCCACATACCTGGCCCAAATTTTAATGTTCTTCCTGTACGGATTCCTGGGATTGTGGACATAGTCCTCCTCCCAGGCCCCCAAGAAAAGACCCGCATAGGTACATGCCACAGAGGTTCCCATGGCTGTTCCCGACCTCTGGTGGTACCATCTTCCATCGAACATGAAGGCATTGTGTGTCAAAATAAAATTTAGACAATCGCAGAGAAATTCCTTGTATCCCTCCTCCTTGTTAGTTCTGTCCAGGTACCTCCGGACTGCCCCCACGCCCTCCCCGTGGGGTATCCTGCTATAAAGACTTTCCACATCTATGGTGGCCATAATATAGTCATTTCTCCACTGGATTTTCTCGACCAACTTAATTGCGTCGAGCGTATCTGCCAGGTAAGACGGGACCCCCGACAGGAGAGGACGTAGCAGGTGGTCGAGGAACCGGGACAGACGTTCCGTCAGGGAGCCACACCCCGAGACAATCGGTCTCCCTGGGGGGCTCTCTGAGGACTTGTGCAATTTGGGAAGATGGTACCACACTGGATTTCGGGGAGACATGGGAAGCAAATCAACCGCTAGTCTCTGCGGCATGTACCCTTTTTCCACCCCCCGTCTCAATAGGGAGCGGAGGCTGGCCTGATACCTTGGGGTGGGATTTCCACCCAATCTCTGGTAGAACTCAGTATTGTTTAATTGCCTGTAGGCCTCATTGACATAAAACTCACTGGACATGATCACCACATTCCCCCCTTTGTCCGCCTGCTTGATCACCAGGTCGCGGCGTTGTCTTAGCCATCTAATGGCAGCCTTATCGGTTTTGTTTAAATTGTCAGGGGCCTGCTGGTAACACATGGCCTTCATTTCTGCCGCGACCTGGTGAAAAAACTGGTCAATTGGGGAGCCGGGGGGAATGGGCACTGACCGTGTGGACTTGCACGCTCGAAAGTTGGTGGGGTTACCCAAAGGTAGATTAGTCAGGGGTGCCTGCCCCTCCCCCACATCACAGGAACCCCCCTTCTCCCACAGCTCCTCTAGTATCCGGAGTGCCTCTATCTCGGCGGCGTCCCAAACCACCTCAGGACTAAACCCGAGGACAGATGAAGGACTTACCGCCGGAGTTGGGCCTCTATCATTCCGTCCTTGGAGCGCCCCCTCCTTATTTTGGTAAAGTTGGATAATCATCATCTTTCTAGTGGCCTTGTATAAATCAACAAAAAAATCCACATAATCGAAGTTCTGTACGGGTGAGAATCCCAAGCCCTTTTTTAAGAGGGCAACACAGCTTTCAGGAATGGTCTGGTTGGTCAAGTTGACCACCTGTAGTTCTCCCTCTGGGCACTGCTGGATTCCCAAATCTGGTGGAGTTCCTACTCCTTGGTCCTCCTCCGTTTGACATTGTTGTGACTGTAGTGGCTCCTGGAGGCCACAGGTGAATCCCAGGTTACGTTTCTCCCAGTGTCTCCTCCTTTGTTCATAAGGGTACGTTAGAGATGGGGTTAAATATAACCCACAAAGTATATGGTCTCCAGAGTCCCGCCCAGCTCTTCCAGGTTTTTAATGAGGGTTTTTTCTTCAGGTTCGGGGGTCCCCTTTAAGGGTTTTATTGGATGAAATAAAGTGATAATTTTTTACAATGCAGGGATGAAACAGGTGAGCTTTATGACATACACATAGGCTAATGGTGTATATAGATGCTTATTTGCACAGAGCACGGCGATATGCCTTTTTTATTTTTATTTATTTTTTGACAATTTGAATAGGTTATGGTACAACTATGTTTGTGATGATGTGTATGATGGTAAATTTATCCAATAGGAGATGTAAACACTGTTCACGTCACGATTGGGGCGTTCTGCCCCTTCTAGATGCACTGCATAGCGCTATTTGGATGTGCAACACTGATTCACTTTCTTTTCCGCATAACGACGGAATCCCGCCCCCTCACCCCCGACCTTTCCCTGTCACAACTCCAAACCAATGGGGTGGCGCCGGAGGCGGGGACTGTAGGTCCTATACAGGAAGCTCTCCGGCGTCATCCCCATACGGACACGCATGTGAGCAAGCGCCCAAGCGGCGAGAAACGGCTGTAGTGCCGTCCGGATTTTCCCCTGGTCACCTCTCCCCTCCACACCACCACAACGTCGGCACACACAGGTTTGGCACCTCTCTTTGAAGTATGTCAAGGCTGATTATGTATGTCTAAAGGAACGGAATAAATCTTTTTGGGAACTGTTTATGTTACGGGTGCACAGTACTCCTTTTTACACGTACTGTATATGTCCTGGTGCCCTGCACAAAACTACTTGCTGCACAGTACATAACGTTTCCTGTATGCCCTATTGAAGTTTGTCTGAAACAAAATTAAAAGGTGTGGTGATTACAAGTTTTATGGGAGGCAAAGCACCCTTCGAAACAAGACTTTAACATATCCCCAGTTGAAGCATATGAGTGCCAGATCTTAAACTCCTTTCTACATTGTACCAGTCCTTATTGTATCCGGATCTAGAGCACCAGGTGCATCCATGAATGCGGAAAGGGGGATATCGGAGGACAACCCTGCGGAATTGGAAAGTGATACGGATTCCTCTCTGGATTTCCCGTTAATTAGTCAGGGTGTCACAGAAGGTCGAGAAGGGGCCAGTTCCTTCTTTAGCTGTGGAGCGAGTCCAGCCCCAGCTAACAGGGAGGTGGTGACCAGGGTGTTGGAGTTGAGACTGGGAGGGCTGTGTGAAAAGGAGACCAAACTTTTCTGGACAGCGACCACTTTGAATAAATATAAGGAAGAGGGGTATATCGCAAGGGGCTTCAGGTCCTATAGAGAACCGTCAGAGTATAGAGATGACAAGAGGTTTGTGGAGAAGTGGGAGACGGCGCATTTAAACTACTGCAGAACTTTGCAGGATATCGTCAGAGAGCGCACAATAGAGGAACACAATAAAGTTTCCGGAGAACTCCAGGAAACCAGAGAACAACTACAAGAAGTGGCCTCGGGGGAGAACTTTGCAGCCATCATCGCAAAAATCGAGAAAAAGATCTTGCCGATTCAAAACGAGCTCAAAGCCAGGAAACTTAAAAAGTTTCACCGAGACCGAGACGACTTTAAGAAGGGAAGAATTTTCTACTGGGGACAAGGAGGTACACCACAGCGAGGGATTAAGCCGAGAAGGGGCAAAGGATATTGGACTACCGATTCCGGTTCTGATTCCGAGGAAGACGGCAGTAGTAACAAAAAGTTGGAGAGGAAACCGAAACCCAAGTACCCCAAGGACAAGAAAAAGAAAGGGGACCACAGCCGAGATCCAAGAGCCAAACCCAACCAGCCGAAACCATGTGCCTCCACCCCTTTAGGCGGGGAGTCCGCAGAGGAGGAAGACACAGACACTGGGAGAAACGTAACCTGGGATTCACCTGTGGCCTCCAGGAGCCACTACAGTCACAACAATGTCAAACGGAGGAGGACCAAGGAGTAGGAACTCCACCAGATTTGGGAATCCAGCAGTGCCCAGAGGGAGAACTACAGGTGGTCAACTTGACCAACCAGACCATTCCTGAAAGCTGTGTTGCCCTCTTAAAAAAGGGCTTGGGATTCTCACCCGTACAGAACTTCGATTATGTGGATTTTTTTGTTGATTTATACAAGGCCACTAGAAAGATGATGATTATCCAACTTTACCAAAATAAGGAGGGGGCGCTCCAAGGACGGAATGATAGAGGCCCAACTCCGGCGGTAAGTCCTTCATCTGTCCTCGGGTTTAGTCCTGAGGTGGTTTGGGACGCCGCCGAGATAGAGGCACTCCGGATACTAGAGGAGCTGTGGGAGGAGGGGGGTTCCTGTGATGTGGGGGAGGGGCAGGCACCCCTGACTAATCTACCTTTGGGTAACCCCACCAACTTTCGAGCGTGCAAGTCCACACGGTCAGTGCCCATTCCCCCCGGCTCCCCAATTGACCAGTTTTTTCACCAGGTCGCGGCAGAAATGAAGGCCATGTGTTACCAGCAGGCCCCTGACAATTTAAACAAAACCGATAAGGCTGCCATTAGATGGCTAAGACAACGCCGCGACCTGGTGATCAAGCAGGCGGACAAAGGGGGGAATGTGGTGATCATGTCCAGTGAGTTTTATGTCAATGAGGCCTACAGGCAATTAAACAATACTGAGTTCTACCAGAGATTGGGTGGAAATCCCACCCCAAGGTATCAGGCCAGCCTCCGCTCCCTATTGAGACGGGGGGTGGAAAAAGGGTACATGCCGCAGAGACTAGCGGTTGATTTGCTTCCCATGTCTCCCCGAAATCCAGTGTGGTACCATCTTCCCAAATTGCACAAGTCCTCAGAGAGCCCCCCAGGGAGACCGATTGTCTCGGGGTGTGGCTCCCTGACGGAACGTCTGTCCCGGTTCCTCGACCACCTGCTACGTCCTCTCCTGTCGGGGGTCCCGTCTTACCTGGCAGATACGCTCGACGCAATTAAGTTGGTCGAGAAAATCCAGTGGAGAAATGACTATATTATGGCCACCATAGATGTGGAAAGTCTTTATAGCAGGATACCCCACGGGGAGGGCGTGGGGGCAGTCCGGAGGTACCTGGACAGAACTAACAAGGAGGAGGGATACAAGGAATTTCTCTGCGATTGTCTAAATTTTATTTTGACACACAATGCCTTCATGTTCGATGGAAGATGGTACCACCAGAGGTCGGGAACAGCCATGGGAACCTCTGTGGCATGTACCTATGCGGGTCTTTTCTTGGGGGCCTGGGAGGAGGACTATGTCCACAATCCCAGGAATCCGTACAGGAAGAACATTAAAATTTGGGCCAGGTATGTGGACGATGTGCTGGTCGTGTGGCAGGGGGGCCGGGAGGTTTTCAGCGCCTTTATGAGTTACCTCGATGATAATCAGGTGAATATGCGCTTTACGTCAGAGGTAAGCGAGCAATCCATCAGTTTCTTGGATCTGAGGATTAGGCCCGATGGGGCCAAGCTGGCCTGTGAGGGGTACAGAAAGGATACTGCTGTGAACTCCCTTCTACACAGACATAGCTTCCACCCTAAGCATGTCAAAACCTCCCTGCCTTACGGCCAGTACCTCCGTCTAAGACGAAATAACTCTAACATGGAGACCTTTGAGATACAAGCACGAGAACTAACCGCAAGACTTGAGGCTAGAAGGTATGACAGGAGTTGCCTGGAACAAGCCCAGGATAGGGCGAGAAAGATGGATAGGAACTCCCTACTTCTGAGAGGTTCAGAGGATCGAAGGGATAATGGGAAAAACAATCTGACCCTTACCTTCGACTTCACCCCAATGTCAGCTAAGTTGACTGAGATCATAAAGAAAAATTGGGGGGTAGTAGTGAGAGATCCAACCCTCCAGAAGGTGTTCCCAAGCCCTCCCAGGGTTGTATTTAGAAGGGCTCCCACTTTAGGGGACACCCTAATTCGAAGCGAGTATCGCTCACCCCCCATTCGGAATTGGTTATCGAGCAATCGCCCTAAAGGTAACCACAAGTGTGGTCACTGCGATTTTTGTGCCAACATGTGGGAAGGTACCAATTACCGTTTGGGGGGTTTGCAGTGGGAAGTGAGAGCCTTTATTACATGCCAGACGAAGTTTGTTTCTTACGTGGTATTTTGCCCCTGCCTTTTTTATTATGTTGGGAAGACTACTCGCCCCCTTAAAGAGAGGGTGGGGGAACATTTCAGCTCAATCAAGTCGGGCAAAGGTAGCCCTAGACTGATTGAGCATGTAAGGGAGGCACATGGTGGGAGGGCAAGATGTTTAAGATTTGCGGGCCTCCTACATGTCGCCCCGTCAGGGCGAGGGGGTGACCGCGATCGCGAATTGACCAGACGTGAGTCAAGGGTCATCCTGCGCTCAGAAGCTATGGGACCTTTGGGCCTGAATGATAGATTGGAATTGGCGTGTTTTCTTGAACCTTAATACACCTGGTACCCCCCTTTTTCTCTTTTTCTTTTTTTCTCTTGGTGGAATACCCTGACTCTCCTCCCCCCCCCCCCCCCCTTTTGGTGTACGAATCTCCCGGGAAACTCTATTCTTCTGTTCTTCCTTTTCCCCCTTTTTTGGGGTAACATCTTGGAGGTGATGGCTGGACAGTCCTCCGCGAGGTGTGGGCAGGGGCACGGTGCCTAGTAAGTTTTGTTCGGATGTCCGCACGGGCAGTACAAAAACGGGCAATAATGAAAATATAACCTCAAAAAGGTCCCCAATAGGTGGACATGCAGGGACCCAATAGGGCCCAACAAAATAGGAAAAGAGTTGTTAACGTAATGTCCTGCAACTGGGGTCCCGTGGGCTGCACCATGCGAGCATCCGACTATGGGGGTGAACCTATCCACTCCTGGGTGAGCTAGAGGATGTAGGGTACGCAACGCACCCCCTTATACCAAGGACTAATAAAGTCCTCCCCCTATGCACAACAGGTGGGATGGGTTTGCAAGGTGGTGCCCCATGAAATGACGGGGGACAATGCCCCTCCCTTCCTTTCTTCTTCTTCTCTTTCCACTCCCGCTCTCCTCTCTCCCCCCCTTTTTACTGATTAACTTCTAGAGTTTGCAGGGACAGAGGATGTCCCCACAATAATGGGGTGCGTGAGTTCACCTTTTCTCTTTTAGAAATATCCCCATAAATGTAATTATGAGATTGTTCTTCCCCTCCTCCTCCTTTGTTCATAAGGGTACGTTAGAGATGGGGTTAAATATAACCCACAAAGTATATGGTCTCCAGAGTCCCGCCCAGCTCTTCCAGGTTTTTAATGAGGGTTTTTTCTTCAGGTTCGGGGGTCCCCTTTAAGGGTTTTATTGGATGAAATAAAGTGATAATTTTTTACAATGCAGGGATGAAACAGGTGAGCTTTATGACATACACATAGGCTAATGGTGTATATAGATGCTTATTTGCACAGAGCACGGCGATATGCCTTTTTTATTTTTATTTATTTTTTGACAATTTGAATAGGTTATGGTACAACTATGTTTGTGATGATGTGTATGATGGTAAATTTATCCAATAGGAGATGTAAACACTGTTCACGTCACGATTGGGGCGTTCTGCCCCTTCTAGATGCACTGCATAGCGCTATTTGGATGTGCAACACTGATTCACTTTCTTTTCCGCATAACGACGGAATCCCGCCCCCTCACCCCCGACCTTTCCCTGTCACAACTCCAAACCAATGGGGTGGCGCCGGAGGCGGGGACTGTAGGTCCTATACAGGAAGCTCTCCGGCGTCA
Source organism: Hyperolius riggenbachi (assembly GCF_040937935.1). NCBI lineage: Eukaryota > Metazoa > Chordata > Amphibia > Anura > Hyperoliidae > Hyperolius > Hyperolius riggenbachi. The sequence goes on along the minus strand of NC_090650.1, from coordinate 265,386,325 downwards.
TCCCCATACGGACACGCATGTGAGCAAGCGCCCAAGCGGCGAGAAACGGCTGTAGTGCCGTCCGGATTTTCCCCTGGTCACCTCTCCCCTCCACACCACCACAACGTCGGCACACACAGGTTTGGCACCTCTCTTTGAAGTATGTCAAGGCTGATTATGTATGTCTAAAGGAACGGAATAAATCTTTTTGGGAACTGTTTATGTTACGGGTGCACAGTACTCCTTTTTACACGTACTGTATATGTCCTGGTGCCCTGCACAAAACTACTTGCTGCACAGTACATAACGTTTCCTGTATGCCCTATTGAAGTTTGTCTGAAACAAAATTAAAAGGTGTGGTGATTACAAGTTTTATGGGAGGCAAAGCACCCTTCGAAACAAGACTTTAACATATCCCCAGTTGAAGCATATGAGTGCCAGATCTTAAACTCCTTTCTACATTGTACCATACCTATATGTACGCCAACAGGGGCGCCGAAAGCATACAAGCAAGCCAAGCCCCCGCTTGGGGCCTCACACTGCGGGGGGCCTCGCTCTGCTGCTGGCGGCAGGCGGGCACCGGGCTGCGGGCGTGTGGGCACCAGGCGGAGCGGCGGAGAGAGAGAAGTTTCAACTTACCTTCCTCGATCCTGACAGCTTCTATCTACTTCCTGTCCCGGCGTCTGTTGCTATGGTAACAGCGCCCCCTGTGATGACGTACCACATGTCATCACAGGGGGAGCTCTTACCGATGCAACGCGCACCGGGAGAGGCTGAAGATAGAAGCTGCATGCAGGATGAAGGCAGGTAAGTGGAAACTTCTCTCTCCCCGCCGTTGTGCACACCCTCCTCCTGGCTATCGGGGGGATGGGCATCTACCTATCTAACCTATACTGAGGGCATATACCTATCTAACCTATACTGGGGGACATATACCTATCTAACCTATACTGTGGGCATATACCAATCTAACCTATACTGGGGGCATATACCAATCTAATCTATACTGGGGGCATATACCTATCTAACCTATACTGGGGGACATATACCTATCTAATCTATACTGGGGGCATATACCAATCTAATCTATACTGGGGGCATATACCTATCTAACCTATACTGAGGGCATATACCTATCTAACCTATACTGGGGGACATATACCTATCTAACTTATACTGGGGGACATATACCTATCTAACTTATACTGGGGGACATATACCTATCTAACCTATACTGGGAACATATACCTACTGTATCTAACCTATACTGGGGGCATATACCTATCTAACCTATACTGGGGGCATATACCAATCTAATCTATACTGGGGGCATATACCTATCTAACCTATACTGGCTACCTATATTGGAGGCACCTACCTAACTAACCTATATGGGGGTATCAACCTATCTAACCTATATGGGGCACCTACCTATCTAACCTATACTGGGGGCAACTATATGGGCTACCTATACTAGGGGGGATCTATAGCTGGCTACCTATACTGCGGGCACCTATACCGATCTCCACGTTGGGGGCGCATTTTAAGCCCTCGCCCTGGGTGCAATTTAGCCTAGAAACTGCTAGTATTTGGCTCCACCCACATCATGTTTGGGCCACGCCCATTTGTCACCATTTTGGGGCGTGGCTATCCAGTTTTTAGAAGCACGCCGCTTCTTTCGTGCATGGGGGCCTCAAGTTATGGACTGCTCGGGACCACCAAAACCTTAGCTGCACCCCTGTACGCCAAATAGGGGACCAGAGGAGAGATTTTAGGTTCATCAGGTGCATGCTGATGAGTTGGTCTAAGAATTTAATTCTGAGCGTCTTGATAAGCCTTGTTTGGAGTGTTCAGAGGTCACGCCTTGGGAGGTACTGTCATGATCCCACGTTGGCCTGGCTCCAGCGATGTCCTGGCAGTCTCAGAGAGCTGGCCTGTTTGAATGCCCAGCTCTCCACGCACAGGCAGACTTTTGCTGGCAGTGCCAAGTGACAGGGATGCTCGGCATAAGCTAGCCAAAGTCGTCTTGAAACCAGGAAATTATTGTCCATGCTGATTCAATCCCTGGAGGCAGGCTGAGCACTCAATTGGCTGACCAGTTCAGGGGGATTCTCTGATTGGCTGCTGCCATTATTTAAACTTGGATGACACACTTGCAACTTGCCTGTGATAGCATTAAGATGCTAGAGCTAGCTGCTGGGGTTACCTTTGCTCTCTTTGCTTACGCCTTGTCTGGCACTTGCCTGTATACCTGACTATCCTTGATTACCATCTGGACCGACCATTGCTTGTTTGTGACTATTATTCTGCCTCTTTCCTGGTATCTGATCCTATGTGTATGACCTTGGCTAGCTGACTATTTCACTTATCCCTCTGAGTGACTGCTATCTGATTTCTGTGCATGATCCTGGGCTGTTTGAACCTGATTATTGCCTGTATCCCTGCCTAGTGAGTCCTGGTGGAACCATTGTCTTAAGGCCTTCAGTTCCTATACCTTGCACACTTGAAGGCCTGGGTCAAAAGTAAGTGCTGAGACGGCATACTGGTCATCCCTTGGCTGATTGGGGAGGCGTCCAGAGTTGCTTGGATACCCCTGATCACGAATACGAGTGATCACGAGCATGACTCCGCCCACTTCCGAATTGACTCGTGATCACGATCACGAGTAGAAAGGGATATCCGACTCGAGCACGGTTTCAAGTCGAATAACCACATGTAATCGCGAATCACGAGTCGGTATTTGCGATTAAAAACCTGTCAACTTTAGCGGTTAATAGCAAAGCCCCCTTATGCTAGAAACACCAAATTTGCAGGTTATGTTAAGAAGAACAGTGGGAACAAGGGGAACAAGACCTTATAGTTTTTGAGAAAATCGATTTTAGAGTTTCAAAGGAAAAAAGTATACATTTAAATGCGGTTAATGACAGTTAATGTAGCAAACCTAACGGCAGTGTAAATTTACATATATCAAAAGAAACAGTAATGAATTTCATGAAGGAGTTTCCAGGGGGTCCATACGCAGTGCATATGGACCCCCTGGAAACCCTGCCGGAGCCGCAATGCTTTGGTCAGGGATCGCTATACAGCCGCAATATGGCTGTATAAAGATCCCTGGCATTTTTTCCTATTTTTTTAAAGCTTTTTTTATGTTCAGAGGGTGAGAAATGAAAAAAAAAAATGACGTAGGGTCCCACCTCTCGAGCATCTTTAACCCTCCTGGCGGTACCCAGTTTCTGAGGCTGCGCCCGCTAGAGGGATTTTTTTAATTACATTTGTTGTATCCACTGTAGCTAGCACTAGGCTAGCTATCATTGTTCCCCAAGTCCCCCTGCATCCTTCTGATCCCCCCGCTATATTTTACCTAGCCACGATCCCGCGAGAGCCGCAGCCTCTCTAATGTGCTTCAGTCGTAGCTATGGTAAATATCAGACATGACGTCTGACGTTATCGACGTCATGCGCAATCCTGATCCTCCCCATAGCGAAGCCTGGTGCTGATTGGAGAGGCTGCGCCATCCTGGGATCCCTGCGGGGTACGTATAACGGCCGCAATCGGGGGGGATCGGTAGAGAGCAGAGGGACTTGGGGGGCAATGGTAGCTAGCGAAGTGCTAGCTACAACGGATAAAACAATTTTTATAAAAAAAAACCCTCCCGGGGCAGAGAAATCCTTTGCGGCGGCTACCCCGGGTGTAGGTCGGGGTTATCGCCAGGAGGGTTAACCTCTTGTCTCCCATGCAAGCTGGGATAGCCCGGCCGAGTGGGGCTTCGCACCCTGAGCTATAACAGCCCGCATGGTCCATGGTATGGGGGCGCACCAGGGGAGAAGGGCGGCCAAGCCTTCCCAATCCATGGACAAGGAGCTCTTCCCCACCTCTAGTGCCCCAGAAGGAGGTGGGGGCGACGACTCCCTGGAGGGGTTCATGGTGGTATCTGGGAGACCCCTGTAAGAAGGGGACCCCAGATGCCTGCCCCCCTCCCAGGAGAAATGAGTATAGTTGTACAAAGTACCCCTTACCCATTTCCACAAAGGGTTAAATGAAATAAAATACACAACAACGGAAAAAGTCCTTTATTAATCTTAATTAACCAGAAATACTTACCTGTACTTTTAAGAAAAATTTCCCACACCAATACTGAAAAAAAATAACAGGCAAATCTGGTGTTTCTAGCATGTAAGAGGGCTTTGCTATTAACCGCTAAAGTCGGCAGGTTTTTAATCAGGAATACAGACTCAGAATACAGACAGATCATGAGTAACTTGTGATCACGAGTTGGGTAACAAGTGCACTCGTGATCGGCATTCGCGATTGAGAGTTGATCACTGATGCCAATTACGAACTCTTGATTGCAAAAAACAGCTCATGATCACAAGTTACTCGTGATCACAAGCTCATGATAAGCACAAGGTGAAGACTGCGGAGGAGACTGGGGCATAGGAACTAATATAAGGAGTTCGATCCACTTGGTCTTACAGGTAATATGTGTCTTAAATGAGACCTCAGAGTCAAATATTATCCCCAAACAATAGACATTAGAAGTTATTTCATACAATTATGTTAAGTACAGTGTGTTGGGTGTTACCTGGAAACTAAAGGCCCATACACACGTCGGATTTTAGCGAACGACCCGTCGTTTAAACGTTCCGTCGTTCGGACGTTTTCGCGTCAAATCCGACGTGTGTACAGACTATCGTTCGGGTGATAAGACTGGTTACCAGCGATCCGCCCGGCGGATCGTTGGTAACCAGTCTTATCACCCGAACGATAGTCTGTACACACGTCGGATTTGACGCGAAAACGTCCGAACGACGGAACGTTCAAACGACGGGTCGTTCGCTAAAATCCGACGTGTGTATGGGCCTTAAAAGAGCAGAAGAAGAAACGTTTTAAAAAATCACACATTGTGGTACACCGACAGACAGTGGGTTGGAGTGGAGTTAGTATTGGAGTAGGAGACTGTGGAAGAATACCCATGCATGTAAAAGCAAACCCAAAAAAGGGCTAGCATCCCTAGTGATGATAGATTCTAGAGAAACAGAGAATGATTGACGGCGCCAAAGGAAGAGGAAAGGTCAAGGAGTATGATTATGAAGAACTAGCAAATTTAGGACTGTTTCAGTGGAATGGTGGGGGCTGAAGACTCAATAGGGTCTAACAAGGAGTTAGTTGAGAGAATATCAGACAGTTTGGAAGGAAAATGGAGGAGTGAGATGGGAGAGGCCTGTAGGGTCTAAAGAAGATCCAAATGAGCTATTCCAGCCCGCATTATCTATGATATGGAGGGCACTGGAAGAGAGGGGCAAAAAAACCCTTCCTCTCCCCCAAAGACCTTGTTCACATGATGGACAAGGGGCTCATCCCCACCTCTGGTGCCCAGGAGGGAGTGGGGCAACTACCCCCTGCCTGTGGGTGTAGGCCCCAGGGCAAGGAGGGTTCATGGTGGCATCTGGGAAACCCCTTTAACAAGTAGACCCCCAGATGTCCACCCCCTGTGAAATGGTTATAGGGGTTTTAATGTACCCCTTACCCATTCCACAGAGAATAATAGTGGAAAAGGAGACCACACACCCTTTAATATCCTTAAGTAAAAATTTATACTTACCTTTAATGTAGGATCACATGCCCATATTCTCTAAGAAGTTCATTGAAGATCCACGCTGCACCTCCGTGCACCTGCAGCACACATCACTTCTCACCGTCAGCACTTACTAAATTATTATACAGCAATATACAGCAAGCATTAAGTACCTGTAAATATGCCGCCGGGGCTCCCCACTGGTCCTTTAAAAAACCAATGGAAATCTTCCCAGAGGGACCAATTTAAGGGGTCACCCCACTAATACACATGTGAGCTCGCAATTACCATTTTCACCTTTTGTGGTGGATGCTCTGACCCACAGACAGCACCCATAGTGTCATACGATCCCACTGGCACGCCACTCTCAGCTTTCCCTTTGGTTGATCCTGGAAGCATATCCCTCTCGGTATTGGAATGTCTGTCATTAGTATAGTAAACACCCCAGCCCTGCCTGTCTGCCCTACATACCCCCTGTTGACACTCACATCATTCCCCACTGGCACCCACAGCACCCATGATACCCACTAGCGCCTACACACCCGCATCACTGCTGACACCTAACACTCACTGCTGACACTCCACTGCTCATTTCTGCAGTATTAAAGGAACTCCATCAAAAGCATCTTTGAATTTGCTGCAGGGAGTTCCTATGGGTTACTACACTGACTAACAGGATCCCTTAAAATGTAGGCATCCCATCGGTGTCTCCTTGTTCCTACTATTCCCCTTAACATGCATAGCAAATTTGGTTATTATAGCATGTATGGGGGCATTGCTAGTAACCGTTAAAGTTAGTGCCATTTAAGAAAGCGCCCCTAATGCTCACTGATGCATCCGGACTGGTCTCAGCTGAGTGCAGGCTGACCATAACATTCTCCTACTCTACTCGTCCACTCTGTGCTCCTCCATCATGCACCGCACCGCCATCCATCCGCTCCCTTCCATAGCAACAGAACACATCTCTAGCCTTTAGGCTAGCAGTGAGTCTGTACAGCATTCTTCACTGAACTGTCACATGAGTGATCAAGTTCTGATCCCTGCAGGAAACAGAAATTGTGTGTACACATCTTTACTCTCCCGACTACATACTTGTTCCGGATGTGGAACTCAAACTATTGAAGCCAAAAAGTTGGGTTCACAGTCCGGCTACTACCTGGCATTTCTATGTTCCTCTCTCCCCAGAGATGGATTAAGATGTAATGAGGCTCTAGGCAAGGTAGTTGATAGTGATGAGCAGAAATTACGCCTATGCGTAATTACGTATCGTTATTTGCAATTGCGTATCGTAATCGTAATGCAAAATTTCGTGGAACATTGAAATTCATTTTGTATGTAAGTGTAATCATTCAGGATTTTGCGTAATATTTTACATAATTTTGGCGTCATTTTGTGCCGACTTTAGTGGTTAATAGCAAAACCCCCATGAATGATATTTCTACCAAAATTGCTACATATGTTAAGGAGAATAGTGGGTGCAAGTCAAAAACAATACAAAGAAAAATGCTTTTTAAACTGTCATTTTTCTGAGATTAAAAAACATTTCTCTTTGGATTTTTAAAATCGATTTTCTCAAAAACTACAAGGTCTTTTTGAAAAATAATTTTTTGAATTGCACCCACTGTTCTCTTATGTAGCAATTTTAGTGACAATAGCATGTATGAAGGCTTTGCTATTCACCGCCAAATTCAGCACAAAATTACGCGAAAGTCACGCGAATGATTAAACAAAATCAATTGAATTAACAATGTGTAACTATGTATAGGCGTAATTGCGTAAGTATAATAAGCTGATAGCGATCCTCGCTGGTAGCAGATTCAGGGCCCTCTTATGGTCCTTTTGGTAAGCTAAAGTGAAGAGAAGTCAAATACGCTAGCAGGTGGTCCCCTTGGCACCCACGGGCCTCAAGCACATGCCTAGGTTGCCTGGTGGATTATCCTACTCTGCATCTCCCCAGGGTTCCATAAAATCATTCAACCACTTTACAGCGATCCATAAATCAGGGCAGATAGTGGGTCTGTGTTACAGGTGGAAATAGTCTGTTGCTCTACTGTGAAAATCATGTTGGCATGCAGTAAAGGTTTGTCCACATACATATTTAAATGTACAACAACTTTATTACATAATTATGTTGATGAATGTTTTTATGATCCATGTTAGATCACCAATTTTTGCATCTGTGCATCAAATACCCCTTGTAGGCATTAACTGCTTCTATTTACTCCAGGATATTACATTATTAGAATGTAAAATCGGTAGAGATTAAATGAAATCTAGTCAAGCTAACATACAATTCTTGTATGCACTGAATGGATTTGTAAAGTAATAGAACTACAATAAAGCCCCAGATCCTCTGCAGGCAGGGTTAGCATTCCAACTGTAACTTTACATTGTTATGGAAATGTACATACAGACAATATAGCAGACTGCTACCACTATGTATGTCTGTGCTAAGTCTGTAATGAGGGTAATCAGGGCTGGAATTATAATAGGAGATTGTTTTGCCATATAAAAATGAACACTTGTCAGCTGCAGGCATATTAGTCTATACAAAGCTACACATAACGCACAGCTTACCGTTTAAAAGCCTATTGTGTGTAACTGCCCCAATACAGCCAATATTGCCTTTGTTATAACTCAGACTCTATCCCAGCACTCAGAGAACTCTACAGTAGGCACTGCTGTGCAATATTATGCTATCCATTTTGGTGTCCAGACTCACCCTGAATGAGTTAATCATCATCCATTCCCATCTACTGATGTGATCTTATAGTCTTAATTTGCTAAATATTGTTTGGCCTGTTCCATAATTACAACAAATCACCCTGCCTCTCGGTAAGATAATTGTATTACAGTCACTTGAGTCAAACACATATTATCGGGTTAAAGAATATCTGCCACTGTTTGCAATTTTGCATGGCCCTGAAATAATCAGAAAATCATGGCGAGTGGAACAATGGATGCTAGCTCTCTTTTTTGAAGCTCTGAAAATGTAAATTGGAGCCAAAGCAAAACCGAGGGGAGAGTGGAAGAGAGAGAACCAAGCACTTTGAATGAGGAGTCTGTGCCAAATTAACTGGATCTGTTTTGGGCCCACGAATGCAAGCATCAGATAAAAATAACAAGCCACACGGTGGAGGACAGGGCGCAGTGCTTCTTCGTAGCCCGAGGGCTGCACATGCCCAGTCCATCCCTTCGTGCTAGCGAAGAGCTGAGCAGCATTCCCTAGCAGAAGGCTGAAGTAAAAGAGGGTCTGTGTTTGATGTATGAGCTTTGGCTTGCCATTGTGAGTCACCCCAGAACTAGCTTCAGGCAAGACAAAAATCTTTTGTGATTAATTAGAAAAACTGGACAATTATGAATGGACTGCACAAAGCCAGTGCACAGTAATATAAATAGTAATGAAGCTGGCTGAATGTGATGAACACTCTGTGTTTATCTGAGACCAGGAAAAAAAAGGGCTGATTTTAGGTATTTCAGCTTAAATTCACCACATTTAAACATCCTACAGTTTTTTTTTCTTCTTGGACCGCTTCAAAGCATCCTCCTCATAGGATGCCACATACCTACATACAAGACATGTATGGATAAATATATATTTTTGGGGTGTCATTGAATGAAAACCGAATTAAGCTAGGGCTACAGAACACATCACAGAACCTTCTGAATTAGCAAATCTAGCTGGGCTGCAAGTGGCATCCATCTCTTCAAGCCCCCATTAATATGTCTGGCTAGGCAAGGGAGCTGCGATATGCAATTATAATTTTGGCACACAGGCTAATCATGATGCTGGTAAGCAGTGTTTAACGCCTGTGCTGCCAGATGCGCCTTAAATATATTGCGCCACAATGCGTTGCAGGAACCTCGTGCAGGAGGAAAAAAAAAGGTTAGCATAATTAAAAGACAATACTGCATTAAGCAGGGAAAATGTTTGCAAACGCCTGCTGTTCTTTTTATTTATTTGTCTGATTTGTTTTAATGTCCATCAGAGGTGTCATTTTAGGCTATGGTAATTTGTTAAACAGTGGTATTCATTTACATGAGGAATACATAGAGAATAACTGAGTCATGCTGTAGTGTCTTTTCTCTTGCAACGTGGTAGACTTTAGGTGATTGCTGATATATTGTAAGCGGAAAGAGGAGTGGGCTACATTCTCACTCATGACCCGGGGTTAATTAGTTCCTCAGCCAGAACAGGATATGCCCTCTAGGTCAATATACAATGATGTAAATGCAAAGCGCGTTCCTCTCCCAATATTGTAGCATGTTGAATTATTATATTCTGATATAGATTTTCACCTTATTTATCTGGTAAGGTACGTTGGTCCTGACAACAGCAGACAGGGCTGGGATCCGTAGGCAATGGCTACTCCTGTGTGGCATGGCAGGCAGGCTATATGTCCTAATGTCAGCACAGTTTAAATCATTTGGTGGTTGCCCCCTGTTGTCCTAAAATGTTGTTCTTGCCAAGTAATTAACTTCTCTTTTCAGTGTTCTCCATATCCATGTGTCTTACTTTGCTACTGACTGCCCTTTTCACATTGTTTCCTATTATTATTCAAACAGGGCTGCCTTGGTAGTAAAGCCATTGACCATTCAATCAGTAGTGTAGCTGCTGCTGATAATTAAAAGTTTCCAACCTATTGCCCAAGGCCAGGCTAGAGCCAGTCAGAGAGGAGCCAGGTCCAGGCTACTCATGGACCAATCGATCAGCTGATTAACCTATATTACTGATTGGTCAGAGCTGATTGCATCTCCACTAAAGAAATCTTCTTTTGCCTGGAGGTACAGAGTGCAGCTATACATTACGATTGGACATGGAAGCCTTCTAACAGTTTGTGTCTGTTTACTGTTAACAAGTCTCTGAAGCTTTGACCATTCCAAACGCATTTCAAGCAGGCTTTATTCTTTGCAGCTGCCTCTCTATCATTGTACCAGCCTTTTTTGTCAATAAAATCCTACAATTTGACAATTTATTAAAGTACCTATAGATATGAGATAGGGAGCACCTGCTCCGAGGTATGGTGAGGGGCCAGACACAGGGAGGCAGACATTTTTAACCTTCATAGGGGTCAGCATGATTAATGTTTAATAGTTCAATATTAGTAGTTAATGTGATCAGTATTTTTTGTTGTGGGTGAGAGAGTTACCAATAGTAGTTCCTAAGACTCATGCATATGATCCCTAGTGTCTGTGTGCGTGTCTAGGAGAGCGTGTTAGGCCTCATTTTAAAGTTTGCTTCAGGCAATTTTAGAAGCATTCTTAACCATGAGATGAAAGCCTGTCAGGAAACCAGGGAGCAGTTGGAGACTTTTGCCCTCAAGTATTCCTGAAAGGAAAAAGTACCAAATTTGGATACTTACCAGAGTCTTCCCTGTCCCCCTCCTTACCATTACAGTGCTGGGACTCCCAAAGCCCATCAACAAGGGCTTGTCGACGTAGCTCAGCCGCAGTATACCGGCACAGATGGCTTGTACCTGCACACTCACACAGAGCCAAACAGGCTCGGATTTTTCCGCTGAGCCCGAGCAGAGGTTCTGTGCCACTCCACAGACACAGGCTGTCCTGCGCCTGCAACAGAGGGAGGGAAGGCTGTATACTATTTGGAGCCTTCCTTCTACTGACGTGAGTTTTTTCACTACAGGTTCTCTTACACATAAGTGTCTTTAGATGGTCCCTGATCAATATTACAATAGATTTCAATTACTGATCTTACCCCCATTTCACTGACTTTTTAAATTACTGCCTGGGCCTGGAAGGTCAGAAAGGCCATGGCCATGGGTGGAAAATGCAGAAGGGTGGCAGGAAGTGGAAGAGATAATAATCCACATGTCAACAGGGCCGGCCCGCTCATGAGGCGGGGTGAAACGTTTGCCTCAGGCGGCAAACTTCTAGGGGCGGCACCCGCCCGTCCGTGGGGGGTCCGGAGGGGTAGCGGGCAGGACGGGGGTCGCCTGGGTCCCCCGATTTGCGCTCCCCTCCAGCTGTAATAGGAAGCAGCCGATGCCCAATCGTAAGAGGCACAGGCGGGGAGGACTCACCTTATCCGCGTTCCAGCGTGCGCTCCACTGACGTCACTTCCTGCATCGCCGTCCACTTACAATACAGTGGGGGAGGGGGGTGGGGATGGCGGCGGCAATTTTTTTTATAAATTTGCCTCAGGCGGCAAAAAGTCTAGGGCCGGCCCTGCATGTCACAATAAACATCTCTCCTAGTATCAGTCTCCCTGGTTTGCTCTGCACACACTGTCTGCAGCCTTAATTCCCTGCATGTACCTCACTTCCTGGGAGCTTAGTGTGATAGAGTCCTGCTGATGATCCCATTCCCTGGATGATGAGCGAGACATACAAGCTGCAGTCATTAGTGCCAGGGTTGTAGAGAGAGAACTCCTGATCTGATAAGATTTTTTCCAGTATAGCTGGTCAGCCACTGTTAATGACCTGAGCCCTGCATTCCCCCTTCTCTCCCTGTCACGATCTGTTCCTGCTGGTGACATTTGTGAACTGTTTGCATGGACTTCCTCTGTTCACCAGCAGATGTCCCCTCTCTCTTCAAGAACATTTTGCAGTCTTCATGAAGTTATCTCTGCCCACCAGCAGAGATCTCTGTATTCTAGAACTGTCTCTGAAGCCTTGGAAGATGTCACATGACCATCTTGCACAATATCTAAGTCCAGCTACTGCAGTATACCTTTGCTAGTTCATTGGTGATGATAGCCCTAGAGCCTGTGTTCTGGTCATTTTCCTGATACCTGTTACCTATTACCTGATTCCTGATACCTGATTCCGGCTACCTGTAACCTGTTTGCCTGTTTACCGGATACCTGATTCTTTGACTCCCTGGTGTATGATATTGGCTTTGCCTGACTATTCTATTGCTTACCGATTGTATTGACGTCCCGGTACCTGATCTTGGTTCGTACGACTAACCAATTGCCTGCTGCATTTTGTTGAGTGTATATTATCTTGCATATATATTAGTCAATTTGATTACTCAGACAGGGTCCGGGGTTTTTGTGTGCACACTGTATACTGTGTGTATATATATATATATATAAAAAAAAAAAAATATATATATATATATATATATATATACATGTACAGTGGCTTGCAAAAGTATTCGGCCCCCTTGAAGTTTTCCACATTTTGTCACATTACTGCCACAGACATGAATCAATTTTATTGGAATTCCATGTGAAAGACCAATACAAAGTGGTGTACACGTGAGAAGTGGAATGAAAATCATACATGATTCCAAACATTTTTTACAAATCAATAACTGCAAAGTGGGGTGTGGGTAATTATTCAGCCCCCTTTGGTCTGAGTGCAGTCAGTTGCCCATAGACATTGCCTGATGGGTGCTAATGACTAAATAGAGTGCACCTGTGTTTAATCTAATGTCAGTACAAATACAGCTGCTCTGTGACGGCCTCAGAGGTTGTCTAAGAGAATATTGGGAGCAACAACACCATGAAGTCCAAAGAACACACCAGACAGGTCAGGGATAAAGTTATTGAGAAATTTAAAGCAGGTTTAGGCTACAAAAAGATTTCCAAAGGCTTGAACATCCGACAGAGCACTGTTCAAGCGAAAATTCAGAAATGGAAGGAGTATGGAACAACTGTAAACCAACCTAGACAAGGCTGTCCACCTAAACTCACAGGCCGAACAAGGAGAGCGCTGATCAGAAATGCAGTCAAGAGGCCCATGGTGACTCTGGATGAGCTGCAGAGATCTACAACTCAGGTGGGGGAATCTGTCCATAGGACAACTATTAGTCGTGCACTGCACAAAGTTGGCTTTGACAAGAAGAGAGCCATTGTTAACAAAAAAGCATAAGAAGTCCCGTTTACAGTTTGCCACAAGCCATGTGGGGGACACAGCAAACATGTGGAAGAAGGTGCTCTGGTCAGATAAGACCAAAATGGAACTTTTTGGCCAAAATGCAAATCGCTATTTGTGGCCGAAAACTAACACTGCACATCACTCAGAACACACCATCCCCACTGTCAAATATGGTGGTGGCAGCATCATGCTCTGGGGTTACTTCACTTCAGCAGGGACAGGGAAGCTGGTCAAAGTTGATGGGAAGATGGATGGAGCCAAATATAGGGCAATCTTGGAAGAAAACCTCTTGGAGTCTACAAAAGACTTAAGACTGGGGCGGAGGTTCACCTTCCAGCAGGACAACTACCCTAAAGATAAATCCAGGGCAACAATTTTAATGGTTTTAAACCAAACATATCCATGTGTTAGAATGGCCCAGACAAAGTCCAGGTCTAAATCCAATTGAGACTCTGTGGCAAGATCTGAAAACTGCTGTTCACAAACGCTGTCCATCTAATCTGACTGAGCTGGATCTGTTTTGCAAAGAAGAATGGGCAAGGATTTCAGTCTCTAGATGTGCAAAGCTGGTAGAGACATAACTTAAAAAGACTGGCGGCTGAATAATTACGCACATCCCACTTTGCAGTTATTGATTTGTAAAAAATGTTTGGAATCATGTATGATTTTCTTTCCACTTCTCACGTGTACACTACTTTGTATTGGTCTTTCACGTGGAACTCCAATAAAATTGATTCATGTCTGTGGCAGTAATGTGACAAAATGTGGAAAACTTCAAGGGGGCCGAATACTTTTGCAAGCCACTATATATATATATCAGAATCAGAATCAGAATTTATTTCTGATTCTGATATATATATATATATACATATATATATATATATATATATATATATATATATATATATATATATATATATATATATATATATATATATATATATATATATATATAAATATATATATATGTATTCACTGAGTGATTTGTTGCATGTCTGATTGTAAGACGTTTGTCTGCAATTGTATTGCCAGTTGTTTGCAATCATATTGCTACTTGTACAGTTCACTTGAATGCGCTTGTATTTATGTTCATGCACCAATTGCATCATCACCTGTATATATCCTGCACTTTGTAAATAAACCTTTACATTATTTCACTTTTACTCGTGGTTTGGTCTTCAGTATTTCCACAATAAATGACAATCTGCATTCAGTGCAAATCTGTGTGCACTGCATAGTTACATAGTTATTTTGGTTGAAAAAAGACATACGTCCATCGAGTTCAACCAGTACAAAGTACAACTTCAGCCTGCTCCCTCACATATCCCTGTTGATCCAGAGGAAGGCGAAAAACCCCCTACAAGGCATGCTCCAATTAGCCCCAAAAGGGAAAAAATTCCTTCCCGACTCCAGATGGCAATCAAATAAAATCCCTGGATCAACATCATTAGGCATAACCTAGTAATTGTAGCCATGAATGTCTTTCAACGCAAGGAAAGCATCTAAGCCCCCTTTAAATGCAGGTATAGAGTTTGCCATAACGACTTCCTGTGGCAATGCATTCCACATCTTAATCACTCTTACTGCATGTTACACTCCCCCCTGAACTGTTACTTATTTCTATTTAAATTTATGGCTTTTTAATCGCAGCAGCAGTAGTCTCTATGTTCCACCCCACCTGCTTTATTTTAAGTTGTGTCCTTGCCTTGCTTTAAATCAACCCTGTAAGTGTTAAATTGCCACAATGTTTAAAGGGCACCTGAGCTGACATATCTATGCCAGCATGTGCAGTTTGTGATTCTTCTACTTATCTTCGTATTTGAAGGGCTTTTCTCGATTGTGCTGTCTTGCCCCCTCGGTTGACATTGCCAATGGAAACACACTTTCTTGGACACCCCTCAACAGGGTAAGGTGTGCAAAGGATCCCTTCCAGGATATCACCAGAACTTCAGATCAGCAAGCAAGCAATACAAAACATTTAAGTTTATTATAAAAAAGATTTTTACATTTAAAAAAAACTGTTGGGCCACGACAGATGGTGTTTCGGGCTCCTGCCCTTCTTCAAATTGCCCAGTTTGTGGCTTCGATTGCAGCCAGTTGCACACAGTGTATGCTCTGTCCACTCGCACACTTTGCTATTTCATGCTCCTGCCCAGGTGTGCACAGCAGCCAAGGCCGGGATGGGTATGCATACTTGACAAGTGCCATTGCCACTCATACAAGAGCGTCTTTTCTCAAGCACACATGCCCGGAACACTCTCGGGTACTGTGCACATCTGGGAAGGAGCTCACAATTACAGGGAATATCAGTGGACAAAGCACATGCTACTTCTTTGTTGAATGGGGGGTGTTGACTAGTGTGGTCTAGAGCAACACAACAGAAGAAACCTCATTCAAACCAGTGATCGCTAGTCGGGGTGTTGAACCAGGGGAGGATTGGGACCTTTTGGCCTGGGGGGAAAACACAAACTAGAGGCCCGTTTTCACGGCAGCCCCAGCCCAAATGACATCACACACGTGCCTCACGTGCTATATGTCGGTAGTCACGTGGGAAATACAGCAAGGACACTCGAGGGACAGCGTGACAGGTAAAGTATGAATGCATTGGCTCCGGGGGGCACATAATACATTTTGAGTTACAACGGTTAGGGTTTCTATCACTTACACAAGTCCTGCAAGCAGCCCTTATGGAGTCTAGGGACTGTCTGTAAGCAGCCCTTCTGGAGTCTAGGGACTGTCGAAAACTTTTCAACCTAGACAATATCTTATGTAGCTGTGCACATGCAGTTAACAATGGTGAGAGACCAGACAGATTTTTTTTCCCACGGACCCTGCAGGCAAGCCTCTGCTCTGTATCATGCTGTGTATACTTACTAGCTTGCCCGTCCTGCAATTGCTCTGTAATTGGGCATTTATTTCCCTCATTCAGCCTAGTGTTTCACATTGCCTTATACAAAAACCTGAATTCACCAGGCACAGTGCCAGCCCTAAATCACTAAATGAGAGGCAGCCTGGGGGGAAATCTCCCCCCGTCCCCCCTGGCCAGTCCTCCCCTGTGTTGAACGTTTGGTGGCAGCGGGCCGTGGGGAGGGGAGGGGGGGGGCAAATCAGGAAGCCCCCTATGAACAGTGGGTCAGTATGAAAATATGTCTTTACAGGAAACATATATTTATTAAAATCAAATTAGATAGTGTAATTTTCTTTTTACTTTTACGTCTTTGCAGGAATGGGTAATTGGTACTAATGCACTCAATAACCATTCCAGAGACCTGGAGGGAGGGAGAATGAGGGACATCTAAAAGTTCCCCTGATTAAAAAGGGCTTCCAGATTCCACCCTAAGTCACCCCTCTTCCCGAGGTCTAGGTGTATAGATTACTCTTCCTCCCTCAGCATGGGGTGAGATAAAGCCTTAGTTTTGACATTGACAAGGGGGCAAAGCAGAAGGGGGTAGGCAGTTATTCCTCTCTTTTGCAGTGCTCCCTCATGTCATGGACAATGTGAATTGGTGTTGTTCAGGTGGAAAACCCAGACTGGCTCTGGAAAAAACAGTATGCATAGAAAAAAGGAAAAAAAGAGATGTGGGAGGATGTGATTTTTAAGTAAAAATGTGAAAAAAGAGAGCTTCCTTTTGTATGGCTGAAATAACTAATGATCTTAATTGTTTTCTTAACTGGATCATGCAATTACATATGCACGTGCATTGAAGAGTTGATAGCTCTTAATACTAGAGATTGCTGTGATTGAACCAGGTCTCCTATGTCTATTGATCTCCTCAAACCCACATGAAGACAATGAACCATCTGACTCAGCTTGAGTGTCTGACATTGTCTCTTCTTAGTACAGCATCCTATTCAGACAAGTAATCCTGAAGCTTGGAGCAGTCTTGAAACCATGTCAATTTTTTTCAGACATGGAAAGAGGTTACAAGTAAGCTGCTTATCTGTATCAGACTGACTGATTCACAGCCATACAGCCATACAGGCAATGACATCAGTGCCCATAGAACTTCTGTGGACCTACCACCCTGAGCCCATTACATACTTGTAGCAACAGACTGAAACCTTTGGAATATATATATATATATATATATATATATATATATATATATATATATATATATACAGGTATATATATAGCAATTTTAGCAGGTAGATGTTTAACCTGCTACCTCCATTTCGAAAATATACAAAAATTTTAACTACCCAGAAATGATTGTCAACTACACAAAGAATGTCTTGTATGCAATCCTACTCCTTTGCCCTTCAAACTCACCAGAGAAGGCTCAGCAGTCACAGCTACAGCAGCCAGCAAGTACTCTTCACAGAAAAGTCTGCTCTGACTTATTTTCTTTAAACTACTAGACACAAGACAATTGTTGCCCGATACATCCATTGTCATGAATCCTATGCCTGTAAAAACCTTCTCCAGTGTCTGAGGTTGATCCTTCTCAAGAGAAATCTGATCTTAAAGTCTCAATGTTCTTCATAGTGGGAGGCCTCCTTTGTCTTTCTTTGAATGATGTAATAGGACTCAAACATCAGATGAGGCTTCTACAGACATGGCAATTGCCTAATCTGATTACAAATGGTTTGATCGGCTGTCAGTTACTGTATCTTGCACAACTTAGGGACGAATTTACCATAAGGCACTGTAGGCATGTGCCTACAGGCGCCTGATGATGGAAAGGCAGCCCACTCCCCTCCCCCAGTGCCTCCTTCCCTATGCAGAGATCTGATGAGTTAGTAAGAGTTTCCTCAACCTGCTCTCGGCATTTAACTGACAAGATCTCCCTTCAGTCAGGGGCACCTCTCGCTATACTTGGGGATACCTCTAGCTACTTCATATTGAGGTTCCTTTAGCTACTTAATACTTGGGGGCAACTCTAGCTACTTAATATTGAGTGTACGTCCGGCTACCTAATATTAAGGGGCACCTGTAGCTACCGACAATGGGCAAGGGACGTAAGGGAAAAGCGGCAGCGGGGACAGCCAGCACACTTGCGGTGCCGTTCAGCAGGGATTTGTTGATTTCTAGAGGGCAACGTCTAGGGTGCCAGGGCATCTGTGTCTATAGGCTTCTCTGAGGTAAATCCGGGCCTGGCACAACCTACAGCAAGTAACTGGCAGGTTGACAATAAAGGGAATAAGAATTTAGCAAGAGTTCTAAACAAAGACAAAATCATATTTTGTCTCTGCATTAAAGACAACTTTAATATAAAATAGAAGCTATGCGTAGTGTAAGTGCTTAATATTATAAGCTGCTTTATAATATCAACACACCAAAAGCTAGTAAGAAAAGTAGTAAAAAGTGCAAGTATAGAGATATAATATAAAACATTTCCTTATATAAGGTGTCCACAAAAAAAATCAAAGTGCTCAAATTGAGGTACTACTTTGGTTTGTTCAAAATGATCTTATTGGGTTTCTGTCAAGCAGTGAAATCAAAGACAATGTGGCGAGGATCTGTGATGCCAAACTTAATAATCAACCACCCCTATGTCCCTCC
This sequence comes from Hyperolius riggenbachi, assembly GCF_040937935.1. Lineage (NCBI taxonomy): Eukaryota > Metazoa > Chordata > Amphibia > Anura > Hyperoliidae > Hyperolius > Hyperolius riggenbachi. The sequence continues at coordinate 265,367,421 of NC_090650.1, read as the reverse complement.
ACTGATACAGAGAAAACACTTGATTGAGTAGACTTGTCATTTGTGAGAGACATCTTGGAGCAAATAGGGCTGGGAGATAGAAGATGGATTTTGTCATTATACTCTGAAACATGGGCTCCTCTATCTATTCTGTGAGAATACAAAATGAAGTTAGACAAGTTGTCCCTTATTCCCATTGATTTTCATACTCATTTTGAAACCTTCACATAGCAGAATTACAACAGGTAGGAATTTGAAGAGGTTATCTAGGGTGTTGAGAACAATGTTGAACAAGCCTTGTTTGATAATTTTTTTTTTTATATTAACCAACTTAGAATAGTTTTGTAATGTATCCAATTTTAAAATACATCTCTTAAATGGGAGATCCCAAATGCAAACATACAGAAAAATGTCCACTTCAGATGGAATTAGAGTTCTATTAGATATACATGAGTCAGAAAGAATTACATCTAATACAACATATCTTAACACCACCAATTAAGTTCCTCAAGCCACAATTTTGTTGAGTGAGTTGGAGATTTTGTGAAGGGTAGGGTTGCCAAGCAGCATCCCTACAAATGGTAGTATTTTAGACAGAAATATCCTGGGCAAGAGCTGCGATTAGAAAAGCCATTTTTATAATGCCTAAAATGAAAGGAGGCAGTGCCGGATATCAGAAAGTATGCATCCCAATGAGAGTGATTGAGTGCATGAATGTAACAAAGGGCCATATGTACAAAAAACATGAAACATTTGCCATGCGCAAGGAGCACACTGCAATTTTGCCATCACTTACAGTGACATAATAGCGGGCATTGTGAAGTTACCTAGGTAACATGAGCATTGTTAGAGTAATGCAAACAAGTAAGCATTACCCGAGCAATGGTAACATAACCTAGGTAACACGGGTTGTACTAATTGCAGATTAAATACTTTGGCACTGTAGATGACAGTAAAATTGCTTTGCTCTCCATGCGCATAGTAATGTCACCAGGCTTTTGTGAATATGGCCCAAGCTTTGAGTGCATTTGGAAAACTATGAGTGGGAAGAATCTCCAGGAATGATTTTGGTGGGGTGGGCCGCCATATATTGGTTTGGACCATCCTCTAGTTTACAAAACTTTAGAGTTTTTTTTATAGAAATTGTAAGTTTTACAATGCCCCCCCCCCCCCCCCCCCAAGCACTCTATACATAACAATTGATACTGAGCTCAACAAACCTGCCAATGGCAACTACAGTGTCAGAGGTACAAGAAAGGGATGGGGAACAGTTTGTGAATGATTACCATAATTCATAGTATCTATAGAAGTGATTATTATGAGCACAGGACCAATAGAGAGCTAATACAGTAGTTGAGGGAGGGCCCTTTGAGGCCCCTCTGGCCCAAGGGCCCCGATGAGGTCGCAACCTCTGCAACCCCTATTGCTACACTGCTGTATGCTTGTAAGAAGAGAAAAAGAGACAAATTGAGAGCCTGTGATAGTGAAGTATGCTGGGAAGGTAATGTTTGTACAAAGCAAAGGAGCATTAGTTGCATGACTCACTCTACAGATTAAATAAAGCCTGATAAACTTAACGTCTACTGCATGCACATGTTTATTCAACCGATCTTTTGTAAATATACCGCAATATCAGAATGAGAAGAATTTTCATAACTTGCGAGATGTTGTATGAGAGGGACAGCTAGGCCATTGAACAACCCTTTTGGTGTTAACTCTTCTTTTTTGATAGGTTCTACTATGTATAGTTATTATGCAATGAAAGTAAAAAAAAAATGTAATTTAACACAGGCTGGCAGAGCACAATCCAAATCTGAACAGCGGTATAAAGAAGGATTTAAGATGATGGATCCACTTTTACAATGTTATAGGCTGCTTGTGCAACTGGCAGTTGAGCCTACTGGTCTTTGTGTTTGGTTGGAACAGGAATTAAGGAAACATATTTCCAAAGATGAATACCTGTCTGCACTTAGAGGATTGGAAGGAGATAAGGCACCATTGTAAATACAGAAGATAAATTATAAGGGTCTGATTAGATAGTGTTTAAAGAGAATCTGTATTGTTAAAATCGCACAAAAGTAAACATACCAGTGCGTTAGGGGACATCTCCTATTACCCTCTGTCACAATTTCGCCACTCCTCGCCGCATTAAAAGTGGTTAAAAACAGTTTTAAAAAGTTTCTTTATAAACAAACAAAATGGCCACCAAAACAGGAAGTAGGTTGATGTACAGTATGTCCACACATAGAAAACACATCCATACACAAGCAGGCTGTATACACCCTTCCTTTTGAATCTCAAGAGATCATTTGTGTGTTTCTTTCTCCCTGCAGTTCTCAAGCACTGAAATTTCAGGCTGCTCTTTTTCTCCTGCAAACAGCTTTGCCCTTGTCTGTAATTCTTCAGTATGTAAAGAAAGCCCAGCCAGCTCAGAGGACGATTTATCCAGCTTGTAAAAGATAAGAGAGAAGAGAGAAGCTGCTCTAATCTAAATAATACACAGGCAGTGTGCAGAGAGGGGCCTGGAAGGGGGAATTCATAGCAGAACCACAACACTGAAGAACTTGGCAGCCTTCCAGACACAGGCTGACAAGTCTGACAAGGGAAAGATACATTGATTTATTACAGAGACTGTGATAGCAGAAAGTGCTGCAGTAAGCCAGAACACATTAGAATAGCTTTTGGAACTTGTAGGATGATAAAAAACAGGATGCAATTTTTGTTACGGAGTCTCTTTAACATCAAACTTATGGCAAGATAAAACAATGATGAATAATAATGAGACCATGTGACTAAGGAGCACAAACAGAGTGCTCTTTGAAACACATCTTTGAGATTGTGAAGTAGCTGATATTTTTGAAAGTGTGTAATAGATTAAGTTTTGGGCAATCATACTATTTGACCCCTTCTTATTTGTCTTGGGAAAAGTTTGGGGTGTAAAATCAAAGGAAAGAGAAACTGCTTCTTAGACAGCTATTAAAGCCAGATAATTGATTCCTACATTTTCCTATCCTGTAGGGTGGTGTAGCATATTTGTCAAATGAAACAAAGAACTGAAAGTCTTTATTGGGAAGCTAGATGATTGAAAGACAATGGCCTCAATTCACTAAGATCATGCTGGAGATAAGGCAAGAGAAAACTTACCTCCACACAGTGAGAGAGTTATTTTATCTCTTCATTCCTTAATTTACCTCCTCTGTAGTTAATTTAACTCCTCTGTAGTTATTTTCACACACAGTTAATAAACAGCTTGTCTTTAACTCTGGAGTTATTTTAAGGATTGAAGCGTTAACTTAAAGACAGAAGAGTTAACTTTAGGTTTGCCTGAGGTAAAATGTTTCCTGAATAAGACATGCCTCATCACCATGGTGATAACTCTAGAAATGTTATTATAGACAGGAGATAAGCTTAGTGAATTGAGGCCATTGTGATCTATGTGGAAGAGCTTTCCAGTGGGGAGAACCCTTCTGTCCTGTACATCACAGGAGCCCAGAGGCGCAGATGTCCTGGCACCTTAGACTTCACCCTCCATGAACCTACAAACCCCCACTGAACACACTGCAAGTGCGCTGGCTGTCACTTCTCCCTTACTTCCCTTTCCCATCATAGGTAGCTACAGGTGTCCCTTTAGCATTAGGCAGCCAAAGGTACCCTCAGTATTGTGTAGTTACTAGTGGTGCTCCCGACTGAAGAGAGATCTGGTCAGTGGAATTCCAAGAGCTCATTTATTATCATTATTATTATTGATTTATATAGCGCCAGCATCTTCATTGGCGCTGTATAACAGAACACAGGGTATAACAATACAAAGTAAACAATACAACAGTTAATACAAGACAATGGTTAATTACCACTGATACAGTGAACAAATCAACTACATATTTTTACACAGGAGTGGGAGGTATGCAAACACATTGCACATTATTCTGAGACAATAGGGTAAAAGAGCCCTGGCCAAAAGGCCTTACAGTTTATGCTCTGCTTGGGACTCTGCATCGGGAAGGAGGGACAGAGGCACTAGGGGAGGGTCGTGAGCCACCTTTCCATCATCAGTCATCTGAGGCAAGTGCCTACAGTGCCTTATGGTAAATCCGGCCCTGCTTCTATCTTTAACCAATAATAATTGATTGTGTATTTTGAATCTATAGAAGCTTTTGGATGGAGCTATACCTCTATGTGACGGGAGAAGGGGAATAGTGGTGGCAGAGTCACATAGTATTATATGGGAAGCTGTTTAGTATATTGGATGTATGTTTGTGTGGGAGTATGGCAATTATTAATGAAATGGATGATTATTAGAGATGTAGCGAACGGTTCCCGAACCGTTCGCCGGCGAACCGCTCTGCTACTCTGGGCCTCTTACTACTTCCGGGTCACAATGACCCGGAGTAGTACGCCTGCGCTGCCCAGCGGAGCGCGTCCTAGATCGCGCTCCTGTTGCCGGGCACTCTCTGCACATGAGCGTGACGTCACTCATGACGTCACGCACATGCGCAGAAAGTGCCCGGCAACGGGAGCGCGATCTAGGACGCGCTCCGCCGGGCAGCGCAGGCATACTACTCCGGGTCATTGCGACCCGGAAGTAGTAAGAGGCCCAGAAAGGTTCGCCAGGCGAACGGTTCGGGCCATCACTAATGATAACCACTTAATAATAAATGAACAGGATGTAACTAAGCACATAGAAAATTTGAAGAATAAAAACACTGGAACATAAATATCACTCAGTCCAGTCCTTTTGGGTTTAATATCAAGGCAGGACTGCTACCATCCTTTGTGAATGGAGCTGTGTCATTAAGTTGCCACGGGAAGCGAATACAGGGGCTCACCAAACTCATTCACAACTACATGAAAAACTTTTAAGCTTGTTTAAAACCATGCTTAATATAATTTTTTAAAGCGGACCTGAACAAAAAACTTCCTCTCTGCAGTAAAAGATATGCAACAGCATAATAACCTTTAAAGAAAAACATTTCTTTGTTACAGCTGATTCAAACCTTGCAATAAATCTGCATTGTCTCTACAGTACTTCTTACTTTTATGGAATCAGACATATTTTCAACATCCTGGCCTATATGCAATTCACTTTCTCTCCTGAGTTTTCTCCTAGGAGATAATTTTTCATTTTCTATTTATAATAACTTTTCTGCACTTTGGAATTGAAAAGTATGTAAAAGTAGGTGAAAAAGTACTATCAAAACTATTTTTTAGTACTTTCTCGCTTTCTGGGGGTTTTAAAAGCATTTTATTTACAAGGTGTTAAAATATCTCCTAGGAGAAAACCCAGGATAAAAAGTGAATTGCATATGGCCCCCTGTGTTTACAAATTAGCTGCTCTGCTGTGGCTTCTGAGCTGACACAGCTAAGAGATCAAATTAGAGTGGTGATTAGACACAGATGAGTGGGAATTAGACAGGCCAAACTGTCTAAATACATACATTTCTCTCTGTTTTCCCTCTGTCCTGTGCAAGAGTTCAGGTAAAGTAGGGATGCTCATTCGGATTCCGCGGAAATGCAATTTCCGCATTTCCGATTGGAAATTGCATTTCCGCATCGGAATGCGGAAATCGGTAATACAAGTGCGGTAGGGAGAAAATCTGCATTATCCGATATGCGGTAATTTTAAGCCAATCAGAAGACTCGGAATGAATAAACCAATCAGAGAATGGGGATTTAGGTGGAAATTTCTGCATTCTCTGATTGGCTTATTCATTCTGAGTCTTCTGATTGGCTTAAAATTACCGCATATCTGATCATGCAGATTTTTTGCATTTTACATTACAGTGAAAATCCACCAACTTTAGCGGTTATTAGCAAAGCCCCCATAAGTTCTAGAAACACCAAATTTTCAGGGTTTATTAAACAGAATCTAGTGAACAAGATGAAAAAAAAGTTTTCAAAAAGAACCTATAGATTTTGAGAAAATCGATGTTAAAGTCGGCGGAAATTTCTGTGATTTCTGGCGGAAATCCACATCGGAATGCGGAAATTGGTAGCGGAAAGCGGAATTGGTAGCAGTAGCGGTAATTGGCAATGGCGGAATGCGGATTTTCCATGGAATCGGAAATTGGCATTTCAAACCACCCCTTGTCTAAATGTGGCCCGAACCTCCGATTTTCGGTTCGCGAACTTACACAAAAAGTTCGGTTTGCAGGAACTTTTGCGAACCGCAATAGACTTCAATGGGGAGGCGAACTTTGAAAACTAGAAACATTTATGCTGGCCACAAAAGTGATGGAAAAGATGTTTCAAGGTATCCAACACCTGAGTTTTCAGTGACTACAAGAGGGAAACATTTTTTCAAAAAGACCTTATAGTTTTTGAGAAAATTGATTTTAAGGATCTCCTTCTGACCGTGGGAAAATTAAACGCCCGCCGAATTTAGCGGTTAATAGCAAAGCCCCTTTAAAAGCTAGAAACACCAAAATTGCTGGGAATGTTAAGTAGAACAGTGGGAACAAGAGGAAAAACATTTTTTTTCAAAAAAGACCTTATAGTTTTTGAGAAAATCGATGTTAAAGTTTCAATGTAAATTCTCCTTCTGACCGTGGGAAAATAACCCCCCGCCGACTTTAGCGGTTAATAGCAAAGCCCGTTTAAAAGCTAGAAACACCAAAATTGCTGGAAATGTTAAAGAGTAACTGTCAGGCTGCAGAAGCTAATTTAAACCTCTATTCTCCTGTGTTAAACAGTTTAGAAGGAAGCCAAAAAGGCATTAGTGAAGATAAAAATCTCTCTTACCTTTGATGTGTGCTTATCAGAAAAGCTGTTAGACCTAAGAGGACGCAAGCCGCATACTATACTGCAAAGCATTCTGGGGCCCTCCCCTCGGCTGCTAATGAGACGTTACAGCAGCTTGTAATCAGTCCAGCGCGTAGCACTGATAAATCTCCGGGCAGAGTACACTGCAGGAGTCAGCTATTGTTCCTAGCCACATGGCTCATTAATATTCACTGCACACTGTGTTATTCAGTACAAGCTTTTCTGTGATCAGGAAGCAGGCAGGACATGACGACACATTTGACAGAAAAACATGGAACCTGCCATGAGCTGTCAGGAGCATCATTCTCTGCATATACTATATAAAAATTCTGTGAAGTACAAACGTGGACAGTGAAATGCATATGTAATGTAAGTACAGCCAATCTTTAGCTACTGATATATGTGTTTATTTTCTCTGAGACCTTATACCTAACAGCTCCTCTTTAAGTAGAATAGAAGAAACAAGAGGAAAACATTTTTTTTTTTCAAAAAGACCTTATACTTTTTGAGAAAATCGATTTTAAAGTTTCAAAGAAAAAAGAGTCGATTCATTAAAAAGAACTGGATGATTCATGAACTGTTAGTATAGCAGAGAATGAGTCCTGTGCAGGATGTATAGCTGCCGGCTCCCTCTGTCTCTCTCCACCTGCCTTCACCTGTTACCCACACCTAGGCTGGCACCCGGTGCACCCATGGGTGCACCGGGTGCCAGCCTAGGTGAGGATGACAGGTGCACCGGGTGCCAGCCTAGGTGAGGATGACAGGTGAAGGCAGGGATGGTCGTAGTCAGCCAACTTCGCTACGCTGGAACAACGCGTAGTTCTACGCAATTACGCTTCGTCAAACTACGGCTGCAAAATCAAACATTCGCTTCGTATGCATTTCATAGAGTACTCTTCAAAATACGCAATTACGCGTAGCGTAGTTTATGCGGATGCTTATGCCCGTATGCAGAAAATTTTACGCATTAATTCCTCTTTCATAGCTTATACTGGGAACTCTTTCCAATGCGTAAATTTGTAAGCATACTATCGCACTCGGAAAATTAGCTACGTGTAACGCATTCGTAGTTCACTACGCTATACACTTGTTAACTACGCATAGTGGGCATTAGCTACGCGTAGCGGTACTTCGCTATGCGTAAATTCGTAAGCGTAGTTTCAAAACTTCACCTATGAACTACAGTGCGTAGATGCAAACTATGATGCCTAAATTCGCACTGGTGTAGTTTCTGCTCATCCCTGGACAGATGAAGGCAGGTGGGGAGAGAAAGCAGAAGCCGGCAGCTATGCGCCCCAAAGGACGCATTCTCTGCTATGTGGGGGGTGTCGGAGATCTTCAATCAACTTAATTGAAGATTGCAAGATAAGAGGATACTGTATTTGTTGGATCGTTTACCAAGGATATTGGCGTGGGAAAATATTTTAAAGGTGCAGGTAAGTATTTATGGTTAATTTAGAATAATAAAATACTTTTCTCGTGGTTGTGTTTTTATTTCATTTAACCCTTTGTGGAAATGGGTAAGGGGTACTTTGTACCCCTATACTCATTTCTCCTGGGAGGGGGGTGGGCATCTGGGGTCCCCTTCTTAAAGGGGACTCCCAGATGCCACCATGACCCCCCCCCAGGGAGTTGTCGCCCCCACCTTCTCCTGGGGCACCGGAGGTGGGGAAAAGCCCCTTGTCCATGGATTGGACAAGGGCTCCGGGGGGGGGGGGGGGGGGGATGCCAGGGCTCCGCCTTCTGGCTATCCCAGCCTGCATGGGGGACAAGGGGTTACAGAGGCTCGGGAGGGGGGACCACACGCCATTTTTTTTCAGATTTCCCACACTCAGCACATAAAAATAATAAAACATTTTTATTTTTTTAAAGGACTTCCAAGGCCACAAATGGGAAAAAAGTGAAATACCTTTTCATAATCCAAATCCATGGAGGACGTCATCCATGCCCTCCCGTTCATTCCGCCATGGCTCCCGCAGTAATACCCGCCCCGGTCAGGTCCTGACCCCTCCGAACGGGTCGGGTTCTCATTCCCCCCTCAATATGGCCACCACAGATTGCCGCCGCTGCAAAGTCCGCATAAACGCAATCGCGGCTGCACAGCTCTAGGACCACCTCCCGATGCATCCAATGTATGCACGCATATTGATGACGTGGCGGGAGGAGGCCCTAGAGCTGCTCAGCCACAATCGCGTCTATGCGGACTGCGCAGCAGCAGCAATCTGTGGCGGCCATATTGAGGGGGAATGAGAACCCGACCCGTCCGGAGGGGTTGGGACCCGACCGGGGCCGGTATTACTGCGGGAGCCACCGCGGAATCAACAGGAGGATGCGGATGACGTCCTCCATGGATCTGGATTATGAAAAGGTATTTAACTTTTGTGGCCATTTGTGGCCTCGGAAGTCCTTTAAATATTGTTTCCTGCTATCTTTTTAACATATCCTGCAAATTTGGTGTTGCGAGGCTGTAAGGGGCCTTTGCTATTAACTGAAAAAATGTGAGATTTTGGAAAGTGAAATAGGAGGCCCAATGAAAGCCTATAGGGGATTTTAGCACTTTTGCACCCCTGTAACTCTGGTTTGCAGAGATGTAGGGAACCCAACATGGGAGTGCTAGTACAACAATATGCCTTCTACCTGCATGAGACATGTCATGAGATTCACACTCTAACGGCCATGGCTGCGATTTATGTTCGTCAGAATCGCCACCATTAACATTGCCAAAATGAACAGGTTTTTGTGACCCTAGGCTATGACCTCTTTGGTCTAGGGGCCCGAAACTTACCAGTCATGATCCGCCTAAGAGTCCCTACAATGCTAGAAAATGTGCCACTGCTGAGCCATCGCCCTTTGAAAAAACGTGAGATTTTGGAAAGTGAAATAGGAGGCCCAATAAAAGCCTATGGGGAATTTAGCACTTTTGCACCCCCATAACTCTGGTTTGCAGAGATGTAGGGAACCCAACATGGGAGTGCTAGTACAACAATATGCCTTCTACCTGCATGAGATATGTCGTGAGATTCAGATTTTGCTAACGGCCATGGCTGCGATATATGTTCGTCAGAATCGCCACCATCAACATTGCCAAAATAAACAGGTTTTTATGACCCTAGGCTATGACCTCTTTGGCCTAGGGGCCCGAAACTCACCAGTCATGATCCCCCTAAGAGTCCATACAATGCTAGAAAATGTGCCACTGATGAGCCACAAGATTTGGGATTTTTGAAAGTGAAATAGGGAGCCCAATAAAAGCCAATGGCAGAATTCAGCACTTTTGCACCAATATAACTCTGGTTGGTTATCACCCGCCGACTTTAGCAGTTAATAGCAAAGGCCCCTTACATTCTAGCAACACCAAATTTGCAGGATATGTTAAAAAGATAGCAGGAAACAATATTTAAAGGACTTCCAAGGCCACAAATGGGAAAAAAAAGTTAAATACCTTTTCATAATCCAGATCCATGGAGGACATCACCCGCTCCCTCCTGTTCATTCCGCCATGGCTCCCGCAATAATACCGGCCCCGGTCAGATCCCGACCCCTCCGAACGGGCCGGGTTCTCACTCCCCCCTCACTATGGCCGCCACAGATTGCCGTGGCTGCACAGTCCGCATAGACGCGATTGCGGCTGCGAAGCTCTAGGGCCTCCTCCCGCCGCGTCATCAATATACGTGCATACATCGGACGCATCGGGAGGAGGTCCTAGAGCTGCGCAGCCGCTATCGCGTCTATGCGAACTGCACAGCCGCGGCAATCTGTGGCTGCCATATTGAGGGGGGAATGAGAACCCGACCCGTTCGGAGGGGTCGGGACCCGACCGGGGCTGATATTACTGTGGGAGCCATGGCGGCATGGACGGGAGGGTGAGGATGGCATCCTCCATGGATCTGGATTGTGAAAAGGTATTTAACCTTTTCACATTTGTGACCTCGGAAGTCCTTTAAAAAATGTTTTTTAATTATTTTTATGTGCTGAGTGCACAGCCGACTGGTGCTTCGCACCCTGAGCTACACCAGCCCGCATGGTCCGTGGTATCGGGGGGGTCCGAGGGTGGGGAGTGGTGGCCAAGCCTTCCCCTCTCCCCCGCTCCCCCCCGGAGCCCTTCTCCAATCCATGGACAAGGGGCTCTTCCCCACCTCAGGTGCCCCAGGAGGTGGTGGGGGTGACGACTCCCTGGGGGGGGGGGGGGGTTCATGGTGGCATCTGGGAGTCCCCTTTAAGAAGGGGACTTCAGATGCCCACCCCCCTCCCAGGAGAAATGAGTATATGGGTACAAAGTACCTCTTACCCATTTCCACAAAGGGTTAAATGAAATACAAACACAACCACGAGAAAAGTATTTTATAATTCTAAATTAACCATAAATATTTACCTGTACCTTTAAAAAAAATTTCCCACGCCAATATCCTCGGTAAACGATCCAACGAATACAGTATCCTCTTATCTTGCAATCTTCAATTAAGTTGATTGAAGATCTCCGACGCCCCCCACATAGCAGAGAATGCGTCCATTGGGACGCATAGCTGCCGGCTCTTGCTGTCTCTCCCCACCTGCCTTCACCTGTTATCCTCACCTAGGCTGGCACCTGGTGCACCCATGAGTGCACCGGGTGCCAGCCTAGTTGAGGGTGACAGGTGACAGGTGAAGGCAGGTGGGGAGAGACAGCAAGAGCCGGCAGCTATACGTCCTGCACAGGACGCATTCTCTGCTATACTAACGGTTCATTAATCATCCGGTTCTTTTTAATGAATCGGTTCTTTTGTTAATGAAATTTTTTTTCCTCTTGTAGTCACTGTCCTCCTCTACATACCCTGCAAATTTGATGTTTTTACTATGTAAGGGGACTTTGCTATTAACCGCTAAAGTCGGCGGGCATTAAAGTCTATGGGCGAACCAAACTTTTTTGAAAAAAGTTCCTTGTTCACTGCTAACGCGAACCACCGAAATTCGCCGGGAACCGTTCGCCGGTGAACTGTTCGGGTCATCTCTATTTAGGTCTACTATAAAATAGAACATATTTGCAATAATTCAGCTTTTTAAGTGAGCAAGTATGGTTTCTCATGATGCCTCACTTCCGGTTATGCAAATCACCTTTTTACGCCCCTGAAAACCAGGCACACATCCAGAACTGCTGGTGTATAGCAAGCCTACAGCTTATAAATTTTACAGAGCCACATCAACCCCACAGGCATACAGCACTGTTTTGGACTTTTTGGTCCTTATTATTGCATGGCTTTTTGGTCTCTTTTAGCACCAGAACTAGTGGTTCTGTGTCGCCATGAGCTTTCTAGGTACTATTTAAAATCATGATAGCTGCTTAAATATATAACACTAGATAGGTCCTGAGAGGTCCCAAGACTCTTAAAGCGGAACTGTAGATACGTTTCAAACACACTGTTTCACTTACCTGGGGCATCTGCAAGCCCCAGCAGCTGTCCTGTCCCACACCGGTCCTCCACGAGCATCCATTCTCTTGCTGTCAGCAACTTTCGGTTTCGCCGCCAGGCCACTGCACCTGCGCGGCTCTGGCCACGCGTATCCTTTCTTCGCGTTCCCCTCTCTAATACGCTATGGCAGAGGGGAACGCGAAGAAAAGATATACACTTGGCAGGGCTGTGCTGGCCTCGACTTACAAGTCGAAGTATGGAACGGAGCGGCAGTGGGTGAACGGAGGCTCGTGGAGGACCGGCGCGGGACAGGACGGCTGCTAGGGGAATGACATAGTCCAACATAGGAAGAATGGCTGCCACTAAGTGGTGCTTTTTCTGGGTAAAATCCAAAACAGCCCCTTAGATTACAATGTCGGACCAAGGATGCATACACACATACAATTTTGATTGGCCAAAGATCAAACAAATTAACACCTTCATGTAGTATGAGGTCCAACAGTTTTGGATACTATGAAGAGATTGTGTAGGTAGGCTCCCATACTACATGGAAGTTGTAAAACTGGCCTCAAAACACAGCCAAGCCTCCTCCATGCTTCACATTAGGTATGGTGTTCTTTACTTTGGAAGCTTCGAAGCTTCATGTTTTTGGCTGTGGACATTGATATGATATTACATGCCAAAAGTGATGGATAGTGCAATCATACACTTATGGACCCTGACTTTGCAGTTCATCTTCTATCTCTTTGGAAGTTGTCCATGTTTTTTGTCTTTCATTCTCCTTATTCTTCTTCCCATTTTGGTGCCATTTTTTTGTTTATAATGTAGGTTTTATTCTGCACCTCACTCACAATCAACTGATGGCAGCTGATCTTTAGCTATGGAAATCATACAAGGTGTGCTTTTTCTTCAGGTACCTTGTTTTTTTTCTCTCATTGGTAATTGTATTGCAAATTTGAGTCATCCCACTGACTTACATTGCCATGAATTTTTCAATGGGAGAAAACCAGTATATACTGTACTTTCTTCAATGCTTTTCATCTACACGCTTTTCAGGAGCCATTACGCATTTATTCAACAATTTTGTCCATAACTTCTACCTCTACTAAATATATATATATTATTTTAGTTAAAATTCAACCTGCCTGTAAAATTATAGATCCCAGCAACAAACCCAATACTCACAGACCAAGAATTGTCATCTTCTTATGAACTATAAAGTTTCCTTTTTTCTCATATTTCATTGTTTTAAATTGAATGACTCCTTATTTAGATAGCAAAGGTTTTGCTAAAGTTCATGATCCCATCATCTAGCTGTCATAGTGCGCTGATGTTGCCAAACCACTTGTCTTTACATATGCTAAATAAACTTTCTGCACTTGCTTTTGTGTATATGTACACTCACAAGGAGCCATGTGGCTGCAAATATGTTGACTTATCAGCACCCATTCCTTATTTGCAAGGCAGAAAAAACTTACTTTCATCCAGCCATATCTGGATTTTAAAATAGTTAAATTAATTATGATCAAATTAGTCATTTAAGCAGGTTAGATAACGGGTCGCTGAACACTGGCACAGTCGCGCACGCCCGCACTTGTGACCCGAGCACACCCACACATCGCACACATGCACAACCACCAGCTACCTGCACCCGAAAGTCTGTTGGTCATCATACTATATGGAGATGGCAATATTGGTCAGTGATTGGCCATTCAGAATTTGATGTGTGTACGCAACTTAGAAGGACTAGGTTGAATTGTATCTCACAATTGAGGGAAAAGTCAATTGAATATAGGCCTATGGGGTGTATTCGCTAAATGTCATTAAAATTGCCATGCACAGGGAGCCCACAGCGATTTTACCAGTGCTACCAACAGTTAGGTTACAAGGGTTGTGCTAATGGTGCATGCACGCTACCTAATTGTCAAGTGTACCAGTAAAATTGCCATGCACTCCCTGCGCACAGAAATTTTAATGACTAGTGAATATACCCCACAGGCCCTTATTCAGTTACCTTTTCCACTGAGTTTTCAGATATGTTTTCACACCTTATCAATAAACCTTTTAACCCACCAACAAGAAAGAAAATAGTCAAACTAAGTTTGGCATTACTATTTTACCCTCTGTTTAGTACTTATTACTTTACCAATGTTACTTAGTACGTTTGCAAAGCTGGGGGAACATTAGGCATTGCAGAGATGTGCACAAATGCATCTGTACAGGATTTGGAGAAACTTGAACATACACTAGTTTGGCTCTGTCATTTACCATTAGGAGCTGGAAGGCCAGGGACATGGGTGGCAGAATGGTGTTGGGGAGGGGATCTGGTGTACAGTATTCTTCAATCCCTAAGCATATTAGATATTTGAAATGAAATCCTGGGGACCAGGATCCAGTGTGTACACTTCTGTGCAGCTCTACTACATCATGCTGAGTGCACTAGACAAGAGGACACGTGCAGTAGGATATCGAAACTTAGGTACTAGTAAAAGTATTATCCTAAGGATATTAGCTTAGCTGAGTCAGGATGAATCTGTGATTTTTTTGTTTTGTTTTTACCATAAAAATCTCATTTTTGGGCAGGGGAGAAAGCTCTGCAAAAATACATAGATATGATATAAAAGTTCACACAAATGTGAATGTTTAGCAAAAATACATTGTATCATGCCTTATGACTTTAATGTGTTCTCAAGGAAATTTAAAAATATGTTCTCAAAAGTCATAATGTATGTGAAAGCATGAGAATCTTCCTTCACTCTCAAGCCAACTTATAATGCTTGTCAGTGCTAGCTATCCAGAAAAAACTGAGGCCCCATCTCAATCATCTCAACTGAGCTTAACATGCACACAGATGCCATCTCTGTTTTAAGCAACTAGACCATAATGTAAATTATCAGAAAAGGGTATTATTAGGCCCAAACCAGAGATAAGTGGACATAGGGTCCTGAATCCTTTAGATTGTAAGCCTTTGGCAGCCCGACCCCCCCCCCCCCTTTCATGTGTCCTTCTTAATCTTGCAACCCCAGCAATGACACCCTTCTCATGGACTAACTCGGACTTGTTTTGCCGGGTCTCTGTAAAACGCATTTTATATTCTGATTGTATGTATAACCTTGTGCTATGTTGCATAACCATTTGCTACCTCTCTGTCTGTCACCCCTTGTTGCAATGTATGTATCTCTATTTATTGACCAGTGCTGCGTAATATGTTGGCACTTTATAAATATAATAAATAATAATAATTATGTAATTTACTATAAAGGGTTACGATGATACCACAGCAAAGACAGTGTAGCAGAGTGCAAATGATGCAGGCGGGTTTTAGGCTAAATTATGGTGGTATCTGAAAGCAGCCTTTCTTCAAAGTGCCCCTAGAAGATATCCAGCCTCCTCCAGGTGGAAAAGGTACCGGAATATGTTAGTACTCCTTATCCATTCCCACAAAGGGTTTAATTAGGAAAATAAGCAATGACACCATAAAAACTCAACTCAACTCAATTTTTATCCTTTTATTAATGTGCCCATACCATATGCCATAAGATCAGAACAAGAGTCCCATACATTATCCTCAGAATAAGGATCCCATGCAGCATCCTCTGCAACACTTTGGTGTTTGTCTGTATTACTAGGATATCTGCTGCATACTGCTAGTATCTTCTTTACAGGGACTTATGACCAATACAAAAGGATATAAATGGGACATAACATCATAATTATGGCTGCCCTATTTGGAAAATGAGTGCTATGTAGTTTGTGTAGTGGGTAACATTTGCTAAACATAACACAGAAAGGAGATACTACTGTGATCCCCACGGAAGTAGAATAACAAGCTTTGGGGAGAGGAGCAGATAGCTGACCATGACACTACAGAGTAATCCTGTTCTGGTGGTAGGTCAGGCGGGGCAGTGCCGCTGTACTCACAACACTAGACCTGTCATCATGTTTAACTTTTCATTTCAATAAACTTTCAGAAAAAGTACACTTTAACAGTTTTTCCGAAATAATTAAAAAATAACAGTACTGAATATCATAACAAATAAATTCATAAATAGTTACGTTCTCCTGCACTCAAATACTGTATATTAAAGCAAACATGTGGTGAGGAGTAAAATGTAGATATTTATCTCAGTTAGAACCCTCTAGATAGTCCAGAAGCTTTCAGGCTACTTGTTGAGCCTGCTGTTCTGGAATCATGCCTTCTTTGCCCCATTTCACACTGCACGGATGAAAAACTGATCCATGGAAAAACTGATCCATGGAACGGACCAGTTTTAGAAGGTACCAGTTTTTCATCGGTGACATCCCCCCCCCCCCCCCCCCCCGTTTCATTAGTGCGCGGTCAATACAGTCTGTTGCTCCAGATTTTTCTCAGCCTTCCCAAACTTATGGTCAGCAGAACAAGCCAAACAGATCCTTTCTAATGGAGGAATGTGAATGGATCCTATTGTTTAACATAGGATCCGTTCACCTTCATTAGGATCCTGTCCTCTGCTAAAGGGACCACTTTTAGTGGCAATATGAATGGGTCTTCCTCTTCTTGCTTTGCTCCTGGACCCTGGCTGAGCCCATGATCCGACTAGTCATCATGCATGGGTAAAGTCTGTTCATGCCCAGTTGAATAAAGTCCTCCATGCATGGCTTGTTCTCCACGCATAAGCTCTTCACTGGTCATGTGAGGGTCTTACTTTGGATACCCTTGTCCATGATGGGAGAGTGGCATGAGAAGCCTATTTCACAAGCTCTTTTTTATTACATTTAGATAGACTTATCACTGGAACAATGATCTGATCTGTGGTAAGTATTTTAATTGAACCCACTTCAGGTATGCTTTAATTCTCTAGTAATCAAATTTCTGTGTAGGATTTTATAACAACAAAAACATGTATTTTATGGGAGCGTTGTCTAGACAAATCAGCGGTGATGAATAATGCCACTGCCCCTTTGTAGTTCTGTATAGTAAACTGATAGAAAAGAGCCACAGCTGTACAGAGATACATTTGAATAGAATGATTAAATTAAAGAAGTGTTAAGAAGTTCTAAATTACAAAGATTTAGAGTGCAAAGAATTTGATCACAGTATAACGTGACAATTATGTTACAGTAGCTGCCAGTGGCATTGCGATTGGTAATAGTATGATGGATTTTATCTGTAAAACAACTGCTATCAGTGTGGAGAACGTGACATATACTAATTAAAATGTGGTATAGCTCCTGGGTATAAACAACAAGGAATATAAAAGATGTGCAGGGAGTGACAATCATACACTGGAAGACTGATTTAAGATGTACTGCTACTGCGCATTCCATCCAAACTGCGTTCCAACACTCCATGGCATGGGTGCTGCCCGGATCTCCCTTTATCGAGATTTATTTCAATACAGCACTTTGCTCGGATTTATAGTACCAAAGTGCAGCATAACTGAGACAGCAATGAGATTGATCCATGATGATGAAATGATATAGATACAGTACATTATTTTTTACAGTAACATTTCAATAATCTGACACTCATGGGACTGCACAGATGCCACATTACAGATATTCTGATTTATTAGACAGTTATGGTATAGTCTGTAACACCTTTCATTTCCACTTGTCAGACTCTATGTATTTCTTCACTTTTACTTTCATTCTCTGTGTCTTTCTACTGCTCACTATGCTTTCCTCCCCTGGACTAAATCCCTTGCATGTGAGATCTGTCTCTGTGGTCTTATAGTGAGACTCTCACACCACACAACACTTCCACACTAAAACAAGGCATGTACAAAGCAAAAGTCATTGCTGGTTCAGTCACCAGACACTGAGAAAGCATGCATGGAGCCTGCCACACCACTCAACATGTAAGAAATAGAAACTAAGAATGTGATTTGAGGTCACGCAGTGTCAATAATGACAGTTTAACTACCTAACGACCGCGTCACGCCAATGGGCGTGAATGTGGTGGCTCCCCCAGACCGCCTAATGCCAATTGACGTCATGTCCTGGGGGGGGGGGGGATGCAGGGGATCGCACGCACATCCCTGCTTAAATGACGGAGCTCAGCTCCATCATCAGTCTCCCTGCGGCTGTGTTTTTACATGTACAGCGCTGCAATCTACAGCAGCGCTGTACTGGGGACAGCTGTGTGTCATGGCTGTCCCCTCTGCAGGCACGAGAGTGATCAACTGTCATAGGCTGATGCCTACGACAGCCAATAATGTTGACTGGCTGGCGAGGGGAGGGAGAGAAGGCTGCAAAAAAAAAGCAATATTTATTAAAAAAAAATAAAATTAAATATTTATAAAAAATAAAATAAACACAGGATCAGCAAACACAGCCCACCAACAGAAAGCTCTGTTGGTGGTAGAAAAGGGGGGGGGGGTAACTTGTTTGCTGAGTTGAACGGCCCTACAGCAAGCCTTAAAGCTGCAGTAGCCTAATGGTAAAATATAGCCTGGTCACTGGGGGGGGGGGGGGGGGGGGAGGGGGGTGTAAAGCCTGTAGTCCTCAAGTGGTTAAGAGGACCTAAACTCAAAATATGTCAATGTCTCTTCTAAAACTAAATATATCCCTCTAACAACTGTGAGTACCTAATATAAGCAGAAGCACTCCCTACCTCTGTACGAGCCCGCTTCTAGCTTAAGCCACACCCTTTTGAATTATGTTGCTGAAGAACTGCAGCGTTCTGCACACATTATTTATTTTATTTATTTATTTATTGTATTTATAAAGCACCAACATATTACGCAGCACTGAACATTAGTTTAGGTTACATACAATATTTAGGGGTGACATACAGCAAAATGACAATACAGGAATACAAGAAAACAGATCATGCAGCACAGTATGAGTACAGGTAATGCTTAGTCAGTGTAACGATTGGTGTCAGCACACAGAGTGAATCTGATTATTGATGATTTGCAGTATCACCAATAATACAGATGTTATACCTGATTATATGGTGATCTGCAGAATCACCAATAATACAAGTATACCTTGACACAGGTCACCTAATGTAGTGTGAGTGTTTGGTGCAACAGTAAAAAAGGTTATCTCCCGAGGAGCGGGAGATACAGACACTACTGCAGCCAAGGATTCCCTGAAGAGCAGGGAATTGGACTGCGCTGCAGCAGTGGACACCTGAGGTGCAGGTGGCCTCTGACTGTGTAGGCACCAACCTCCTTAAGAGGAGGAGATGGAGATTGTACTGCAGCCAGGGATTCCCTGATGGAACGGGAATCAGACTGTACTGCAGCCAATGGACTCCTATAGGTAAAGTCCCCTGACTGGACTGTAAGGAGGACTTCCTGTGGAGCAGGAAGCCTTTACAGCTAATGGACACCTATAGAGTTGGTGTCACAAGGAGTACAGTGAGGCTGCTCACCCAAGGGACGAGTGACAGCCAGAAGGGTTATACAGGCCAGGTCGGCAAAACACGAGCAGATAAAGTACAGAGACAGAAGACTGATACGGTATCCGGGTACAGGCAAGGTTGGCAATGGGTAGACAGATAGGCAAGGTACCGAATCAGTAAGCAGGAGAGTGGTCAGCAAAGCCTGGGATCATAACAGGTATCAATATAGCACAATCCTAGTCTTAGGTGTGAGGTCCTTGGTCTCAACACCTGGGAAATAGTCTGAAGTATAACAGTAGTAACACAGTAATCTCCTAGTCTTAGGTGTGAGGTCCTTGGTCTCAACACCTGGGAACTAGTCTGAAGTATAACAGTACAATAACACAATAGCGCCTAAAGCGGAATCTGGCTAAGTGTGAATTCCCAGCTCCAACTGGTTCTAACACACTATAATATCTGACTGAGGTCTGAGTGATCAGAGTATTTGCAACGGCAGACAACCTGCAACTGACAAGCAAGTCCTATATATACTTACAGCGCTCCGCAGCGCCGCCCCAGCCACTCAGCCAATCCAGAGTCCAGCTGGGATCAGCTGATCGGCCTGATCAGCTGATTCCCCTTCTGCTGGCATAAAGGTCCTGTCGCCTGGCGCGCACGCGTAGCTCTCCATCTGTGTGCACTAGAAGGACCAGGCGAACCAGAGACATGTTGCTGCGCGGAAAACGCCCCCGGCTTGAACGCGGAGAGTCGGAGACAGCCGCCCTGCCGCTTGCCCGCGTGGCGGTATCTCCGCTATTCATTACAGTACCCCCCCCCTGAGGAGTGGACTCCGGACACTTCCCACCCGGCTTCCCAGGGTGTGAGTCATGAAACTCTTTCTTTAATTCTTCCGCATGCATGCGACAATCCGGTACCCAAATTCTCTCCTCCAGACCATACCCTTTCCAGTGGACCAGATACTGCACAGAATTTTGCACTAAGAGAGAGTCTACAATCTTCTCGATCTCATACTCAGGTTGGTCATCGACCATCACAGGGGGGGGAGGGAGGTGAGGAATCCACGTGCACTGCCGGCTTCAACAGAGACACATGGAATGATCTCACACCTCTCATGCTGGCTGGGAGATCAATCGCATAAGTGACATTATTAATCTTTCTGGTCACTGGATATGGTCCTATAAATCTAGGTCCCAGTTTGGGTGACGGTTGTTTTAAGGCCAAATGCCGAGTGGATACCCACACCATGTCCCCTGGAGAAAACTTCCACTCTACAGACCGCCTTTTATCTGCCTGTTTCTTCTGAGTCTGGAAAGCTTTCCCCAAGTTCCTCTTAACCATTTCCCAAATTTCCCTCAATGCTCTCTGCCAATCCTCCAAGGCCGGAAATGGGGTAGATGCCACAAGTAACAGGGCAAACTTGGGTGATCTCCCCGAAACTACCTGAAATGGGGAAAATCCTGAAGAGGAACTCTTCAGATTGTTATGTGCAAATTCCACAAATGGCAAAAATTTTACCCAATCGGACTGTGCATCTGCCACATAACATCTGAGAAATTGCTCAAGGGACTGGTTAACTCTCTCGGTCTGGCCATTGGTCTGTGGGTGGTAGCCTGATGAAAATGAAAGGTCCATACCCAGCTGATGGCAAAAGGCTTTCCAAAATTTTGACACAAACTGGACTCCCCGATCTGACACCACATTCTCCAGAATGCCATGCAGCCGGAAAACGTGCTGGATGAAGAGATCAGCCAACTCCTGGGCCGAGGGGAGTCCTTTCAATGAAACAAAATGGGCCATCTTACTGAACCTATCTACTACCACCCAAATGACCATCTTGCCCTCAGACCTGGGGAGTTCTCCTACAAAATCCATGGACAAATGAGTCCATGGTTCACTTGGCACTGGTAAGGGTTGTAAAGTACCCAAAGGTGCCTGGTGAGAGAGCTTGCTTCTAGCACAAACTGCACATTCCCTCACAAACTCCTTACAATCTGTTGCTAATGTAGGCCACCAAGCACACCTGGCCAACAAATCCTGAGTTCTGGTGGCCCCTGGATGACCTGCATTCTTATGGGAATGGAGCAGGTGTAAGAGTTGCAGGCGAAAGGGTAGTGGTACAAACATAACTCCCTCAGGCTTCCCCTCTGGAACATCCTGTTGGTAAGGACTCAGAGTGGCCGTCCAATCTTTCCAAGTCTCAGTAGCTGCCCGGACTACCTTCTAAGGTAGGATAGTTTCAGGGGTTGAGGGCTGCACTGTCTCGGCCTCGAAACACCTAGACAAGGCATCAGCTTTGACGTTTTTACTACCCGGAGTATACGTTATAACAAATCTGAATCTTGAAAAGAACAAAGACCACCGGGCCTGGTCGAGGACTAAGTCTTTTGGCGCCCTCTATGTACTCCAAGTTCTTATGATCCGTATAAACTGTGATAGTATGCTCTGCCCCTTCCAGCCAATGTCGCCACTCTTCAAAAGCTAGTTTAATGGCCAAAAGCTCTCGATTGCCAATATCGTAGCTTTTCTCTGCAGGTGAGAACCTACGAGAAAAGTAAAGCGCACGGGTGAAGTTTGCCCTGCAAACCAGAGCGTTGAGACAATACAGCCCCCACCCCAACCTCCGAGGCATCGACCTCCACTATAAAGGGGAAGGTGACATCCACATGTCTCAAAATGTGTGCAGAACAGAACAGTTTTTTCAGAGTAGAAATAGCAGAATGTGCCTCTGCTGATCAATGGTAAGTATCCGCCCCCTTCTTGGTGAGACTGGTGAGGGGTGAAACTACTGAGGAGTACCCCTTGATGAATCTCCTGTAGTAATTGGCAAAGCCCAAGAATCTTTGGAGTGCCTTCAAACCTACAGGCTGGGGCCACTCCAAAACAGCAGAGACCTTTTCTGGATCCATGGAGAGGCCAGACGTAGAGATAATATACCCCAAGAAGGAAACGGATGTAACCTCAAAGAGGCATTTTTCCAACTTAGCATAAAGTGAATTCTGTCTTAATTTCTTTAACAGGGCATAACCAGATACTCGTAGTGCCCGTCGGGTGTGTTGAAGGCCGTCTTCCATTCGTCACCATCTCTAATTCGTACCAGGTTGTATGCGCCTCTTAAATCCAGCCTAGAGAAGATCTTGGCATTGGTCACCTGAGCGAACAA
Organism: Hyperolius riggenbachi; assembly: GCF_040937935.1. Taxonomy (NCBI): domain Eukaryota; kingdom Metazoa; phylum Chordata; class Amphibia; order Anura; family Hyperoliidae; genus Hyperolius; species Hyperolius riggenbachi. The sequence goes on along the minus strand of NC_090650.1, from coordinate 265,344,803 downwards.
ATCATCAATCAAGGGCAATGGATAATGATTTTTCACTGTAATCTTATTTAAACCTCGGTAGTCAATGCAGGGGCGGAGGCCTCCATCCTTTTTCTGTACGAAAAAGAAGCCCCAGCTGGTGAGCGAGAAGGGCGGATAAAACCCTTGGCCAAATTCTCTTTGATGTACTCCTGCATTGCCACTTTTTCAGGTCCTGATAGATTATAAAGGTGACCCCTTGGAGGCATACAACCAGATCTTAAATCAATGGGACAATTGAAAGTACGGTGAGGAGGGAGTTTAGCTGCAGATTTAGGACAGAACACATCAGCAAATTCTGCGTACTGTACTGGCACACCTTTAACCTGAATCTTGGTGGCACCCACGGTTACCTTCTCCAAACAGTGATGATGACAATGGGCCGACCAGCTCTTTAGCTGACCTGAAGCCCAGTCAATCTAAGGGGAGTGAAGTTGTAACCATGGCATACCAAGAATAATGGTGGAGGTTGTCATATGCAGGACCAGAAATTGTAAACTCTCTTTGTGTAGCACCCCGACATTACACACCAACACAGGGGTCTGAGAAAAAGGTTGCCTACTTTGCAAAGGAGAGTCATCTACTGCAGTGACCAAAATCTGTTGGTCTAAAGGGAGCAAGGGGATCCCCATTTTTTTTGCAAAATCATAATCTATAAAGTTAGCCGCAGAACCAGAGTCTATAAAGGCTTCGATGGAGACAGTCTGACCCTCCCATGTGATAGAACAGGGAAGGAGCAGACGATTATCGTTTATAGGTAATGACTGCTCGCCTAGGGTATTACCTCTGACTACACCTAGGCGGCAGCGTTTCACAACTTTTTAGGACAATAGTGAACCTTGTGACCCTCCTCTGCACAGTATAAACAGAGTCTTTCTGTTTTCCTACGATTCTTTTCCACCTGCGTCAATCTAGAGTGTCCAATTTTCTTTGGCTCAGGTGGAGGCAACACAGGTGGGGAAGAGGCGTAGAAGACATATCTTACAGCATTTCTACCCCGGGTCTGTTTTTGATAGCGGTAAACGGCGATCGACCCGTACTGCCAAAGAGATTGCCTCGTCAATGGACTTTGGTTCAGGATGTCCTAACAATAAATCAGAAACTGCATCAGATAAACCTGACAAAAAACAGTCTAACAGTGCATATGTTCCCCACCTAGCTGACACAGCCCACTTCCTGAATTCTGCTGCGTAAACCTCTACCGGATCTCGACCCTGACGCAGAGTCTTAAGCTTCCGCTCAGCGGTGGAAGCAATATCCAGATCTTCATATATAATGGCCATAGCCTTAAAAAATTCCTGAACTGATAACAAAGCCTGCTCTGCATGAAGGCTATATGCCCATGTTTGTGAGTCCCCTGATAAAAGGGTCTTAATGAAAGTAATTCTCTGCGTTTCAGTTCCCGACAAATTAGGTCTTAACTCAAAAAAAGATAGCACTCGATTTCTAAAGTTCTGAAAGTCAGATCTATGTCCAGAAAACTTTTCAGGTACAGACATTCGAAGGTCTGTAACTGGAGGGGATCGCACTGCATTCACAGCCGTTTGGAGGACCTTTTGATGTATATCATTGTCTGTATCATTATGTACCCCTTGTTTGTTTCCTACTTTGTACAGCGCCACGGAATATGTTGGCACTTTATAAATCAATAATAATAATAATTATAATAATAATAATAATAATCCTTCTCTGACTATGTCCCTTTTAAATTAGTTTGTGATTTTTACTTTATATGTAACTGTACCCCTAAAACCACCCCCACATATCAGTCACATACACTTGTCAATGCAGTTTTTGCCACTGCTCATTCCTATCATTGTACCCATATTTTTTAAGAGCCTAGAAACAGTCCTTGTAGAAAAACATTTTATTAATTATTGTCTAGACTAAAAATTACTGACAGATGTTATTTCTGAACAATCTAGGGTGATAGAGCAAAGGACCAATTTCTATTTATTTAGAAAGGGATTCAGTGATAACATAAGACATGCATTGCTATATTTTACTGACCAAAAGTTGACTATTATTTTTATTATTTTATTCTAATTATATAAACCTTGAGGCAAGTATTTCCAAAGTATTTCTAAATCACTGTTTCACTTTTTTCCCCTTTTTAATTAATTTGCTTCTCCCATGTCAAAATTGGAATTCATTCTATACCAGCGCACATTAAAGCACAAAAATGTGCACAAGATTATGGCTTTACTGCTTTATAGGTTTCGGCTTAGTAAGATTATGAATGGTTTTGATGATCAGCCATAGAGTACGTAAACTATATTGAGTCACATTGCTATTGCAAAACTTGTCAAAAATATGCATACAGTAATATATGCATTAGCTATGTATAGTTGGAGATCACTTCCTTAAAAGAGCAGTTGTTGTTATTTTTTTTTTTCATAAGAAAAGCCACATCACTGGGAATGATCTAACTGCATAACATGAGGAATCTGTTCTTAGTAGTGCTTTATGAATCTGGGCGGAATATATATATATATATATATATATATATATATATATATATATATATATATATATATATATATATATATATATAATATATATATATATATATATATATATATATATATATATATATATATATATATATATATTTGCTGCTGTTCTATAAAGGAAATATAGTCATGTAATATCTGTGTTACATTTGTGTTATGTTGGCTCAACAAGAACAGGTGCATATAAGCATAAAAGCACAAATGAATAATGAACAAAAGAATAATGGCAACCTGTTGTTTTTATACAACATTCCACTTTGGACAATGCATGTGCCTAAATATAATACCTAAACACCATTATTACTCTATGCCAATGTCATCTGTTGTCTACAGGTTCCCAGCAGAAATTAACTAGTGTTTGCAATTTTTTAAAATTTTGCATAGTAGGTATTTCCCTTTCAGAATCAGAATCATTTATTTTGCCAAGTACAAAGGAGGTTGTACCCAGAATTATTTTTGGCTCATACAGTTTCTGGAAGGATGGGGGGGGGGGGGGGGGGGGGGATAATGTCTGAAAGCTAAGTGCCAAGGCTGCCACCATACTACAGCACCACCGGTCACACTTGGCAATCATCTGTCATCCTTAGGCAGACATCAAAGGGGGGAGGGAATGAAAGAGGGAGGCGTAGGTTCAGTAGTGATGACCCAGTTCTTCATTAAAGAAATTTGCGGTGATGGCTGACGCTGCTGAGGATCCCGATTGCTGATATCTGGCATTTGACAGTGCTGGCCAAGGTGTTCCAGTTCAAAAGGTGCAGTAGTTTTCATTTCTGTGGTGGGTACCGTACCAACTCCTGGGCAGCATTCTGCAGAGTTGGCCAAAATAATCTGGCTGTCACAGAAGTGTCCTGCTGTGGCGGCCCTTACTTTCAGATTAGTGTCTGTGGCATCATGGAGGGGCTGATCCAAAAGTGTCCCTGCTGGGATGGAGCAGCAGCAGCCGGTTGATGGATGGAGTCAACATCCAGCAAGGCCAAAGGTGTCCCAATTGGCGCAGTATCTTCCTACCTCAGTGGGGCCCCGACCTCCTGGGTAGCAGCGCTGGACTGCACATGACCTGTACCTACACAGACAATGGATCCAGTCAGGTGGAAAAAACTCCAGGTCTCAAACTCCCCACGACCTGCATCAGCATCCCAGGTTACACTGGACCACACTGCACACCTTCAGGGCAAAATTACAAGGTGAATTGGTAGGGAAAAGGGACGAAAAACAAGAAAAGGCCAAATCCTGTGGCCATGGCTGCTAATTAAGGCACCATCTTCCCGAACAGCAGTTTCAAGGACCACAATCACAAAAACATGGGAAGTTTAAAGTGCGTGTGTACGCAAATGTATAAAATGTGCATTTGTTCCAGAGTTACATTTACTATGTATTTATTTTTTTTCTATGTCACTGTCACATAGATTGTAAAAATATGTCAGATCTGACTGGTTTTGACTAGACCATCTGCTCAATGGGGGGTAGTGCAACGTCACTTGTGTGCCGCTCAATCAGCCCTCCCCCTATAGCAACAGAACACGTCGCTAGCCTGCAGGCTACCATCACATCTGTACAGCCTTGGCCCTGAAATGTCCCCTACCTTGTCATCATAAGTAACAGTAAAATTGCTGTGTGCTCTCTCTGGCAACTTTTGTCCATATGCCCTAATAAGCTTGACAGACAAAAATCGATCTTTTAGTTGTAAAGAATTTATCTAGGTGAATCAATCATCTATTGATTTGTGACACACCACAAATAATCAATTGAAATTCTGCCAGAAGTGAATTTTCTGAATTTACTGGTGACAGCAGGAAACAAAGTTGCTGTAAGACAGGTTATGTCCCCAATCAGTCTCTATGCCCCAATCTATTGCCACAGCTCTGAGCCCGGCTCACGGTCTTCACCTATAGACAAGCCCCGCATGAACAGGACATGTTATTTGTCTCCTGACTACGGTTACCCCCAGGTCTTAACGTGCAAGGCATACAGACTGAAGTAGAGAGGACAATAACCCACCAGAACCCCACTGAGGCAAATAACACAGTTCAGTAGCTCATACGTATCACACAGGTTTATTACCTTGATTCAGGAGGATGAAGCCCTCAGCGTCAATTGCCAGTAATGACAGATGTATCAGGAACAGGCAGTGAATGATGCAGGAAATATATGAGAAAGTTCATGCAGGGTCCACATGCAAGGTTATTCAAGCAACAAGCAAGTATTAGTCCAGGTATAACTAGAGTATCCAGAAACAAGCAATGGTCGGTCCAGGTAGCATGCAAGAGTGTCCAGTTAACAGGCAAAGGTCGGTCCAGGCGGCAGAAAAGAGTGTCCAGTAAACAAGCAGAGGTTGGTCCAGGCAGCAGGCAATAGTATCCAGTTAAAAGGCAGAGGTCTGTCCAGGCGGCAGGCAAAAGTATCCAGTAACAGGCAGAGGTCGGTCCAGGCAGCAAGCTAACGTATCCAGGAATCAAAGCAAGGGTTAATAACAGCAAACAAGAATGGTCAAATACAAGCCAAGGTCAAGATCCAGTAATTCAACAATGTGAGTGCGCACCCAGCAACTAGCCACAGCTATGCTTATCACGGGCAATGACTAGGAGCACTCTGCAGGTTTAAATACAACTTTCATCCAATCAGTGGCTGGCCACACTCCGCTTATCCAATCACACAGCGGTACACCTACCTAGGTGTCAGCTGTAATGCCGGATAATACACAGAAATACAATAATTACTATACTTACAATATATATATATATCAGGGTTGCCAACCCAATTTCTAATTTTTGACGGACAAAAGGCCCAAAAAAGCAGGACACTCAAAATTTTGGACGGACAGGGGGCGGAGTTGGGGGCGGAGTCAAAAGCGCACTTTTAAGTAGCTGTGGGTGGCGCTAAGCTCTGGGCATTATTATTTTTTTGTATTTATATAGCCAGGGTTGTGGAGTCAGTCAGAGCAATTTTTGGGTACCTGGAGTTAGCAGTTTCATAAACTAAGGCGTCAGAGTTGGATGATTTTTGTACCAACTCTACAGTCCTGTATATAGCACTGACATCTTCTGCAGCACTTTACAGAGTACATGGTCATGCCACTGCAGTGGCGTAGCTAAGGAGCTGTGGGCCCTGTTGCAAGTTTTACAATAGGGCCCCCCAAGCACTCTATACATAACAATTGATACGGCGCACCAAAACCTGCCAATGGCAACTACAGTGTCTGAGGTGCAAAAAGGGGATGGGGAACAGTTTGTTAATGATTACTACTATTCAAAGTATCTATAGAAGTGATTATTATGAGCACAGGACCAATAGAGAGCGAATACTGTAGTTGAGGGATGGCCTCTAGGGGCACCTCTGGCCCGGATGCGGTCTCTACCTCTGCACCCCCTATTGCTACGCCCCTGTATCACTGACTGTCCTCAGAGGAGCTCACAGTCTAATCCAGGAGTGGGTAAACTTTTTGACTTGAGGGCTACATTGGGTTCTTAAATTTGATTGGGGGGCTGGTGCAGAATAGAAGTGCAGTGCACGAAGCGTGCTGCGACAAAAAAAGGGCCTGACTGTAAGGTAACAGTGTAACGCAAAGACAGTGGGCCCAGGTTTTCTCCCAAACATGGGACATTTTTCCCCCACCCACAAACAACTAAGACAAGACAAGACAAATAACATTTATATCGCACTTTTCTCCTGGCGGACTCAAAGCACCAGAGCTGCAGCCACTAGGACGCGCTCTATAGGCAGTAGCAGTGTTAGGGAGACTTGCCTAAGGTCTCCTACTGAATAGGTGTTGGCTTACTGAGGCCCAGGGACAGCAGGCAGCCCCCCTCAGACAGCAAGACACGTAATGTGGCAGCTTTCCCCAGAAAATACAGATCATGGCAAAGCATTTACAAATATGGCAGCCTCCATATCCCTATTATATCTTACTACATCTATGTTGTACAAAGGCCATATCAAAGTAAATTCAATCTGTAGGTCCTATCACATATAAAGTATGTTGCTAAGATTGTACTATACAATCTGACTGTAGTGTGTACAGTGTATGGCAAACTAGTTTCAAAACTGCTTTCTGGTCAACAATTAGTTTATGTAAGAAGCAGAGTGTGTGTGACATCTGGGCTGGGGATATACAGTAGTGTGTTCTCCCCCTGCCAGCCACTCTCTGTCCAGTTACAAGGCCAGTCCTTCTGCCAGACTGGCTGGGGGAAATATGCAGAGGGTTGCAGAGTGAGACATAAAGAAAGAACCAGTCTAGCAGAATGACTTGCCCTGTAACTGGACAGAGAGTGGCTGGCAGGGGGAGAACACACTACTGTATATCCCCAGCCCAGATGTCACACACACTGCCCTCACAACTTCATACCTGGATCTGGCTGCCATTATATTCTGGGGACAGGGGGAGAGGAAGACAGTGATGAACACGCTGGCTGCTCGGTGCTTGCTCTCTCTGTCCCCTACAGTACAGCTGCTGCTGCTGCTTCCAGTTCCTGGACAAGAGTTGTGGGGGGGGGGGGGGGGGGCTCTCTTGGCTGCTTCTACTCTTGCTCTCTCTCATTGGCTGGAGTGAGGCAGAAGCAGCAGAAAGAGCACTGCTGATTGGAGGGCGGGAGGGAAGAAGGACAGAGAAGCCCAGGGCAGTATGGGGCTTCATGCAGAGCTACCTCACATGCCGCAAAGGGACCAGGCCCCAACCAGTCCCACAGACTCCCAGCCCCCAGGGGTGCCCCTCTCTCCCTCACAGAGAGAGACTCACAGTTAGTGTGCTGGGTCGACTGTTCTTCTCCTTGGCCTGGTCACTCCTGGCCGCTTGCTGGGCTGTGGGTGGGGGGCGGGCTCCAATCAGTCTGCTGTAGACTGGTCGGCTGTTGTTTGTCTTCCTCCAACTAAGTCACTCTCCCCCTGTCCCGAACCAGTCAGTCTCTGTCCCACAGACTCCCAGCCCCCACTCCAAGCCAGGGTGCCTCTCTCTCCCTCACAGAGACTCACAGTAGTGTGCTGGACTGGCTCCTCTGCTCCAGGCTCCTGTGCTCGGTCGGCTGTCAGCTGCTGCTGATCTGCTCCAGCCCTGGCTGCTCCTCGGCTCTGCTCTGCTGCGTGGCTCAGCGGCTGTGTGTGTGGCGTGCCTGAGTTTGAGTGCTGTCTGTGCTCATGTGCTGCGGCTGCGAGTCTGCGACCTCAGCTCCGACCTGACTCTGGCTGCAGTGCTGCCGCCCGTGTGACGTACTCCTCTCTCCTCGCTGGCGTCCTCTCCTCCTCATCTCGCTGCTGTGCTCAGACTGAGTGGGCTGGGCCGGCTCCCTCCCTGCATCTCGTATTGGGCAGCGAGTGGCGCCGGTGCCAAAAAGAGGTTAGCTGATTGGAGGGGACACCCGCGGAGGAGAGCGGCGGCTGAGGGGAGACTGAGGGAGGGGGGAAAGAGCGTGCATAGCACAAGGCGCATGCGCAGAATAAGTTGGAATAATTTATGCACTTTTGGACAGACGACTGCCCAGGAAATACGGGCAGTACGGACAGCTCTTTTTCAAGAGCTTCTGTACGGACAGTCCGTCTTTTGACGGACGCTTGGCAACCCTGATATATATATATATATATATATATATATATATATATATATATATATATATATATATATATATATATATATTACACAGTTCTAAACTGACTGGAGTACATATATATCGGGCTGATGCGCAATATATGAAATGTAGCTCTCAAACAACTATCTCACTAGGATAAGGACCAAGGACCAGCGTACTGATTAGTATCAAGGCCAATGAACAAGTGAATACTCTGGCCTTAAATACCCAAGAGGCAGAGCAAAAGCCCAGCCCCCAGAATTGACAGCACCTCCTGCAATAAGGTGTCGGCTGATGAAATAACAGCTGACACCCCATCAGACACACCTCCTCAGCCTGTAAAGGCAGCTCTGAGCTGCACGCATCCTGCCAGAAACAACACGTCGACCCACATCTACAGGGGAGCCGGTGATGCAAACATTCTGATTCACATCTACAGGGGAGCCAGGGATGCCATTGACCAAAGAGGAAGAGGAAGCTTCCTCTAGCTGCTCCACACTCAGAACAGCCTCCAAAGACCACACCAGATAAGTTAGTTACACAAGGTCTTTTTGAAAAAAAATCTTTTTTGACTTGTACCCACTATTCTGCTTAACATATGTAGCAATTTTGATGACCATAGCATGTATGGAGTCTTTGCTATTCCCCACTAAAGCCAGCATGTAATTATGCAAAAATGATGTGAAATGATGAATGATTGTACGCAATCAAATGAATTTTCAAATTGTAATTACGTATAGGGATAATTACGAAAATTAACATGAAATTTTGCATAATCGTAATTAAAATGCCACTGTTCTTAAATGAACAGAAAAGGACTGTACTCATCCAGCCTTTCACAGTGCTCTGGTGAAATGGAGACCCCTCTTTTAACATCTCTTGACTCAACTGACTCAATGTTAATTTTAACAGGAGGATGACAAAATTGTTAGATGTTACAATATGTAAGGTGTGTGTGTGTGTATAGCTATATGACTCGCATATAAACTCCCCAGTATAGCCCCCTCCACAGTAGCCAGATGTGCCCCCAGTACAAGTCAGTCCCCATCCCCGTAACCAGATGTACCCCAAGGATCATACATCTGTTTCTCAGAAATGAGACACAGCAATTGCCACACAGAAAGAATCCCTAATCATTGCACTGACAACTGATACGGTGCTTGCATGCTCCACTTCACAAGGCCAGGGGCCGCAGGTAGTCTTGAGCAGTGCACTCTGCCTGCACACCATGTTGCAGGGGATGGGGGGCACAGACATAGCAGGGAACCAGCTGGCAAGAGCAGGATCACTAGTGCATGCAGAGCCGGGCCGAGGCAGAGGCGAGAGAGGTTTTAGCCTCAGGGCACAGTGTAGGAGGGGACACAAAACTCATTAGCTATCATTCCCCTATTATGTTTTAAGCAGAGGGAAATAAGAAAAGGGGATACATGGCAGTGACTGCAAGCCAGAGAGCTAGAGATTAAGGTGTTGGGGGCCCTGGGGTGCCTCTTATGCTGGGAATACACAGGTCGATTATGCTCGTCCCCGCGGCCGCCCGGATCGATTCCCGCTCATCCCTGCAGGCATTTATCTCCCGTACGTTTTATTCCTTTGTTCTCCCCGCCGGTATCGAGCGCGGAATCGATCCGGCAGGGTATTGGACAGGTCGGATATTATCTATCGAGCCATCAGTGGCTCGATTGATAATTTCAAACGAACCATGTATTCCCAGCATTATTCTTGGGTGCGTGAGGACCTTGTCCCGGCTCTGAGTGCACAATCCTTACGCTCCTGCCAGTAACAAAACCTGCTCCACCATCCATTCTGCTCAACTGACTCATATTATGCCAAGGGGGTAACTTTTTTGTGCTGAAAAATAAATCTTATACGTTAGTATATAAGGCATACAGTATAAATATTTGTACAGTCCTTTTTTTATTAAAAGAGAAATGAATGGGTCGGCATCACCAGAGTAATTTATAGCTTTTTATTCATAAAAGGCAGCAGTGACAGACGCTGTTTTGGGCTATCCTAGCCTTTTCTCAAACTGCTTACAGCCTTTCTGAAAGACGTTTGAGAAAGGGCTAGGATAGCCCGAAGCTGTTTGAGAAAGGGCTAGGATAGCCCGAAACAGCATCTGTCACTGCTTCCTTTTATAAATAAAGAGCTATAAATTACTCTGGTGGTGCCGACCCATTCAAACTCTTTGAACTCTGTGGGCCCCAAGATACACTGGGGCTGGGGTCTGGGCACACTACTTTTCTTTTTACGTTGGTACTCCCCACGTTGCTTTTTTTTTCATTAATTTGCTGGCATTAAATGCAGCGTTTTAAAAGTAACGTTTTAGGGATCTACCGCCCTTCCATGCAAGTGAATGGGAGCATTTAATACAAGCTTTTGCATGCTTTCATGAAAGCCTGGCAGTTGATCCCAGCGTCTCGTCTCATCTCAAAAGCAACATGCAGCTTCTAGAAGGCGTTTGAAAGCCAGCAAAAGCCACTGAAAGCAAATGAAAGCCCATAAAAGCCAAAGACAGCCAATAAAAGCCCAGCCTTTCCATATACTTCCTGCAAAAGCCACCAAAAGCCCAGAAAATGCAACGCTCTCCTGAAAGCTATTAAAAGCCTTTAAAGGTCAGTAAAAGCTAAGCTGTTAAATGCTGGCATACTTGAAACAAAAAGCATGGTGTTTGAACGAAACGCTATGCGGAAGCTCAGCAGAAGCCCATGTGAACCAGCCCTAAAGAAGAGAGGCATTTAGAAATGCAAATGTTTTACCAACAAATTTGGAAAGTTTACAGAGTTAATGTTTTATAATGTGAACTGGGATGTTACTTACTTTTCAAAGTGAATTACTAATAATATAGTCCAAGACTATTTACATTTATGTAGACACACTATTCAACACTGATGTAAATGCAAAATGGATTCACCTACTTGTCTTGTGTGAAGGATTATTAGTTCTGTGTGAGAGGATGTGAATCTAATCTCAGAGCAACAAGATACAAAATTAATGTTTTCCCTAATAGTGTCTTTTCATGAGTGTTCCACTTGGTGGTTGCAAATGGTGCATCTTATCTAATAAAAGCCTTGCGTCCATGGGCTGTGTCCATGTCAGGTGCTGAGTGGGGGCCATTGCTATGTGCCCCGACATGTGTGGCCATTTTTTTCAAATGGGCCTAATAGACCAGTGTAATATGTATTCATAAATATTATTTCATATTTTCCAAATAAAAGAGAGTAAAACGTTACAAAAATCTATTTTTAGTACTACTGATTTTAGTAAATGGCAAATGTAAAAATAAACAAAACAAAAAGAATACATTTCCTTTGAGGAGTTAGTCACCTGGGTTATTTTAGAAAACATGGTAAAAAAAGAGATTGTAGATGAAAACAATGAACATGATGGTACGTTTGTGCCTTTATGACATTCATACTGGCATGTGGGTCACTATTTTCCTCAGGTAATTGTCAGGAAGAACTACAACTGCCATTAGATAGGCAATCTTGTCAATCTCTGATTTAAGTATATGCTTTCATGTGAGACCATTTCAGGTGCATTTTTTGCCTGTGTTAGGTGAGTGAACCATAAACACTGCAGGTATGGATGACTAATTCTGTCACAATCTGTCAACGGGTAATGAAGACAACGAAAGTCAATGTAATCACTGGTGGTAGCACTTTGGGTGACTGACTACAAAAGCAGAGCTTTTTAAAACTGCAGTGAATTCTTAATTCAGGCAAAACGGCACATAAAATACCATATAAAATGTATGTGTAGTGTGAACATTCTGCAGGTTTGACACAGGTAGCATTTACTCTAATATAAAAACCTCATTTTACCTGCAGTCAAGCATGCTACATTTGTGCACTGTGCGGTCGGCAAAGTGGTGCGTGGGACAGTTTTGGGGCGATTCCACCTCAATGGAAAGTATAGGAGAAACGTAAAACGCTCACACAATCGCTTTGTTGAGCTATTGCGTTCACGTTTTTAAGAATAAATACATTGTATTTATTCTTTTCCGGGTCAAAGAGTTCACTTCCTGACTTGCATCAGGGAGCGAATTAAAAAAACACTTGGGAAAAACGTGTAGAAATGCGCTTTGCACAAAAATGAATCACCCACCCGATCGACGGGAGGAGAAAAAAAACCTCCTCCAAAAATGGCCAATGCGAACATCAACGCAAGTGGAACTCAATGGCCTCAATTCACTAAGCTTTATCAAACACTTTATCAAACGTTTGAGAATTTACCTATTGGGAAAAAGCTAATTTTGAATTCACTAAGGTGGTATAGATTTATTGAACTTTTTATCAATAAAACATTCAATAAATATACAACACCTTAGTGAATTAAAAATTAGTTGATAAAGTGTTTGATAAAGCTTAGTGAATAGAGGCCAATGTGAACGAGGCCTAAACAAAGATTTAGCAATTGTAGGTATTACTATTTACAAAAGCAGAATAGAAGAAAAATATATTGCTTTTTAAAATGTACAGTTTTATTTTGGGGTTCTATCTTTTCTGGACCGGTAAAGGTTAGCTAGCAGGATGGAGGGTTACTTTATTGCTGCAGTAAATAACCCATTCTGATATATATAACAAATACACATTCTTCAGGTGTAGTAACTGCTAACAAGACATTGTTATGGCATAGAAGAAACTTGGCCAAGGTGGCCAATAATGACCACCTCTGTCGGAAATCAAGCATATGTACAGCAGCCCCTGAGTCCACTTGGCCTGCAATCAGCATGGGGGATGGGTTCAAATGAGTGTTGGGTGAGAGCATTGTTCTCCTCACATACCTGGCTCTCACATGACATCACACCCTCCTGCGTAGCAACAGAACACGTTGCTAACCTGCAGTTCCCACAGCCTTGGCTCTGCATTGTTGTCCAAAAGATCGGGTCCCAATCCCTGCCAGGCAACATGCCTTGTACCTGTGTATGAGACTTTATTCTATTTATCTTTTTCATATTTTTACTACAAAGCAGTAAAAACAAGGCCTTTATTTAACTTATAAAGCATGCCAGTCAATCCATATGCTGGATCTAAAAGCAAGTCTCTTAGCTTTATTTGTAGTAATGTTTAATACTGTATTTATATATAAAAATATACAACTAAGCTTAATAACTACATTTAAAAAAATTAAAACACTCAATTAACATTCACTTTAATAGCACTAATATTTAGTAGGTATTGTATGTCTATGTCTAATCATTCCACTTGTGAAGCTCTTCATAATTAGGGATCACAATTTAACGAGAAATGAAACGGTACCTGCCCATGTCCAAGGTGGAGAACACCTAGATGTTCGGGTTCGCGAACGTTCGCCGAACATCGCCGCGATGTTCGGGTGTTCGACCCGAACTCCGAACATAATGGAAGTCAATGGGGACCCGAACTTTCGTGCTTTGTAAAGCTTCCTTACATGCTACATACCCCAAATTTGCAGGGTATGTGCACCGGGGGAGTAGGTACAAGAGGAAAAAAATTTTAGCAAAAAGAGCTTATAGTTTTTGAGAAAATCGATTTTAAAGTTTCAAGGGGAAAACTGTCTTTTAAATGCGGGAAATGTCTGTTTTCTTTGCACAGGTAACATGCTTTTTGTCGGCATGCAGTCATAAATGTAATACATATAAGAGGTTCCAGGAAAAGGGACCGGTAACGCTAACCCAGCAGCAGCACACGTGATGGAACAGGAGGAGGGTGGCGCAGGAGGAGAAGGCCACGCTTTGAGACACAACAACCCAGGCCTTGCATGAGGACAAGAAGCGTGCGGATAGCAATTTGCGTTTTGTCGCCATGCAGTCATAAATGTAATACAGATGAGAGGTTCAATAAACAGGGACCGGAAACGCTAACCCATCACAGATGTTCATTGTTCATGTTACTTGGTTGGGGTCCGGGAGTGTTGCGTAGTCGTTTCCAATCCAGGATTGATTCATTTTAATTTGAGTCAGACGGTCTGCATTTTCTGTGGAGAGGCGGATACGCCGATCTGTGACGATGCCTCCGGCAGCACTGAGACAGCGTTCCGACATAACGCTGGCTGCCGGGCAAGCCAGCACCTCTATTGCGTACATTGCCAGTTTGTGCCAGGTGTCTAGCTTCGATACCCAATAGTTGAAGGGTGCAGATGGATTGTTCAACACAGCTATGCCATCTGACATGTAGTCCTTGACCATCTTCTCCAGGCGATCGGTGTTGGAGGTGGATCTGCACGCTTGCTGTTCTGTGTGCTGCTGCATGGGTGTCAGAACATTTTCCCACTCCAAGGACACTGCCGATACCATTCCCTTTTGGGCACTAGCTGCGGCTTGTGTTGTTTGCTGCCCTCCTGGTCGTCCTGGGTTTGCGGAAGTCAGTCTGTCGGCGTACAACTGGCTAGAGGAGGGGGAGGATGTCAATCTCCTCTTTAAAGTCTCCACAAGGGCCTGCTGGTATTTTTCCATTTTGACCTGTCGGACTCTTTCTTCAAGCAGTTTTGGAACATTGTGTTTGTACCGTGGATCCGGAAGAGTATAAACCCAGTAATTGGTGTTGTCCAGAATGTGCACAATGCGTGGGTCGCGTTCAATGCAGTCCTAGGCCGAAGAGGTCAAAGCCTAGGGTCACAAAAACTTGTTTATTTGGGCAATTTCAATGGTAGTGATGGTGACGTACATAAATCTCAGCCATGGCCGTTAGCAACGTCTGAATTTCATGAAATGTCTCATGCAGGTAGAAGACATATTGTTAGACTTGGATTCCAAAGATGGGGTCCCTACATCTCTGCAAACCAGAGTTACAGGGGTCCAAAATTGGTAAAATCCCCCATAGGCTTTCATTGGGCCTCCTATTTACAGTTCCAAAATCTCACATCTTTTCAAAGGGCAAATGATCAGCAGTGGCAAATTTTCTAGCATTGTAGGGACCCTTAGGGGGAACATGACTGGTGAGTTTCGGGCCCCTAGGCCAAAGAGGTCATAGCCTAGGGTCACAAAAACCTGTTTATTTGGGCTATTTCATAGTCTATGGGGGATTTTACCAATTTTGGAGCCCTGTAACTCTGGTTTGCAGAGATGTAGGGACCCCATCTTTGGAATCCAAGTCTAACAATATGTCTTCTACCTGCATGAGACATTTCGTGAAATTCAGACGTTGCTAACGGCCATGGCTGAGATTTATGTACGTCACCATCACTACCATTGAAATAGCCCAAATAAACAGGTTTTTGTGACCCTAGGCTATGACCTCTTTGGCCTAGGGGCCCGAAACTCACCAGTCATGTTCCCCCTAAGGGTCCCTACAATGCTAGAAAATTTGGTACTGCTGAGCCATTGCCCTTTGAAAAGATGTAAAATTTTGGAAAGTGAAAAGGGGAGGCAATGAAAGTCTATGGGGGATTTTACCAATTTTGGACCCCTGTAACTCTGGTTTGCAGAGATGTAGGGCCAAGGTGGCCAATAATGACCACCTCTGTCGGAAATCAAGCATATGTACAGCAGCCCCTGAGTCCACTTGGCCTGCAATCAGCATGGGGGATGGGTTCAAATGAGTGTTGGGTGAGAGCATTGTTCTCCTCACATACCTGGCTCTCACATGACATCACACCCTCCTGCGTAGCAACAGAACACGTTGCTAACCTGCAGTTCCCACAGCCTTGGCTCTGCATTGTTGTCCAAAAGATCGGGTCCCAATCCCTGCCAGGCAACATGCCTTGTACCTGTGTATGAGACTTTATTCTATTTATCTTTTTCATATTTTTACTACAAAGCAGTAAAAACAAGGCCTTTATTTAACTTATAAAGCATGCCAGTCAATCCATATGCTGGATCTAAAAGCAAGTCTCTTAGCTTTATTTGTAGTAATGTTTAATACTGTATTTATATATAAAAATATACAACTAAGCTTAATAACTACATTTAAAAAAATTAAAACACTCAATTAACATTCACTTTAATAGCACTAATATTTAGTAGGTATTGTATGTCTATGTCTAATCATTCCACTTGTGAAGCTCTTCATAATTAGGGATCACAATTTAACGAGAAATGAAACGGTACCTGCCCATGTCCAAGGTGGAGAACACCTAGATGTTCGGGTTCGCGAACGTTCGCCGAACATCGCCGCGATGTTCGGGTGTTCGACCCGAACTCCAAACATAATGGAAGTCAATGGGGACCCGAACTTTCGTGCTTTGTAAAGCTTCCTTACATGCTACATACCCCAAATTTGCAGGGTATGTGCACCTTGGGAGTGGGTACAAGAGGAAAAAAAATTTAGCAAAAAGAGCTTATAGTTTTTGAGAAAATCGATTTTAAAGTTTCAAAGGGAAAACTGTCTTTTAAATGCGGGAAATGTCTGTTTTCTTTGCACAGGTAACATGCTTTTTGTCGGCATGCAGTCATAAATGTAATACATATAAGAGGTTCCAGGAAAAGGGACCGGTAACGCTAACCCAGCAGCAGCACACGTGATGGAACAGGAGGAGGGTGGCGCAGGAGGAGAAGGCCACGCTTTGAGACACAACAACCCAGGCCTTGCATGAGGACAAGAAGCGTGCGGATAGCAATTTGCGTTTTGTCGCCATGCAGTCATAAATGTAATACAGATGAGAGGTTCAATAAACAGGGACCGGAAACGCTAACCCATCACAGATGTTCATTGTTCATGTTACTTGGTTGGGGTCCGGGAGTGTTGCGTAGTCGTTTCCAATCCAGGATTGATTCATTTTAATTTGAGTCAGACGGTCTGCATTTTCTGTGGAGAGGCGGATACGCCGATCTGTGACGATGCCTCCGGCAGCACTGAGACAGCGTTCCGACATAACGCTGGCTGCCGGGCAAGCCAGCACCTCTATTGCGTACATTGCCAGTTTGTGCCAGGTGTCTAGCTTCGATACCCAATAGTTGAAGGGTGCAGATGGATTGTTCAACACAGCTATGCCATCTGACATGTAGTCCTTGACCATCTTCTCCAGGCGATCGGTGTTGGAGGTGGATCTGCACGCTTGCTGTTCTGTGTGCTGCTGCATGGGTGTCAGAACATTTTCCCACTCCAAGGACACTGCCGATACCATTCCCTTTTGGGCACTAGCTGCGGCTTGTGTTGTTTGCTGCCCTCCTGGTCGTCCTGGGTTTGCGGAAGTCAGTCTGTCGGCGTACAACTGGCTAGAGGAGGGGGAGGATGTCAATCTCCTCTTTAAAGTCTCCACAAGGGCCTGCTGGTATTTTTCCATTTTGACCTGTCGGACTCTTTCTTCAAGCAGTTTTGGAACATTGTGTTTGTACCGTGGATCCGGAAGAGTATAAACCCAGTAATTGGTGTTGTCCAGAATGTGCACAATGCGTGGGTCGCGTTCAATGCAGTCCTAGGCCGAAGAGGTCAAAGCCTAGGGTCACAAAAACTTGTTTATTTGGGCAATTTCAATGGTAGTGATGGTGACGTACATAAATCTCAGCCATGGCCGTTAGCAACGTCTGAATTTCATGAAATGTCTCATGCAGGTAGAAGACATATTGTTAGACTTGGATTCCAAAGATGGGGTCCCTACATCTCTGCAAACCAGAGTTACAGGGGTCCAAAATTGGTAAAATCCCCCATAGGCTTTCATTGGGCCTCCTATTTACAGTTCCAAAATCTCACATCTTTTCAAAGGGCAAATGATCAGCAGTGGCAAATTTTCTAGCATTGTAGGGACCCTTAGGGGGAACATGACTGGTGAGTTTCGGGCCCCTAGGCCAAAGAGGTCATAGCCTAGGGTCACAAAAACCTGTTTATTTGGGCTATTTCATAGTCTATGGGGGATTTTACCAATTTTGGAGCCCTGTAACTCTGGTTTGCAGAGATGTAGGGACCCCATCTTTGGAATCCAAGTCTAACAATATGTCTTCTACCTGCATGAGACATTTCGTGAAATTCAGACGTTGCTAACGGCCATGGCTGAGATTTATGTACGTCACCATCACTACCATTGAAATAGCCCAAATAAACAGGTTTTTGTGACCCTAGGCTATGACCTCTTTGGCCTAGGGGCCCGAAACTCACCAGTCATGTTCCCCCTAAGGGTCCCTACAATGCTAGAAAATTTGGTACTGCTGAGCCATTGCCCTTTGAAAAGATGTAAAATTTTGGAAAGTGAAAAGGGGAGGCAATGAAAGTCTATGGGGGATTTTACTAATTTTGGACCCCTGTAACTCTGGTTTGCAGAGATGTAGGGCCAAGGTGGCCAATAATGACCACCTCTGTCGGAAATCAAGCATATGTACAGCAGCCCCTGAGTCCACTTGGCCTGCAATCAGCATGGGGGATGGGTTCAAATGAGTGTTGGGTGAGAGCATTGTTCTCCTCACATACCTGGCTCTCACATGACATCACACCCTCCTGCGTAGCAACAGAACACGTTGCTAACCTGCAGTTCCCACAGCCTTGGCTCTGCATTGTTGTCCAAAAGATCGGGTCCCAATCCCTGCCAGGCAACATGCCTTGTACCTGTGTATGAGACTTTATTCTATTTATCTTTTTCATATTTTTACTACAAAGCAGTAAAAACAAGGCCTTTATTTAACTTATAAAGCATGCCAGTCAATCCATATGCTGGATCTAAAAGCAAGTCTCTTAGCTTTATTTGTAGTAATGTTTAATACTGTATTTATATATAAAAATATACAACTAAGCTTAATAACTACATTTAAAAAAATTAAAACACTCAATTAACATTCACTTTAATAGCACTAATATTTAGTAGGTATTGTATGTCTATGTCTAATCATTCCACTTGTGAAGCTCTTCATAATTAGGGATCACAATTTAACGAGAAATGAAACGGTACCTGCCCATGTCCAAGGTGGAGAACACCTAGATGTTCGGGTTCGCGAACGTTCGCCGAACATCGCCGCGATGTTCGGGTGTTCGACCCGAACTCCAAACATAATGGAAGTCAATGGGGACCCGAACTTTCGTGCTTTGTAAAGCTTCCTTACATGCTACATACCCCAAATTTGCAGGGTATGTGCACCTTGGGAGTGGGTACAAGAGGAAAAAAAATGTAGCAAAAAGAGCTTATAGTTTTTGAGAAAATCGATTTTAAAGTTTCAAAGGGAAAACTGTCTTTTAAATGCGGGAAATGTCTGTTTTCTTTGCACAGGTAACATGCTTTTTGTCGGCATGCAGTCATAAATGTAATACATATAAGAGGTTCCAGGAAAAGGGACCGGTAACGCTAACCCAGCAGCAGCACACGTGATGGAACAGGAGGAGGGTGGCGCAGGAGGAGAAGGCCACGCTTTGAGACACAACAACCCAGGCCTTGCATGAGGACAAGAAGCGTGCGGATAGCAATTTGCGTTTTGTCGCCATGCAGTCATAAATGTAATACAGATGAGAGGTTCAATAAACAGGGACCGGAAACGCTAACCCATCACAGATGTTCATTGTTCATGTTACTTGGTTGGGGTCCGGGAGTGTTGCGTAGTCGTTTCCAATCCAGGATTGATTCATTTTAATTTGAGTCAGACGGTCTGCATTTTCTGTGGAGAGGCGGATACGCCGATCTGTGACGATGCCTCCGGCAGCACTGAGACAGCGTTCCGACATAACGCTGGCTGCCGGGCAAGCCAGCACCTCTATTGCGTACATTGCCAGTTTGTGCCAGGTGTCTAGCTTCGATACCCAATAGTTGAAGGGTGCAGATGGATTGTTCAACACAGCTATGCCATCTGACATGTAGTCCTTGACCATCTTCTCCAGGCGATCGGTGTTGGAGGTGGATCTGCACGCTTGCTGTTCTGTGTGCTGCTGCATGGGTGTCAGAACATTTTCCCACTCCAAGGACACTGCCGATACCATTCCCTTTTGGGCACTAGCTGCGGCTTGTGTTGTTTGCTGCCCTCCTGGTCGTCCTGGGTTTGCGGAAGTCAGTCTGTCGGCGTACAACTGGCTAGAGGAGGGGGAGGATGTCAATCTCCTCTTTAAAGTCTCCACAAGGGCCTGCTGGTATTTTTCTATTTTGACCTGTCGGACTCTTTCTTCAAGCAGTTTTGGAACATTGTGTTTGTACCGTGGATCCGGAAGAGTATAAACCCAGTAATTGGTGTTGTCCAGAATGTGCACAATGCGTGGGTCGCGTTCAATGCAGTCCTAGGCCGAAGAGGTCAAAGCCTAGGGTCACAAAAACTTGTTTATTTGGGCAATTTCAATGGTAGTGATGGTGACGTACATAAATCTCAGCCATGGCCGTTAGCAACGTCTGAATTTCATGAAATGTCTCATGCAGGTAGAAGACATATTGTTAGACTTGGATTCCAAAGATGGGGTCCCTACATCTCTGCAAACCAGAGTTACAGGGGTCCAAAATTGGTAAAATCCCCCATAGGCTTTCATTGGGCCTCCTATTTACAGTTCCAAAATCTCACATCTTTTCAAAGGGCAAATGATCAGCAGTGGCAAATTTTCTAGCATTGTAGGGACCCTTAGGGGGAACATGACTAGTGAGTTTCGGGCCCCTAGGCCGAAGAGGTCATAGCCTAGGGTCACAAAAACCTGTTTATTTGGGCTATTTCAATGGTAGTGATGGTGACGTACATAAATCTCAGCCATGGCCGTTAGCAACGTCTGAATTTCACGAAATGTCTCATGCAGGTAGAAGACATATTGTTAGACTTGGATTCCAAAGATGGGGTCCCTACATCTCTGCAAACCAGAGTTACAGGGCTCCAAAATTGGTAAAATCCCCCATAGACTTTCATTGCCTCCCTATTTCACTTTCCAAAATCTCACATCTTTTCAAAGGGCAATGGCTCAGCAGTACCAAATTTTCTAGCATTGTAGGGACCCTTAGGGGGAACATGACTGGTGAGTTTCGGGCCCCTAGGCCAAAGAGGTCATAGCCTAGGGTCACAAAAACCTGTTTATTTTGGGCTATGTCAATGGTAGTGATGGTGACGTACATAAATCTCAGCCATGGCCGTTAGCAACGTCTGAATTTCACGAAATGTCTCATGCAGGTAGAAGACATATTGTTAGACTTGGATTCCAAAGATGGGGTCCTTACATCTCTGCAAACCAGAGTTACAGGGGTCCAAAATTGGTAAAATCCCCCATAGACTTTCATTGCCTCCCTATTTCACTTTCCAAAATCTCACATCTTTTCAAAGGGCAATGGCTCAGCAGTACCAAATTTTCTAGCATTGTAGGGACCCTTAGGGGGATCATGACTGGTGAGTTTTGCCACTGCTGAGCCATTGCCCTTTGAAATGGTGTGAGATTTTGGAACGGTAAATAGTAGGCCCAATGAAAGCCTTGGGGGAATTTACCAATTTTGGAGCCCTGTAACTCTGGTTTGCAGAGATGTAGGGACCCCATCTTTGGAATCCAAGTCTAACAATATGTCTTCTACCTGCATGAGACATTTCGTGAAATTCAGACGTTGCTAACGGCCATGGCTGAGATTTATGTACGTCACCATCACTACCATTGAAATAGCCCAAATAAACAGGTTTTTGTGACCCTAGGCTATGACCTCTTTGGCCTAGGGGCCCGAAACTCACCAGTCATGTTCCCCCTAAGGGTCCCTACAATGCTAGAAAATTTGGTACTGCTGAGCCATTGCCCTTTGAAAAGATGTGAGATTTTGGAAAGTGAAATAGGGAGGCAATGAAAGTCTATGGGGGATTTTACCAATTTTGGAGCCCTGTAACTCTGGTTTGCAGAGATGTAGGGACCCCATCTTTGGAATCCAAGTCTAACAATATGTCTTCTACCTGCATGAGACATTTCGTGAAATTCAGACGTTGCTAACGGCCATGGCTGAGATTTATGTACGTCACCATCACTACCATTGAAATAGCCCAAATAAACAGGTTTTTGTGACCCTAGGCTATGACCTCTTTGGCCTAGGGGCCCGAAACTCACCAGTCATGTTCCCCCTAAGGGTCCCTACAATGCTAGAAAATTTGGTACTGCTGAGCCATTGCCCTTTGAAAAGATGTAAAATTTTGGAAAGTGAAAAGGGGAGGCAATGAAAGTCTATGGGGGATTTTACCAATTTTGGACCCCTGTAACTCTAGTTTGCAGAGATGTAGGGACCCCATCTTTGGAATCCAAGTCTAACAATATGTCTTCTACCTGCATGAGACATTTCGTGAAATTCAGACGTTGCTAACGGCCATGGCTGAGATTTATGTACGTCACCATCACTACCATTGAAATAGCCCAAATAAACAGGTTTTTGTGACCCTAGGCTATGACCTCTTTGGCCTAGGGGCCGGAAACTCACCAGTCATGTTCCCCCAAAGGATCCCTACAATGCTAGAAAATTTGGTACTGCTGAGCCATTGCCCTTTGAAAAGATGTGAGATTTTGGAAAGTGAAATAGGGAGGCAATGAAAGTCTATGGGGGATTTTACCAATTTTGGAGCCCTGTAACTCTGGTTTGCAGAGATGTAGGGACCCCATCTTTAGAATCCAAGTCTAACAATATGTCTTCTACCTGCATGAGACATTTCGTGAAATTCAGAGGTTGCTAACGGCCATGGCTGAGATTTATGTACGTCACCATCACTACCATTGAAATAGCCCAAATAAACAGGTTTTTGTGACCCTAGGCTATGACCTCTTTGGCCTAGGGGCCCGAAACTCACCAGTCATGTTCCCCATAAGGGTCCCTACAATGCTAGAAAATTTGGTACTGCTGAGCCATTGCCCTTTGAAAAGATGTGAGATTTTGGAAAGTGAAATAGGGAGGCAATGAAAGTCTATGGGGGATTTTACCAATTTTGGAGCCCTGTAACTCTAGTTTGCAGAGATGTAGGGACCCCATCTTTGGAATCCAAGTCTAACAATATGTCTTCTACCTGCATGAGACATTTCGTGAAATTCAGACGTTGCTAACGGCCATGGCTGAGATTTATGTACGTCACCATCACTACCATTGAAATAGCCCAAATAAACAGGTTTTTGTGACCCTAGGCTATGATCTCTTTGGCCTAGGGGCCGGAAACTCACCAGTCATGTTCCCCCTAAGGATCCCTACAATGCTAGAAAATTTGGTACTGCTGAGCCATCGCCCTTTGAAAAGATGTGAGATTTTGGAAAGTGAAATAGGGAGGCAATGAAAGTCTATGGGGGATTTTACCAATTTTGGAGCCCTGTAACTCTGGTTTGCAGAGATGTAGGGACCCCATCTTTGGAATCCAAGTCTAACAATATGTCTTCTACCTGCATGAGACATTTCGTGAAATTCAGAGGTTGCTAACGGCCATGGCTGAGATTTATGTACGTCACCATCACTACCATTGAAATAGCCCAAATAAACAGGTTTTTGTGACCCTAGGCTATGACCTCTTTGGCCTAGGGGCCCGAAACTCTCCAGTCATGTTCCCATTAAGGGTCCCTACAATGCTAGAAAATTTGGTACTGCTGAGCCATTGCCCTTTGAAAAGATGTGAGATTTTGGAAAGTGAAATAGGGAGGCAATGAAAGTCTATGGGGGATTTTACCAATTTTGGAGCCCTGTAACTCTGGTTTGCAGAGATGTAGGGACCCCATCTTTGGAATCCAAGTCTAACAATATGTCTTCTACCTGCATGAGACATTTCGTGAAATTCAGACGTTGCTAACGGCCATGGCTGAGATTTATGTACGTCACCATCACTACCATTGAAATAGCCCAAATAAACAGGTTTTTGTGACCCTAGGCTATGACCTCTTTGGCCTAGGGGCCCGAAACTCACCAGTCATGTTCCCCCTAAGGGTCCCTACAATGCTAGAAAATTTGGTACTGCTGAGCCATTGCCCTTTGAAAAGATGTGAGATTTTGGAAAGTGAAATAGGGAGGCAATGAAAGTCTATGGGGGATTTTACCAATTTTGGAGCCCTGTAACTCTGGTTTGCAGAGATGTAGGGACCCCATCTTTGGAATCCAAGTCTAACAATATGTCTTCTACCTGCATGAGACATTTCGTGAAATTCAGACGTTGCTAACGGCCATGGCTGAGATTTATGTACGTCACCATCACTACCATTGAAATAGCCCAAATAAACAGGTTTTTGTGACCCTAGGCTATGACCTCTTTGGCCTAGGGGCCCGAAACTCACCAGTCATGTTCCTGCTAAGGGTCCCTACAATGCTAGAAAATTTGCCACTGCTGATCAATTGCCCTTTGAAAAGATGTGAGATTTTGGAACTGTAAATAGGAGGCCCAATGAAAGCCTATGGGGGATTTTACCAATTTTGGACCCCTGTAACTCTGGTTTGCAGAGATGTAGGGATCCCATCTTTGGAATCCAAGTCTAACAATATGTCTTCTACCTGCATGCGACATTTCGTGAAATTCAGACGTTGCTAACGGCCATGGCTGAGATTTATGTACGTCACCATCACTACCATTGAAATAGCCCAAATAAACAGGTTTTTGTGACCCTAGGCTATGACCTCTTCGGCCTAGGACTGCATTGAATGCGACCCATGCATTGTGCGCATTCTGGACAACACCAATTACTGGGTTTATACCCTTCCGGATCCACGGTACAAACACAATGTTCCAAAACTCCTTGAAGAAAGAGTCCGACAGGTCAAAATGGAACAATACCAGCAGGCCCTTGTGGAGACTTTAAAGAGGAGATTGACATCCTCCCCCTCCTCTAGCCAGTTGTACGCCGACAGACTGACTTCCGCAAACCCAGGACGACCAGGAGGGCAGCAAACAACACAAGCCGCAGCTAGTGCCCAAAAGGGAATGGTATCGGCAGTGTCCTTGGAGTGGGAAAATTTTCTGACACCCATGCAGCAGCACACAGAACAGCAAGCGTGCAGATCCACCTCCAACACCGATCGCCTGGAGAAGATGGTCAAGGACTACATGTCAGATGGCATAGCTGTGTTAAACAATCCATCTGCACCCTTCAACTATTGGGTATCGAAGCTAGACACCTGGCACAAACTGGCAATGTACGCAATAGAGGTGCTGGCTTGCCCGGCAGCCAGCGTTATGTCGGAACGCTGTTTCAGTGCTGCCGGAGGCATCGTCACAGATCGGCGTATCCGCCTCTCCACAGAAAATGCGGACCGTCTGACTCAATTTAAAATGAATCAATCCTGGATTGGAAACGACTACGCAACACTCCCGGACCCCAACCAAGTAACATGAACAATGAACATCTGTGATGGGTTAGCGTTTCCGGTCCCTGTTTATTGAACCTCTCATCTGTATTACATTTATGACTGCATGGCGACAAAACGCAAATTGCTATCCGCACGCTTCTTGTCCTCATGCAAGGCCTGGGTTGTTGTGTCTCAAAGCGTGGCCTTCTCCTCCTGCGCCACCCTCCTCCTGTTCCATCACGTGTGCTGCTGCTGGGTTAGCGTTACCGGTCCCTTTTCCTGGAACCTCTTATGTGTATTACATTTATGACTGCATGCCGACAAAAAGCATGTTACCTGTGCAAAGAAAACAGACATTTCCCGCATTTAAAAGACAGTTTTCCCTTTGAAACTTTAAAATCGATTTTCTCAAAAACTATAAGCTCTTTTTGCTAAAAAAAAATTTTCCTCTTGTACCCACTCCCAAGGTGCACATACCCTGTAAATTTGGGGTATGTAGCATATAAGGAGGCTTTACAAAGCACGAAAGTTCGGGTCCCCATTGACTTCCATTATGTTCGGAGTTCGGCTCGAACACCCGAACATCGCGGCCATGTTCGGCCCGAACCCGAACATCTAGATGTTCGCCCAACACTACACGTGACCCGTTCGGCTAATCACAGCGCTAGCCGAACGTTCGGGTAACGTTCGGCCATGCGCTCTTAGTTCGGCCATATGGCCGAACAGTTTGGCCGAACACCATCAGGTGTTCGGCCGAACTCGAACATCACCCGAACAGGGTGATGTTCTGCAGAACCCGAACAGTGGCGAACACTGTTCGTCCAACACTAGCTGTGGTAAGGAAGGTTCATTTATCTGTGTGATGTCATCTTTCTGCAGCACTCTACATTGTACTCCATCCCATATCACTTCCTGCTTCACTGCTGGAGCTTTCGATGTGAAGGAAGAAGTGTCACCAGGATGGAGGACAAGAGGATGTCACACAGGTAAATTGACCCTCTCTGCCGAGGCTACTATTTCAGACACAAATGGGCACAGTTTTGCTTCTCTTAAAACTGTGCTTGCTCATCATTATTCATAATAAGAAATAGATCTCAGCAGCTCACTGAGCCTAAACACACTGTGGCATCTAATTTTAATGCTTTGAAAAGAAAAACAAATAGATGTGTGAAAGATCTTCTTAATAATTTGGTAGCATCTGCTTAGTGAGCTGGAAGATGGCATTTTCTCAATGCTGGCAATCTAATGTAGCAAGTTTTAGGTAGGGATGAACATAATTGTAGCTGGCAAGTTACAAAGATTTTCAGCAAACTTTCAATACGTCAAAAAGAATCCTGCTAATCAGTCATTCTGTCAAACTGGCACATTGGATTAGATAAAATAATCAAGTTTGAAGTGAAACAATTGAAAATTGAAGGGAAATGGTCGATAAATACAACTTCTGATCAATATTAAAGGCTGAAATCAATTGAAAGATCATACTAACATCAATAAGGTATAATTTACACAGCAAATTCTCACAAATCTTCATTCTCACCTAATGCAGCCACATGGGGAAACTAACTGCCAATTTTGTGAAAGTTCTGCTAAGCAACAATGAGCCAGATTCACCGGAAAAATAAGCTTTCTTAAAAATAAGCTCAGAATCCCCAGATTGTAAACTCGGAAGGGCAGGGCTCTCTCACCCTTTGTGTTTTGTGTTTTGTTACTCATTTATTCATATTAATTCTGTCACTGTTATTACCAATTCTGTACTTTGTACTTTGTACCAACTCTGTATTTTGTATACTGGTGTATATCATTGTATGTATTATTTTGCTCCCCATGTTTGTTTCTTACTTTGTACAGCACCACAGAATATGTTGGCGCTTTATAAATCAATAATAATTTGTATAAACTGAAGTTCAGACAAACTTAATTTAAGTTAACAAATGAAGGTTAACAAGTAAGGTCTCATAACAAAATAGGTGGCAAGTATGTTTAAAGAGGAACTCCAGTGAAAATAATGTAATAAAAAAAGTGCTTCATTTTTACAATTATTATGTATAAATAATTTAGTCAGTGTTTGCTCATTGTAAAATCTTTCCTCTCCCAGATTCACATTCTGACATGTATTACATGGTGACATTGTTACTGTGGGCAGGTTATGTAGCTGTTTCTAGCTGTTCTGGCTGTTACAGACACCTGTAAACAGCCATTTCCTGTCTGTGAACATTGTTACATTGTGGCGGTTTGCCTAGAGTACCGCGGTATTCAGAGCTTCTTGTGGGAGGGGTTTCAGCACAAATTCAGTCACACAGCGCCCCCTGCTGGTCTGTTTGTGAAAAGCATTCTACTTCTCATGTAAAAGGGGGTATCAGCTACTGATTGGGATAAAGTTCAATTCTTGGTTGGAGTTTCTCTTTAAATGTTGCTCCTATTGCTGCTTGTGTGGCCATTTTAACACCACTCTTGATGTAAAAATTATTTATTTTGACATTTCAGCTTTAATTGGGAACTAATACAGGGGTTCAGTAGACAGCCTAACATTTCACAGCACTGCATATGGGAAGGGGAACATGCCCTTGCATTAGAGTGGATCCTGCAAAATTCTGGGTGAACTTCAGTAACCTATGTTCCCATCAGTACTGTTTATTTATACTGAGTCGCAAGGAGAATCGGTATCTTGTTTTTACTCACTGAAAGGCCATGTGATATCAATATTTATCTACTTAACCTCAGATAAATAATAATTTTTTGTCTGTACAAATTCTGACCCTCATTCCTGTAATTAGAGATTAAAGTGGTCTAAAACTCTGACATAACATTCATTAAAAATGTGTTTTCCTACTATTTTATCACCCATACAGCTACCATATTTGCTTTTGTGCACAATGAACATTGTCAATTTACAAATTACTAGTTCCCAAAGTGAAGTTTATCTGCTCTGAAAGCTATCATTGCATTTTATTTAAGCTGCGTTTTATTATATACAGTGGTGTGAAAAACTATTTGCCCCCTTCCTGATTTCTTATTCTTTTGCATGTTTGTCACACTTAAATGTTTCTGCTCATCAAAAACCGTTAACTATTAGTCAAAGATAACATAATTGAACACAAAATGCAGTTTTAAATGATGTTTTTTATTATTTAGTGAGAAAAAAACCTCAAAACCTACATGGCCCTGTGTGAAAAAGAAATTGCCCCCTGAACCTAATAAATGGTTGGGCCACCCTTAGCAGCAATAACTGCAATCAAGCGTTTGCGATAACTTCCAACGAGTCTTTTACAGCACTCTGGAGGAATTTTGGCCCACTCATCTTTGCAGAATTGTTGTAATTCAGCTTTATTTGAGGGTTTTCTAGCATGAACCGCCTTTTTAAGGCCATGCCACAACATCTCAATAGGATTCAGGTCAGGACTTTGACTAGGCCTCTCCAAAGTCTTCATTTTGTTTTTCTTCAGCCATTCAGAGGTGAATTTGCTGGTGTGTTTTGGGTCATTGTCCTGCTGCAGCACCCAAGATCGCTTCAGCTTGAGTTGACGAACAGATGGCCGGACATTCTCCTTCAGGATTTTTTGGCAGACAGTAGAATTCATGGTTCCATCTATCACAGCATGCCTTCCAGGTCCTGAAGCAGCAAAACAACCCCAGACCATCACACTACCACCACCATATTTTACTGTTGGTATGATGTTCTTTTGCTGAAATGCTGTGTTACTTCTACGCCAGAAGTAACGAGACATGCACCTTCCAAAAAGTTCAACTTTTGTCTCGTCGGTCCACATGGTATTTTCCCAAAAGTCTTGGCAATCATTGAGATGTTTTTTTAGCAAAATTGGGAGGAACCTTAATGTTCTTTTTGCTTAAAAGTGATTTGCGCCTTGGATATCTTCCATGCAGGCCGTTTTTTGCCCAGTCTCTTTCTTATGGTGGAGTCGTGAACACTGACCTTAATTGAGGCAAGTAAGGCCTGCAGTTCTTTAGATGTTGTCCTGGGGTCTTTTGTGGCCTCTCGGATGAGTTTTCTCTGCGCTCTTGGGGTAATTTTGGTCGGCCGGCCACTCCTGGGAAGGTTCATCACTGTTCCATGTGTTTGCCATTTGTGGATAATGGCTCTCACTGTGGTTTGCTGGAGTCCCAAAGCTTTAGAAATGGCTTTATAACCTTTACCAGACTGATAGATTTCAATTACAGTACTTTTGTTCTCATTTGTTCCTGAATTTCTTTGGATCTTGGCATGATGTCTAGCTTTTGAGGTGCTTTTGGTCTACTTCTCTGTGTCAGATAGCTCCTATTTAAGTGATTTCTTGATTGAAACAGGTGTGGCAGTAATCAGGCCTGGGGGTGACTACAGAAATTGAACTCAGGTGTAATAAACCACCTTTAAGTTACCTTTAAGTTATTTTTTAACAAGGGGGGGGGGGGGGGGGCAATCACTTTTTCACACAGGGCCATGTAGATTTGGAGTTTTTTTTCTCACTAAATAATAAACACCATCATTTAAAACTGCATTTTGTGTTCAATTAGGTTATCTTTGACTAATAGTTAACGGCTTTTGATGAGCAGAAACATTTAAGTGTGACCAACATGCAAAAGAATAAGAAATAAGGAAGGGGGCAAATAGTTTTTCACACCACTGTATTAAAATCTTCTATTGAGCTCTTTTGAACTGTGTGCATGCTAGAAGCAGAGAGAGCTTGTTTTCAGTTGTTTCACACGATGTAGCAACTGAGGAATGCAAACAAAAGATAATGTTATCTCCTCTCTGGATGTGGATCATAAGCTGAAGGGGCTTTCCAGTGCAGAGCAAAGTGTTCTGCTACAAATTTTTGTTGTGGTAGTAGGTTTAAAGGGGCCCATACACCTAACGATTTTCCCGCCGATATACAGCCGTTTCGATCACAGTGATCGATCGCACACCGCTGATAGAACGATCGATTTCCATCAGAAATCGATCAATCCCGTCGATTCCCGTCGACCGATCCGTGCTGAAGATGTTCCTCGGTCACCGGCAGGTCGGGAGTGCGTCGTTAGCGGCGTTTGAATGCCCGACATCCGACGCAATACAGTGGGTATACATTACCTGTTCCGGCCGGCGCAAGTCCCCTGGTCTTCTTCTCCGTTTCGGGCTCCAAACCGTTTCTTCTCCGCTTCGGGCTCCAGAGCTACACAGAACTTCCTGTCCCGGTAGGAAGTTTAAACAGTAGAGCGCCCTCTACTGTTTAAACTTCCCCTGGACAGGAAGTTCAGTAGCCGGAGCGGAGCCGGAGCGGAGAAGAAGAGCAGGGACCAGGGGACTCGCGCCAGCCGGAACAGGTAATGTATGCAGGGGGGGGGAGGGGGGGTTGAGGCAGCAGCGGCAGCTCCACAGATTGTGATCGGTTTCAGGTTGAAATCGATTCACAATCTGTTTGCAGTAAAGGTGGCCATACGATCACTCTCTGAGCAGATTCGATCAGAGAGGGATCTATCTGTTGGTCGAATCTGATGGCAAATTGACCAGTTAATGGCCACCTTAAGGCTGTAAGGAATCTTTAAGTGCAAAGAAGAAATGTTGAGTTTCAGGCCATTTTAACTGTAGTCTGAGAGGATACTACTAATATGCATATTACTATGTTACCCCACCCTCCCTTGATGCTTAGCTTATGCTATGATGTTAAATCGACTTCTGCCCCAGAGCACTCTGGGAGACCAGGTGTTGCTCTGGCTCACTTCATAACAAACAACCCACAGTAATGCACCTTACCAGCAGTTAAAATTAAAAAATGTAAGAATGTAAATCAGAGTGAGGGAAAAATTTTACCAAGTGCAAACTTTGTCTAAATAATTTGTAAAGTAATATTGTTCAAAACAAGCTATTTTAGTCACAAGGTTATGGTCCTTTTTTGAGTAATACCATTGCTTTCCTAAAGGAAAGGTTCAAGCGGGTCTATATGAAAAGGGCGCCGGTAAAAAAGGGCGCCTGGTGGAGCCCATATATACCAACTTCGGCTACAAAAAAGGCGCCTGGTGTAGCCCATATAAAAACTTCGGCTACAAAAAAAGGCGCCTGGTGTAGCCCATATAATAACTTCGGCTACAAAGAAACTCCGGGTTATGTAAATTACTATTCCCCCTCCAGGCCGCCATGGATAGTGGGGGAATGAAATAATTCGGCTTCCAGCAATTATAGCCCATATAAAAACATAGGCTACAAAAAAGGCAATAATATGGGCTACAAAGGGGCACCTTACTGTAGCCGAAAACCTTGTAGCCGGAAAAAATATGGGCTACAAAGGGGCGCCCTACTGTAGCCGAAAACCATGTAGCCGAAAAAATATGGGCTACAAAGGGGAGCCCGCTTGTAGCCTATATCAAAACTCGGGCGCCCTTTTCTACTCCTTGTAGCCCATATTTCCAGAAATAACATTGATGTCTATGGCGGCGCCCTTTTCATACAGGCAGCTCGGGCGCCCTTTTCAACCGATACCGTTCAAGCTGTTTAAAAAAAATCTACTTACCCGGGGCTTTCTCCAGACCCTGGCAGCCATCCTGTGCCCTCACCACAGATCAGCATCCAACCGGTGGCCCTTCCGGTGCAGATGCCGACCTCGCCAGGTTGGCATTTACTGCACCTGTGCGAGAGCCACGTGCGGTCATCTGGAGTGTTCTGCGCAGGCACAGTAGATGCCGACCTGGGCTGCCATGGCTGGAGGAAGCCCCGGGTAAGTAGATTTTTTTTAAAGGGGAACTTCAGCCTAAACAAACATACTGTCATCAAGTTACATTAGTTATGTTAATTAGAATAGAAAGGTAATATAATCTCTTACCCACCCTGTTTTAAAAGAACATGCAAATGTTTGTGATTCATGGGGGCTGCCATCTTTGTCATGGGGGCAGCCATCTTTTTGGTTGAAAGGAGGTGACAAGGAGCAGGAGACACAGTTCCAACTGTCCTGTGTCATGATTACCCCTCCCAGCTGCACATCATGCTTTGCACAGCATCAGGGGAAAAAAGCCCGGGCAGTTTTCTTCTGTGCAGCTAAAAATGAGGCTTGTATAAGAGAAACAAAGTTCTGATGCTGTGAAACTGTTAAAGAAACACCAAGCCTTTTCAGTGCTGCTGAGTCGATTTTTAGTCCGGTTCACTTTAAACAGCTCGGACCTTCCCTTTAAAGGCTGCTACCTGTTCACCAAGAATTGGAAGGGGGGGGGGGGGGGGCAGCGAAGGGTTTCTTCTAGTTGTCTATATTTTCTGTCAGTGTTTCTGTAGAAAAATAAAGGTCTTACATAAAAATAATAATATACAGATAAATATACAACTATTCATATCATTATTGCAGCCCAGATACCCAAGCTAGTTCTCAAAAATAACATATATCTTGTACATTCGTATTGGACTGTGACTGTAGATTATTATAGGTGGCATTGAGTTAGCATAAATAAAAGCCAACGTCACAGCTGTAACAACTAAAATTTGTTTTATGTTCCTAAATTTAAGGTGAATATTGATTAGCTAGCTCCAAGGTTATTTATTTGGGTTAAACTCAGTTTAGGTTTTTGACTAAAGAGTCAGACAAGCATCTTAATCTAATCCTGGATCTGTCCTTGAAAATGGATAACATAGGTGAATAAATTGGAGAATGTGACTCTCACTTGGATTCACCTGGCAACTGTACATCAATGTTTTATGATCTCATCAGGGTATAAATTATTTAAAAAAATTATGCAAATGTAAATGTGGCTGTTCTCACTGGCAGCCATTTAGCTTACATCTGTGATTATTTTGATGTAGAGTTAAAAAATAAATTGGGGACATTTATCAATGTAACACCATTTTCTGTGTATACATTGATTCAGGTCATAAGGAACATCTGGGTATTTATTAAAATAAATATAAAAACTCTTGGTAAACACAACAGTGACATCCAAGGAATAGTCAATAGCATAAATACTGTATAGTATCCCAATGGTAAAGCAATTACAGGTGGTCCCCTACTTACAAACAGGTTTCATTTTGGGAAGTTGTTTGTAAGTTGATTTTAATTGTAAGATTTGGACATTTAGTATAAACTATGTCTTTTGGTTATTTTGCAATGTGGTTTTAAGGTGTTTTGAACTAGATATAAACGTATTCTAGACTGTTACATTTTACAACAAAAATATGTAATAAAAAACATTATTGTATATTTTGTACATGAAGACAACTTTGATTGTATCTCTGAAATGTTGTAACTCGCAAATATTTGCTTTAATAACATCCAGAAATAGCAGAAACTTAATTTTGCCATCCAGTGAATTGATCTTAGGACTTTACACTGTTCAATAATGCATGAATAATATGGCCAGGATGGCATACCTGGCCAAAGAGCATTACTTAAAATGAAAAAGCCTGTACTCTCACCAGTCAGATTTTCTGTACATAAATATGCTGGTGCCTGTGTTTGTGCTTGGATTATGTTTATCAGGTTATACAACAAGTGTTTCAATTAAACCTCTATTGTGCACCTGCGCATGCGTACGCAAACACGCAACACATGCTTGATTTATATAACAACTGCCTCCCTGTAAGGTCCAGTGTACATGCTAGATTTATTATGCTACTGGCCAAGGTGTCTTCTCTCCCTAAAATCTAGCGTGTGTAAAGTGGCACTGATGCACCATGAGAGATCTAAAACGTGGGATTGTCTTGGTTAAGCACTTCATTCTTCCTTACCCCTCTTGCTCTATGATTCTACATTGTGCCACCATGTCCTTTCTCTCCCCTCTTTAGCAACAGAAAGCATGGCTACCCTAGGCTAGAGACACGTCTGCCTGTCACTTGACCACAAACTGTTGACTGAGGGATCTAGCCCTGATCCTTGCGGGCAGCAGTAATTGTTTATGTGTACTCACCTCTAAGTGCCTTTTAACGGTGAAGTAAACTATACTCACTGACACCCTGGCCCATAGGCAATTCACTTTTTCTTCTGCTTTTTTCCTAGGTGAATTTTCACATTTTATCAATAAAATGGTTTTTAAGCCACCAGCAAGCAAGACAACACTCAAAATAATTTTTATAGTACTTTTCCACCTACTTTGTGGTACTTTTCCAACTGCAGAGTGCTGAAAAGCTATTTAAACAGAAGATGAAAAATTATCTCCTAGGAGAAAACGTAGGAGAAAAAGAGAATTGCATACGGCCCCTACACTTTGAAGTGTTATTAAGGTCTCTCTTCCATTTATAATTGCTCTTTTCTCAACATTCTTTTTAGCAACACACTATTTTTTTGCCGTACAATACTATTCAAATAATGCTACTAATGATACTTTACTGTGTTCCAACACTACTTTGATGTACACAGAAGGGGTTGTAAGTCATCAGGAAACATTGGCACGCCTGTAGAACTTGGTAGCAACAGCCCTTTTGTTTTACCACTGGCAGTTCACCACTTACCTTTGTACCATTTTAAGCTATCCATTGGGCTTGAACTGCTTTCATTTCAATAAAAAATTGGAAAAATGGAGGTGTCCTAAAACCTGACTGTTAGTGGCGTTAAGGCTATATACATAATAACAAACATAGAAATGATTGTAGAAACAGAATTAAATACAAGGTTTGTTGCAGTTTAGTGCAGTCATAGAATCAAAAAGATTGAATCTTGTACCTGACATTTTTTTTTTAGATTTTCAATTTAACAGAAATTATTATAGAATTACCTTTTGGAATTCTCTGCCTTCATCAGATTAGGGTAGATTCACAAAGTGGCGGTAAAATGTTGCCCCTACAGTAATGCCTGTCGCAAAAACAGTGCAACTTACATTGCCAGTGCAACATGCATTATGCAAGTAATGTAATGTGTGTTGCCCTAACAACCAGGGGCGTAGCAATAGGGGGTGCAGAGGTAGCGACCGCATCAGGGCCCTTGGGCCAGAGGGGCCCCGAAGGTCCCTCCCTCAACCACAGTATTAGCTCTCTATTGGTCCTGTGCTCATAATAATCACTTCTATAGATACTTTGAATAGTGGTAATCATGAACACACTGTTCCCCATCCCCTTCTTGCACCTCTGACACTGTAATTGCCATTGGCAGGTTTTGGTGCACCGTATCAATTGTCATGTAAAGAATGCTTGGGGGGCCCCATGTAAAACTTGCATCGGGGCCCACAGCTCCTTAGCTACGCCACTGCTAACAACATGTTACAAGCCTGAATGGAGGAACTGGAATTGATTACAGTTTGTAGCAGCACAGACACTGAGGCCGGGAAATACTGTGCAAAAGTGTTTATTAAAAAATTGTGCATACAACAATATAATGCAAATTAAGTGCAACCACATGCATACACAACATAAACACAGAGCAATGTGCAAAATCCCAAAACCTTATCTATCTAACTAAATATATACATGATATATACACAGGATAAATCAATACAACCAATTGCAGTACAAGGAGGCAAAATCATGGTCAGAACATAACATAAATTTGCAACAAATCAGTTGCAGTATAAAGGGGCAGGCAGGAATCAAGGTAAGACAGAATATAGTTTTGGCAACAGAATAGCAGATACAGGAATACAGGATTACCAAAGAACCAGGATTGTCCAGATACTGGCACAGGTTGTTTCTTGTAGGACTCTTATTGGAGGAGAACACACCTGCTGCATGACTGAAATGCAAAGGCAGTATAGAGCAACTCTTGCAGTGGCACAGCTGTTTCCAAACAGCATAGAGCCACCCAATGGTGGAACAGAGAATGTCCAGGACATGCAAAGTCCCCAGGGCCACCTGCTGGTGGAATAATGGAAGTTCATGAACGTTAAAGTCAAAGCTGCCACCAGCAGGCAGCAAGTGGTATGACCTGGTTCCTAACACAATGTGTGTATTACCTCAGCAATGTGAGTTGAGCTACTTGTGCAATGCGTGGTGTGTAACTGTCGTAAGTACCAGTAAAATTGCACAAGTTAACCAACCTTTTGTAGATCAATTCCAACATATGAACTTTCAAACATATAGAGATAGTTCATTTTTAGGGGTGGGCAAGGAAGGCCACCACCAAGGGTGAAGTGGTGGAGGGAGGAGAAGCAGGCTGCTGCAGAGAGCACGGTGGAGTGGATGATTGAAGTGGCTCACCTCTTTAGGATCCAGTGATGAGAGTGATGCATTTGATCAATCTTCCTCCTAGTATCTGCCTAGGGGTAAGTGCACAGATTTCCTGGAATTCCAAATTCTGATTTTCTCATTGGAATTTTGAAATTTTGAGTTGAAAGTTTAAATTCAGAATTCACAGAATTCCAATGTGTAAATTTCAAAAGTTACA
Source organism: Hyperolius riggenbachi (assembly GCF_040937935.1). NCBI lineage: Eukaryota > Metazoa > Chordata > Amphibia > Anura > Hyperoliidae > Hyperolius > Hyperolius riggenbachi. The sequence goes on along the minus strand of NC_090650.1, from coordinate 265,308,392 downwards.
CAAAATTATGTTTGTGCAATATACAAACATTTTCTTGCATAAATAATGAAAAATGTCTACTGCACGTGCTTGAGGGACATGAATGTGGGGATTCCATGTGAAAATGTGAAAATTCTAAGCAAAAGAACAAAAATTCAAAGCTAAAGTGTGAACATACTTTTTGCAAATCCGCACTATTAGCAACTTTTTAACAAGGTTAGTGTGAAAATATATTCACAATGACTTACAATTCCACTATTTCAAAATTTGATTTGAAAAGAAAAAGTTTCATATGAAAGTAACTTTTCTTTTCTATCAGAAAAACATGAAGTCAACTCTATACAATGCATGAATTTTTTTTAAATATTATTTCACAGTTGTTATTGACATGTGCGTATATACACAATGCAAACAAGTACAATTAGTCTAAACAGAAAATACTAGATGAGCCCGGTTTTGTGCCAGCTTGCCAATTGCCCTATTCTTTTTGGTGTGCCAAAAAGTTACAACTTGAAAAAGCAACTCAAATCATTTTAAAAAAGGAGAGGCAGTGTTGGTCTTACAGAAGAAAAGGGGACGTGTTTACTGGAATTAAGTTTTATTCAAGCACTCAAAGAGAGGTAATAGTTTTTTAGTCTCTTATCCTAAGGGATTTATAAGGAGGGTGACCAACCAGTCCATGCCCAGCAGACCAGGAAAAACTGAGCAGGGATGGTTTCTCTCGGTAGGCTCTGATGGTGGTTGCAAATGGTTGCAACCCACCTTTGTGAGTATACCGTATATACTCGCAAGCAAGCCGACCCGCATATAAGCCGACCCCCAACTTTTACCTGAAAAAAAACAGGAAAACATTATTGACCCTCATATAAGCTGGGGGTAGGAAATGCTGTCCGTGTGATCCCCCAAGTGTGTCCCGGTATAGCTAGTATAGTGCCCAGTATGGGTAGGTGGTGCCTCAGTATAGCTAGTATCGTGCCCAGTATAGCTAGTATAGTGCCCAGTATAGCTAGTATAGTGCCCAGTCTAGCTAGTATAGTGCCCAGTATGGGTAGGTAGTGCCCAGTATAGCTAGTATAGTGCCCAGTATGGCTAGTATAGTGCTCAGTATGGCTAGTATAGTGCCCAGTATGGCTAGTATAGTGACCAGTATAGCTAGTATAGTGCCCTGTATAGCTAGTATAGTGCCCAGTATAGCTAGTATAGTTCCCAGCATAGCTAGTAAAGTGCCCCAGTATAGCTAGTATAGTGTCCAGTATAGGTAGGTAGTGCCCCAGTATAGCTGGTATAGTGCCCAGTATAGCTAGTGCCCCAGTATAGCTAGTATAGTGCCCAGTATAGCTAGTAAAGTGCCCCAGTATAGCTAGTATAGTGCCCAGTACAGGTAGGTAGTGCCCCAGTGTAGCTAGTATAGTGCCCAGTATAGCTAGTATAGTGCCCCAGTATAGCTAGTATAGTGCCCAGTATAGCTGGTATAGGGCCCAGTATAGGTAGGTAGTTCACCCCCCCACTCCCCCCACGGCTGCTGCTGCTATTACCTTAGCTCGGCGCCGCTTCTATTCCCCTGTCCTGCTCATAATTCCCAGCAGCGCACCCCACAACGGCTGCTGTGATGAGGGAGGAGGCCGTAGAGAGAGTGGCTTCCTTTAGCGGCGATGTGGGGGGAGCGGGGGGATTTCTACAACATGACTCGCAAGCAAGCCGACCCCCCTACTTTTGACCCACTTTTTGGGGGTCAAAAATTTGGCTTGCTTGCAAGTATATACGGTAATAATATAGGATTAAAAATTTCCACAGAGATGTTGCACCATTGGCCTTTCTTCTTTTTTTTTTCAGAAGATCCTGGAGTTCTAGCATCCACCAGGAGAAGGATCTCTCAAAAAGTAAGGCTTCCTGCTTTGCACAGTGATTTATTTATGCAAAAAGACTGGTACTTGCAGGGTGTCTATACTGCACTTATTGTTGCCATGGTTAGAAAAAGAACATCCTTGTATTTTTAAAGATTCACTTGTGATTGAAAGTTGAACAATAACTTTTAATGACATTAAATTATAAAATGAATTGTTAGACACTCATATACATTTACAGCTTCCCCCCTCATAGAACTGGAATCACACTCTTTTAAACAACAACATTTTTTAGAGTAGGCATTTTTGACAGGAAATCCTCTTTTTTTCAGTTAGCTGTTCAGTTTGAGGCAGATCTTTAGATTTCCAGCATCTGAAGGCTGTAAGTTATGTTGAGTCGGCGTGAGAAACTATTAAATACTTAAACATTTCCAGCTTAGAGACAGCAAAAAAAAGGGAAACACACACATCCCACCATCACAATTAAGACAAAACTGAAATGGCACAAATGGTGACAAAAGCTCAACAATTTTCAATTGCCCGCTCAGTCTGTAATGAGAAGAGCTGTTTACCCCATGTTCCTTATTAAACTGAAGTATTTTATTTAATGAGCATGACTCATGCAAGGTGTTCCTATAAATCATCGGCTGGTTTACAAACTCAATAACTAGGCTTCCTGCTATAACTAGGCTGTGCACACCTTAAATTATTAACACACCAGGGCCTAAAGGCAGATCTTTGATGGTGATATAAACACTGCGAGGACAAGGTGCTCTCTCAGCAAAAGATTATTGACTCTAATTACCATTTACCACTGAAAAAAAGGAGACAATAAAATATTAAGGGGGCGGGGGCAATAGGATTTCATTCTGTGAGGAGTATAAAAGAAAGAATAAAGGCTGTTGTTGTTAACAGATAGCATAAGCTACAGTTCTAAAGCTGTTTGTGTTTTTATTCTGAAGAATAAGAACAATGGGAGAAGAAAATGTGGAGAAGATTGGATTCATGCAGCCTTTGAAATGGATTGGAAAGCACCAGAGGGCACAAGCCAGGACGATACACTGGAAGGGCTCCCTTCCTTTAATTGTTTGCATGGATGGGATACATCCCAAAGAACACAAACGTGGAGCACATCTTATAAATCCAGATTCCTGATGCTGCGTCTGCTGTAAAATGTGAAAGAAAATGTGTTGTGGTGTAAATCCGATACATATTACAAGAAATTATATTTCATCCTGATTTCACAGTAAATTATTAATAGTGATCCTTCTATGCTGTGTGTATTTGTGCCACTTCTGCAAAACATGCATTGTGTATTGTGGAGGATTTCTGAAAAAGGCAATGTTGCAACTGTAACCAGAAATTTTAATGGGTATAGAAGTGTAACTGATTCACCTCTACAGCTAGTGTTGAGTTCGAATATTCACCAGTCATTTTTCCATTGGGAATGCTATTTTCGATTTCTACAATATATTCGCAAAAATACAGGTGAAACTAAAAAAATTAGAATGTTGTGCAAAAGTCCATTTATTTCAGTAATCCAACTTAAAAGGTGGAACTAATATATGAAATAGGAACCCTTTGCAGGTGTTTTGGATTCATTAGCTGATTAGTCTGACACTTTGAGCCTAGAATGTTGAACATTTTCACAATATTCTAATGGTCTGAGATTTTGATTTTGGGGTTTTCATAAGCTGTAAGCCATAATCATCAAAATTATTTATAACAAATAAAGGCGTAAAATATCTCGCTTTGCATGTAATGAGTCTATTTCATATAGAGTATTAGTTTCACCTTTTAAGTTGAGTTACTGAAATAAATGGACTTTTGCACTATATTCCAATTTTTCACCTGTACATGGTATTTTAATGATACGTTCACTATAAACAAATATAGAAAAGTAACACTAAAATGATAAATTTAGTTCTGGAATTTAACCACTTAAGGACCACAGGCATTACCCCCCCTAAAGACCAGGCCATTTTTTGTAAAATAGGCCACTGCAGCTTTGAGGCCAAGCTGCAAGGCCGCACAACACAGTACACAAGTAATCCCCCCCCCTTTTCTCCCCACCCCATGTTTATTTTTTTGGTAAATATTTATGTGTTTTTTTTAAATTAAATTTCCTTATTTCTTTCTAACTCCCTCCCTCCTCCCAGCCAGCCAATCACAGCGATCGGCTGTCAAAGGCATCAGCCTATTAGAGCCGATCGCTCTCTTGTGTCCCAAGGGGAGAGCCGTGTCACACGGCTGTCCCCAGCACAGCGCTGCTGTAGATCGCAGCGCTGTACATTAGATGGCGGTTTCGCCGTGTAACAGTCTTCGAGTGGTGATTCACGTTCGCATTCGTGCAAACCATGCGAACCGCAATAGACTTCAATGGGCAGGCGAACTTTGAAAAATACAAACACTGTTTCTGGCCACAAAAGTGATGGAAAATATGTTTCAAGGGGTCTATCACCTGGAGGGAGGCATGGCAGAGTGGGATACATGCCAAAAGTTAAAGGAAAAATTACAGATTTGACGTACAGCAGCGTTATAATTCCTAAAGGGCAGAAATCACATTGCATTCCTAAATTGGAGGCATAAAGTGCTTGAAAACATCTTGCGTGTGTATACATGGATCAGGGAGTGTGCATACCATGCACGGCTATGGAATTCGCTGCCTCCCGCATGAAAAAAATGCTGCAATGTCGGCCGGCAGCAGCATTATCCCCTATGGCAGAGTTTCCCCACTTGATTTGCTTGCAGCGAAACTCTGCATATTCAGCCCGATTTCCACAGACAGCAGTGGAAATGGGCCCTAAGTATTAGTACAGCTGTGTTGCTGTCTGCGAATGTTTCTTCACAATTGTGCTGCTTTTGCCAAAATACATTTGCGAAATACACAAACATTCGCGGCATCTGTGAATAGGTTTTCTCCGAACTAGCAAAACTATATTTAAAGACATTTTTACACGAAAATTTAATTTTTAATTATTTCCCTGAAAATTTGTGCCAAAAGAGTATTGGCATTTTCACTTATTACTATTATCATTTTTCTCAACTTTCTTACATGATTCAGTGAGGATCACCTGAATGAACTGTTACTTGTCTAGGATAGCATTGCTTGTAAATGAGCAATATGCTGCTCCTTAATAAAATGCTAGTTCACAGAGTACCCCTTGGTATTGCTAACATTATCTTGGGTGCCCTTTAACCACCCTGGCGTTCTGATTAAATCGCCAGGGTGGCTGCGGGAGGGTTTTTTTTAAATAAAAAAAAAACTATTTCATGCAGCCAACTGAAAGTTGGCTGCATGAAAGCCCACTAGAGGGCGCTCCGGAGGCGATCTTCCGATCGCCTCCGGCACCCATAATAAACAAGGAAGGCCGCAATGAGCGGCCTTCCTTGTTTTGCTTATATCGTCGCCATAGCGACGAGCGGAGTGACGTCATCGACGTCAGCCGACGTCCTGACGTCAGCCGCCTCCGATCCAGCCCTTAGCGCTGGCCGGAACTTTTTGTTCCGGCTGCGCAGGGCTCAGGCGGCTAGGGGGGCCCTCTTTCGCCGCTACTCGCGGCGAATCGCCGCAGAGCGGCGGCGATCAGGCAGCACACGCGGCTGGCAAAGTGCCGGCTGCGTGTGCTGCACTTTATTTGATAAAAATCGGCCCAGCAGGGCCTGAGCGGCGACCTCCGGCGGTGTTGGACGAGCTGAGCTCGTCCAGACCGCTCAGGTGGTTAAAACATATGCATTACCAGTACATCCTGATAGTGTCTGCATGTGTTCCAATTAACTGAATAAAAGTGTTGTTAATATATGAAGTATCTTTTGCTAAATCTCTGATTATAATAAGTTGGCTTTGACAAACAAGATTAGGGGGATTGGAAGGTGCATCATGCAGGGTCTTTAGACCCTCTTTGCAACCTTTGTGGTCTGCAAGAGGATATTTCGTGCACATGTAAAAAAGGGTTGCCCTGGTAATTTGGGTGCTGGAAATAGCAACTTGTAGAATCACTATAAAAATACCAATACTACTAGTGACCTTAGCCCGTTTAAAAACGGGCTAGGTCTGTCACTGCGCTTGCGCAACCGCACGCACGAAATGCACGCCCGCCACCATGCACACGCCGCATGCCTGCACCTTGGCCCATCATTCCTTGCCGCACTTCACTCCCCCTCAGTGTCTCTGCATCCCTGCACATGCACAGAGCGCAAAAGGGACACACACACGTACATGGGACGCAGAGACACTTAGGGATTATTATAGAAGATGTAATTATGAAAGTAAAATATCTGTCAACTTTACTGATCTTTTACTGTTGCCTAACCAGTCCCCATTCTTACGTGAACCCTCCCTCTATCGATGCCTAACCCTAACTGACCCACCCAACTATTGCCTAACACTAACCATCACCCACAAAAGATGTCTGACCCTAACCAAACCCTCCAACTAATGCCTAACCGTAAATGCCCCCAATCTGTGCCCAACTCTAAATAGAGATGGCTCAAACCTCTGATTTTTGGTTCGTGAACTTCCGCAAAAGTTTGCGTTCGTGCAAACCATGCGAACCGCAATAGACTTCAATAAGCAGGTGAACTTTGAGAAATACAAACACTGTTTCTGGCCACAAAAGTGATGGAAAAGATGTTTCAAGGGGTCTAACACCTGAAGCGGGGCATGGCAGAGTGGGATACATGCCAAAAGTCAAAGGAAAAATTACGGATATGACATACAGCAGCGTTATAATTCCTAAAGGGCAGAAATCACATTGCATTCCTAAATTGGAGGCATAAAGTGCGTAAAAACATTTTATTATTATTATTTAGTATTTATATAGCGCCGACATATTATGCAGCGCTGTACAGTGTGTATATATATATATATATATCTATATCCTGTCACTAACTGTCCCTCAGAGGAGCTCACAATCTTATCCCTACCATTGCCATATGTATATATTATGTAGTGTAAGTACTGTAGTCTAGGGCCAACTTTAGGGGGAGCCAATTAACTTATCCGTATGTTTTTGGAATGTGGGAGGAAACCGGAGTGCCAGGAGGAAACCCACGCAGACACGGAGAGAACATACAAACTCTTTGCAGATAGTGCCCTGGCTGGGATTCGAACCAGGGACCCAGCACTGCAAGGCGAGAGAGCTAACCACTACGCCACCGTGCTGCCCACATCTTGCGTGTGTAGACATGGATCAGCAGGTAGTGTAAGTAGTATACTGCTTCACACTGACAGACCAAACTCACTGTGTAACGCACCGCAAACAGCTGTTTGTGTAGTGATGGCTGTGCTGGACTGGTGCGCACGATGGCGAGAGTGCAGTCGATGGCGGTTTTCAAGCCCATATGGTAGGGTTGAGATAGCTCAATGAAAGAACAACAGTGACTGTCCAGCTGATCGAATTTGGTCTGTCCACAATTAAGCAACAACCTTATTATCTTGGGTCAGGTGTGCCCCCCAACACACTCATATTGCCAGTCATTTCTTCATTGTGATATGCAAGCCCCTTCATCGCAGCAAGGTAACGATCACGAAGGGGAATTGACACATGTACATGCCTTTTGTTTTGTTGTTGCAGCCGCAGCGCAGCAAGAAACATTAGGCAGGCATGTATACGCACCAGAAAAATTATTATTGTTTTTGTTAGCGGCCGCTGCTAGCAGTGGCCTTAAAAATTCAGGAATCCACCTGGAGTCCTGGACCCAGTTGTTGGTGGTGGAGAAGGCAGTCAAGCGGCCTGCATGCAGAGATGCTGTGTGGGGATCGACTTAGTCTTGGGGCAGGCAGTCACACAGCGTACAGGCAGAGTTGCTGTGTCACAGATGCAGTGAAAGGTATGCAGTGACTGCTGGTGTTATAATACAATGTGCAGTCACACAGATGCAGTGAAAAGGTATGCAGTGACTGCTGGTGGTATAATACAATGTGCAGTCACACAGGTGCAGTGAAAAGGAATGCAATGACTGGTATAATACAATGTGCAGTCACACAGGTGCAGTGAAAAGGTATGCACTGACTGGTATATAAAACAGTGTGCTGTCACACAGATGCAGCGAAAGGTATGCAGTGACTGCTGGTGGTTTAATACAATGTGCAGTCAGTCACACAGGTGCAGTGAAAAAGTATGCACTGACTGGTTTATAAAACAGCGTGCTGTCACACAAATGCAGTGAAAAGTATGCAGTGACTGGTATTATAATACGATGTGCAGTCACACAGGTGCAGTGAAAAGGTATGCACTGAATGTGCTGGGCCTGGCACAGTATAGAAATTAGCAAGGGCCAGCTGTGACAGACAGGGCTGTATATGCAGTGTCAGTGGGCCACAAAAAGAAATAAAATCACAAGAACATTAGCTCTCAAAAGAGCTTTTTTTGTGGTGCTTTTCAGCAACAAATATCAGCACGGAGTAAGCTAACACTTTCCCTATCTTTCGAATGTCTCTCCCTTCTCTCACTAACGCAGCAGCAGACAGAGTGTGAAAATGGCTGAGGTTGCTGCCTTTTATAAGGGGGGGTAGGGGGAACCAGAAGGGAGTGCAGCTTGATTGGCTGCCATGTGTCTGCTGACTGTGATGTAGAGGGTCAAAGTTTAGCCCAATGATGTAGTATAGGGGCTGGGTTGAACTTGCTAAATGTTCGTTTTGACACGAACGCGAACTCACGTTGTTCAAGTTCGCATTCGAGCCGTTCGGGCCATCTTTAACCCTAAATGACCCCCCACCTAATCTCAACAGACCCCCAAAATATGTCTAACCCTAACTGATCCACCCAACCCATGCCTAACCCTAATAGACCCACCCAACCTATGCCTAACCTCAACTGAGCCCAACCTATGCCTAACCCTAACTGATCTCCAAAGCAATACCTAACCCAACTAAACTGTGGCTACAAATATCAGGCAACGGAGGCATGCTAATACTTTGGGACCTGCCGTAGGCTTCTATGTTAACAACAATGATTATCAGCTATATGTATTAATTATGGTGTCCGGCTGTTAACATACAACAGAAAGTACATCAGAACCTTTCATTCTGGGTCACTGGATACCAGACGTAGTAGGGAGTTGACGAAGATGGACTTTCAGAAGTAAGAGCCTTCCTGAGTGAATTGAGGTGAGATGTCTGTGAAAAGGAAAGCAGACGAGGCAATTGTGGTGGAGGAAAGTGATCATCTGCTCCACTGTACATCCTTCACTACACTGAACTCCCTTTATTATACTGTGCTGTTTGACGTGTAGCCGGGGGGACCCTCTGTGTTGTGTTTACACTGCTGCAGGGTGCCAGCTGTGCAAAATTCAGACTATAAGACACCCCCCCCCAACGCTTTTAGGGGAGAAAAAGTGCATTTGCTGCGAACCGGGCCTCGTACATTCGCAAAATCGTTTCTTCTCATCCTTAGAAATCTTTTTATACTTAAACATGGCTGTGTTTGTGACTCCTTCCTCCTAGTAGCAATGCCTAGGTTATGATGTCTAAAGGTGGCCACTAACTGTCCAATTTATCGCGAAAAATCGTTTGAGCGATCAGAAATTCGGATCGGATTGGTTGTAAATAATCTCTGTTGATGGGCACAATCGATTACAAACGATTATAAAAATCAGTTGTCTGATTGGATTTTTGTCAAATCAAAATTTGGATTTTCCTGTTGGTTGTGATAGGAAGCAAAGATTGGTTAGTTGATGGTGTAGTGAACGATTTTTCTTCCGATAAGAATTTTCGGATCTCTCTAACGATTTTTCAATAGAAATTGGATCGTAGTGGCCACCTTTACAGCCTTCTCCCCTAGAGCACTCTGGGAGATCATGTGATGTTGCTACTCACTTTGAACCCAGTATGCAGTGTGTAGTAGCTAGTAAGTATCTGTCTTAACCTCTAGACCATGAACCACACTACATGGTAAAGCTGTCCTAGCATAAACCATACTACCATTATGATCAATTCAATAGAAAAAGTAGCATGATTAAGGATTGGTACTTTTTGAAAAGCATGCTTATATACCATAGCTGGGATTTGAACCCAGGACACAGTGTGAAGTAGCTAGTAGGTATCTGTCTTAACCTCTAGACCATGAAGCACACTACATGGTAAAGCTATCCTAGCATAAACCATACAACCATTATGATCAATGCAATAGAAAAAGTAGTATGATTAAGGATCAATACTTTTTGAAAAGCATGCTTATATACCATAGCTGGGATTTGAACCCAGGATGCAGTGTGTAGTAGCTAGTAGGTATCTGTCTTAACCTCTAGACCATGAACCACACTACATGGTAAAGCTGTCCTAGCATAAACCATACTACCATTATGATCAATTCAATAGAAAAAGTAGCATGATTAAGGATTGGTACTTTTTGAAAAGCATGCTTATATACCATAGCTGGGATTTGAACCCAGGACACAGTGTGTAGTAGCTAGTAAGTATCTGTCTTAACCTCTAGACCATGAACCACACTACATGGTAAAGCTATCCTAGCATAAACCATACTACCATTATGATCAATGCAATAGAAAAAGTAGTATGATTAAGGATCGGTACTTTTTGAAAAGCATGCTTTTATACCATAGCTGGGATTTGAACCCAGGATGCAGTGTGTAGTAGCTAGTAGGTATCTGTCTTAACCTCTAGACCATGAACCACACTACATGGTAAAGCTGTCCTAGCATAAACCATACTACCATTATGATCAATTCAATAGAAAAAGTAGCATGATTAAGGATTGGTACTTTTTGAAAAGCATGCTTATATACCATAGCTGGGATTTGAACCCAGGACACAGCATGTAGTAGCTAGTAGGTATCTGTCTTAACCTCTAGACCATGAACCACACTACATGGTAAAGCTATCCTAGCATAAACCATACAACCATTATGATCAATGCAATAGAAAAAGTAGTATGATTAAGGATCGGTACTTTTTGAAAAGCATGCTTATATACCATAGCTGGGATTTGAACCCAGTATGCAGTGTGTAGTAGCTAGTAGGTATCTGTCTTAACCTCTAGACCATGAACCACACTACATGGTAAAGCTGTCCTAGCATAAACCATACTACCATTATGATCAATTCAATAGAAAAAGTAGCATGATTAAGGACTGGTACTTTTTGAAAAGCATGCTTATATACCATAGCTGGGATTTGAACCCAGGACACAGTGTGTAGTAGCTAGTAGGTATCTGTCTTAACCTCTAGACCATGAACCACACTACATGGTAAAGCTATCCTAGCATAAACCATACTACCATTATGATCAATGCAATAGAAAAAGTAGTATGATTAAGGATCAGTAGCATGATTAAGGATTGGTACTTTTTGAAAAGCATGCTTATATACTATAGCTGGGATTTGAACCCAGGACACAGTGTGTAGTAGCTAGTAGATATCTGTCTTAACCTCTAGACCATGAACCACACTACATGGTAAAGCTATCCTAGCATAAACCATACTACCATTATGATCAATGCAATAGAAAAAGTAGTATGATTAAGGATCAGTACTTTTTGAAAAGCATGCTTATATACCATAGCTGGGATTTGAACCCAGGATGCAGTGTGTAGTAGCTAGTAGGTATCTGTCTTAACCTCTAGACCATGAACCACACTACATGGTAAAGCTGTCCTAGCATAAACCATACTACCATTATGATCAATTCAATAGAAAAAGTAGCATGATTAAGGATTGGTACTTTTTGAAAAGCATGCTTATATACCATAGCTGGGATTTTAACCCAGTATGCAGTGTGTAGTAGCTAGTAGGTATCTGTCTTAACCTCTAGACCATGAACCACACTACATGGTAAAGCTGTCCTAGCATAAACCATACTACCATTATGATCAATTCAATAGAAAAAGTAGCATGATTAAGGATTGGTACTTTTTGAAAAGCATGCTTATATACCATAGCTGGGATTTGAACCCAGGACACAGTGTGTAGTAGCTAGTAAGTATCTGTCTTAACCTCTAGACCATGAACCACACTACATGGTAAAGCTATCCTAGCATAAACCATACTACGATTATGATCAATTCAATAGAAAAAGTAGCATGATTAAGGATTGGTACTTTTTGAAAAGCATGCTTATATACCATAGCTGGGATTTGAACCCAGGACACAGCATGTAGTAGCTAGTAGGTATCTGTCTTAACCTCTAGACCATGAACCACACTACATGCTAAAGCTATCCTAGCATAAACCATACTACCATTATGATCAATGCAATAGAAAAAGTAGTATGATTAAGGATCGGTACTTTTTGAAAAGCATGCTTATATACCATAGCTGGGATTTGAACCCAGTATGCAGTGTGTAGTAGCTAGTAGGTATCTGTCTTAACCTCTAGACCATGAACCACACTACATGGTAAAGCTGGCCTAGCATAAACCATACTACCATTATGATCAATTCAATAGAAAAAGTAGCATGATTAAGGATTGGTACTTTTTGAAAAGCATGCTTATATACCATAGCTGGGATTTGAACCCAGTATGCAGTGTGTAGTAGCTAGTAGGTATCTGTCTTAACCTCTAGACCATGAACCACACTACATGGTAAAGCTGTCCTAGCATAAACCATACTACCATTATGATCAATTCAATAGAAAAAGTAGCATGATTAAGGATTGGTACTTTTTGAAAAGCATGCTTATATACCATAGCTGGGATTTGAACCCAGTATGCAGTGTGTAGTAGCTAGTAGGTATCTGTATAAACCTGTAGACCATGAACCACACTACATGGCAAAGCTGTCCTAGCATAAACCATACTACCATTATGATCAATTCAATAGAAAAAGTAGCATGATTAAGGATTGGTACTTTTTGAAAAGCATGCTTATATACCATAGCATATCTATTGAATTGATCATAATGGTAGTATGGTACATGCTAGGCCAGCTTTAGCATGTAGAGGTGGGTAAAGGTCCTTCAGCACCCAAGGCTGAGACAGCAAAGTGTGGCCCCCATCCCTCCCACCCCAGCCATCACACACTGATTGCTATTACACTAAGAGGTGCCCCAGGGCCCCCAACCCCCCCCAACACCTTAATCGCTACTTATCTGGCTTGCAGTCGCTGCCATGTATCACCTTTTCTTATTTCTTTCTGCTTCAAACACAATTGGGAATGACAGCTGAATGAATTGTGCATCCCCTCCTACACTGCGCCCTGAGGCTGGAGCCTCTCCAGCCTCGGCCTCGGCCCGGCCCTGAGTGTGGTTGATGGTCTAGGGGGTAAGACAGATACCTACTACCATGTAGTGTGGTTCATGGTCTAGAGGGTTACACAGATACCTACTACACACTGTGTCCTGGGTTCAAATCCCAGCTATGGTATATAAGCATGCTTTTCAAAAAGTACCAATCTTTAATCATGCTACTTTTTCTATTGAATTGATCATAATGGTAGTATGGTTTATGCTAGGCCAGCATTACCATGTAGTGTGGTTCATGGTCTAGAGGTTAAGACAGATACCTACTAGCTACTACACACTGCATCCTGGGTTCAAATCCCAGCTATGGTACATAAGCATGCTTTTCAAAAAGTACTGATCCTTAATCATACTACTTTTTCTATTGCATTGATCATAATGGTAGTATGGTTTATGCTAGGATAGCTTTACCATGTAGTGTGGTTCATGGTCTAGAGGTTAAGACAGATACCTACTAGCTACTACACACTGTGTCCTGAGTTCAAATCCCAGCTATGGTGTTTAAGCATGCTTTTCAAAAAGTACTGATCCTTAATCATACTACTTTTTCTATTGCATTGATCATAATGGTAGTATGGTTTATGCTAGGATAGCTTTACCATGTAGTGTGGTTCATGGTCTAGAGGTTAAGACAGATACCTACTACACACTGCATCCTGGGTTCAAATCCCAGCTATGGTATATAAGCATGCTTTTCAAAAAGTACCGATCCTTAATCATACTACTTTTTCTATTGCATTGATCATAATGGTAGTATGGTTTATGCTAGGATAGCTTTACTATGTAGTGTGGTTCATGGTCTAGAGGTTAAGACAGATACCTCCTAGCTACTACACACTGTGTCCTGGGTTCAAATCCCAGGTATGGTATATAAGCATGCTTTTCAAAAAGTACCGATCCTTAATCATACTACTTTTTCTATTGCATTGATCATAATGGTAGTATGGTTTATGCTAGGATAGCTTTACCATGTAGTGTGGTTCATGGTCTAGAGGTTAAGACAGATACCTACTACACACTGCATCCTGGGTTCAAATCCCAGCTATGGTATATAAGCTGTTTTGAAAATCTGCAATTCCCTACTGGATGATATAAGAGGATGGATGGATGAGAGAGAATGAGAGAGAGAATTTTGATGTGAATCCTGGAAAATTCCGTCGGAATTATAAATTTCCGCGGAATTCCGTTTGAGAAATTCCGTTCCGACTAACAAAATCAGAATTATTAATTCCAACCGGAATCACAGAATTAATAATTCCGCGGAATTTTACGACCATGCCTGGACCTAGCCAGGATTCGAACCCTGGTCCCCCATGGCAAAGGCAGAGCCCTTAACCAGTACACTATCCAGCCACCGCTGATAAATATGAGACTGTAAATCAAGAGTGAGGTAAAATTTTGCAATGGGGAAACGCTGATGAATAAGTTATAAATGAATATTATAGAAAAAAAAAGTGATTTTAATCATTAAGTTGTATACAAGGTTCTATTTAAAGAGTCATCACATAGCTGTGTATTTCCAGTAAACTGTTGTGATTCAAGATGTTATTTGTAACAATCATTTTTTCCCCAAGAAGCACCTCAGCCATCCTATATTAATTTCTGTTTACCCTGGTTAAAGGACACCTGATCTTTCAATGCATTAGTAGTGTCCGAATCATACCTGAAACAAGCATGTGGCTAATTCAGGCAACCTTTAGCCAAACATTGGATCTGCATGCTTATTCAGGGTATATGGCAAAAAGAATCAGAGCAAGAGGGTGTAATGATCGCTGCTGCAGCAGCTATTGCTGGAAGTAGTGCTGCAGCTCAGGCAGTTCTGATCTATTTCCATGCAAGTTGCATAGCTTTGTCTGTCTTTCCCTGCTGTCAGCTTGTGACTGATTATCATTCACCTGTGTGGGAATCTGCATGTCTGCTCCCATTGGATGACCTCCGTATAAAGATCTGCTTCCTGCAGGGTTTCCTTGGGTTTTCATAGCTTCAGCCTAAGCCTGTCTTGCTGTCGCTTTAGCCCCCGATCGTGTTTCTTGTTAAAGATACTTTGCTGGTCTTTGCATCATATATTGGTTCATTGCCAATATATATGCATACCAGCACGTTTATTATTTTCCTTGTATTTGTGTTACGTTGATATATCAGTGTTGCTGATATATACGTACACGAACTGTTTATTTCCTGTGTTCAGTTAGTCAGTTTTCCAGCACGTTTTGGTAGTTTGCGCGTACCGTGAACACCCGTGCTGAGCTAGCTATCCTGTTCCTGGTCCTGTTTGTGGATTGCGTTCATCTCTGCGGAGAGATAACGAATCCTTCTGAATCCTGTTCTGTTACCGTTTGTGGATTGCGTTCATCTCTGCGAAGAGATAACGAATCCTTCTGAATCCTGTCCTGTTACCGTTTGTGGATTGCGTTCATCTCTGCGAAGAGATAGCGAATCCTTCTGAGCCCTGTTCCCTGTTTTGCTCCAGTGTTAGTCAGCGTTCCTGCTTATGTCATATATCGGTTCATTGCCGATATATACATATGTTAGTCAGACGTTACAAATAGTTTCATTGATAGCTGTAATTGTAATACGCTAGGAAAACATACTTATTGTATATTTATCTGTGTTACGTTCATCTATCTTAATCCTGCTATTTTCTGACTGTCCTGTCCTGTCTTTGTGAGGCACGCCATCGCCGCATCGCATTGGCTGCCTCATTCCAGTCTGTCTGGTTTTGGACGCTTGCTGTCGCTAAGTAGCCGCTAGCTGGCAAGCGTTCATTCTGTCTACCTGTCCTGATCTCCTCAGTTCTGGTTTGTGCGCTCAGCGCTACTTTGCGCTGAGACGTTATAACGTAAGCATTGTTTGTGGCTGTCAGATCTGCACCGGCTCTGTGCGCCACAATCTCCTATTGGAGTCAGTCCTCCCCTCCACTATACTAGGGATAGCCTGTTTCCTGGTGCTAGTGTGTGTACCTCCTCCACGCCAGCTCATGCGTTGCATGCTGACTGTGGAGAATACACCACCAAGCCTTACAGAGGGTCAGCAGGGCAGTCAGGCAATGTGCATTATTGAATCAGAAATAAATATGGCGGCCTCCATGTCTATCTCACTTCAGGTGTCCATTAATGCTAACCTAGACAAGGGTTAAAAGGGGGTTTTCAGGCAATGTTAAGTTTATTATTTTTTAATGTTGAGAAGAACTATTTCAAAATGAGGATCAAACAGTCCAAAGACTCTGAGAGGTCCTCCTTTTCCCTCAGGCACTGAGGGTCGTTGCATATGCCTCAGCAACTATGAACAAGGGAATAGGTCCATATTTTTTATAGTTATACACACTAATCATCTCACATACTATGTTATATACTCTTCGGTTGTCCCATCCTATTTCAGTCTTGAGAGGCACACATTACAATCCTTGGTCAATGATTGAGATAAAAAATGATGGTTTTTCAATCTTAAATCACTTTCATTCATGTCCAGGCAGCTTGGAGGTGCACTGCTAAATATCTGCATTTTCATACATGTGTTTGTACAATCGTTAATTATTTTCACATGTTTACATTCAAGATGTGGTCTTCGCTCTTGCCAATATGTTCTCTTGGGCTTTGTTTTTACATCATTAAACACAGTTACAGCTATGACCACCAGCACTGAAGGCCAAAATGGTCAATCTGCACAAATGTATAACTATATATTTCTAAATTTACAAGAGTATAAATATAACCCCAGTACCCACACTGTAATGTGCATGCTGCACTACATTATTGCCATATAAAGTCACACACAGCATGAATCAAAAATAGAAAGGCACTAGGTATTTAGAATATGTATTTAATTTACTTATTGATGCACAAAAATCACATAGGATAGTTCCATGAGCATTCTTCTATACAAATGGATGCAATTAGCATAATAAAAGCAGAAACATATAGAAGGTAGAGATGCTTTGGCAAGTCCCATGCCTAACAGCTTTTTTTTACTACATTTCAGAAGTAGTTTGTGAAATTGTGACACCCCCTACAAAAGAAGGTCTAAGAAAGAATAAGAACCAGTAAGTAGGAAGGCCCACTGCCAGGCACATATTTGAATTATTGAATACTCCTAATATCAAGTATTTGCAAAAACATACATACCACTTATAGGATTCTTTATTCTGATCCACATCTCTTGATGGGCGGGGTACCTTAAAGAGACACTGAACCCAAAAAAAAATGATATAATGAATTGGTTGTGTACTATGAATAATTACTAGAAGATTAGCAGCAAAGAAAATATTCTCATACTTTTATTTTCAGGTATATAGTGTTTTTTCTAGCATTGCATCATTCTATAATATGTGCAGATTACACAAAACTCAGCATTCAAAATGAGTCTTTCAGAGCAGTCTGTGAAGTAATGACTTCTCCTCTAGCAGAGAAAAAGTAAACAGTTCACTTACAGTTGAGATAATAAAAGTCAGATAACAGCCCTCTCCATGACTAACTTAGTCGGAGAGCTTAATGGCTTGTTTGCATAGAGATAACAACTGGAGTTTCTCAACTCTTCCTGTACTGGAAACAATTAGACTGATGTATCTGATCTTAATGTTTTATTTCTTAGCTGTACTACACATACAAATCATAATATCATAATTTTTTTTGCGCTTCAGTGTCTCTTTAAGTAGACCTACAAAACTTGTAGAGAGAGCCTCCATGTACAGTACCTCTTGGACACTGTATTACTTTGAAAGATCCTTTCTGCATATGTGTCAGTCTAATTTGATCATGTATTGCATGCAGTTGCACCATTTGGATCCTTGCTATGAATGGACAGGAAGAACAAACGTCACAGAACAGTGTATCTTTCTGTTTACACACAGATACTGCTACTTTGCCTCATGAATTCAATCTTCACTACTGTTAGACCTCTTACACTGTACGCTGAAAAACTGATACATTTTAACTGATCAGTTCCATAGTAGTGCATTGTGAAAAACTTTCAGATTTTTAGTGTACAGTGTGAAAGATGCCGTAAGGAAACATGAACATTACTTTGCACATCAGTTGTCCTTTCTTTTCAGTTATAAGGAGGTTTTTGATTCACTTTACAACATAAACATGATTATTTTTGCAAGATAGGCCAACACTTCAAAATTGTCCCTTTAATCTCCTCTAAAATAGGGGCTTAGTCAAATGAACAGAAACAACTATCTATATTTTCCTTTTATCTGGCATTTTTCTTAACTGAGCATCATGCTTTTGTTCTGCTGCTCTCCTAATGGCTTCATCTGCCAGTTTGGGTTCATGTTGTATCATATCTATGGTTCTTTGCTTGGCACAACAATATTCATATTTTGTATTATTTCTCTCGAACTTCAGATGATAGCTGCTATCGCCCAGTAACCTGTGAATGACATATCAATGTAACTATTCTGCAGAGAAAAAAAAATATTTACTATATAGTCCCGGGTGGACCTTTGCCACCTACATAGTTCAACTTGGTCCTTATATAAACAAGAAATTGATTACTCGTAAAATGTACATTTCTTCCCAGAAGGGGAAAATAAGTTAGTGTGGGTTACTGAAATCTCCATCACCATTTGAGCCTATCATTCTCCATTAAACGTAAGAAAGGAATACACTATTATATGTGATAAATTATTACATTCTACATGATAATGATTGTTTATCACATTGCCCCTTTTGATACTAGATTCAATTTCAACATAGATTTTATATTATTATTATGTTAGATTATATTACCTAAAGCATATGCCCGAACCCTACCCGGCATTTTCTGATCATGTTGATTTGTAGGCAGAAAAGCCTTTCCCAATCAATACGGGTCTACATGAAAAGGGCGCCGGTAAAAAAGGGCGCCTGGTGGAGCCCATATATATACCAACTTCGGCTACAAAAAAGGCGCCTGGTGTAGCCCATATAAACTTCGGCTACAAAAAAAGACGCTTGGTGTAGCCCATATAAAAACTTCGGCTACAAAAAAAGAAAGGCGCCTGGTGTAGCCCATATAAAAACTTCAGCTGCAAAAAAACTCCGGGATGTGTTAATTACTATTCCCCCTCCAGGCCGCCATGGATAGTGGGGGAATGAAATAATTCGGCTTCCAGCGCTTGTAGCCCATATACAAACTTCGGCTGGAAAAAAACTCCGGGATGTGTTAATTACTATTCCCCCTCCAGGCCGCCATGGATAGTGGGGTAATGAAATAACTCGGCTTACAGTGCTTGTAGCCCATATACAAACTTAGTGTAATGATCGCTGCTGCAGCAGGTGTTGCTGGAAGTAGTAGTGCTGCAGCTCAGGCAGTTCTGATGTCTTTCCATGCAAGCTGCATAGCTTTGTCTGTCTTTCCCTGCTGTCAGCTTGTGACTGATTATCATTCACCTGTGTGGGAATCTGCATGTCTGCTCCCATTGGATGACCTCAGTATAAAGATCTGCTTCCTGCAGGGTTTCCTTGGGTTTTCATAGCTTCAGTTTAAGCCTGTCTTGCTGTCGCTTCAGCCCTCGATCGTGTTTCTTGTTCTAAAGATACTTTGCTGGTCTTTGCATCATATATTGGTTCATTGCCAATATATATGCATACCAGCACGTTTATTATTTTCCTTGTATTTGTGTTACGTTGATACATCAGTGTCGCTGATGTATACGTACACGAACTGTTTATATCCTGTGTGCAGTTAGTCAGCTTTCCAGCACAATTTGGTAGGTTGCGCGTACCGTGACCACCCGTGCTGAGGTAGTTACCCTGCTCCTGGTTCTGTTTGTGGATTGCGTTCATCTCTGCAAAGAGATAACGAATCCTTCTGAATCCTGTTCTGTTACCGTTTGTGGATTGCGTTCATCTCTGCGAGGAGATAACGAATCCTTCTGAATCCTGTCCTGTTACCGTTTGTGGATTGCGTTCATCTCTGCGAAGAGATAACGAATCCTTCTGAATCCTGTTCTGTTACTGTTTGTGGATTGCGTTCATCTCTGCGAAGAGATAACGAATCCTTCTGAATCCTGTTCTGTTACCGTTTGTGGATTGCGTTCATCTCTGCGAAGAGATAGCGAATCCTTCTGAGTCCTGTTCCCTGTATTACTCCAGTCCTAGTCAGCGTTCCTGCTTATGTCATATATCGGTTCATTGCCGATATATACATATGTTAGTCAGACGTTACAAATAGTTTCATTGATAGCTGTAATTGTAATACGCTAGGAAAACATACTTATTGTATATTTGTCTGTGTTACGTTCATCTATCTTGATCCTGCTATTTCCTGACTATCCTGTCCTGTCTTTGTGAGGCACGCCATCGCTGCAATCGCATTGGCTGCCTCATTCCAGTCTGTCTGGTTTTGGACGCTTGCTGTCGCTAAGTAGCCGCTAGCTAGCAAGCGTTCATTCTGTCTACCTGTCCTGATCTCCTCAGTTCTGGTTTATGCGCTCAGCGCTACTTTGCGCTGAGACGTTATAACGAAAGCATTGTTTGTGGCTGTCAGATCTGCACCGGCTCTGTGCGCCACAATCTCCTATTGGAGTCAGTCCTCCCCTCCACTATACTAGGGAAAGCCTGTTTCCTTGTGCTGGTGTGTGTACCTCCTCCACGCCAGCTCATGCGTTGCATGCTGACTGTGGAGAATACACCACCAAGCCTTACATTATGAAAACCCCATTACCAATCCCCATTGTGGGGGGGATTCCCAGAAAGTATGACACTGTTAATTATGGTTCCTGTTCCTTTAAGAAATTTGAAGAACTTAGCTCTGAAACAGAAAATGAGTTTTTCTCTGAATGTGCCAGGTTCCTGGCCAAGCCCGATCTCCAAGCGACCCCTGTTTCAACCTGGGCACTCCAACTAAGTTATATTTTGTTTAAAGGGGAATTATTCCAGTGGGCATTTGATGTTCTCAATCATTCCGATTTGAAAGAGAGACCGCTGGAATTTCTAGCATTTGTGATCCATAACTGGTTGCGCATAGATCCATTGCCTTTTCCTCTTAATGAACTCCTGGCAGCAGGCCAATCAGCTTCTCCTTCAATTGCTTGCAAAAATGTTCAGCAAGCAGAAAGTGTTCCTGATAATTTTCCTGCAGCCTTGAATAAATCACCAAAAACAGCAGGGTCTAAGGCAAAACACAAACGTTCTAAGAAACGTGTCCGATCTGCAGAGTCGTTATCCTTAGCGACTGAGACCTATAATGAGATTCTGCCATTAACAGATAATGAAATGCAATTGTCTTTCAGGGGAGTTAAATGGACTTATGAAACTACTAATGAACTTTCCTCCCTGGCTAGGGAAAATAAAGATTTTTGTTTAAAAGAATTATCTGAGTATGATTATGAGGAGATATTACAGAGTATTGAACAAATCAACTTATTTGTGAAGCAAGGAAAGTTTGCATACACTACAGTTCAGCACTTGCTACAGGTATTGGAGATTCTTAAGAATAAGGAATCTGCCAATCACCTGCTAATTAACCCAATATATGTCCCTGCTACAATCATATCTGCAAACCATGATCTGCCTGTTAAGTATGCTTGGAATCCTCCATTTGAGAAAGGAGAGATGGAAGCTCTGGTCAATGAATGGAAGAATGATTCAAGTTCATTTTGTCAATTTTACAGTGCAAAAAGTGAATTAGTATTGAATGCATGCATTAAGTCTGCCTATAACCTAATAAAAACTGGTGTGTGTGGGTATGACTTTGTGGCTCCATTGATTGATGTGTGGGAACTGATTTTGGATGATTTTTATGTGACTCCGAATTCGCAAATTTGGCGTTCTGACCCGCCTGCTTCAGCACCTTTGGCTGATTCAGCAGGTGATTCGGAGCTCTTTTTGTGTGAAATTGAAGTTCCTGCAATTCCACCCTGTACCATGGATAACTCAGTGTTACTTACCAGTAAAACAGAAGCCACTGATACATTCTTAACCTTGCCCTGCGCAAATTTCTCAGCAGAGAATCCAGAGGTCCTGCTGACTTCCGAGTCCAGCCTAGCCAGTACTCATGACTCTTTGTTCAGTGAAACAGACACCAGAAAAATCTTGCCTGCCTCTGCAAACACTTCTGCAGAAATTACCTGTGTTAATAAAGTTCAACTCCTGTCTGATCCAGCAGATGCCAATAGATGCACTACATCAGTTTCCGAGTCCCAGCAATCCTGTCTAGAAACCTCAGAACCCCAGCATCTGAATTTTCCAATTTTACAAATGAATGGTGATTCAGATGCGCAAACATTGTGTCTTGATCTTCCTGTTTCTACACCTCGCTCTAGTTTCGTGAATAGCTCAGAGCATCTGCTATGTGAACCTGAAATCGCAGAATTATTACCTTGTTCAGAAAATATTCCAGTAAATTTGCCCTGTACCATGAATTGGGCAGTAGATCTCTCCAATGAAACTCAGGTCACAGAATCATTATGCTGTCCAGCAGGTGCTTCCATGGTTTTGCCCTGCAATATGGACTGTTCAGTGATCCTGTCCAGTGAAGCTGTGGTCGCAGAGTCTTATGCTTCACCCAGTACTTTGGATACTTCAAACCCTCTAGCAGAGGAGTCTGAGGCACTGCTTACCTCAGTTGGTGTTGCAGTAATATTCACTTGTCTAGCAGCTGTTTTGGAATTACAGTCTGCTCTAATAAAACTTGATGAATTTCTGCCCAGCAAAGCAGAAGCCATTGAAATATTGTCCTCGTCAGCAAGTGTGTTAGATACCTTGCCCTGTACACAGTCTGATTTAACCAATGTTGTTGAGTCCCTCTCCAGTGTTGTAACAGCCGAGGAACTCCAGCCCTGTCCTCTGAATGTTTCAGAAGTCTTGCCCTGTAACATGGATAATTCTGATTCTCTGGTCAAAATAATAGAAATCTCAGAATTTCAGTCCGGTCTGATGAGTGTTCCTGAAACCCAGCCCTGTATCCTGAAAGATTCTGGTTCTCTGGCCGCTGTGGCAGAGGTTCCAGAGTCCCCTTCCTGTCCAGGGAATTCCTCAGTTTTGCCTAGTCCAGTGGGGGCTGCTGCAATACTGACTTGTTCTGCAGCGCCTCATGAGCTCCAATCCAGTGTATTAGATGAGTCTCTGTCCAGTCCAGAGGTAGTTGTGGAGTCCCTATCTGGTTCAGTGCATACATCAGAAGATTTGTCCTGTCTTGTTAGTGCCCCTGAATCTGATTTGTTACTGACTTTGCTGGAATCAGCGACATCTAAGTCTGATCCTGCATTCTCGTGTAAAAGTCCAGTAGTTGCGAAGTCTAGTCATGATGATTTTTTTTTTGGCCAGTCCTGGTTTTTGTCCTGTCTTGGCTGACCCTGAGGCTCACAGTTCCTTGACATGCCCAGAGGTTTCTCTTGTGCCAGTGTGCCCAGATGTTCTTTGTGTGCCAGAATGCCCAAGTGTGTCTAAGGTGTTAGCGTGCTCTGATGCTTCCTTAGTGGGAACATGTTCTGATGTTGCCAGTCTGCCTGCATGCCCAGAGATGGTTCTGGTCCCTGAAAGCCCTGATCTTGATGTTTGTCCTTGTGGCCCTGACTCGGGAATTGCCCTAGGTTCCATAGGGGTTCTTGATAGTTCTCCATGTGAGCCTAAGGGGCGTTCTGACCTATGGGGATCTCTTTGGAGCTTCAAGGTGTTCTGGGAGGTCTCTGAGATAACTTGTCCTGGTGCCTTGGACTGGTTCAACAGTGGGTTTTGTGTTGGTAAAGACAGTCCCGGTGGGCATTGCAAAGGCTTTGGCATTTCTGAACGGTTCCTGGAAGGCGGTGGGTATCGCTCAGGGAGTTTCGGAGGGCTTTCTTCTGGAAATCATGGTTCTGATGGGTGTCACACTGGGGCTTGTAGTACTGATGGGCATGGTTCTGTAGGTTCTGGTTCTGATGGGTCCAGTCTTGTGGGGACTGATTCTGGAATTCGGTCTTGCCGGGCTGTCCCGGTCATCATGAATTATCAGTCAGACTGTTTTTTTGGGAATTTCAGTTTTGAAAAGCGTCTGGAATCCGCTTTTAAGGGCATGGGTACTGTAATGATCGCTGCTGCAGCAGGTGTTGCTGGAAGTAGTAGTGCTGCAGCTCAGGCAGTTCTGATGTCTTTCCATGCAAGCTGCATAGCTTTGTCTGTCTTTCCCTGCTGTCAGCTTGTGACTGATTATCATTCACCTGTGTGGGAATCTGCATGTCTGCTCCCATTGGATGACCTCAGTATAAAGATCTGCTTCCTGCAGGGTTTCCTTGGGTTTTCATAGCTTCAGTTTAAGCCTGTCTTGCTGTCGCTTCAGCCCTCGATCATGTTTCTTGTTCTAAAGATACTTTGCTGGTCTTTGCATTATATATTGGTTCATTGCCAATATATATGCATACCAGCACGTTTATTATTTTCCTTGTATTTGTGTTACGTTGATACATCAGTGTCGCTGATGTATACGTACACGAACTGTTTATATCCTGTGTGCAGTTAGTCAGCTTTCCAGCACGTTTTGGTAGGTTGCGCGTACCGTGACCACCCGTGCTGAGGTAGTTACCCTGCTCCTGGTTCTGTTTGTGGATTGCGTTCATCTCTGCGAAGAGATAACGAATCCTTCTGAATCCTGTTCTGTTACCGTTTGTGGATTGCGTTCATCTCTGCGAGGAGATAACGAATCCTTCTGAATCCTGTTCTGTTACCGTTTGTGGATTGCGTTCATCTCTGCGAAGAGATAGCGAATCCTTCTGAGTCCTGTTCCCTGTATTACTCCAGTCCTAGTCAGCGTTCCTGCTTATGTCATATATCGGTTCATTGCCGATATATACATATGTTAGTCAGACGTTACAATTAGTTTCATTGATAGCTGTAATTGTAATACGCTAGGAAAACATACTTATTGTATATTTGTCTGTGTTACGTTCATCTATCTTGATCCTGCTATTTCCTGACTATCCTGTCCTGTCTTTGTGAGGCACGCCATCGCTGCAATCACATTGGCTGCCTCATTCCAGTCTGTCTTGTTTTGGACGCTTGCTGTCGCTAAGTAGCCGCTAGCTAGCAAGCGTTCATTCTGTCTACCTGTCCTGATCTCCTCAGTTCTGGTTTATGCGCTCAGCGCTACTTTGCGCTGAGACGTTATAACGAAAGCATTGTTTGTGGCTGTCAGATCTGCACCGGCTCTGTGCGCCACAATCTCCTATTGGAGTCAGTCCTCCCCTCCACTATACTAGGGATAGCCTGTTTCCTTGTGCTGGTGTGTGTACCTCCTCCACGCCAGCTCATGCGTTGCATGCTGACTGTGGAGAATACACCACCAAGCCTTACACTTAGGCTACAAAAAAAGGCAATAATATGGGCTACAGAGGGGCACCTTACTGTAGCCCAAAAAAATACGGGCTACAAAGGGGAGCCCGCTTGTAGCCGAAAACCTTGTAGCCGAAAAAATATGGGCTACAAAGGGGAGCCCGCTTGTAGCCTATATCAAAACTCGGGCGCCCTTTTCTACACCTTGTAGCCCATATTTCCAGAAATAACATTGATGTCTATGGCGGCGCCCTTTTCATACAGGCACCTCGGGCGCCCTTTTCAACCGATCCCATCAATACATGACAGAACGATCAAACATTTATTGGAGGGGTCTTTAATTATAATAGATTTTTGTTAGGTGTAGTTGTTTTTTTTTTTTATTCCAGCATCTAATCTTTTAAAAACGTCTAATAGGGTTTGCCTGATTTAAAAGGTGTTATGTGATAACACAATGTTTTCTCTCTAAAATTTGGAACAAAACAAAACAAAATAAAAATTGTATTTGTTTAGAGTTGCTTTCTAAGCTATGCAATTATTTCTAAACTGTGATTATGTTACATGAATTTTCCACAGTTAACCAAAGAAGTTTCATGATTGATCATTATGTTTTGCAACCTGCATGTTACCAAGCTTCTGATCAATCATGTGCTTGATTAATTGCAGACTCATGTTACCATGTACAGTAGCTTGAAGTATAATAATTCAATCATGGCACAAGCTAGCATACCAATAAAGTACAGTTTTTTGGATATGAACTGCATGTACAGTAATCCTTGCACATTTCTCAACCAGACATTGTCAGACTTGTAAAAAGACAGAGGCAAGCTGGTATTCAGGTTAAGTGAAATCAGTTGTCATCATTAAAATTCTCATTATTTAGCCTTGGGAGACAGGAGTAGGTGGGCAAATCATAATGTACAGTGGATCCTTATTGTGAAATTTTATATGTATGTCATAAACCATTGAGATGATATAGACACATAAATGTGCTTGAAAGTATTCAGACATCATCATACATATTAGCCCAAAACACAGTAGCATACGTGATTGCATTTATTAAGCTAAGCATCAGTCTACATCCTATTACATCAATCAGTCATTGTGTACTAAAATCGCTCATCCTTAATGCAATGATTTAAGTATCCCTACAGAGAATTCAAGTCATCAGAAAGTCATTAAATACTGTAAAAATGAAAATGACTATTACACAGCAGTCAACACTATTAACTGTTAGTTAAAATAGCATTTAATTTAACTAGACAGACACATTTCTACAGTTTACTTAGTATAAAAATAATGGGTACTTTAATGTTAGTGCCACTTAGCAGAAATAGACTGCTACAATGAATATGCATGTTTTAAGTTGACTTAAAAAAAGCTATGCTACACGGAACATTAACATATAATGTTTTTCAAATGTTCAAATACATTTTAAGGTTGTCACATACTGTACAAATCTGGAAATACTAAGCGTGGTTATTTGTCTACGCACAGCATATACAAGATTTGCATATCTATGCCAGATTTTAAATGTGTATACCATTACATTTCTGTATATAGTATATAGTTAGTTATACAGTATGTGCAAAGGTAAACTTTAAGCTAATATATTATACTAGTGACCTTAGCCGGTTTAATAACGGGCTCTAGGTCTGTCACCGCTGCCACCTGTCAGCATGCATGCATGCGCCCGGACGGCCCCCTAGCTGTCCTGCTCCTGCCCCAACAGTGGCTGTCCCTGTGGCACATGCGCAGTAGCGCATACACAGGGACACACACGGACATTTTCTTGATGTGCTATCTCTCACAAAGACCCCATAACCCCCCTCCCTTCCCTTTTCCATGTTTGAAGTGAATAATGATGAGAAGATACACTAACATCACCTCCCCTCCCCATGTGCAGTGCTAAGACTTGATTGTTCACAGAGGTATGAAAACTATACACTTGTAACTCCTGTTAACATTTGTACGTGCTTTCACTAGTGTATAGATAGGTCCAGGCTAAAGGAGAGCAGAGAAAGTCTGGTCTGCTTCTCTCGGCTCTCATTGTTTACAGTTCTGAGCCAAGCTGATAGCAGTGAGTGAAATACTGACTATGTGTGATGTATGCATATGTATGAAGTATGTGTGTTTGCATTTTATGTGCTCTATACAGTATGTACAAATGGCTTGGCTGTTTTTGGATCTGAAGGGCTCATGCACCCTTGTAATATGCCAATGCATTGTCCCTCACTCTCCCTATGCCTTTTTAATCTTGAAAATGAACTTATTTTGAGTTGCAATCAGCCCAGAAACACAAGAGATGAGAATGTAATCTGCAAACATTCATCCTGTTATGTGGTAACGCAGAGGATAGAAATGCATGTTAATATGAAAGATTGTGATTTGGCATGTGGGGGGTCCAGTAGGTTTTCCCAGTATGGGGCCCAGAACATTCTGGAGACATCCCTGGTTAGATCCAACATTTCTGAGATTCATGAAGGCATTGGTCTGCAATGTCCTTGTAGTATTGACACTCTCCTCCTATTTAAGTGTGGGTAAGTACAATAGTAACATAGCTATGAGTAAGGAGGTCCAAAATGTGTTAGCTGTTACTAGATGCCATATGTTTGGATGACCTATTATTGTGGATAGGTCCATCAATAAAATCTGTTTGATACTACAATCAGTTGTGCAGATATACCTACTACATTAACATATGTAGATATAGATATACCTACTACATTAACATTTCTAATGCTGCAAATGTCCATCTAAATTGCTTCTTAAAGTCCTGCATCTACGCATCGTAATTCGTAGGTGGTTTCAACACTACGCTTACGAATTTACGCGTAGCGAAGTACCGTGTAACATGTGTATTGCGTAGTGAACTACGAATGCGTTACTTTTCTGCGTGCGATTGTATGCTTACAAATTTACGCATTGGAAAGGGGAATGTACGCATAGAAGAGTTCCCGGTATATGCAAGAGGAATTAATGCATACAATTTTCTGCATGCGGGCATAAGCATCCGCATACACTACGCTTTGCACTACGCGTAATTGCGTATTTTAACGCGTAGTCTACGAAATGCATATGAAGCGAATATTTTATTTCGAAGCCGTAGCTTGGCGAAGCGTAATTGCGTACTCCAGGCAACTGGTATTGTTTAAAAGGAAATAATTATAGCAGCCTCCGTTTACCTTTCATTACAGTTGTCCTTTAACAACATTGATATTACTACCATCTTAAACTGCGGTATATTAAAACAACCACAAGATGTCACTGTGTGTAAAATGTGATGGTGATCTTTATGGGTTTATTATTTCCTGTATTCTATATGTTCCTCTCTGTTCTACGTAAGGTGCATTTCCTGATGATTGTGTATGATATATCTCTCCATGTTTTTTTTTCAGTAAAGAGTTCTAACTTGTTATACTGGGTGCCTATCTGCGTGTACAAAACAAAAATGGCATATCCCAAGAAATGATGTGTCTGATCATTTATTGGCATTTTCACATGTAAAACATAGTTGGGGGAGGCACTCATGACTAGTTGTTATGAGTATCTGCAATTTGTACATCATCATTCTCACTGTACCATATTAAATATAAATAGATTATGTCTGTTGTCTCCAAAGACAGTACACTGCATCACCTTAGAACCACACATCGTATGCTGCAGTTCCAGCTACATCATTGACAGCCATTATTGTCACTGCAAATGATGAAAATAGTGGCTAATTTACTTAAAATTTCATGAAGCATGAAAAGGTTGCTCTTGCTGTAAATATTGCATTCCTACCACTACTCCTCAGTATCCTCAAGTTAACATATTATACCAGGTTGTATTGCATGTGCTTGGATGTTGGTATATGATGTACAAATGTATGTCTCAGCGTGTTGCTGGGTTTGAAGAATGTGATACCATGACAATGAGGTCTTGTGAAAGGATGATGTGTTGCTGTTTTGTATAAGGCTCTGTCTGAGAAATGGGGAAAATACCAAACACATGTGAGCCACTTTTGGGGTTGGTATCAGTTTCTGCAATCATTAGGTTATTCAGAGTTAAGAGTATTCTGATGGTTTGCCGAGAGCAGGCGTCTATAAAGCCTGTAGTGAAATTCTACAAGCAGTCTTGATAGATAGACAACAACAAAGTGGCAGAACATTGTTGGAAATGTTTGCCAGGAACATATTGAATACATTGTATACATTGATAAATATAACAGATCTGTCAAGATTGCAGTTAAATATCATTAAAACCTCTTTGCAGGATATTGATGAGCTTGCAGGATTCCCACTGTTAGTAAATCAATATCTGCATGCTTTGGAAACCAAGTTTAATTCATCTTTAAAGCAAAATAAATATTATCCTATTCATCTGACTTGATAATTGAAATGTTTACCAGGGACCACAAAGATGTTACATTTGTGCTGGCATTTCTGGAACTCTCTGTTTAGTACAAAGTATTTTTCATAATATTTTGTTTGTTTTCAACAAATGTAATCCTTTCAGTGCAAAGTGTGTTATGCTACATTCTGGAGCTGAGGAAGTCATTTCTCAGCTCCAGATTTGTTTTAGATCATGATCGTCAGCTAATAAATGATTGCTGTCAGGCATGGATTTACATCATAGGTATCCCTTAGCAAGTTAGCATTAGGTTGTCAGAGGTACTCTCAGTATTAAGTAGCTAGTGGTGTCCCCGACTGCAGGGAGATCTCGTCAGTGGAATGCAGAGAGCTGGATGAGTAACCTTTCATTTACGCTCTGTTCAGAACTCTGCATAGGGAAGGAGGGAGGGAGGCACTCGGGGAAGGGAGGGAGCCGCTTTTTCATCGTCAGGCGCCTGTAGGCATGTGCCTACAGTGCCATATGGTAAATTTGGCCTTACCTGCTTTAGATTACTGATCAGAGAATAGGATGGGTAATGTGCTTAATAAATATGTTTGCAAAAGGCTACGATCTCTCCAAAATGTTGAAGCTGCAACCCGTGGGTTCAGCTTAGGATTCTGATTATGTCTTGCTGCATAATTTATTTATGCTCTAACGTCAGCTCAGATAGCAGGATGTTTCCATAAGGAATATTATAGTACAGTTCAAAATTCATAAGACCTTTAAAATAGCCCATTTTTTTGGTTCAATGGCCGCAAAGTACTTCCATAGCATCACTCTACCACTGTCACATTAAACCTTTGGGATGGTGTACTTACTGCTGATTGAATACTGAATTTGGTTTACACTAGATATAATGAGATCTGTGTTGTTGAAAGAGTTCCTCTTTTGACTCCTCTGAGTGTAAGTTTTGAGGAATCACCTAAATTTTTTTTTTTTAGATTAGAAATAAGTATTGATGCTACTTGGATAGAAATGGCTTCTAACTCAATTGAATAATATTTGTACTAAGCTTTGTACTAAGCTTCTTTCTCATTGTGAAGTTTCTTAACAATGACGTTTTAGCACTATGGATGTTCTCCTGGAATGTTCAGTTACTTGTTTGGTAAGTAATTTCTGCACCATTCAAGTATTTTCTGCTGACCAGCATCTCCTGAGAAGATTCGGCTACTTCATTCTTATAACATGACATGTACAGGTATATATGTTATGACATTCATATGCATTAAGGTTTAGACTTAGCAGGTCTGGGTACAAAGAATCCTATCCTAACTGGATTTAATTATTACCCCAATGTAATAATCAAATAACCTGGCTTGCTGGTTGACTAACAATGGATACATTTACTCATGTGGTGTAGGTGTTAGATAAATGTGTTCTGTAAAACATACAATTTTGAGGTAAATTGGTTCCATACAACAGTACTGTAGTAGTAGCAATATACAGTGTATATATATGTATATATATATATATATATATGTATATATATATATATATATATATATATATATATATATATATATATATATATATATATATATATATATATATATATATACATATATATCTAAATATATACAGTGGTGTGAAAAACTATTTGCCCCCTTCCTGATTTCTTATTCTTTTGGAGGTTTGTCACACTTAAATGTTTCTGCTCATCAAAAACCGTTAACTATTAGTCAAAGATAACATAATTGAACACAAAATGCAGTTTTAAATGATGTTTTTTATTATTTAGTGAGAAAAAAACCTCAAAACCTACATGGCCCTGTGTGAAAAAGAAATTGCCCCCTGAACCTAATAACTGGTTGGGCCACCCTTAGCAGCAATAACTGCAATCAAGCGTTTGCGATAACTTCCAACGAGTCTTTTACAGCGTCAATAGTAGAAAAGAGACGGCACACCACTGGCTCTGCAAAATTTGCTGTGTATTGGCGAACAAACACTACATGTTACGGATCATCGATCCTTCATCAGGTGTATAACAACAGTGAAATGCGTACAACCTCATATAAATACACAATCAGGTGTGAACCACCACACCCTTATCAGCTCCACCCACCAAAACATTTAACCCCCTGATCCCAAGTACATAGTTTCATTATGATTAAGTCCCATTAAAACAACCTGGTCATATGGCACTCCAAATTGGCTACCAAAAAATGTCCATCAAAACTGACCGTACTTTCTGGCACTTCCCCTCGAGGACTGCCACAGAACCACCTGTGAAAAAACATGGGGTTATAAATAACAAGCCTATTATCTACAAAACGCATCCTATGTAACACATTGTGAAAAACTATTGGTATAAGTATGTTACAAAAAACATTTTAGAGGCAGCCTTTCATTCATGCCTCTAGGAGTCTCTACATCCAAATTATGGATCCACCTTGATTCACGTTGTTTTAACAATTTCTCTTGATTTCCTCCTCTTTTGGAGGTAGCTACAGCCTCCAACACACACCACCTCAATTGCGCAGCATTGTGACCCGCAGAAAAAAAAAGTGTCTAGCCACTGAGGTATCGTAACTTTTTCGTTCACCCTCAGCGTACCTAGTGATGGCCCTTTTGTGTTCTTGTATGCGGGTCCTGACAGCTCTAGTGGTCTCTCCCACATACATGAGGCCACACGGGCACTTCAGCCTGTATACCACCCATGTAGTGGAGCAATAGTGTCTGCCTTTAATGGGAACCTCTTGACCCGTATGTGGGTCAAGAGGTTCCCATTAAAGGCAGACACTATTGCTCCACTACATGGGTGGTATACGGGCTGAAGTGCCCGTGTGGCCTCATGTATGTGGGAGAGACCACTAGAGCTGTCAGGACCCGCATACAAGAACACAAAAGGGCCATCACTAGGTACGCTGAGGGTGAACGAAAAAGTTACGATACCTCAGTGGCTAGACACTTTTTTTCTGCGGGTCACAATGCTGCGCAATTGAGGTGGTGTGTGTTGGAGGCTGTAGCTACCTCCAAAAGAGGAGGAAATCAAGAGAAATTGTTAAAACAACGTGAATCAAGGTGGATCCATAATTTGGATGTAGTGACTCCTAGAGGCATGAATGAAAGGCTGCCTCTAAAATGTTTTTTGTAACATACTTATACCAATAGTTTTTCACAATGTGTTACATAGGATGCGTTTTGTAGATAACAGGCTTGTTATTTATAACCCCATGTTTTTTCACAGGTGGTTCTGTGGCAGTCCTCGAGGGGAAGTGCCAGAAAGTACGGTCAGTTTTGATGGACATTTTTTGGTAGCCAATTTGGAGTGCCATATGACCAGGTTGTTTTAATGGGACTTAATCATAATGAAACTATGTACTTGGGATCAGGGGGTTAAATGTTTTGGTGGGTGGAGCTGATAAGGGTGTGGTGGTTCACACCTGATTGTGTATTTATATGAGGTTGTACTCATTTCACTGTTGTTATACACCTGATGAAGGATCGATGATCCGTAACATGTAGTGTTTGTTCGCCAATACACAGCAAATTTTGCAGAGCCAGTGGTGTGCCGTCTCTTTTCTACTATTAATGTCTTATGCGCTGTACAGGCAGTCCAGCTGAGACCAGGCACCGGCCAATGTGCAGGTACTTATAGACCTGAGATACTGTTTATCCATACATTCATTGTTTGTATCAAGTCTTTTACAGCGCTCTGGAGGAATTTTGGCCCACTCATCTTTGCAGAATTGTTGTAATTCAGCTTTATTTGAGGTTTTTCTAGCATGAACCGCCTTTTTAAGGTCATGCCACAACATCTCAATAGGATTCAGGTCAGGACTTTGAGTAGGCCACTCTAAAGTCTTCATTTTGTTTTTCTTCAGCCATTCAGAGGTTGATTTGCTGTTGTGTTTTGGGTCATTGTCCTGCTGCAGCACCCAAGATCGCTTCAGCTTGAGTTGATGAGCAGATGGCCGGACATTCTCCTTCAGGATTTTTTGGTAGATAGTAGAATTCATGGTTCCATCTATCACAGCAAGCCTTCCAGGTCCTGAAGCAGCAAAACAACCCCAGACCATCACACTACCACCACCATATTTTACTGTTGGTATGATGTTCTTTTGCTGAAATGCTGTGTTACTTCTACGCCAGATGTAACAGGACACACACCTTCCAAAAAGTTCAACTTTTGTCTCGTTGGTCCACAAGGTATGTTCCCAAAAGTCTTGGCAATCATTAAGATGTTTTTTAGCAAAATTGAGAGGAGCCTTAATGTTCTTTTTGCTTAAAAGTGGTTTGCGTCTTGGATATCTGCCATGCAGGCCATTTTTGCCCAGTCTCTTTCTTATGGTGGAGTCGTGAACACTGACCTTAATTGAGGCAAGTGAGGCCTGCAGTTCTTTAGATGTTGTCCTGGGGTCTTTTGTGGCCTCTCGGATGAGTTTTCTCTGCGCTCTTGGGGTAATTTTGGTCGGCCAGCCACTCCTGAGAAGGTTCATCACTGTTCCATGTTTTTGCAATTTGTGGATAATGGCTCTCACTGTGGTTCGCTGGAGTCCCAAAGCTTTGGAAATGGCTTTATAACCTTTACCAGACTGATAAATCTCAATTACAGTACTTTTGTTCTCATTTTTTCCTGAATTTCTTTGGATCTTGGCATGATGTCTAGCTTTTGTGGTGCTTTTGGTTTACTTCTCTGTGTCAGGTAGCTCCTATTTAAGTGATTTCTTGATTGAAACAGGTGTGGCAGTAATCAGGCCTGGGGGTGACTACAGACATTGAACTCAGGTGTGATAAACCACAGTTAAGTTATTTTTTTTAACAAGGGGGGCACTCACTTTTTCACACAGGGCCATGCAGATTTGGAGTTTTTTTTCTCACTAAATAATAAAAACCATCATTTAAAACTGCATTTTGTGTTCAATCATGTTATCTTTGACTAATAGTTAACGGTTTTTGATGAGCAGAAACATTTAAGTGTGACAAACATGCAAAAGAATAAGAAATCAGGAAGGGGGCAAATAGTTTTTCACACCACTGTATGCATATATACAGTATATATACACACACTCAGGCTCCCTTTGTTTAATTTTGCATTTTTGATCAACAGATTGAGTTATTTCAATGTCAAAAATATGAGATCAACAAAAAATGAGATTTTATGAGATCGCTATACTGATTATAGCGTTCTCGATAAATTAAAGATTCCTTGTCCTCCTTGTACATTTTCATTTATTTTTTTCTAGTAGCGCTCTCACACAGAAGCTCATAGACTTTAAGGTAGCTGCAACCCTTTTCCAGCTTAAGGCATACCAGAGGGCAGAAAATAAATAAAGTTAGATACTTACCCCAGTAGTATAAAGCCTCTGGATGGGCAAGACCCTTCTTGAAAGAATACTTTTTATTGAAAAATGTTAATTTTTAACAACAATAGTGTCAATCAAACTGTTGACACTACAACAACAAAATACACAATTAAACAGTTGAAGTATCTTGTCCGTGTCCAGTATCGAGCTCAAGTGTCCATAACTACAACAGTAACAGGTGTACTATACAGCGTCAGTGAGCTCAGAACAGCATCAAAGCATATAGTAAAGCAGCATAAAGTATACATTAGTCCTGATCTGGTTGCATCTCCCCACGAAGAATTCAAGAACTCAGAAATCATGTAACTGTCAATGGTCATTCATCAAATTTGAGCTTGAAATGTGAATTTCAGCTAGACCAAACTTTTCTAAAAGTTTTAGATTGTTTTTGCATTTAAGATAAACTTTCTGGAGAAAAACAAGTTGCCTGTGAACATATGCTATCCAATCTTTGTTTTTAGGACTGAGGGGTAGTTTCCATTTAATGGCTATTAATTTCTGAGCGTAAGAAATAAGAGATCTAAAAGAAAGCATCTTATGAGTTGATAATAAGTCATCAGATAAGTTGCCTAATAGCATCTGTTCTGGGGCTAGTTCGATTGTGATACCAAATATCTGTTGGAGTTCTGCATAAACTTGATACCAATAGGGGCAGATATGTGGGCAGAGCCAAACCATATGAAAGAACTCAGCCCCGGGCTGCTGACATCTGCCACATACCCCAGAGGTGGTAGGATACATTTTTTTGCAGTCTCTTTGGTGATAAATAGCTTATGTGGAGGAATTTTAAAGCAACTAGCCTATCTCGTACTACTACATTAGTGGTGACAAAGTACCATAGTATCGTTGCTCAAGCTTCAGGGGTTAGACTGGGGATGTCGATTAGAGATGGCTCGGACCTCAGATTTTCGGTTCGTGAACCTCCGCAAAAAGTTCGGTGCGTGCGAACTTCCGCGAACCGCAATAGACTTCAATGGGGAGGCGAACTTCGAAAATTAGAAACATTTATGCTGGCAACAAAAGTGATGGAAAAGATTTTCAAGGGGTCTAACATCTGAGTTTTTGCATGGGGGAGTCGGATACATGCCAATAGACCCGGGCAAAAATCTGGATTTGACGCACAGCAGCGTTTTAAGGGCAGAAATCACATTGCATGCTAAATTGGAGGCCTAAAGTGCTTTAAAAAATCTTGCATGTGTATACATCAATCAGGTAGTGTAATTAGTGTACTGCTTCACACTGCCAGACTAAACTCACTGTGTAACGCACCGCACACAGCAGTTTGTGTAGTGATGGCCATGCTGGACTGGTGCGCACATGACGAGAGTGCAGGTGATGGCGGCTTTCCAGCCCTTATGGTCGCCGGGGTGAGGTAGCTCAATGACAGAATAGTGACTGTCCAGCTGATTGAATTTGGTCTGTCCACAATGAAGCAACAACCTTATTATCTTGGGTGTGCCCCCCCCCCTAGACACTCATATAGCCGGCGGTCATTGCTTCATTGTGATACGCAAGCCCCTTAACCGCGGCAAGGTAACGATCATGAAGGGGAATTGACAAATGTACATGCCTTTTATTTTGTTGTTGCAGCTGCAGTGCAGCCAGAAAAATCAGGCAGGCATGTACACGCACCAGAAAAATTATTATAGCGGCCGCTGTTAGCAGCGGCCTTAAAAATTTGGGAATCCGCCTGGAGTCCTGGACCCTGTTGGTGGTGGCGGAGAAGGCAGTCAAGCGGCCTGCAGGCAGAGATGCTGTGTGGGAAGCGACTTAAACATGGGGCAAGCAGTCACATGCCGTGCAGGCAGAGATGCTGTGTGTGGGGACTGACTTAGTCTTCGGGCAGGCAGTAGCCCTCCGGGATCCATGCCTCCAGCTGCGCTGAAGATCCTTTCTGACAAAACGCTTTAGGCAGGGCAAGCCAGAAGTTGGATGGCAAATTGTGACAGCTCTGGCCACAGGTCAACCCTGCGGTGGAGTGGAGGAGGGTGGCTGTGATTGTGAAGGTGCAAGGGAGAAAGCAGCTGAAAATGATGTACCTGAAGGAGGAAGAGGAGAAGGAGGGTGGCTTTGCTTTTGTGTGCTGCTTTTCCTCTGGTGTTCTTCCCATTGCAGTTTGTGCCTTTTCTCCATGTGCCTTCGTAAGGCAGTTGTCCCTACGCAGCTGTTGTTATTTCCACGGCTCAATTTTTGGCAGCAGAGAGAACCGATGGCATTGCTCTGATCTAAGGCAGACATACAAAAAAATGTCCAAACTGCTGAGCCCCCCTGGGGTGATGGCACTATGGTGGCATCAGCAGCTGACGTTGAAGGGCATGCTAGCTGGCTTTCCATAGGTTGCGATACATGGCGCCGGACACTGCCACCAGCTGTTTCTGAAGACAAGCTCCCCCTGCTTCTTTCAGCAACTTGTCTCCTCCTACTCCTCTCTGACTCCCCCTCTGAACTGTCCCCTTGGTCATCTTGTCTACTAGGATCCCACGTGGCATCCATATCATCATAATCATCATAATCATCCTCCCCAGCTTCGCTTGCCTTAGACACCTCATAAACTGCACCAACTGCAGGAACTTCATCATCCTCCTCCTCACACATTACGTCCATAGTGTCGCCTAACTCAGACATATAAGGTGGTGTAACTTGCTTAGCGCCTTCATCTTGTTGTAACAATAATGTCTGTGAATCAGTTAATTCCCCACCAAATAACTCCTGCGAAGAGTCAAATGCAGCGGATGTAGTGCTTGTAGTAGCGCTGGTGGCTGTGAAAGATGAGGTGTTCTGTGTTAAATAGTCAACCACGTCCTGACAATCTTGGGAGTTGATGGGACGTGCATTCTTCTGAGCACTATACTTTAGGCCAGGGCCGCACAAAATCACGTCAGCATGACCTCGAACAGACCTGCCGAGTGGCCTGCCTCTGGGTCTGCCTACGGCTTTGCCTCTGCCTGTTGTTTTGTCCATATCGGGAGGAGGGGGGGGTTGCGAAGTGAAAGGTATGCAGTGACTTGACTAATACAGTGTGCAGTCACATAGGTGCAGTGAAAGGTATGCAGTGACTGGTATTACAATACAAGGTGCAGCTGTCACACAGGTGCAGTTAACAGGTATGTTAGGAATTCAGTCAGAGAGGAGTTCATCCATAATGGCATATATGGAGAAATTTGACCCGGTGACAGAGAGTTGAGATGACTTTTTCCTCCAAATACAAACAAACAAGTGCCTGACTCAACCAACCACCTTCATCTACACCACCCTCACCTCCAATACTAGAGAGAGTAACCCTATATACAAAAAATGAATGCTAATGTATGAATAAATAGGCAAGTTGCTCATAGGTGTTGTGAAA
Source organism: Hyperolius riggenbachi (assembly GCF_040937935.1). Lineage (NCBI taxonomy): Eukaryota > Metazoa > Chordata > Amphibia > Anura > Hyperoliidae > Hyperolius > Hyperolius riggenbachi. The sequence goes on along the minus strand of NC_090650.1, from coordinate 265,270,109 downwards.
AATTTTTAAAATTGGCTTTAGTGAAAAAATTGTGCCATACACAGACCAACCAACCAACATTGGTTGGTTGGTCTGTGTATGGCACAATTTTTTCATTAAAGCCAATTTAAAAATTTTTTCACAACACCTATGAGCAACTTGCCTATTTATTCATACATTAGCATGACTTTTTCCTCGACCTTAATGGACATTAACATATTTGGTGTTGCCCGGGGGATATGCTTACTTCATTTTGTCTAGAGCCTTCCTGGATCCTCCCACAGCCCTTGTGGGAGGCCATGCTCTTTTTAGTCATATTTTCTTTGTTTACATTAGTCAGACAGTTTGTTTCCTTTGATATTTTTTTTACATCCTAAAACTTCCTAGTATTATTGCATCATAAAAATCGTATATATTACCCTACATATTCCTGTTATCATTCTGGGTTTACAAGATTTATATTACACTAGCCAACCCGCGTCGTAGCATACGCCGCATCTATCTATCCATCTAATAGAGTACGTGCCTCAACCTTGAAGCAAGAAGAAGAAGTAGGCTTTCCATGAGAAAATGTATGCATGCTCAAACACCAAGTTTAACCCTAGCAAGTCTGGATTTGCAAATCCGGCCTAATTGGCTATTCATGAGGCAATGCTCATGCAAATATGCATTTGCTTTCGCATGCCAAACTATGCAGGCTCCAAAAACCAATACCGCAATGTGGTCGCCCTGCTGGAATTAGTTCATGCTACATTAGCACTATCCAGGAGCGCCACAGGGAGGATTCCCAATGCCCCCTTTTTATACAACCGGGGGGACCGCGGGGTCCCAGGCTCTCTTGCTGCATGGGAACCACAGTGGCACCCCGGAGGGGGAGGCTGGGTGGCGCAGTCGACCCCCCCCCCAAGCGTGGCCAGTGCCGGGGAAAGCCGTCCGCACCCACCTCCTAATATTAAAAACAGGCACTTACCTTAATGTCCATTGCGTTCTGCTACATGCGCATTAATTTTCTCATGGAAAGCATTTTTTGCAGTTGTATCCTTTGGTGGCAGGTGGTGGATGGCTTGCTCCGGTGGTGTGAGCCTTGGAGTGAGTTGTCTGCGCCTGTCCTCCCCCCTCCCCCCTCCCCCCTCTGGAGTGTTGTATGTGAGCCAGCCCTGAGCTCTAAAGCTCGGGGTGACCCATGCTTCACTCCTTTCTCATGTGGTGCCCCCAAGTTAATGCGCATGTAGCAGAATGCAATGGACGTTAAGGTAAGTGCCTGTTTTTAATATTGGGAGGTGGGTGCGGACGGCTCTCCCCGGCGCTGGCCACACTTGGGGGGGTCGTCTGTGCCACCCAGCCTCCCCCTCCGGGGTTCTGCTGTGGTTCCCAGGCAGTGAGAGAGCCTGGGACCCTGTGGTCCCCCCGGTTGTATAAAAAGGGGGCATTTGGAATCCTCCCCGTGGCGCTCCTGGATAGTGCTAATGTAGCATGTAGTAGGGTGACCGCTTTGCGGTATTGGTTTGTGCATGCATTTGCATGAGCATTGCCTCATGAATAGGCAATTAGGCCAGATTTGCAAAGCCAGACTTACTAGGGTAAGGCCTCTTTTCCATGGACTGTTGATAGGCAGTGAAATGCCTCACAAACTCTCACAACAGCTCACTGCTTCCTGGTAACTGCTTGTTGCTGCCTGGTAACTGCTTGCTGAGCACACAGCTCAACAGTCCGTGGAAAAGAGGCCTTAAACTTGGTGTTTGATCACGCATAAATGTTCTCATGCAAAGTACTTCTTCTTCTTGCTTGAAGGTTGAGGCACGCCCTGGGGGCAGGGCACTACTTCTTCTTCTTGCTTGGACCGGCCCTGGGGGCAGGGCACTACTTCTTCTTCTTGCTTGGACCGGCCCTGGGGGCAGAACACTACTTCTTCTTCTTGCTTGGACCGGCCCTGGGGGCAGGGCACTACTTCTTCTTCTTGCTTGAAGGTTGAGGCACGCCCTGGGGGCAGGGCACTACTTCTTCTTCTTGCTTGGACCGGCCCTGGGGGCAGGGCACTACTTCTTCTTCTTGCTTGAAGGTTGAGGCACGCCCTGGGGGCAGGGCACTACTTCTTCTTCTTGCTTGAAGGTTGAGGCACTTACTCTATTATATATATATAGATTGATTGGTAAGCAGGGAAATGAATCCCTTTATTCAATTCCATTTGCGCCTGCACAGTAGAGCAAATCAGATCAGGCTCAGCTATTTCTGCTGGAGCCCATCAGAAAACTACTACTGCGAGGCACGTCACAGGCTTGTTATGGTTGTGGACAGTTTGGGGTTTCTGCGCTGGATTGCACTGGCTAAGGAGAATGGGGGAAACCTCTTTAGGATCCAAAGCTTTCCCTCACCCGAGGTAGTTACTCCCTAGGGGCACTTATTTCATTATAGGTTTATTTTAATTCCTGCGCTGTACGGTGGTGGATATCACTAGTAATCTATACTTTCGTGGGTGGTCTTATCAATTTCTATGTATATATGCAGTATGAGTGCTAAAGAATTGGTGTTATTACCATGATGGACTCTTTCAGAGAGTGGGTTGGTATGGTGAAATTCGATCTCGGTTTGGCACAGAATTTCTCATCAATTTTAGATTGCATGTCATTATTCTAATTTCTATATTTATGGTTTTGATGGAACTATGTTTCTCCTTCTCTTCTTTCCCCTTTTCCCGCTCCCTCCTTCTCTTCTCCTTTCCCTCCCTTCTTTCCCACCCTTTTACCTTACCCCCTTCCCTAATTCCCCCCTCACTCTTTTTCCCCAGTCCCTCCCCCTCTTTCAGACAGAGATGTTTGATCACCTCCTATAACGTATATGTATCTTTGTACTTTCTAGGAATATGCATTGTACTGTAGAGATGAACACCTCCTGAGGAAGTGAAGTTATATCTTTATAAATTGAATCGAGATGAGTGTTCTGTCTTGCTAAAAATATATATTGTTTACACATAAAATCTGATGGTGGAACGGAGGATTTGAATACCCTCATACCATATAGATCTACCACAAAAGTCTGTCTAGTGTGTTTTGTAACAAAATTCATGTACTCTTTATTATAAGTGGTTCCCTTTTAAAATGTTTGTAATGTTTTTCATCTTGTTTTAATGTGTATAATACAAATTTCTAGTTTTAATGTTTATTAACCACTTCTGTAACAGCAGTCTCTGCCCACTTAAGGACCTGAGATTGCTGTTACCAAAGAACGGCGCCTCCCGACGAATCGCCACACATACTCGCCACTCCTCCATCCTCTCTCTGCCATCGCAGAGCTGTGTGAGCAGGTCAGGAGCTGCTTTCATTGGCTCCTGATGCTGTCCATCAATGTAAGCTAATGGGATTGGCCTACAGTGATGACACAATCAGGAGCCAATAAAATCGTCTCCTGACTGGCTCATATACATGATCGTCAGTAGCGGCAGGAGTGTGCGGTGGGATGATAGAAATCTATACCTTGGCAGGTATAACAGGAATACAGGATCAAAACAGGGCATAGATTTCAATTGTCAAGATCCAGAAGTGGTCAATGACATGTGACTTTCTTGTGATTGTTGCGATACATTAGATTCACCCCTTAACTCTCATAGACCCCAGTTCATTATTTAAGCTCAACTAATCGACAGGAGGGGCTACATACATTTCTATCTATTCCAAAACACTAGTGCAATTTAACATTTGGGTAATTTTAATTCTAATTGGAAAGTCATATTTTATCAAGTCATGAGGATGTTTAGGTAATAGGTGAATAGGTGATAGGTGAAAAAAATACCACACTTACCTAATGATGTTTTTTATTTAATTTCCTCTGGATCCAGGAGTGCTGTTTCCAGCAGCCACCCTGAGGTACTATACTGGCCTTACCCTGTGAACCTATCTCTCACTTTTTGAAACTCATTTTCACTTCTCCATTAATTTTAAAAGCAAAAATGTCTTTCCCCATATATATTCCTGTTTCTACAGACACAAAGGTAAAATGAAAACCTGTAAAATGAAAACTTGTTTCTAATCATTACCGTCATCCTCATGATCATCATGTTTTATGTTGACTTATCTGACATTTCAGCCACTGTTTATTGTACTTAGTGGCTCAAAAACACCACAAAGTCAAACTGGTTCAATATAATGTAGGTGGCAATCAATAAAAAAGACATTTCAAAATAATGACATTAAAAAGTAAGATTGTAGTGATAGCTATGGTACACTGCATATCTGTGCCCATGCAGGTATGTACATGTTTATGTGAAGGATTGCGGAGAAGCCGCCGCTTGTGCTGACAGTGAGGCGGCGGTTTCCGCGCACAGAGCAGTGGTTTCCTCACAGCAACATGCGTCTGGGTTATCTGGACCTAGTAGTGCACACAGATGGAGAGCTACGCGCGCGTGCGCCGCAAGACAGGCTCTTTATGCCAATAGGAGAAGGGTCAGCTGATCGGGACGGTCAGCTGACCCCAGCTCAGCAGATGATTGGTTGATGGGAGCTGGGCGGCGCTGAGGAGCGCTTCACTAAGTCACTTCACTAAGACCTTAGTCAGATCCTTCAGTGTGGTGGAACCAGGAGGACCTGGGAATCCACACTTAGCCAGTTTACTGTGTTATTCTTTAGACCAGTTCCAGGGTGTAGAGACCACGGACCTCACACCCCAGACTAGGAATACTGTGTATCATCTGTGTTATTCATTAGACCAGTTCCAGGGTGTAGAGACCACGGACCTCACACCCAGACTAGGGAACTTGTGTTATCATTCTGTTATACGTCAGACTAGTTCCAGGGTGTAGAGACCACGGACCTCACACCCAGACTAGGCATTGTTTGATATTTGTTATGACTTTGCTTTCCTGACTATTCCTCTGATCTCTGATTCGGTACCTTGCACTTCTGATATTCCGTTGCCAAACCTTGCTTGCCTTGGATACCAAATCAGCCTTCTGTCTTTGTACTTTATCTGTCTGTGTGTTGTCGACCCGGCCTGCCTGACCTGTCTGACTGTCACCCACCCCTTGGGTGCTCAGTCCTCCTGCAGGGGTCCCCTGCTTCTCAGAGGGGGCACTGCTGCAAACCAGGCAAGGTCTGCTCCCTCCTGGAGCCCTTGACTGCAGTAGAGTCTGTTCCTACTTATTGGACCACCTGCTACCCCGGTGGTCCGATCCATACTGTTACACCAAACACTTACACGCTTCAGGTGCCCAGAGGTTAGCGATATATCTGTATTATCGGTGATTCTGCAGATCATCAATAATCAGGTATATATCTGTATTCTTGGTGATACTGCAGATCGCCAATAATCAGATTCTCTCTGCGTGCTGACACCCATCGTTACAGTTTATAGACCGTATAATGTGTCATTTGTGACGATTCACCTTTTCCTTTTCATTTTATCCTTAAAGTTTTATTATTTATTTATTTATTGTATTTACAAAGCGCCAACATATTACGCAGAGCTGGACATTAGGTTACAGACAATATTTAGGGTGACATACAGCAAAATGACAATACATGAATACAAGACAAACCAGATCATGCAGCACAGTATGAGTACAAGGTAATGCTTAGTCACTGGAGGGGAGCATGGAGATTAGGCAAGTTAGGTTCACTCAAATGCATAGCATGGGTGCACAGTAATGGAGGTGCATGATCAGGTAGGACACAAAAGGAGGAGGACCCTGCCCAAAGGCTTACAATCTAGAGGGAGAGGTAAGGACACGAAAGGTAGGGGACCAGAGTTCAGCTGTGGGTTTAGCGCACTTGTGAGGGGTAGTAGGCCAGAGTGAAAACGTTTTATTGTAATGTATATGGATTGCAAAATACACTATAGGATATCTACCAATAATCCTGCCCATCTCACCTATTCTTTCAATCCAAACAATACCACACAAGGGAGCCTGGGATTATCACGTATGCATAATTTATTAACAATTAACAACAGTAGGAGAATAATGCTATCTTACAAAACTCATAGCACCCCAATACAACAGGCCTCTTTTTTGGGCGATACATTTCTCCTTTGAATTCAAATTAATGATTTATCAAATTAAATTTCATAAGATCTGAGACAAACTCATGTGACCAGATTGCTCACTATATTTCCTTTCTAAATAAAAATAAAGTGCCTCCAATCCCTTCTCATTTGGGATAGAGGTAAAGAGGGACTCTACATCAAGCCCTACCAAGTACCAGCTCTCCTCTACTTGGACACCTTCAATACCTGACAGCACATCCTTAGTATCCTCATTAAAGAGAATCTGTACTCTAATATTCTTACACTAAAAAGCATACCATTCTACTCCTTATTTTCTCCTGTGCCCCTCTGTGCTGTTTCTGCCACTCTCTGCTGCAATCCTGGCTTGTAATTAACAGTTTTAGGCAGTGTTTACAAACAAACTAACCAGCTTGTGATAGGCTCACATAAACAGAGTGTGTGAGTCATACAGAGTGTGCAGGGGGCCTGCAGAGGGTGTGTATCGCTTCTATCCAATCACAAGCAGCCCTGTACATTCCACACATTCAAGCCTTAGCCCGACAGACACGACAGAGGAAAGGAGATAAGATTTATTACAGAGACAGGGCAATTAGGAAAGGCTGCAGTAAGCCAGAGCACTTTAGAACAGGCATAGGAACTTATAGGATAGAAGAACTAAGGCTGAAAAATTTGTTACAGAGTCTCTTTAAAAGAGGGCAAGCATTTATTTTATTGTCCTTTATTTTTAGATCAACCTACCGGCTTATCTAAAGTCAAGGTGTGTCATGAAGTGGGTGCATGCAAACATAGAGGGGTAGAGCATTAGCACATGGGGTGTGATTTGAAGATTACTCACTGTGATCATAATGCATCTGTCTTACACAAGAGGTCCCTGAAGAAAAGTAGTAATACTGGTACCATTAATATTGGAAGTATACTTACAAGCACTTTCCTATCAGGGCTGTGGTATGCAGTTGGTCAGTAAAGCATTTTAGGTTTTAATGTATAAGAATGTTTATAATATTGGACACTTTTGATTCTAGGTGCTATATTGACCCAAGGAAGTTGGCATAATACTCACAGAATGCAATGTCATCATATCTAATATTTAATCTTACAGTACACCTAAACTGAGAGGATATATAAGTGGATATGGGTGGATATCATATTTATTTCCTTTTAACCTCCCCAGCATTCTGGACGAGCTGAGCTCGTCCAGAGATGCCGGAGGTCACCGCTCAGGCCCTGCTGGGACGATTTGAATAATTTTTTTTTAAAACCGGCAGCTAGTACTGTGCTAGATGCGTGTTTGCTGCGATCGCCGGCGCTCGCTGCCGATCTGCCGCTACCGTACGCGGGGGGCCCCCAAAGAGGGGCCCCCCAGCAGACCCCGTGCACAGCCTGGCCAATCAGTGCCAGGCAGCGCTGAGGGGAGGATGGGGACTCCCTATGACGTCAAGACGTCGATGGCGTCATTCCATTCGTCGCCATAGGCACTGGCGGCGATCGGAAGGGTGGGTGGGAATCGGAAGGGAGGGGGTATCATGTAGCTAGCGCTAGGCTAGCTACATGATTAAAAAAAAACTCGGAACTCGGAAATTGTAAAATGGAAATCGGATTTCTGCGGAAATATTGCATTACTGCAATTTGGTAATTTTAGTCCAATCACAGAACTCGGAACCATTGGACCAATCACAGAATGCAGCATCAACTCAGAAGTATTTGGCCAATCAGAGAAGGCAAAAAAATGACACCCAAAAAACCCACTACTCGGAAATCCGAACTCGGAAATCGTAAACATTTCGGAAATCTGTGAAATTGGTAATCGGCATTGGCGGAAACAGGAATTTCTGCAAAATCGGAAATCGACCATCCCTAATTTCTTTGGCTGTGGTAGCGTCTGAGTCGCACACCTGAAACAAGCATGTGGCTTCAGTCAGAAACACCTGATCTGCATGCTAATTAATGGCTAATAGTAGTAGAGACAGAGGCTCAGCAGCGCAGCCAGGCAATCTGCATAGTTTAAAAGGAAATAAATATGTTAGCCTCCATACCTCTTTCAGTTCAGGTATGCCTTTGATGATCATCATTTTAAAAAGAAAATAAAACAGTTGAATCTGGAACATTCTTTTGTACTGAAATCATTAGTTGCACTCTATCATTACTGTCCCAATTGCTGCCTTCCTTGCCGCAATAGTAGTATAGGGGGCAATATTGTGGCTGGGAACGCGAAGAATCACTTGCGTTCCCAGCCTGTCGGGTCCTGACGGCGAAACCGGTAGTGGTCGCCGGCGGGGACGGGAGGATCGGAGAGACATGGCGAGGGCACCGATCGGCTGCAGGGGGCTGAGGGAAGCCCCAGGTGAGTAAAACTCATTTTTTTTTTTTTTTACACTTAAGTGCCCCTTTAATGTAGGTTTTGCTTCAGGCTGGTTTCACAGTGGTCAGTTGCATAACGCACGTGTTAAAATGTGTGAACTGCAACTGAGACTGGACATAGACTTTAATGCAAAGCCTGCATGCAGCAAATTAGAATAATGTGATCCGATACTGTGAACAGGCCCATAGAATTGTATGGGCAGTAAGTTAACCTGCAAAATTTTTCTGCAACACAACTGAGCACTGTGAATGTAGCCTCAATCAATAAACACTGCTGTTATGGCTGCTTTCCTAATTCATAAAACACCCCAAATCTAGATAAAAAAACCAGCACTCTGTGGTGCTTTGTGGGTTTAGATTATTTAAATGACTGACATTGTAATTGTGTATTTTGTGCAAAATAATAAATGTGATTTTACAATGCATTTATAAAGAGGTCCAAAGGAATTCTTATTGATGCATACAATTCCCTTTAGAAGCACAAATGTAACCCTTTCTCTTCTGAGAGCATCCCTTGATTGAATTAAAAAGGCTTTTTAAGTTGGAAATATTTATATGCAGAAGCATGCAGGAGGGATCTACTCTGATTGGCCAGATCTACTGTCCATCCCCTTTGGGACAGTACTAGTCAATTAGAATGGGAATTGCCTCACTCACATCTGTGTAAAGGCCTGGGAAATGCCGGAATAACTGTAGTCTAGAATGTAGGAGTTGCTATTTTGTTTAGCTATTATGCATTAGTCTTCTATACCATTGCATAACAATTGTAAAACATTTTGTTTTTTAACGGAAACAGAAACTTGGCTGTCAACAAACTTGTTCATAAACCTGTCATGCAAAGTGCTAGCTTCTGGATCCAGGCTAGGGGAGCAGCTTTAGACTGCCAAAGGGTCTTATACTACTGAAGGTTTTAGGAATATATTAGCACCAAGAATTCCTGACTGCATCTTCGGTATAAATACCAGTGTCATGATACAGGAAGCTGGGGTCACTGAAAATTACCTAGAAAGGGACAGGGTCATGCTTTGTTTCTCTGTGGCTCTGCACAATTAGAGGAACGCTTAATGTTTCTGTAAGGGTTTTCTAACACTCCTATGAAGATAGATAATAAATAGAAAACATTACTTAATTTACAAATGTATTATAGCATAAGAAACTTTATTAATTTATTGGCTCTGGGATCTGAACGAGGGATTGCTTCCACTCTAAATAAGGTGGTTTGAGGAATTTGGACATTGAAGCAAAGTTGCCAAAATTTAATTCAGTCAGTTTTTCCTTTAAAACACCAATTTTGTTATGAAATTGTAAAAAAATGTCAGCTCGCCTCTAAAAGCAATTATTGGGGACGCTAGCAGATTTGGGCTGAAATATATATGATCATGAAAAACAAAACAAACAAAAAAACAAACAGAAAACTTATAGGAAGTTTGATCTCTCGTAATAATTACTGTACATGTTATTTTAAAAGAATTAGGATGGATGCTATTTTTACATAAAGTGCTTGTTGAACTTCATTTCTTATCATGCAAGTATATTTCCCATTAAAAAGTTGGACAGCACTGAATTGTTTACATATATGTATATCCAGGCGGAGGAAATGATACAGTATACATTCTTTTATTTTACAACCTTTTCAACACTTAAATTGGGTGTTTCCTGTTTCCTTGAAATTTAAGAAACAATACAGCTGACATTCCCAGAAACATATAATTAGATTACTTTTTTTGGAGAGAAGCATCAATTTACATAAAGAATAAGTAAAGTCTTGGCTTTATCAGATGGTGTTGGTTAAATGAATTTTAACTTCCCCTCTTCCTTCCTCTTATTTTCTAGCACTTTTTTTTCATCTCAATCTTTTTTGTTTTTGTTGTTGTTTTTTTAGTGTAGTATAGTTATCTATATTTCTTCATGACACTGGTGTTGTTGACTCCAGTATAATCAACTTTATGATTCTTGATTCCTAATCACTTTGTATATATGAGGTATAACGCTCATAGATGAGAACAGGCACCCTTCTTTCTCTTTAAGAGGACATCTGGTTTCCTTTGATTACCAGCGAATCAGTGCAGAGATCCAAACTGTGGGTTTATGTGACACTGCAGCAAAGTAAACCCCACAGTACTTAGTGATGCAAAGATATAATTGAAAGCAAATCCTCAGTTACAATTACGCTTTTAAGTTGAACGCAATTTATTTTACCAGCAGCTTTGAAATGATTAAATGACTTCCTATACTAGTAGACCTCTAAAAGTCTACAGCACGTTCAAACACTCCTGCATATTTGTGGTGGCCTAAGCCCATGTTAGCATCTAATGTTCTAGGTATAATATGGCAATTAAAGAGCTTCTGTGTTATAGCATTAAGCTATTTATTTATATACAAAAAACAAGCATGCAAACATTGTGGTAATGCAACAGCTTCAAATAAAAGCTTAAATCATTACAATATCCCATTTGAGAGGATCTTTGCTACAATTAGATTTCTTGAAAAGGGAGTCTGATTTCTGAGGCAGCTGTACATAATTCTGCTCATAAAATTCTAGCAAAGTGGAGTACAAAAATGTAATTATTTCTATTTTTGTTCTGTTTTTTGGATGAAAAGAAGTACAGTTTATTCTTTGTCAATCTGAGAACTATAATAAAAATTAGTGGATTTAGTTCAAGGTCTTTGAAATACAAAATTAAAAATAGCTTTGGTCAAAGCAGGACCGAGTGGTGTCATTAGGAAGACATTAGTATAGTTATGTTTATTTTGCAAATTATTTATTTAATTGGTACAAAGATAAAAAACCTGGTCACCACAAACTCAACCTTGTGATAGGATTAAACAATGACAAAATGTCATTAAGGGTGCTCATGTTATGCAAAAAGATGAGGGGAAGGGGATTATGGTAAGAAATTATGCCCTGAAGGACATTTTTGCAGATACAGGTAGTCCCCGACTTACGAACGACCCGCCGATACGAACGGCATAGATTCTGTGTTTCCATGGAACAAGTCCCCCCCAAAAATGTCAAATTGAACTTGTAGTTTTTGAGAAAATCGATTTTAAAAAATTAAAAGAAAAAAAACAAAACTTTAAACTTGTATAAGCAGGTACAGAGGGCAGAGGTGACACAGAGGGGGACACTGGAGGTACAGGGGGGCACAGAGGAGGTACAGGGGACGCAGATGGCACAATGTTCCGGACTTAAGAACAGAATCAGGTTAAGAATGAACCTACAGTCCCTATCTCGTTCGTTAACCCGGGACTACCTGTATATATGTATATTTGCTGTATTAGATAGCTAGACACAGCAGGCTGTTGCTGTACCGTGGCTGTATCGTGATTTTAAAGTTTTGCTAATAAAGAGCTATTTTTGCCTGTTGATGGTGCTGAGCTACTTCTGGATTGAACTTGGATAGTATCCCATTGTGCAGGGTTACTTATTACTTAAAGTGATTCGGAAGCAAAAATAAACTTATGAGATAATGAATGGCAAGATAATAAAAAGAACATTAGTAGCAAAAAAGTCTCATTTTTATTTTCAGTCATAAAGCGTTATTTATAATATTGCATTGTTCTGTCATATTTGCAGTTAAGTAACCACACTCTGTGATTTAAGCTGTAAAACAGAGTACAGTTAACCCTTTGAATTTTCCTGCAGTAAAACCTAATCTCAATTGCCTACCTTGGACTACCTAAATAGAGCGCTCTTTTAATATTTGGGGTGCCCTGTGATGTGGGTCCTCGATTGTAAATTTTATTCACTTTTTAGTGTTTACCTGTTGTTAATACTAACTTTAAAAAAAAGTGTTACACTTAGATGCTCCTATTCCACTTTTATTTAATCTTATGAGAAACTATGGATAGTTAATCCGCATTGGAGTGAGGAAACTATTTAGTCCACCAGGATTCCAGCTAAGGAGATGCTTGGGGTGGAGACACACAAGAAGCTTAACAACTGTTGTTGGGGTGATCATCGTATGCCTTAATACAACCTTATAATGTGGGTTGTTGGGAGCTGGTATGCCACATTTATTTAAAAAGGGCACCTGGAAATATGGGCGCCTGGTACAGCTGAGATTTTGGCTATAAAAGGGTACTGGATATGGCCAAGATTTTTTTCGGTTATAAAAGGGTGCTGGATATAGCTGAGATTTTTTTTTTGCCTATGAAAGGGTGTTGGATACAGCCAAGATTTTTTTCAGCTATACGGCCTGGAACCCACTACAAAACGTTATCGCTAATCGCAATCGCTAGCGTTTTGTATGAGCAGTTTGTAAGAGATTTCATTAACATTTTAGGGAGTGATTTTAGAAAGTGTATTCAATTTGCCAGCGGTTGTGTAGCGATTAGCGATTAGCGTTTTAAAGTCTAATTGGTCCTTTCAATTATTTTTAATTTTGTTACAGTGTACATTAACTTTAACCCATTCGCGTTCCGTCGTTTTCACTTGAGAAATGTTCACCTCCCATTCATTAGCCTATAACTTTATCCCTACTTATCACAATGAACTGATCTATATCTTTTTTTTTCCGCCACCAATTAGGCTTTCTTTGGGGGGTACATTTTGCTAAGAGCCACTTTACTGTAAAGGCATTTTAACAGGAAGAATAAGAAAAAAACAGAAAAAATCATTATTTCTCAGTTTTCAGCCATTATAGTTTTAAAATAATACATGCCTCCATAATTAAAAGTCACATATTGTATTTGCCCATATGTCCCGGTTATTACACCATTAAAATTATGTCCCTATCACAATGTATGGCGACAATATTTTATTCGGAAATAAAGGTGCATTTTTTCCGTTTTGCATCTATCACTATTTACAAGTTTAAAATAAAAAAAATATAGAAATATATCATCTTTACATTGATATTTAAAAAGTTAGACCCTTAGGTAAATATTTACATTTTTTTTTTTTTTTATTGTAATGGTTTTTTTTTTATATTAAACATTTTATTTTGGGTAGTTTTGGGAGGGTGGGATGTAAACAATAGGTTTAAAATGTAAATGTTTGTTGATTTTATTTTTTTTTTACTTTTGGTTGTAGTATTACTTTTTGGCCACAAGATGGCGGCCATGAGTTTGTTTACATGACGTCACTCTAAGCGTAACACACGCTTAGAGCGACGCATGGGGGAGGTAACAGCCAGAAAACGCGCAGCTTCCGAGAGAAGCTGACGCTTTTTCAGCGGGGGAGAGGAATCAGTGATCGGGCACCATAGCCCGATTCACTGATTGCCTGGCTAACGAACCGCGGGCCGGGAGCACGCGTGCACTCGCGCGATCGGCCGCGGGAGCGCGCGGCAGCGCGCATGGTTGCTGGACGTAGTTTCTACGTCCAGGAACCAAAATTGGTTAAAACGCTAGCAAAATCGCTCCGTGCAAGTTTTGATGAGCCATTACGCCAGTGATTATATACTTTACATTGAAGCACAAACGCTAACAAAATGCTGCATGTACTGCATTCACGATTTTGCTAATCGCAATCGCTTCTGTGGAATTTGCTAGCGATTTCTCACGCTCCCTAAATGCTCAAAAAATCGCTCTAGCGGGTCCCAGCCCTACAAGTGCACTGGATATAGTCAAGATTTTTTTTCAGCTATAAAAGGGTGCCTCATATAGCTTCAATTTGGTTTTGGTTATAAAACGGCGCCGGATATAGCCAAGAAAAGTGATAAAGCTGAGAAAAATGATTACTATGACTTAAAATGAACCTTCAGACTAAAAATCTACTCAGCAGCACTGAAAAGGCTTGGTGTTTCTTTAACAGTTTCACAGCATCAGGACTTTGTTTTTCTTACCCAAGCCTCATTTGCAGGGATGCTCATCCGGATTCTGGATATCCGGGTTACCCGGATATCTGAACTTTTTTACACAATCCGATTCGGATTTAAAAAAAAAATCTGGATAACTATCTGCGGATAGTTTCACCCATGATCCGGATATCCGCGGATTTACCAGATATCCGAATCTGATTACTATGTCAGTGGCAAAAAGGACCACCACCACCTCTCTCTCTCTCATTTTGTATTCCAGGGATTTGTAGGCTGTCAAAAGCAAGCTCACATACATTGGCCAGGAATCAAACCCAGGTCAACTGCTTGGAAGGCAACTATGCTCACCACTATACTACCAACAGCACTACATGCTGAAGCCAGCCTAGCATGTACCATTGTGATATACCCAAGAGAAAAATTAGCTTGCTTATTTGCCTAATTTGCAAGATGAAAGCAGTGAGACGCATGGTGAAACTGCTTACAGGCTTCAATTCAAGACTTCAGAATCAGAAAGATCATGTGCCCCCCTGGATGATGCTGGTGTAACACACACAGCAAAGGACAGCAATTTGAAGTCTGGAAGATTCCAGGGCAAGGGTGGGAAGGATGAAAAGCTAGGTGGCCAAGCAACCCTTCCTGCTAGGGACAGCCTTGCCTTTTGTGTTCAACAGTTGTCCGAAGAGAATCCCAGATAGCCATTTAGCAGCAATTGTGTGCACAGTGTCTGTGGCACAATTGGTAGTGCATTTGGCTGTTAACCGAAAGGTTGGTGGTTCAAACCCACCCAGGCATGGCTTTGTGAAGGGAACTAATGTACCCTTCTTAAACTTGAAGACTGTATACAAATGAAAGCAGATTGCAGAAGTGTGCTGGGCCCATAACCCAGAGGTTAATGGATTGAAACCATCCTCTGCTAGGCATGATTTCTTTTTTGCACTTTGCTTTATCGCATGGGCAAAACGGTTTCCATAGCCCTGTAAGAGAAAGTGCAATAAAGGCCCTGCCATAACATAGATATTACGGTAGCTAAGACTACTCCTGGGCCTTTCTTGTAGTTGAAGAGATGAGTGAAATGGCTGGCTTCAGCCTGTAATGTTAGTTGACCTGGGTTTGATTCCCGGCCAATGGTGGTATAGCGGTGAGAATAGCTGCCTTACAAGCCGTTGACCTGGGTTCGATTCCTGGCCAATGTATGTGAGTGTGCTTTTGACATCCTACAAATCCCTGGAAGACAAGATCCTCCTCCAGAGAGGGAAGGAGTTTTTTGAAGGTTAAAAACATTTTAAAAGGCACTTCCGGTTTGTCTATCCTGATAGCCGAATAGGTCGGATACATTCATGCGGATATCTAAAAGGTCGGATTCGGATATCCGAAACGGATCCGGATATCTGGATATCCGGATCCGGATCAATTCGGATTTTAGAAAGTACTTTCCGAGCATCCCTGCTCATTTGTTAGCTGCACGGAAGAAAACTACTCGGACATTTTTCTCCCGATGCTGTGCAAAGCATGATGGGATTTCTGATGTTGCTGTTCTCCTGCTGTTTTGCAACAAATTCATTTTTTTTCAATTTTTTATTTGAGATTTAAAGCCAAGCGCGCGCATCTGAGAGGGTTGATCAGGACACAGGACAGTTGGAAATGTGTCTCAAGCTCCCTGTCACCTCCTTTCAACCAAAAAGATGGCTGCCCCCATAAAAAAGAATGCTGCCTCATGAAATGACAAACTTTTGCCTGTTCTTTTAAAACAGGGTGGGTAATAGATTATATTACCTATCTATTTTAATTAACATTACTAATGTAACTTAATGACAGTATGTTTGTTTAGGCTGAAGTTCCCCTTTAACTTCTCCCTACTCTCACACAGAACCCTCCCAAGGTGGTGCCTAATTCTAAGACCCCCCCTGAAGGTGCTTAGCCCTAAGACACCCCTGTTGGTGCCTAACCCTAAGACTCCCCCCGGTGGTGCCTAAGACACCCCTTGTGATGCCTAGTCCTAACCCCCCTTCCCCGGTGGTGCCTAACTTTCATCTCCCATGATGGTGCCCAATACAGTAACCTGCTGATTTAACTGATCTTGTAGCCGTATGTATATACCGTATTTTTCGGAATATAAGACGCACTTTTTCTCCCCCAAAACTGGGGGGAAAAAATTGGTGCGTCTTATATTCCAAAGATACGGAATAAAGTGTGTCAGGGTGTGCAGGGAAGGTCTTACATGATCCTGCTGCCGCGATCCTTTCTTCTTCCATCTACTTCCGGTGATCTGCTGTCATTCAGGATCCCATCCGCCCCTCTTCATCACATTCCCTCCACTACCTTCCTTTGTCCACGCGCCGGCGCCCTCCTTGGTTACAGCGTCCTGGCACTTCCTGGTTACGCTGAATGAAGTGTACAATGCCAGGCAGGCTGTTAGCGCTGTAATGTCAGGAGTGCCAGGACAGTAGCGGGCAGATGGCCAGGTGCGGGAGAAGGGGGGCTGTGCCACTACATGAAGCGCTGCGCTAAAGGAGAAGTGACTGAAGCCACCGCACAGCCTGAGTCTGAAGGCATCGCAACGAGGAACCGCGCTTCGCCATGTCCAGGAGCGGCAAAAGAAAGTGGAGGAGACGGAGCAGAGGAGGTCGGGAAACAGGCGGGAGAGGCGGCAACAGCCGGAGGAGGGGCGGATGCCGGGACATGGGAGCCTCTGGATCGGAGCACTTAACAAGCTGCAGGTGACCCAGAATATGATGCCAGAGCCCTGTGAGAGAGAACTGAAGAGCACAGTGAAAGCCTGGACCTGTTGCGACCCCACCGGAAGTAAGGTTGTGCGGCGGCTTCAACCTGGAAGAGCGGCAGATGGCGGGGACATGTAAGCCGTGATCCTCTCTGATGGAGGACTCGACAAGCTGCGGGTGGCCCGGAGATGATGCCAGAGCCCCTGGAGAGAGAGGTGAAGATCGGAGAAAGCCTGGACTTCTGGCATCCCCACAGGAAGGAAGGATGTGCGGTGGTTGAAGAGGCTGGGTTCCTGAAGGACTGCAGTGCTAGACGGAGGAGGAGGGGATCGTGCCAGAAGGATCAGGTGAGATGTTACACAGCAGTATAGTGTAGTATCTGTAACTGGTGGGCGTAAAGGGCTTGTGTAATTGTGTAGTAGTGTAATTGGTGGGGGTAGCAGCAGCCAGTGTAGTGTAATGTAATTGGTGGGAGTAGCAGGGGTGTGAAGTGTAGTGCAGTGTAGTATAGCTGGTGGGCATAGAGGTTAGTATAGTTGGTTGGGGGTAGTAGTGACAAGTGAAGTGTAGTGTAGTGTAGCTGGGCAGTTTAGCTTAGATAGTTATTTTAGAGGGAGACAGGTCCATAAGATGCCCCAGCACCACAGACGCACCTAGATTTAGTTTTTTTTTTTTTTCCTGATTTTTGCCCTCTAAATCCAGGTGCGTCTTATATGCAGGAGCGTCTTATATTCCGAAAAATACGGTAACTGAAAAAAACTTGGCTAAATCCAGCACTCTTTTATAACTGAAAAAAAAAATCTTGGCTATTTCCAGTGCCCTTTTATAGCTAAAACAAATATCTCGGCTATATCCAGCACCCTTTTATAGCTTAAAAATCTTGGCTATAAAAGGGCACCACCCTACAGCCAAAATTTGCAGCAAATAACATTGAAGTCTATGATGGCATTCTTTTTACACAGATGGCTCAGGCGCCCTTTTCAACTGATACTGTAAGCCTTTCATGTTTATATTTGACTGCTCTGCTCCCCATAAGCAATATATAAGTTTGAATTGACTGTGAGAAGCCAGCACTGAAATGTACTCTACATATTTACTGTTGGACATTGGGAATTGTCTTCTTTCAGCTGCTATCTAGGAGTTTCTTACATATAGTTTGGTCATGGCACTGATTGAGTGATGATGGTACACTGCAGGGCAAGTAAGGGCTGGAAAGAGGCAGGAGTACTGGACACGTGTGATGTGGTCAGAGTGACCACTTTGCCTGGAGTTGTGAGGATTATTGTGTAACTATCATCAGCTCTTTTCATTTGCTGCGTGAAAGTCAGAGTCCGGACAGCCGGAGTTAGGTAGGACAAAGAGGCCACAAAGCAGAAGAGATGTTAAAGGAAAATACTAGAGGAGCACTTTAAGAATTAGAAACATACAGTACATGGTACCAGGATTTTCTCTGCAAGGTGCAGCTATTCATGCCTTCCAGCTAGGATATTGTAGTTAGGGAGGGATACTAGCGGGATGGGACCTTGGCCAGGCCCTGGGTATCAGGGATGGTCATAGTCAGCCAATTTCGCTACACTGGAACTACGCATAGTTTTACACAAATAGGCTTCGCCAAACTACAGCTTCGAAATCAAATATTTGCTTTGTATGCATTTGTAGACTACACATTAAAATACGCGATTACGTGTATTGCAAATCGTAGTGTATGCGGATGCTTAAGCCCGTATGCAGAACATTTTACGCATTAATTCTTCATTAATTGCTTACAATGGTAACTCTTCTATGCGTACATTCCCCTTTCCAATGCGTAAATTTGTAAGCATGCAGCCGCATGCGGAAAATTAGAAGCGAGTAAAGCATTTGTAGTTCACTATGCAATACACATGTTAACTACGCATAGTGGGCGTAAGCTACGCGTAGCGGTACTTCGCTACGCGTAAATTCATAAGCGTAGTTTTGAAACTTCACCTACGAACTATGATGCGTAGATGCGAACTACGATGCGTAAATTCGCACTGGCGTAGTTTCTGCTCATCCCTGCTGGAGATTACAGGCTGAGGCTATCCTGAAATATAAATGTTTTGTGCGCTAACTGCATTTCTGTAGAATTATGCACACTTTTGTACTGCTCACTGAGGAGTATTGCTTAATCCTGAAGAATGTACTGCTAGCTGAAGTTTATTGAACTCCCTCACCCAGCTACCTGTTCAAGGATATTTGTGCCTGTGGGGCAGGAAATACATTTAACAAGTTTGCATCTACAATATGGAGTCTGCCATGCTTTTGTCTTAGTGGAAATGTAGAATAAGTGTGCAGGATGAACATAAGAGCATCAAGAAGTGAATTCTCAGAAAAAAAAATCTTCTTCTGCCCTCTTAGGGGGAGCTATACTGCATTTGGTCTTTAGCGAGTCAAATGATCAGTCTAGGGAATAAGGATTTGATTTCAAGATTTATTGCTGTAGTGATTGTAAACAAACGGCAATTCTTTCAGGAAATAGCATTAGAACAAATTCCCACAGAGCACTCACTGAGTATGTAGTGTGGCAAAGAGACCATAAACAAGATGCACTGTGGAGAATACTTTGAAACAGCATTAGTTAAAACTGAATACATTTAACTCAGAGCATAAAAGCATAAATAAATACACATTCTGAAGAGGAGCATACTACACTAGATGAATAACGGTAGTTTCTTGATAGTAAAATAAAATACAAACTAATCTACCATATTGCTCTTTAGAGACAATCTATTTCCAGCACCCTTTTCAAGATATATGTTTTTTTTGAACATGGATAACATTCTGACATGCTGCAATCAGACCTTAGTGCTGACGTAAAGGGTATGTGGGCTCTTAAATATTGAAAATATAAAAACCTCTCTGTAGAGATGGTTTAAGAAAGAATGGGGCCCTAGGCAAATTAGCAAAGTAGTTGTAATGATCCGCTCAGCTGTCTGCACAGGCAGACAGCTGTTTGACCATTCCTTAAGTCTTAGGGCTGCAGGTCTCTGGAAAAGAGACCTGTCTTCACTTTGCAAGTTTCAGACCTGCTCTGCTGCTGAGGAATTTGCATATACTTGTCATGCAAATTGCCTAGTTGCCTCCTTTGAAGGCTTGCAGTATAAATACCATGTTCTCCCAGAGTCCTTGGCTGGTCATGATGGTTTGTTCCTGCTAACACCTGGAGTGTCAGCCCTTGCTATTGTTTGCTAAAGATTATCTTAGAGTATTCCTTGGGACTGCGCTAGACATCCCTTCTAGTGCAGTCAGGTTGTATTATCTGTATTGCCGTGTTCTGTCTTTCTGTCTCGATTGTCTTGTCGCCAGCAGTGGTCGACAGGAAATCGTTCTGTCTGTCTGGGAGTGTAGACCAGAGCTGCGGTTGCTACTGGCTGCTTCATCTGTTTGGATTGCATTCGCCCTAGTGGTAGTGGCTGTGCTTCCTTCTGTATTCTACCTTGTGGTGCCCCATCTGTTGTCTGTCTGGATCGCATCCGCTCTAGCGGTAGCAGCGGTGGTTCCTTCTGTGTTCTGCCTTAGGGGTGCTAGCCAGAGCAGCGGTTGCTACTGGTAGTCCCATCTGTCTGTCTTGTCTGGTACGAACGCTTGCTGTAGGCTCGGTGAGGTAACCGTTTAGCAAGCGTTTGCGTTCTCTATTTTGTGTTTGTGCTTCATTGGTTAGTTAGGGTGGCACGCTTATCACTGGGCACCTAACACGGGGTGATCATGCTTAAACGCGTTCGCTGTTGCTAATGATTACGGTGTTCACGTTTAGCTAGCGTTTGTTATTTTCCTTGACGTTCTGATCATTGTTATTGTTATGTCTTTCCTGCTACACTTGTGCTCTGTCTGATCTGGTCTTGTGTCTCTATTGGCAATCGCCACTCTTGCGATTGCGTTCCCACTTCGTTTCCGTTGTTGTGTGTTCACCGCTGCTGGGTGGCGACTGGATTGGTGGACACACATACATTCTATCTCTGTGCTTTTTCAGTCATGTTTCCCTGTTGGCAATCGTCATCTCTTGCGATTGCGTTCTCACTTGGTTTCTGCTGTTGTGTGTTCGCCGTCACTGGGTGGCGACTAGATTGGTGGACATACATACATTCCTTCTCTGTGGTTACTCAGTCTTGTTTCGCTGTTAGCAATCGTCATTTCTTGCGATTGCGTTCTCACTTGGTTTCCGCTGTTGTGTGTTCGCCGTCGCTGGGTGGCGACTAGATTGGTGGACATACATACATTCCTTCTCTGTGCTTATTCAGTCTTGTGTCGCTGTTAGCAATCGCCATCTCTTGCGATTGCTTTCCCACTTGGTCTTCACTGTTGTATGTTCATCGTCGCTGGCTGGCGACTAGATTGGTGGACACACATACATCCTGTCTCTGTGCTCTCTCTCTTTAACGGCTATCTTGCCCTGCATTGCTTCCCCTCGTACAATTCCTATCTGGCATCTGTGACACTACAGAGGGGTTGTTCCTCTGTTCTCCACAGCTCCATCTGCATAGCACCATTGCAGGGTTCACTCAGATTATACGCTTGTGGAGGATTTCCGCAGTGTCAGCGCGCATCCTGTGCGCAACCAGGGAAATAATTACACAATTGTTACAGTATGACCAGCCAAACCGAAATTCCCAGTGTAGAGGGAATTTTCGATTTGTACGATTTTGTCGAATTTGGTTCTTGTATCTTTAAGAGGTTTAAGATACTGAACTCTGAAACCAGAGATGACTTTATATCAGAGTGTTCCAGATTCTTGGCAAATCCTGAATTCCAGGCCACCAAAATTTCCACTTGGAGTGCTCAGATTGCTTACAATCTTCTCCAAGGAAATCTGTTTGTGTGGGCTGCTGAGTATGCCAGACACAAGAATCTGAGACATAACCCTCGCAGATTTCTTGCTCACTTCTTTTCTCGTAAGCTTGGAATTCCCATGCCATGCTATTTCTATGAGTTTTTTCCTGCAGTGCAAGATGCTGATCAGATTGGTTTATGCAACACCTCTCAGTCATTACCATATGCTAATGAGTTGTTGGTTGTAGCCCAGTCTGATGATTCAGTAATTCCCTGTAGATCTATTCAGCTCCAAGGTTCTTTTTCATCTGATCAGCTGCTGCAATATAATGCTGTGAAGATGAACAGGAAAGAATCTAGGAAGGTTTCTGTAACGATCGGTGTAACAGAGAGGGTCTGATTACCGGTGAACTGCAGTATCACCGAGAATACAGAATATACCCGATTATTGGTGATCATCAGTATCACCGATAATCAGATATATATTCTAACCTCTGGACACCTGAGGGATAAGAGTGTTTTGGTGTAACAGTAATACTTTGAGTATTGCACCTTAGGAGAAGGTACAGAAGCAGTAAGGAGTACTGCACGGGAGTAAGTTCCTTCCGTATGCCTAGACTCTCCTGGGGGAGGAGCTAGGCTGAGGATAGGAAGGACAGAACGTGAGTGACGCCAGAGAGAGGGTGTCACTAACAGGTCTGGGAACTGCCTCTAACAGTAAGGCCAGTTCTCGAGGTCGGGCAATCCAGGTCGTTAACACACAGACAGATACGGTACAGATTCAGGAGACAGATACGGAATCCAATAAACAGGCAGGGTTTGGCAACGGAGTATCAGAATAGCGGGGTACAGAATCGAGAGGCAAATACAGAGTCCAGGAACGAGCAGAGTTTGGCAACAGGATATCAGAGATAGCAAGGTACAGAATCAGAGTTCAGCAGGATAGTCAGGCAGGCAGAAGGTCATAACAAATAATACAGTTCAATATTCCTAACGCTAAGGTGTGAGGTCCGTGATCGTCAACACCTTTGGAAACTATGCTAGAACACAGATACAGACAAGGCCTGAGTGCTACCACGTAGTGATCGCAATGACAGACAACCAGAGAATGACCAGCACCCAGTATATATACACCTGTGCTCTCCAGCACCTCCCTCAAGTGCTAGACCAATGAAAGTTGCTGTGATTGTCAGCTGACCGGCCTGGTCAGCTGACCTTTCTCTGACTGCCATAAAGGTTCTGCCTCTCCGCACGCACGCGCGTCATTCTGAACCTAGGTGGACTATCAGTCCCAGCCACACCAGCACTGCTTTGCAATGTCTCCGCTGACCCAAGCGCGGGGTTGGTCGCACCGCTATCTGCACCGGCGGCTGCCTCCCCGCGCTGGGTCAAAGTGTCAGCAACAGAGCCATGCGTGCTAACCGCCGCGTCAGACACGGCGGTTTTTCCGCGTTCCGCCATGCTCTCCATGGAAACAGCCGCCTCACGCTGAGTGGAGGCGGCTGATTTTCCGCGTTTCCTTACAGTTTCCCAGCTGGAAAATCCGTTGCCCATAGCAACTACAAATAAAGAAATTATTTCTGTAAAGTCTAAAATGTGGAAAACACTTGAATATGATGAATCCAGAGAGACTTCTCAGTCTAAGGGTTTCTTGCCCCAAGCTAAAGCATATGTGGATCCTATGATAGGCAAAATTATTCAGTATATTAAAGGTGTAAAAAAATCTTTGCATATTCCTGATCCCAACCCATATGAATCTTACCTTGATACAGGCTTGTTTGAGTCTCCATTTGCTTCATGGGAGATTGGGGCTTTGATTCAGGAGTTTGAGATTGATTGGAAGGCGTTTTGCGATTTTTAGATCGCAGAAAGCGAAGAGATTCTTAATGCTTGTGTTAATTCTCTGTACACTTTGATTGATTCTGATGAGTGTGACGAATGTTTTGTGGATCCGGTGATTTGTGTGTGGCAGACGATTTTGGATGAATTGCACACACACCAACCAATTGAATCCAATAAAGAGACACCATTATCGGATGATTGTTCCTGTCTTCCTGGGGTAAAGCAAGTGAGTTTAGACACTGTGCAATCTGAAATGAATGGGTGTACTACGGTGGTGGACACCTGTGTGAATTCTGAAAGATTCTCTCCTGTTTCTGTGGAATGTGAATCTGTGCGATCTAATGCCTGTATCTCAGGCGTTTCTGCAGATTGTGATCAACATAAATGTGTCAGTTTTGTCAAAGATATGTGGGATCCCTTGTCAATTAAAACAGATCTTTTTCTTTCAGTAATGCTTTAAGACCTTCCATCTATGATCCTGCTATGGGGAAAATTCCTAAACTATGCAGCATCAAAAGTAATATTCATATGTCTAATAAAGTTTCTCCTGTTGTTGTCGCAACTTCTTCTGCAAATGAATCTATGTGTCACTCTGTTCACACCTGTAAAGGCCCATTGCCTGATGACAGTTGCTCCAGTGTTTCTGTCCTGAACACCTTGCAGTCTGGTCCACAGATTGCAGAGGTTTGCGCTTTGGAAGCTTCAGTTTCGCAACCTAGAGCGATCTAGTGTTGGGCGAACAGTGTTCGCCACCGTTCGGGTTCTGCAGAACATCACCCTGTTCGAGTTCGGCCGAACACCTAATGGTGTTCAGCCAAACTGTTCAGGTTCGCCTGAACTGCTCAATGGCCGGCCGAACAGGGCCCTGTTTGGCCGAATACGGCCCCCCTATGGGGTCGCAGGCATAAGGGGGGAGCATGCCCCGATCGCGGGGGGGGGGTTGGAAATTCCCCCCACCCCCTCCGCTAGCGCTCCCCCCTCTGCCCGCTTCCCCATAAAAAAAGTTTAATGCAAGTTAAATAGTACCGGTGGCTGGCAGTGGAGTGAGGAGGAGGAGTCCGAGTAGGAGAGTGACGCGTTGAGGCCGGGCAGCGGGCGGTTCAGCGGTAGTACCCTTGTGGTACTTCCGCCCTTCCTCTGACCTCACGTCCTCTACGTGATGACGCATACGAGGGTACGTGTGGTACGTACCCTCGTATGCAGAGGGCGTGAGGTCAGAGAAAGGGCGGAAGTACCACAAGGGTACTACCTCTGAACCGCCCGCTGCCCGGCCTCAACGCGTCACTCTCCTACTCGGACTCCTCCTCCTCACTCCACTGCCAGCCACCGGTACTATTTAACTTGCATTAAACTTTTTTTATGGGGAAGCGGGCAGAGGGGGGAGCGCTAGCGGAGGGGTGGGGGGAATTTCCGACCCCCCCCCGCGATCGGGGCATGCTCCCCCCTTATGCCTGCGACCCCATAGGGCCCCCAAAATGGGCATGTTCGGGGGTCCCAATGACTTCCATTAAGTTCGGGGTTCGGGCCGAATATGCCGAACATCTGGCCCATGTTCGGCCTGTTCGGCCCGAACCCGAACATCCAGGTGTTCGCCCAACACTAGAGCGATCTTGGATTCGCAAATTTTGCGTTCTGACTCCTTGGATTCGACATTGTTAGCCGAGTCTAAGGGTGAGACAGCGCTTTGGTTTCGCGAATCTGTTACTGGGGAATCTTTGCCTTGTCCAGAGAAGATCTCTGTGAGCCTGCCCTGTACCATGAATAAAACCATGATGTCCACTCGCACTGACATTTGTGAGTCCCTTTCTTGCTCAGAAGCTAGTACTGACTCTCCACCCTGTACTCTGGATGAGTCAATATTGCCTTGCATAAAATCTCCTGCAGTGACCCTAGAGGCTCGTCTAGGTATTGCTACTATTCTCACCTGTTTTTCTGCTATTTTGGAATTGCAGTCTAGTTTGACTGCTATGCAGAATTCTGCGTGCAGTGAGATTAGAGTTAGGGAGTCAGTGTGTGTTCCTGTAAATATTCCTGTGCATCCTGTTCATGAAGATAAAATTCAGTCTCAGCGGATTGCAGAACCATCCCTGGGACATTTGCTCTGTCCGCAAAATGTATTTGATGTTTTGCCCTGTAACATGGATAGTTCAGAATCCTTGATTTCTTGGTCAGAAAACTTGGGAAACAATGCTCCTGAGCTTTTGTTTGATTTTCTGGAGGTCTCCGAGTTCCTCCCAAAGGGTGCAGAACTTTTAGGAGGTGCCTCCTGTCCCGCAGGGCCGTCTGAAGTATTGCCCACTTCAGTAGGCATCGCTGCTGTATTGACTACTTTTGCAGCTCTTGTGGAGCTTCAGTCATGCGTAGTCAATGATGTGTGCTGGTTAGATACCAGTACAGTCACAGAAATTTCTAAGTCGGAGTCCAAGTCTTCTTTTCAAAGTCCAGTGCTTGTGACCACAACTCGTGATGATTCTCTGCCCGGTTTTGGTTTTGATCTTGTCGTGACGGACTCTGAGGTTGGCAGTTCCTCGACGTGTCCTGAGGTTTCTCTTGTGCTAGTGTACCCCGATGCGCTCTGTGACCCAGAAAGCCCAAGTGTGTCTCGGTTTCCAGCATGCTCAGATGCTTCCTCGGTGGAGACATGTTCTGATATTGCCTGCCTGCCTGCATGCCCTGAAGTGGTCCCTGAAAGCCCTGATCTTGATGCTTGTCCTGGTAATCCTGAATCCGGAATTGTCATTGGTTCCATAGGGGTTCTTGGTAGTTCTCCATGTGAGCCTGGTGATCGTTCTGCCCTCTTGGGATCTCTGCGGAGCTTCAAAGTGTTCTGGGAGATTCTGGGAGAAATATTTCCTGGTACCCTGGATGAAATCAACAGTGGCTTCTCTGTGGAAAGGGACACTTCAAATAGGTATTGTGGCACGTTTGGTATTTCTGGACGGTCCCTGGAAGGTGGTGGGCATTGCTCGGAGGGTGTCGATGGGTTCTTCTCTGGCATTCACAGTTCTGATGGGTGTTACGCTGAGACTTGTAGTACTGATGGGCATGTTTCGGTGGCTTCTGCTTCCGACGAGGTTGGTTTTGGGAGGATTGACTCTGGAATTAGGCCTTGTCGGGCTGTCCCAACCTTCATGAGTCTTCAGTCCGAGGTTTTTTGCAAATATCAGTTTTGAGAGACGTCTGGAAGCCGTCTCTAGAGGGGGGGGGGGGGGGGGTACTGTAATGATCCGCTCAGCTGTCCAGCTGTTTGACTATTCCTTAAGTCTGAGGGCTGCAGGTCTCTGGAAAAGAGACCTGTCTTCACTTTGCAAGTTTCAGACCTGCTCTGCTGCTGAGGAATTTGTATATACTTGTCATGCAAATTGCCTAGTTGCCTCCTTTGAAGGCTTGCAGTATAAATACCATGTTCTCCCAGAGTCCTTGGCTGGTTATGATGGTTTGTTCCTGCTAACACCTGGAGTGTCAGCCCTTGCTATTGTTTGCTAAAGATTATCTTAGAGTATTCCTTGGGACTGCACTAGGCATCCCTTCTAGTGCAGTCAGGTTGTATTATCTGTATTGCCGTGTTCTGTCTCTCTGTCTCGATTGTCTTGTCACCAGCGGTGGTCGACAGGAAATCGTTCTGTCTGTCTGGGAGTGTAGACCAGAGCTGTGGTTGCTACTGGCTGCTCTATCTGTTTGGATTGCATTCGCCCTAGTGGTAGTGGTTGTGCTTCCTTCTGTATTCTACCTTGGGGGTGCTAACCAGAACAGCGGTTGCTACTGGTAGCCCCATCTGTTGTCTGTCTGGATCGCATCCGCTCTAGCGGTAGCAGCGGTGGTTCCTTCTGTGTTCTGCCTTAGGGGATCTAGCCAGAGCAGCGGTTGCTACTGGTAGTCCCATCTGTCTGTCTTGTCTGGTACGAACGCTTGCTGTAGGCTCGGTGAGGTAACCGTTTAGCAAGCGTTTGCATTCTCTATTTCGTGTTTGTGTTTCATTGGTTAGTTAGGGTGGCATGCTTATCACTGGGCACCTAACACGGGGTGATCGTGCTTAAACGCGTTCGCTGTTGCGAATGATTGCGGTGTTCACGTTTAGCTAGCGTTTGTTATTTTCCTTGACGTTCTGATCATTGTTATTGTTATGTCTTGACTGCTACACTTGTGCTCTGTCTGATCTGGTCTTGTGTCTCTATTGGCAATCGCCACTCTTGCGATTACGTTCCAACTTCGTTTCCGTTGTTGTGTGTTCACCGTCGCTGGGTGGCGACTGAATTGGTGGACACACATACATTCTATCTCTGTGCTTTTTCAGTCTTGTTTCCCTGTTGGCAATCTTCATCTCTTGCGATTGCGTTTTCACTTGGTTTCCGCTGTTGTGTGTTCGCCGTAGCCAGGGGAGGACTGGGACCTTTTGGCCTGGGGGGGAAACACAAACCAGAGGCCCGTTATCATGGCAGCCCCAGCCCAAATGACGTCACACAGGCACCCCACGTCATATATGCCAGTAGTCACGTGGAGCGCCAATGCGGAAATACAGCCAATTGGTGCACATAATACATTTTGAGGGACAACGGCCGGGGTTTACGTCATGTCTATTATTCGTGGTTATCGCATGCCGTGATTATCACAACTGACAACCACATTGGCCTGAGATTTCCCAACATCTCAGATTGATACATTCAACCAATTTCCACCCCAAATTTTTATCTGATTCGATAATATCAAAACGGATGGTCGATCGGCTATCAAGTCAACAGATGTATGGCCATTTTAATTCCCCAAAGCTCATTCCTCCCCCACACACACTTATGTCCTCCCCTTCACCACCATCTCTACTAAACCCTCAAATATGCCCCTCTTCCACCTCGGATATCCCCTCCCCCATTACCAGACACATCCTTACTGACCTTCCTGCTGGCACCATGATCCCTGCCTCGTTAATGCTAATTTCCAAAGTTTCGGTATCCCTCCTTCCATCACTGTTTTCACTCCCCCCCAAAATCCATTCCTTGCTTACCTGCTTTTTATTGGTGGTCAGTGGCAGTGAATCACTGCATGTCCACGACCCACTTCACTATAGTAGAAAACCCTATAGGCCACATCCATACTCAGTACTGACAGGTGGAAAAGCCATTATGAGTCGATCATAGTGAAAGAATCTGTCCGTAACAATTGATGCATGTATGGCCAGCTTTGGATTATGGTTTCTAATAACAAGATTGGAGAGAGGAGAGAGAAGGCAAAGCAGGTGGTTTTGGTGCACGGCACTCAGCATCGGTTACCCAAACTAGGAGCCCCATATTTATTTATTTATTATTATTTATTTATTGTATTTATAAAGCGCCAACATATTACGCAGCGCTGGACAATAAATAGGGATACATACAATATTTAGGGGTGACATACAGCAAAATGACAATACCTGAATACAAGAAAAGACCAGATCATGCAGCATATTATGAGTACAAGGTAATGCTTAATCACTGGAGGGAGCATGGAAATTAGGCAAGTTAGGTTCACTCAGATGCATAGCATGGGTTCACAGTAATGGATGTGCATGATCAGGTAGGACACAAAAGGAGGAGGACACTGCCCAAAGGCTTACAATCTAGAGGGAGAGGTAAGGACACGGAAGGTAGGGGACCAGAGTTCAGCTGTGGGTTTAGAGCACTTGTGAGGGGTAGTAGGCCAGAGTGAAAAGGTGAGTTTTGAGGGCTTTCTTGAAGATGTTGAAGGAGGGGGCTGCCCTAATGGGTGGAGGTAGGGAGTTCCATAGTGTTGGAGCAGTTCTTGAGAAGTCCTGGAGGCGTGCATGGGACTGGGTGATGCGGGGGGCGGTTAGGCGAAGTTCATTGGAAGAGCGGAGTGAGCGGCTAGGTGTGTACCTCTGAGTAAGATCGGAAATGTAGGTTGGACAGGTTTTGTGGACAGAATTGTAGGGTAGACACAGTATCTTGAATCTGATTCTGGACTGGATAGGAAGTCAGTGGAGGGATTCAAGGAGGGGATATGCCGTGGTGGAGCTATGGGAGCAGTGGATAATTCTGGCTGCCGCATTCATGATGGACTGCAGTGGGGCTGTTCGGGTCATAGGGAGACCAGACAGCAGGGCATTGCAGTAGTCAAGGCAGGAAATTATGAAGGCCCCATAGCAGCAATAATATGCTGCGCGGGGAGCGTAAGGGAAATTCGGGGCTCCGGTGATAGCCGTACCCCAAATTACACCTCCCTCAGAGTTGCAACGACTCGGAGGGGGAATAGTATTTAACACCGCCAGGGAGTTTAGTGGCAGCAGGAAGAGCCATCATTCGGCGCTACTGGTGCCCAACTTACCCACAGCATAGACATACTAGGGGCTCAGACACACTATAAATGCTTTTATGAGCACTTTTTAGCCATCAGAACTTTCTGAGAGCTTTTTAAAAAGGGCTTCCATTGACTTACATTAAAATCATGGTAAAATCATGATCATGGTAAAAACACTCAGAAATGCGCTTATAGCATGTCTGAGACCTTATGCAGAGAAGGGGAGAAACGGTGAGGAGAGAAAAGCTGAAAGAGAAGGAAGAAGATAGTTAAGTGACAAGACAATATGTTCTGTACAGCACTGCGGAAGATGGTGGCGCTATATAAATACTAAATAATAATAATATCAATGTGAGAGAACGCGGAAAAGCCGGCGCGTGTGCTACTGAGGAGGCGGCTGATTCCGCGTCCAATGCGGTGGTTTGCACGCAGAAGCGTGTGTCTGGTAGCAGGGCAGAACACGGAAAAGCCGGAGCATGCAACAACAGTAAGGCGGCTGGTTCCGCATCCAGCGCGGCGGTTTGCACGCGGCAGCGTGTGTCTGGTGTGGCTGAGTCTGTTAGTGCACACAGGCTTAGGAATATGCACGCGCGCGCTGAGAGGCATAATTCTTATACTGGGCAGAGAGAGTCAGCTGATCACGCCGATCAGCTGACTCCAGAGCAGGATACTATTGGTTGATCAATTAGGGGTGGTGCTGGAGAGCACTGCTCCATATATAGTTACTGCTGGCCAGTTGCAAGTTGTCTGCCATTGCGAACACTACGTGGAAGCACTCAGACCTTTGTCAGATCCAACAGTGTGTTTGAACCAGGAGGACCTGGGAATTCACACTGAGCCAGATTACTTAAACTGTTATTCTGTTTATGCTTAAGCTAGTTCCAGGGTGTAGAGACCAAGGACCTCACACCCAGACTAGGGAACTGTATTATCATTTGTGTTATACTCCAGACTAGTTCCAGGGTGCTGAGACCACGGACCTCGCACCCAGACTAGGGAACTGTATTATCATTTGCTAAGTAAAAATTGAAGAGAGTTGGCTCTTGGGTGCATGAAAAATTACAAAAACTTTATTAATGAAATCACACAACACTATCATATAGAACACTATCATATAGAACAATCTAGAAAAAGGTCTAAAATTGATAAAAAATCCCTCCGGTGAAACACTTCCTAGTGAGAATCAATGAGGCTGCAGTCCTCAATATGAACCCCCACAGGAAAAGGAGTCCAACTTTCAGATAGACAGGCCAGATACAGTGCAGTAATGATCAAAACGGTATATGTAACAAGTTCCAAATCCACAGATATGAGTGATATCATCCAATTATTGCATGGCCTTATATATGGAAATTTCAGCTCTATGATGTTAGTAAGCCAAGCATTGATGATCCTGAAATCCTGGTTAGTAGAATGTAAACACAAGCACATATATATTCCAAAGTTCCCCCAATCGCAGGGAGCACATCAACAGGTGTGAGTTTGCTGTACAGTCAGCCATGCAGGTCCTGGATGTGAGGCATGGCCAAGGAATAACATCACAGTTGAATCACGGACATGTATCAATGGCAGTTCATGCATGTATCAGCAAGCCATGACAGGTGCAGTGTAGATATATCACATTGAAGTCCAGGATATCCCCCAATCGCAGGGAAGCAAAAAGCAGATGATATGATATGCAATAAGCCAGGCAGATGTTAATGCAGAGCATGAAAAATGGATGAATGCATAGTGGATCAATGCAAATTCAAGCATGGGTCAGCAGTCCATAGTTACCATCTTAGTATCCAAATGATGATACTGCACTGAGGCCCGGTGGCTCCTATAGGTGTACTCCGGAAAGGATTGAAGATGGATTAGAGGCTGTCAGGAGGGCCTGACATGTTTCGCCGCCTCTCGCGGCTTTTTCAAAGGCGGACAGCCGTACATACCAACATGCACGCCATAATGGCGTCTATATCTGCCGCCGCGTGTGTCAGAGACCCGCCCACCCCCGCCCACGCACCCGCCCACGCCCACCAATGAGCAAAGGGACGCGCCGAGCGACGACACGTCGCAAGGCACGCCCCCCAGCACAGAGCGAGGACGCGCAGGACCCACCCGCTGACACGCAAATGCGTATCAAATGCCGACCAGGAAGCGCTCAGCGCGACCCGGGAGGCATACAAAAGGTGGGGCCCAAAGCGGGGAGAGGGCGGGGAGAGGCGGGACAGAGACCACAGACGCAGCCAAATACATTAAACCAAAATCACCATAATAACAGGTTAACCAATGGTCACACAGAACCATGTATCATGTGTTAGGTCCACTCAACTAAATGAATCCGACCTGTAAACATAAACACATATCTAGCTGTATAACGCAGGAGCCTAGGACAGCCCCTGTATAGACTACAGCAGTACCAACAACAAAGAATCATAATATGTGAAGTCAGGGCGAGAGGAGCAACGGTCCACAGAGACAATATTAAAGATATAGCACACTAGGGCCAATCACTAGGGGGCCCAAAGTGTGCCTTTAAACCCTTCATGCCGCAGTGGGGGAAGAACTCAAAGAGTGCCGACAAGCTAGAGTGGACAAAAACTGCCCAAATGAAGACAAGGGGAAGCAACACCTCAGAGCTGAAGATAATCCAGCCTAGTCTGTTAAAAACACACGATAATTAATACTATAATTCAAACCCTTCGGTTCAGTTGCCTTTAGATTGAAAATCCATCTGGATTCAAGTTGTAACAATTTTTTATCTATGTCACCCCCCCTTGGGTGGGCGTGTACACGATCCAGGCCCACAAAGGTGAAAAAGCCAGGATTGCCCCTATGCTCAAGATGTACATGTCTGGCAATGGGAGACTTAAAGTTGCAGGTAGTGACGTCACCAACATGGTCCTTTATCCTTTCTTTAAAGGCTCTTGCTGTCTTGCCAATGTAGAAGCTTCCACATCTGCAATACAGAAGATAAACATAAAGACATTATTCTGTAAAATGAAGGATAATAGGTCCAGAAGAAACTGATTATGTGGGAACTCATTGATCTCCATCTCTGACAAAAATTTGCCCACTGACTCAACTCCCTTCCGTTGTGGGATGCTGGAATAGAGGGCCTCCACATCCAGGGCCACCAGAAGTGCCCCCACCGGCAACTGCAACCCCTCTAAGATACCCAAGAGGTGCAGTGTGTCTCGCACATAGGAAGGCAGCCGCTGAACATGGGGTTGTAAATGTTTGTCTACATATACGCTAACCTTCTCAGTTGGAGAACCATTGCCCGATACAATGGGTCGGCCCGGAGGCTTTGACAGATTTTTGTGTATCTTGGGTAAGGCGTAGAAGGTTGGCACCACCGGGTGCTCCACCTTTAAAGTAGACCCCACTTCAGCTGTAATAATCCCTTTCCCTATGGCATCATCAATGATGTCAAACAGTGCCCGCTGGTTACTGATGACCCTGGATGCGGGGACCCTCCGGTACCACTCCCTATTGCTTAAAATTCTCTGACACATGTAAACATACTGTTCCGTATTCATAACCACCACGTTCCCCCCTTTGTCCGAGGGCTTGATCACAATATCCTTCTTCGCACGTAACTCGGAAACCGCCGAGATTTCACTTTCTGAAAGATTTGTGGCCTGACTTTTTTCAATCCATAATTTCTGGATATCTTTTTCTACTAGAGAGATAAATGTGTGTATACTCGGACACAGAGTGGATGGGGGGAACGTGGTGGACCTGGGACGGAACTGCCTGTTAATTCGTTCACTCGCCATATTACTAAGTGCAGAAAAGCCAAAAAGGTCCTCATCCTCTGTTGCAGCATTTTCCTCACTTAATTTGACCAGGTCCATCAAGGCACGATAATCACGATTGGACCAATCCTTCCAATCGTTGATTGCTCCTCCTAATGGGGACTCACTTTTCTTTTTGTGAAGTGTTTTCAAAGTAAGTTTCCGCCCAAAAAGGTGTAAATCTTTGACAAATTCAAAACGATCTAGATTACTGGTGGGACAGAAGCCAAGGCCCTTCGCCAGAAGGTCATTAACACCCTGTGATAGATCATGACCTGATATGTTCACAACTTGTAAATTAGCATGGTTATTATGCTGGGTCAAGTGTTGAGGGGCCGTGGACTTTAGATGGTCGGTTCCTCGTCCTCCCCTAAAAAAAACGCAGAGGAGGACTGAGAGTCCGAACCACCACATGCTCCTAAGACGGATTCACTAGTTTCTTCCTGGGAATCACTGGCACTAGTTGTAAGATATTTGTTAATGGGACCAGTTTTGGATTTACTTTTATCTATAATCCTATCTTTATCTTTCTTTTTTTCTTTCTCTTTCTCTTTCTTGCTGTTCCTATGCTTAATTGATTTAGGGATATTTCCCCCCGTAACGGACCTGGTCACTGGCCTCTTGGGGGCATGTGAGCTCTGTCCACTGGAGGACACTGAGGCTTCACTCCCCCCGCCCACAGATGAATCAGATTCCCCTCTCGTTTCAGGATCAGCTCCAGCCTCAGCAGGTGGATTATGTGGTGGATTTTTAGGAAGGTTTTTAGGGATTAGTGGTTTCTTGCCCTTTGGTGGTAATTAGAGACGCAGCCAAACATTAAGGAATATGCTCACCTCGAGCCATTTTTGGGGCAGGGGTGGGTCGGGCAAACACTGTACGGTAACCGGGACTTATACATGTGGGGGATGTGTATATTGTCGCTTCCTTTCAGTTGGCAGGTCGGTGGTGCTACCAAATGGTCGTAATTGGTGGTTGCAACATTTTGTGAACTGCAACACAGTAGGCGTGATTTATCTTCTGTATTGCAGATGTGGAAGCTTCTACATTGGCAAGACAGCAAGAGCCTTTAAAGAAAGGATAAAGGACCATGTTGGTGACGTCACTACCTGCAACTTTAAGTCTCCCATTGCCAGACATGTACATCTTGAGCATAGGGGCAATCCTGGCTTTATCACCTTTGTGGGCCTGGATCGTGTACACGCCCACCCAAGGGGGGGTGACATAGATAAAAAATTGTTACAACTTGAATCCAGATGGATTTTCAATCTAAAGGCAACTGAACCGAAGGGTTTGAATTATAGTATTAATTATCGTGTGTTTTTAACAGACTAGGCTGGATTATCTTCAGCTCTGAGGTGTTGCTTCCCCTTGTCTTCATTTGGGCAGTTTTTGTCCACTCTAGCTTGTCGGCACTCTTTGAGTTCTTCCCCCACTGCGGCATGAAGGGTTTAAAGGCACACTTTGGGCCCCCTAGTGATTGGCCCTAGTGTGCTATATCTTTAATATTGTCTCTGTGGACCGTTGCTCCTCTCGCCCTGACTTCACATATTATGATTCTTTGTTGTTGGTACTGCTGTAGTCTATACAGGGGCTGTCCTAGGCTCCTGCGTTATACAGCTAGATATGTGTTTATGTTTACAGGTCGGATTCATTTAGTTGAGTGGACCTAACACATGATACATGGTTCTGTGTGACCATTGGTTAACCTGTTATTATGGTGATTTTGGTTTATATGTATTTGGCTGCGTCTGTGGTCTCTGTCCCGCCTCTCCCCGCCCTCGCCCCGCTTTGGGCCCCACCTTTTGTATGCCTCCCGGGTCGCGCTGAGCGCTTCCTGGTCGGCATTTGATACGCATTTGCGTGTCAGCGGGTGGGTCCTGCGCGTCCTCGCTCTGTGCTGGGGGGCGTGCCTTGCGACGTGTCGTCGCTCGGCGCGTCCCTTTGCTCATTGGTGGGCGTGGGCGGGTGCGTGGGCGGGGGTGGGCGGGTCTCTGACACACGCGGCGGCAGATATAGACGCCATTATGGCGTGCATGTTGGTATGTACGGCTGTCCGCCTTTGAAAAAGCCGCGAGAGGCGGCGAAACATGTCAGGCCCTCCTGACAGCCTCTAATCCATCTTCAATCCTTTCCGGAGTACACCTATAGGAGCCACCGGGCCTCAGTGCAGTATCATCATTTGGATACTAAGATGGTAACTATGGACTGCTGACTAGTGTTGGGCGAACATCTAGATGTTCGGGTTCGGGCCGAACAGGCCGAACATGGCCGCGATGTTCGGGTGTTCGACCCGAACTCCGAACATAATGGAAGTCAATGGGGACCCGAACTTTTGTGGTTTGTAAAGCCTCCTTACATGCTACATACCCCAAATTTACAGGGTATGTGCACCTTGGGAGTGGGTACAAGAGGAAAAAAAAATTTAGCAAAAAGAGCTTATAGTTTTTGAGAAAATCGATTTTAAAGTTTCAAAGGGAAAACTGTCTTTTAAATGCGGGAAATGTCTGTTTTCTTTGCACAGGTAACATGCTTTTTGTCGGCATGCAGTCATAAATGTAATACATATAAGAGGTTCCAGGAAAAGGGACCGGTAATGCTAACCCAGCAGCAGCACACGTGATGGAACAGGAGGAGGGTGGCGCAGGAGGAGAAGGCCACGCTTTGAGACACAACAACCCAGGCCTTGCATGAGGACAAGAAGCGTGCGGATAGCATGCTTTGTACCACCATGCAGTCATAAATGTAATAAAGATAAGTGGTTCAATAAACAGGGACCACGCGGCAACGCTAACCCAGCAGCAGCACACGTGATGGAACAGGAGGAGGCGCAGGAGGAGAAGGCCACGCTTTGTGAGACACAACAACCCAGGCCTTGCATGAGGACAAAAAGCGTGCGGATAGCATGCTTTGTACCGCCATGTAGTCATAAATGTAATAAAGATAAGAGGTTCCATAAACAGGGACCGGCAACGGTAACCCAGCAGCAGCAGCAGCAGCAGCAGCAGCAGCACACGTGATGGAACAGGAGGAGGCGCAGGAGGAGAAGGCCACGCTTTGTGAGACACAACAACCCAGGCCTTGCATGAGGACAAAAAGCGTGCGGATAGCATGCTTTGTACCGCCATGTAGTCATAAATGTAATAAAGATAAGAGGTTCAATAAACAGGGACCACGCGGCAACGGTAACCCAGCAGCAGCAGCAGCAGCAGCAGCACACGTGATGGAACAGGAGGAGGCGCAGGAGGAGAAGGCCACGCTTTGTGAGACACAACAACCCAGGCCTTGCATGAGGACAAAAAGCGTGCGGATAGCATGCTTTGTACCGCCATGTAGTCATAAATGTAATAAAGATAAGAGGTTCCATAAACAGGGACCACGCGGCAACGGTAACCCAGCAGCAGCAGCAGCAGCAGCAGCACACGTGATGGAACAGGAGGAGGCGCAGGAGGAGAAGGCCACGCTTTGTGAGACACAACAACCCAGGCCTTGCATGAGGACAAAAAGCGTGCGGATAGCATGCTTTGTACCGCCATGTAGTCATAAATGTAATAAAGATAAGAGGTTCCATAAACAGGGACCGGCAACGGTAACCCAGCAGCAGCAGCAGCAGCAGCAGCAGCAGCACACGTGATGGAACAGGAGGAGGCGCAGGAGGAGAAGGCCACGCTTTGTGAGACACAACAACCCAGGCCTTGCATGAGGACAAAAAGCGTGCGGATATAGCAGCAATGCTTTTTGCCGCCATGCAGTCATAAATGTAATACAGATGAGAGGTTCAATAAACAGGGACCGGAAACGCTAAACCATCCCAGATGTTCATCGGTCATGTTACTTGGTTGGGGTCCAGGAGTGTTGCGTAGTCGTTTCCAATCCAGGATTGATTCATTTTAATTTGAGTCAGACGGTCTGCATTTTCTGTGGAGAGGCGGATACGCCGATCTGTGATGATGCCTCCGGCAGCACTGAAACAGCGTTCCGACATAACGCTGGCTGCCGGGCAAGCCAGCACCTCTATTGCGTACATTGCCAGTTCGTGCCAGGTGTCTAGCTTCATGCCCGGTTTCAGGTCCAGCGGTGCCAGCCACAAATCCGTCTGTTCCTTTATTCCCCTCCAAATTTCCTCCCCTGTGTGCTGCTTATCCCCAAGGCAGATCAGCTTCAGCAACGCTTGCTGACGCATGCCAACAGCTGTGCTGCACTGCTTCCACGATCCTACTGCTGCTGGTGCTGGGTTAGCATTTCCGGATGAGGTACAGCTTTGAGATGCGTTGGAGGAGAAGGAGTCAGAGAGGTAGGTGCTGCTGTTGTTATCCAGCTGTTTGCGGCGTGGGCAACACCCGCGCCGTAGCAGGTGAGGAATCGCTGCCAGGCTCCACAAGGTTCACCCAGTGCGCGGTAAGGGAGATGTATCGACCCTGGCCGAACGCACTCGTCCAGGTGTCAGTGGTGAGGTGAACCTTGCAGGCAACGGCATTCTTCAAGCTTCGGGTTATTTAGCTGACCACGTGCTCATGCAACTCAGGCACTGCAGAGCGCGCAAAGTGGTAGCGGCTGGGAACAACGTAACGTGGGATGGCCACTGACATCATGCCCTTGAAGCTGTTTGTCTCCACCACTCGATATGGCAGCATTTCGCAGGCCAGAAGCTTGGCTATGCTGGCTGGCTGTTACTGCCACGGCCCGGGGGTCATTTGCTGGCAATTTCCTCTTGTGCTCAAACATCTCAGAGACAGACAACTCAACCGTAGCGCTGCACACCGAAGGGCTGTTGGTTGTTGTGTTTGATGAACACTGGGAGACCTCAAGAGCACTAGTCCGGAAAGTGACAGTGTCAGCATCGTCTGATGTTTGTGAATGTTGTGAACCACGCAATGGCTGGGCTACTGCTGCTGCTGAGGCGGGTCTGGTGGTGAGTCTGGTGAACCCAAGGGAGGCAGTGTTGCTGGTGGTACCCTGTCCTGCCGCGTTTGCCCACAGAGTGGGATGTTTGGATAGAATGTGGCGGCTCATGCTGGTGGTGGAGAGGTTGTTAATACTTTTCCCCCTGCTCAGGCGGGTCTTGCACACCTTGCAAATCGCCATGGTAACATCCTCAGTGCAGTCTTCAAAGAAAGCCCAGACTTTAACTGGCTGAGGACTCGGACCTCGTGCGTGATGTGCTGGTGCTGCTTAACCCACTGCTGGACGCTTGAGAGGTCATCCAAGTAATTATCTGGTCCTGTTCTTTTGGATCTGTGAGGGTTGTTGTCCTGGACAACATGGGCAGTATTGAGTGGGTTTTCTTGGGTGCTCCCCTGTGGCCTGTACGTGAACCGTCAGGGGAAACACCTCTTCCCTTGCCCCTCCCTCTTTCACCGGATTTCTTCCTCATTTCACTTATCCTTAAAGTACACGCTGACTGGCAGCAGTACAGTGGCAGTACAGAAATGCTATACAGTGGTGGGTGAGCGGTGTACCACTATTGTCAGCAGTGACACAGAGCACAATGCTATACAGTGGCGGGTGAGCGGTGTACTACTGTTCCCAGCAGACACAGAGTGGAAGTAAACACAATGCTATATAGTGTGGCTGAGCCGTGTACACAGAGTGGCATTAAACACAATGCTATATAGTCTGCTATATAGTCACCCCGAACAGGGTGATGTTCTGCAGAACCCGAACAGTGGCAAACACTGTTCGCCCAACACTACTGGGAGGGAACGCAGATTTTAGTACCTAAACACACGATACAACATGTTTTCCGGGGTCGGACTCTGAGGCACATACAGATGGTCCCGATCATCATCCTCATCATACAACTCTTCTCCTGAGTCTGACCCACCCACCACCTCTGCCACCCCAACATCCCCAGACACAGACCCCTCATCGTCCTCAACATTAACTTGGGATGCTGGCCTGAGCCAGACCTCCTCCTCCACATCAGGCCCCATCATCTCCTCAATGGCAGCCCTCATTAATCGCTCTGGCGACGGACTGATGGACACAACGTTCTCCTCCGGGGAGGGCTGCTGCTGACCACTGGCTGCTGGGGTGGATGTTATAGCTTGCGTGGGGCGTTGGCTGTTGCTGTTGTTGGGAGTGCTGCTCACAGCGGAGGTCTCTGGGGAACTCATGTTGAGCTCATATAGTGGTTGACGGTGAGTGGAGTATTACTGATCCCAGCAATATACACACTGACTGGCAGAGTACGCAATGCTATATAGTGTGGCTGAGCGGTGTACACAGAGTGGCAGTAAACACAATGCTATATAGTCTGGCTGAGCGAGCGGTGTACTACTGTTCCCAGCAGAATCAGAGTGGCAGTAAACAATGGTATATAGTCTGGCTGAGCGGTGTACACAGAGTGTCAGTAAACAATGGTATATAGTCTGGCTGAGCGAGCGGTGTACTACTGTTCCCAGCAGAATCAGAGTGGCAGTAAACAATGGTATATAGTCTGGCTGAGCGGTGTACACAGAGTGTCAGTAAACAATGGTATATAGTCTGGCTGAGCGGTGTACACACAATGCTATATAGTCTGCTATATAGTGTCAGTAAACAATGGTATATAGTCTGGCTGAGCGAGCGGTGTACTACTGTTCCCAGCAGAATCAGAGTGGCAGTAAACAATGGTATATAGTCTGGCTGAGCGGTGTACACAGAGTGTCAGTAAACAATGGTATATAGTCTGGCTGAGCGAGCGGTGTACTACTGTTCCCAGCAGAATCAGAGTGGCAGTAAACAATGGTATATAGTCTGGCTGAGCGGTGTACACAGAGTGTCAGTAAACAATGGTATATAGTCTGGCTGAGCGAGCGGTGTACTACTGTTCCCAGCAGAATCAGAGTGGCAGTAAACAATGGTATATAGTCTGGCTGAGCGGTGTACACAGAGTGTCAGTAAACAATGGTATATAGTCTGGCTGAGCGGTGTACACACAATGCTATATAGTCTGCTATATAGTGTCAGTAAACAATGGTATATAGTCTGGCTGAGCGAGCGGTGTACTACTGTTCCCAGCAGAATCAGAGTGGCAGTAAACAATGGTATATAGTCTGGCTGAGCGGTGTACACAGAGTTTCAGTAAACAATGGTATATAGTCTGGCTGAGCGGTGTACACAGAGTGTCAGTAAACAATGGTATATAGTCTGGCTGAGCGGTGTACACAGAGTGGCAGTAAACACAATGCTATATAGTCTGGCTGAGCGAGCGGTGTACTACTGTTCCCAGCAGAATCAGAGTGGCAGTAAACAATGGTATATAGTCTGGCTGAGCGGTGTACACAGAGTGTCAGTAAACAATGGTATATAGTCTGGCTGAGCGGTGTACACAGAGTGTCAGTAAACAATGGTATATAGTCTGGCTGAGCGGTGTACACAGAGTGGCAGTAAACACAATGCTATATACTCTGGCTGAGCGAGCGGTGTACTACTGTTCCCAGCAGACACAGAACAGTGAACAGAATGCTATATAGTGTGGCTGAGCGAGCGGTGTACCACTATTCCCAGCAGACACAGAACAGTGAACAGAATGCTATATAGTGTGGCTGAGCGGGCGGTGTACCACTATTCCCAGCAGACACAGAACAGTGAACAGAATGCTATATAGTGTGGATGAGCGAGCGGTGTACCACTATTCCCAGCAGACACAGAACAGTAAACAGAATGCTATATAGTGTGGCTGAGCGAGCGGTGTACCACTATTCCCAGCAGACACAGAACAGTGAACAGAATGCTATATAGTGTGGCTGAGCGAGCGGTGTACCACTATTCCCAGCAGACACAGAACAGTGCACAGAATGCTATATAGTGTGGCTGAGCGAGCGGTGTACCACTATTCCCAGCAGACACAGAACAGTAAACAGAATGCTATATAGTGTGGCTGAGCGAGCGGTGTACCACTATTCCCAGCAGACACAGAACAGTAAACAGAATGCTATATAGTGTGGCTGAGCGAGCGGTGTACCACTATTCCAAGCAGACACAGAACAGTGAACAGAATGCTATATAGTGTGGCTGAGCGAGCGGTGTACCACTATTCCCAGCAGACACAGAGTGGCAGTAAACAGAATGCTATATAGTGTGGCTGAGCGAGGTACACAGAGTGGCAGTAAACAGAATGCTATATAGTGTGGCTGAGCAAGCGGTGTACTACTATTCCCAGCAGACACAGAGTGGCAGTAAACAGAATGCTATATAGTGTGGCTGAGCGAGG
The DNA here is from genome assembly GCF_040937935.1 of Hyperolius riggenbachi. Taxonomy (NCBI): domain Eukaryota; kingdom Metazoa; phylum Chordata; class Amphibia; order Anura; family Hyperoliidae; genus Hyperolius; species Hyperolius riggenbachi. The sequence continues at coordinate 265,228,399 of NC_090650.1, read as the reverse complement.
TACACAGAGTGGCAGTAAACAGAATGCTATATAGTGTGGCTGAGCAAGCGGTGTACTACTGTTCCCAGCAGTGACACAATGACAGGGGGGACCCTGGCTAGCGTGGCTGGAGCGCGAACTACCCTGCCTGCCTACCCAAAGCTAAACCCACAGACAAATGGCGGAGATATGACGTGGTTCGGGTATTTATTTACCCGAACCACGTGACCGTTCGGCCAATCAGAGCGCGTTCGGGTCCGAACCACGTGACCCGTTCGGCCAATCACAGCGCTAGCCGAACGTTCGGGGAACGTTCGGCCATGCGCTCTTAGTTCGGCCATATGGCCGAACGGTTTGGCCGAGCACCGTCAGGTGTTCGGCCGAACTCGAACATCACCCGAACAGGGTGATGTTCTGCAGAACCCGAACAGTGGCGAACACTGTTCGCCCAACACTACTGCTGACCCATGCTTGAATTTGCATTGATCCACTATGCATTCATCCATTTTTCATGCTCTGCATTAACATCTGCCTGGCTTATTGCATATCATATCATCTGCTTTTTGCTTCCCTGCGATTGGGGGATATCCTGGACTTCAATGTGATATATCTACACTGCACCTGTCATGGCTTGCTGATACATGCATGAACTGCCATTGATACATGTCCGTGATTCAACTGTGATGTTATTCCTTGGCCATGCCTCACATCCAGGACCTGCATGGCTGACTGTACAGCAAACTCACACCTGTTGATGTGCTCCCTGCGATTGGGGGAACTTTGGAATATATATGTGCTTGTGTTTACATTCTACTAACCAGGATTTCAGGATCATCAATGCTTGGCTTACTAACATCATAGAGCTGAAATTTCCATATATAAGGCCATGCAATAATTGGATGATATCACTCATATCTGTGGATCTGGAACTTGTTACATATACCGTTTTGATCATTACTGCACTGTATCTGGCCTGTCTATCTGAAAGTTGGACTCCTTTTCCTGTGGGGGTTCATATTGAGGACTGCAGCCTCATTAATTCTCACTAGGAAGTGTTTCACCGGAGGGATTTTTTATCAATTTTAGACCTTTTTCTAGATTGTTCTATATGATAGTGTTCTATATGATAGTGTTGTGTGATTTCATTAATAAAGTTTTTGTAATTTTTCATGCACCCAAGAGCCAACTCTCTTCAATTTTTACTTAGCATTTTCACTTCGTTGGCAGGAGGCATGAGATTTGATATTACTATTCATTGTGGTCTGTTTTTATATCATTAATTGTCCTGACCATCCCTCTCCCAAAAACATTTGAGCTATTGATGTAATGTATTATCATTTGTGTTATACATCAGACTAGTTCCAGGGTGCTGAGACCACGGACCTCGCACCCAAGACTAGGGAACTTGTGCGATCATTCTGTTATACATCAGACTAGTTCCAGGGTGGAGAGACCACAGACCTCACACCCAGACTAGGCATTGTTTGATATCTGTTATGACTTATTGCTTTCTTGACTACTCCTCTGTCCTCTGATTCGGTACCTCGCATATCTGATACTCCGTTGCCAGACCCTGCTTGCCTTGGATACCGAATCAGCCTTCTGTCTTTGTACTTTATCTGTCCGTGTGTTACCGACCAGGCGTGTCCGACCTCGAGAGCTATCTCTCCCCTTAAGAGATAGTCGCAAGATCAGAGAGAGACAACCACCTTCAGGTGTCACTCACTCTCTGGCTTTTCCTGTCTCCAGCCTGACTCCACCCCTTGGAGAGTCTCAGGCTGCTGGAAGGTTCCTGTGTTCTCCGAGCAGTGTACCTTTACTGCCTGATATCACCTGCCCAGCAGGTGCATTACTCAAAGTACTACTGTTACACCAAACATACATTACATACCCTTAGGTGTCCAGAGGTTAGTAATATATCTGTATTATCGGTGATTCTGCAGATCATCAATAATCAGGTATATATCTGCATTCTTGGTGATGCTGCAGATCACCAATAATCAGATTCTCTCTGCGTGCTGACACCAATCGTTACAATCAATAATTTGCCTCACCAGAATTGCACTTTTATTTAGCTTTCCTGTAAAAGAAGAAGACACAGCCAGCTCTAGGGGAAGAGGGAAACAAAGGTGAATGAGGGAGGGCTGGTGCTAACCAAGAGTGCTTCTGAGCGATTTTCAAATTGACAGTGATTTGAAAAGCGCTTGGCTAATGTTACCCTATGACGGTGTTCTCACAGCAGCATTGTGATGTTTTAAAAATCGTAAACACACTGCTTGTCGCATTTTTTGGAGCGATTCATTCAAAAATCGCTCTGAAAATCGCTTTACAAAATCGCACTTGCAAATTGCTAGCGATTGCTATTGTGATTTTGCCGTGCACTAGCTCAGAGAGAGGAGGAGTGGAGAGAGACTGAGAATAGCCTGAGATAGAGCAGAGCTGTATTGCAGTCTCACATCACACAGAGGCTACTTGCCTATAATATGACTCCTGTCCCTGCCAGTCTCTTACACAAGTCAGAAAGCAGCCCTCCTGGAGTCTAGGGACTGTCAAAAACTTTTCAACTTGGTCAAAGCCTTGTCCACACATGCAGTCATTAGAACAATGGGGAGAAACAAGACAGATGTTTGCCCACGGACCCTCCAGGCAAGCTCTGCATTATGCTGTGTATTTTTACCAGCTTGCCTGCCCTCTAATTGCACTTTTATCAGCTAGCCAAGTGTTTCACATTGCCTTATAACAACAAACCTGATTACACCAGACACTGGACCGACCCTAAATCACTGAATGAAAAGCAGCCTGGGGGGAGATTGCCCCCCTTCCCCCCTGGCCAGTCCGCCCCTGGCCGTAGCTGGGTGGCGACTAGATTGGTGGACATACATACATTCCTTCTCTGTGCTTATTCAGTCTTGTGTTGCTGTTAGCAATCGCCATCTCTTGCGATTGCTTTCCCACTTGGTCTTCACTGTTGTGTGTTCATCGTCGCTGGGTGGCGACTAGATTGGTGGACACACATACATCCTGTCTCTGTGCTCTCTCTCTTTAATGGCTATCTTGCCCTCGTACAATTCCTATCTGGCATCTGTGACACTACAGAGGGGTTGTTCCTCTGTTCTCCACAGCTCCATCTGCCAGCAGGAATTCCCCTCTACAGGTGCATAGCACCATTACTGGGTTCTCTCAGATTATACGCTTGTGGAGGTTTTCCGCAGTGTCAGCGCGCATCCTGTGCGCTGACCACGGAAATAATTACACAATCGTTACAGTAGTAGCTTTGGCTCCCCCTTCTGGTATGTTTGATAATCTGAGATGGGAGAGGGGTCAGAGATGGTGGCAGTTTTGCCTCTTGACACCCACTAGGCCCCAGGCACATGCCTAGGTTGCCTTGTGGTTGGTTCTGCTCTGCCTCTCTGTAGCACTAGTGCCCATTAGTTCAGCACTACCATAAGGAAGTGAGACTGCGTCTTCCCTGCTGGGTATTAATGGGTATCCATCCTCTTCAGCTGCCTTGGTGAAGTCTATAAACACCTTCTTTATGGAGCTGGAGCATAGAAAATACGACGTTAATAGTGGATAATGCCTAAAGGTACATACACATATTAGATAAAAGTCAGCCAAAACTGCCAATAACAAGCACTTCGTCCGATGATCATTTGCCTAATTACTGTTTACAACAATAGGCCAATGTCACTTAAGGATCCAAAAGGTTGGATCCTTAACGACCCTAGACACCCGAGAATGGCCGATCATAGTGTTATTTTTGCTTCCCTGATCACGAGAAGCTGCTTTGCTGTGTGCCGGTCATCTTCCCTCCACCCTCTCCATAGCAACAGAATGCACTGCTAGCCGGAAGACTAGAGATGTGTCTGTGCAGCATTGGTCCCCAATTTGTCACCTGAGGGTTAATTTCCTGATCCCTGATGGGCGACAACAATGACTAGTACTGCATCTAATTATATATTCAAATTTTTGTAGAAAAATTTGCAGCTTCATTCCCTATAAAATGCCCGTGATATTGTATGAGTATGTACGTATGTGTGTGTGTGTGTTTGTCATACTGTAAATGTTTTGAATTGCAGAAGAATAGACAAATGGCCACTCTCAGCAGAACAGCACAAATTTTGTGAGGATAACATGTACAGTCTAGGCTGTTTAGCTATGCAGAGGACCAGGCATTATTTTGACAGGCTTCAGAATTCTCAGAAACAAACATTGTGCAGAGCTGCACATGACAGGACTAAAAAAGATATTGTCATCTGTGATAAATTTCATAATGTAAATCAGTTGTGAGGAAAGATTTTACAATGAAAACTGACTGAATAATTTATAAAACAATATTGTAAAAAATAAGCAATTTTATTAATGATGTTATTTTCACTACAGTTCCTCTTTAAGAAGTTGGATCCCTAGACCTCAAGTGATGCGAAGAGCAATCACAGATCTTTGAAACGCCTAGAAACCTTGTATTGGCTCGTAGAGTTCAGTGAGGTTGCGTGACATTTCAGATAATTCAGATTATATCCAGATATATCTCTTTGTTGCTGTTAATGTGACTTGACATTTGACAGTTGAAAAACTCTACCAAATAGTTCACATATTTGCTCATCGGAGTTTAAAATGAAACTCCCTTCTGCATATATTTGCAGATATCAACAAAATGTAGAACAATTAGCCTTTGAGAAATAGAGGCCTAATTTATGCTCAAACTGAAAATCATTTTTCAGTAAAACTACTATAAACATGTATCAGTGCTACATACATAATTTTTGCAATTTACCATAATTAAAATTATCTTTTGATTTCAGTTTGTTGCCAACTATGAATATCTAAATGTGCCAATTACAGATGGCCCGAACCTCCGATTTTTGGTTCGCGAACTGGGTTCAAGCAAACTTTCGCGAACCGCAATAGACTTCAATGGGGAGGCAAACTTTGAAAACTAGAAACACTTATGCTGGCCACAAAGGTAATGGAAAAGATGTTTCAAGGGGTCTAACACCTGGAGGGGGGCATGGTGGAGTGAGATAAATGCCAAAAGTCCCAGGGAAAAATCTGGATTTGACGCAAAGCAGCGTTTTAAGGGCAGAAATCACATTGAATGCTAAATTGCAGGCCTAAAGTGCTTTAAAACATCTTGCATGTGTATACATCAATCAGGTAGTGTAATTAGTGTACTGCTTCACACTGACACACCAAACTCACCATGTAACACCCTGAAAACAGCTGTTTGTGTAGTAACGGCCATGCTGGACTGGTGTGCGCCATGGCGAGATTGCTCTTCCTCAGTGATATCAGGTAATGTCTGACTGCCTTATCAACTTTCGATGGTTCTTTCTCTACCATTGTTGAAGCTTACATCTATGTTTTTTAAATTACATTTTCTGCTGGCTGTTCAGTACCTGCAATGAGAATCTGTTATGGAGGGCAAGTCTGCCATTGTGAGTGACCACGGGTAATGGGCGGAGAATCAGGGTTCGATTCCGGTCCGGAGTGGGAGCCTGAGAACCGGCTACCACCACCGCACATCCAAGTAAGGACCCATTTGCTGTATAAGTAATGTACCTGCCCTGACCGTGCTTTGCAGACCAGGCATCTGTGGTCAGGTGGACCCTTGACTCAGCGCTGTGTGCCAGAGATGACACCGCTTGCCTTTAACGAGAATCTGTTATGGAGGGCAAGTCAGCCATTCATTCAACTGTGTGAAACCTTCGATGGTACTTTCTCAGTAGCATGGTGACAACGGGTAATGGCTGGGGAATCCTGGTTCGATTCCGGTCCGGAGTGGGAACCTAAGAAATGGCTACCACAACCACACATCCAAGGAAGGCAGCAGGCACGCTGTGGGCAAAGGAGCAGGAATGGCTACCACACATCCAAGGAAGGCAGCAGGCATGGCATGCACGTCCCGAGGTAGTGACCAAAAATAACAATACAGGAGGACTTTTGAGGCCCTGCTGTATATGAGATGAATCAACTTTAAATCCTTTAACGAGAATCTGTTATGGCGGACAATGATGACACCACTTGCCTTTCACGAGAATCTGTTCTGGAGGACAAGTCTGCCATTGTGACCAGTGGGTAATGGCTGGGGAATCAGGGTTCGATTCCGGTCCGATGTGGGAGCCTGAGACCCATGCTGTATAAGTAATGTACCTGCCCTGACTGTGCTTTGCAGACCAGGCATCTGTGGTCAGATGGACCCTTGACCCAGCGGAAGACAAACCAATTCGAGCGCATTTGCCAAGAATGTGTTATGGAGGGCAAGTCTGCCATCCATTCAAGTGAAAGGTATGCACTGACTGCCAAGTATAATACAATGTGCAGTCAAAGATGCAGTGAAAGGTATACAGTGACTGCAAACAGCTGTTTGTGTAGTGAAGGCCGTGCTGGACTGGTGTGCACCATGACGAGAGTGCAGGTGATGGCTGCTTTCCAGCCCATATGGTCGTCGGGCTGAGGTAGCAGAATGACAGAACAGTGATTGTCCAGCTGATCAAATTTGGTCTGTCCACAATGAAGCAACGACCTTATTATTGTGGGTGTGCCCACCCCCCCGAGACACTCATATAGCTGGCGGTCATTGCTTCATTGTGATACGCAAGCCCCTTCACCGCTGCAAGGTAATGATCACGAAGGGGAATTGGCACATGTACATGCCTTTTGTTTTGTTGTTGCAGCTGCAGTGCAGCCAGAAAAATTAGGCAGGCATGTACACGCACTAGAAAAATTATTATAGCGGCTGCTGCTAGCAGCAGCCTTAAAGGATACCACAACTGACATGTGGCATAATGAGATAGACATGGGTATGTACAGTGCCTAGCACACAAATAACTATGCTGTGTTCCTTTTTTTCTTTCTCTGCCTGAAAGAGGTAAATATCAGGTATGTAAGTGGCTGACTCAGTCCTGACTCAGACAGGAAGTGACTACAGTGTGACCTTCACTGATAAGAAATTCCAACTATAAAACACTTTCCTAGAAGAAAATGGCTTCTGAGAGCAAGAAAGAGATAAAAAAAGGGGAAAATTCTTATCAGTGAGGGTCACAATGTAGTCACTTCCTGTCTGAGTCAGGACTGAGTCAGCCACTTACATACCTGATATTTACCTCTTTCAGGCAGAGAAAGAAAAAAAGGAACACAGCATAGTTATTTGTGTGCTAGGCACTGTACATACCCATGTCTAACTCATTATGCCACATGTCAGTTGTGGTATCCTTTAAAAATTCAGGACTCCACCTGGAGTCCTGGACCCTGTTGGTGGTGGCGGAGAACGCAGTCAAGCGTCCGGCGGGCAGAAGTGCTGTGTGGGGAGCGACTTAGTCTTGGGGCAGGCAGTCACACGGCGTGCAGGCAGAGATGCTGTGTGTGGGGACTGACTTAGTCTTGGGGCGGGCAGTGGTCCTCCGGGATCTATGCCTCATTCATTTTGATAAAGGTGAGGTACTGAACACTTTTATGACTTAGGCGACTTCTCTTCTCAGTGACAATGCCTCCAGCTGCGCTGAAGGTCCTTTCTGATAGGACGCTTGAGGGCAAGACAGAAGTTGGATGGCAAATTGGGACAGCTCTGGCCACAGGTCAAGCCTGCGCACCCAGTACTCCAAGGGTTCATCGATGCTCACAGTGTCTACATCCACACTTAAGGCCAGGTAGTCGGCTACCTGCCGGTCCAGGCATTGGTGGAGGGTGGATCCGGAAGTGCTAAGGCGAGGCATTGGACTAAAGAATGTCCGCATGTCCGACATCACCATGAGATCGCTGGAGCGTCCTTTCCTTACCTGTGTGGACATGGGAGAAGGATTACTGGCAGTGGTACCTTTATTGCGTTGTGCTGTGACATCACCCTTAAACGCATTATAAAGCATAGTTGTCAGCTTGTTCTGCATGTGCTGCTTCCTTTCTGCCTTCAGGTGAGTTGGTAACATGTCCGACCACTTTGTTCCTATACCGAGGGTCTAGTAGCGGGGCCACGCAGTACAGCTCATTCCCCTTGAGTTTTTTTATGCGGCGGTCACTCAACAGGCTGGACAGCATAAAAGACGCCATCTGCACAAAGTTGGATCCAGACGTACTATCCATCTCCTCTTGCTCTACCTCAGTGAGATCAGGTAAGTCCTCCTCCTCCCCCCAGCCACGAACAATACCATGGGAACGTTGAGCAGCACAAGCCCCCTGCAATGCCTGCTGTGGTTGTTCTTCTGCCACCGCCTCCTCCTCCTCCTCCAAAGAAACACCTTCCTCATCATTCGAGTCTGACTCCTCTTCCCCACATGACTCTTCCTCCTCCTCCCCCCTCTGTGCTGCTGCAGGTGTTGAGGAAACATCTGGTTCTGATACAAATTGATCCCACAACACTTCCTCCTATAACTGTTCCTCTTCACGCTCCTCCACAGCTTGATCCACTACTCTACGCATGGCACGCTCCTGGAAGTAAGCGTACGGGATCAAGTCGCTGATGGTGCCTTCACTGCGACTCACCAGGTTGGTCACCTCCTCAAACGGCCACATGAGCTTGCATGCATTTCGCATGAGTGTCCAGTTGTTGGGCCAGAACATCCCCATCTCCCCAGATTGTGTCCTTCTACTGAAATTGTAGAGGTACTGGGTGACGGCTCTCTCCTGTTCTAGCAGGCGGGAGAACATAAGGAGGGCCGAATTCCAGCGAGACGGGCTATCGCAAATGAGGCGTCTCACCGGCTTTTGTTTCTCCGCTAAATCTCGGCAAAGTGTGCCATAGCTGTGTAAGACCGCCTGAAATGCCCACACAACTTCCTGGCCTGCTTCAGGACGTCCTCTAAGCCTGGGTACTTTGACACAAATATTTGAATGACTAGGTTCAGCACATGTTCCATGCAGGGTACATGTGTCAGCTTTCCCAAATTCAAAGCGGAAATGAGATTGCTGCCGTTGTCACACACCACGTTGCCGATCTCCAGCTGGTGCGGGGTCAGCCACTGATGCACCTGTTCGTTAAGAGCAGCCAGGAGAACTGCTCCAGTGTGACTCTCCGCTTTGAGGCAAGACATGTCTAAGATGGCATGACACTGTCGTACCTGGCATGCAGCATAGGCCCTGGGGAGCTGGGGCTGTGTAGCTGGAGAGGAGATCACAGCACCAGTAGAGTTGAACTGCCACTCAACCAAGGAGGAGGAGGATGATGACGGCAAAGAGGATGTAGCAGGAGGAGAGGAGGTGGCAGGAGGCCTGCCTGTAAGCCATGGAGGTGTTACAGAATCAGAATCAGAAACTTTATTTCGCCAAGCACGACTGGATGTGCGCGGAATTGGGCTTGGCATACAGGGCTAAGTGTAGAAATATGCAAAAATATAAAAATACAACAATCAAATCAAATATACACACAGAGAGTTGAGAACACAGATAATACAAAAGTTCACAGAGCAACAGACACTACCGTGGGCAGGCTTTTACGGTAAGCCGACGTGTAGGGGGGAGAATGGGAGAAAGATCAGCAGATGGGAATAGAGTGCATAGACTTCAGCTTTTACGGCTGAGGGGAAGAAGCTGTTCCGGTGCCTTGAGGTCTTGGTGGCAATAGACCGGAATCTCTTCCCCAAGGGGAGCCGACTGAAGAAGCGGTAGCCTGGATGTGAGCAATCACTGGCTATCCTCAAAGCCCTGGAGCGCAGTCTTGAGTTGTAGAGGAGGTCCAGAGGGGGGAGTGGTTTGCCAATGATTCTCTCTGCTGATCTTATGACCCTCTGTAGCTTATGCCTGTCGCCGGCGGAGGAACCGGCATACCAAACCAAGATGGAGGTGCAGAGGACAGATTCGATTGTGGCGGAGTAGAAACTCGTTAACAGTTTCTGAGACATACCAAACTTCTTCAGTTGGCGGAGAAAGAATAGTCTCTGTTGGGCTTTCCTCTGGATGAAAGTAGTGTTTGTTTTCCAAGTTAGATCGTTGGAGATGGTAGGGCCCAGAAGGCATGCACAAGGAACTCTTTCCACTTCTGTGTTGTCAATGCAGATTGGGGAAGTGGGGGTGGCGTGCTTCCTAAAGTCGATGACCACCTCAACAGATTTTGTGGAGTTGAGGACCAGGCCATTCTCCCTGCACCAGTGGCAGATCCTGTCTACCTGGTGCCGGTACTCCCGCTCGTCGTTTTTGGTGATGAGGCCCACAATGGTGGTGTCGTCAGCAAATTTGATCACTTTGACAGAGTTTGCTGTGGATCTGCAGTTATTTGTGTATAGGGAGAATAGAAACGGTGATAGTACACATCCTTGAGGGGCTCCTGTGTTTGTGGACCTAGGTTGTGAGAGTATAGATCCTAGCTTCACGACTTGGGATCTGTTCGTGAGGAAGTCAGTGATCCACAGTCATAGGGTAGGGTGGACCTCGAGTGCAGTAAGATTCTCCCGAAGTATTTGGGGACTGATAGTGTTGAACGCCGAGCTGAAGTCTAGTAGGAGGACCCTGGCATAAGAGCCCGGCCTATCCAGATGATCATAGACAGACTCCAGGCAGGTGTTTATGGCATCATCGGTGGACCTGTTTGCTCTGTACGCAAACTGGAACGGGTCCAGTCGGGCCTCTGTGGAAAGTTTCAGGAGGGGCAGAACCATGCTCTCAAAGGTTTTCATGATGACAGATGTGAGTGCCACAGGCTTGTAGTTGTTGAGGCCGGAGACACCCTGTTTTTTGGGGACAGGAATGATGGTGGACCTCTTGAAGCACGCAGGGACTCTACCTTCCTGAAGGGATTTAGTAAAGATTGCGGAGAGGATGGGGGTGAGCTGCTGTGCACAAGTTTTCAGGCAGGCCGGTGACACACCGTCTGGGCCGGAGGCTTTCCTAGAATTTAGTCTTGACAGGTGCCACTGAACGTCACTCTTATTCACAGCTAGAGGCGGTGGGCTTGGTTGTTGGGTGGCTAGAGCAGAAGAGGAGGCAGTGGGGTCTGGTGGATGTGCAGGTGCACCCTGGTTCTCAAAGCTATAGTAGAAGTCGCTTAGGCTCTCAGCGAGCTCGATGCTGGGGGTCGTGTGCTGAGGGGGTGGCTTGTAGTTAGTAGCGGCCTTTAGCCCCTTCCACACTGCCCTTGAGTCCTTTAAGGAAAGGTTTTGTTCTAGTTTCTCTGCAAAGTTCCTTTTGGCGACTCTAAGTTCCCTGTTTAGGATGATTTTAGCTCTCCTGTAGTCCTCCTGGTTGCTCGACTTGTATGCTGCTTCCTTGCATCTCCGCAGTTGCCGTAGTTTGTTGGAGAACCACGGTTTGTCGTTCGGGTAGAGTTTGAAAGTTTTCCTTGGTATGCAGTGGTCCTCGCAAAAACTGATGTACGAGGCAACGTTGTCTGCCCACTCGTCTAAGGTTGGTGCTTCCAGGGCCTTCCAGTCCGTACTGTGAAAGCATGCTTGAAGCTGTAGTTTAGCATCGCTTGACCATACTCTGGCGGACTTAAGGGCTAGTTTTGCGGTTTCCAGCCGCCTCCTGTACGTGGGTATCAGATGGATGAGACTGTGGTCGTAAGAGCCTAGTGCTGCCCATGGGGTGGCGTCTTTTAGCACTGTGTAGCAGTGGTCTAGGGTGTTGGAGTTCCTAGTGGGGCAGGAGACGTGCTAGTGGAAGCGTGGCAGCTCCTGGCGGAGGTTGGCTCTGTTAAAGTCTCCCATGATGATAAACAACGAGTCTGGGAGGACTGACTCCCACTTCGTGATGGTGTGGCTGAGAACACGCAGAGCTGCTTTGACCTCGGCATCGGGTGTGATATACACACCAACGAGGACGTACGAGGAGAATTCCCTGGGCGAGTATGTCGGCCTGCAGTTCACAAGTAGGAGTTCTAGTTCCGGGGAGCATTTCCTTGCAAGTGTCAAATTATTGGAGCACCAAGCAGAGCTGATGTATAGACAGATGCCGCCCCCTCTCTTTTTCCCTGAGAGGGAGCCATCGCGGTCTGCTCGGATGAGGCTGAACCCTGGGAAATGTAGGGCACTGTCAGGGATGCTGTCGTGCAGCCACGTTTCTGTAAAGCAGAAGACTGGGGTGCAGTGGTGCTCAGCAGAGCTCGAATATTCGAGTAGCTCGAATATTCAAGCTCTTTTTTCAGCTATTCGAGCTCGAATACCGAGCTCGAATAGCTGCAGCTATTCGAATGGGCTATTCGAGTGAACTCGAATAGCCCATTCACTATTCGAGCTATTCGAGCTAACAGCGCTATTCGAGCTCGAATACCGAGCTCGAATAGCGTCATAGCCCAGATTGATGTCCTTAGAGCCAATCAGAGGGCTCCCACGCCCTCTGACAGCAGCCAATCACAGAGGGGGACCCTGGCCAGCCCCTACCCTATAAATAGCGGCCGTCATGTTCCATTTTTCCGTCCTTGCCTGACTTTGTACAGAGAGAGATCTGCTCCTTTGTGCTTTGGCTTAGCAAGAGCTTTATTGTGGTCAACTACCTAGCGTTTTTGCTCACATACACCTCCTATATACACCTATATTGTTGTTAGTTAGATAGACATTGTATTTTAGTTAGTAGCTTGTGTGTTACATAGAGACAGACACAGCTGCTGCAGGAAAGCTTACACTGCTTTAGGCCTCAGGGCCTTGCCTGTGTGGGCAGCTGTCCTCCTGTCCTCTGTTAGTTTATTATACCAGTGTTTCTGCTGTCCTACCTTTACTACTGAGTGATTGTATTTTGTATTAACTGTACTAGGACACTCACTATCACTGTTTGTTCATAGCTCCTGCGTGTGTGCGTGCACAGTACACACACTCTATTTCCTTCTGATTACTATTGATTATTGTAATTTCTAGTTGTACTTACTAACTACTTACTACTAGGGACACTCAGTCACTGTTCATAGGCTAGCTCCTGCACTGCGTGTGTGTGTGCGTGCACTGTCAGTACACACACTCTATTTCCTTCTGATTACTTCTGATTATTGTAATTTCTAGTTGTACACTTACTTACTACTTACTACTAGGGACACTCAGTCACTGTTCATAGGCTAGCTCCTGCGTGTGTGTGTACACACACACACACTCTATTTCCTTCTACTTAATCTGATTACTACTGATTATTGTATTTTCTTGTTAGTGTACTAGGGGACACACTCACTGTTCACTGTTCACACTTATACTGATTACTGAATTATTGTATTTTGTATTAGTACTGTACTAGTAATCACTTAGCGATCTAATCACTTAATGATTAGTGTCACCTCACCCACCAACCCACTCCATTAAAGTACCCCACTTTTTCACCCGCCCTTTTAAAAAACTTTTTTGTTTACGCCCAAAACATCAAAGATGTCTGGAAGTGGCAGCCAGCGTGGTTTGGGCAAGGGGAAGGGCAGCAAGGGAATCAAGAGGAGAGGCAGCAGCATTGTGGCAAGCCGCGGCCGCGCCACCATGCACAGTTCCGCAGCAGTCAGTGGCTAACATTCCTCCTATAGCCACTGGCCGTGGACGCCTTGGGCGCCGCCCAGCAGGAGCAACTCACGCTGCAGAGACACAGCAGCAGCGTATAGTACCTGCTCCTATTTTCCTCCAGCCGGGTCGGAAACGTCCCATTGAGGAAAAGGATGCAGACACTGTGGTGCAACTGATGACGGAGGATGAGCAGCCCACCATCAGCTCTGCATCCGAGGCCTCCACCCTCACCACCACCACCACCACCCCTGTTCGCAGCAGCCGCCCAGCAGGGCCTGGGGAGGAGGCCAGTTCACCGTCACAAGTTGGCGACCTGTCACTCAGCAGTATTTTTACCCCAGGCACCATCAGGGTATTGTCTGCTGTTGTTGGCGATTTGGAGGAGGAGATGCTGATGGGCACTTTGGGGGAGGAGGGATTGGACAGCAAGACTGTGGCGACAGTCAAGCAGCCCATCCATGCATCAGGAGAGGAGTTTGGGGGGTCATCATCCCAGCAGGACATGTTTCAGGAGGGGGATGATGATGATGACACGGTGACAGACAAAGACTGGGTGCCACCAGCTCCAGGTGATGTCATCATCAGCAGCTCTGAGGAGGAGGAGGAGGATGCGCTTGTGGGCCTTGCAAGGAGGCGCATCATTGCAAGCATTGGCAGCAGTAGGCAGGTCCCACAGCCTGCTGGTGTCTCAGGCTCAGCAGCAGCAGCAGCATCTGCCAGTACCACCACCAGCCGCACCCAAGCCCCCGCCCCAACCACCACAGGGAGACAGGCAGCAGCGGCTCCAGGCCGTAGGGGGTTGTTTTTGTCACCAATCTGGCAATTTTTCACCATGCCCACAGTGTACAGCAAGTACGCCACTTGCAACCACTGTCAGCGGAAGTTGAGCAGAGGTGCAGGCCCCTTAAAGTTCAGCACCAGCTCGCTCATCAACCACCTTGCTGCAAAACAATTCCACCAGCATGAGGAGTTCCAGAGGCTGAAGGCATCTGGTGCTGGCAGTGGCACCACACCCATCACTGCACAGCCTTCAGCAGCAGCAACAGCAGCCACCCGCCCTCCTGCTCCTCCAGCAGCACCAGCAGGAGTGCGGAAACGCACTGCTCCTCCCCCCTCTGCAACTCCTGCCGCCGACACTGAGGCCTGTTCTGGCAGCCAGTCCTCAGTGGCCTCCTCTGCTGTGTCCGCTGATTCCCGTGCCAGCAAAAGGCCACGCCAGAGCCTTTTGAGCGAGTCCTTCCAGGGGGTGGTTAGGGCTCTGCCTCCCAGCAGCCGTCGCGTGCGTCAGCTGAACGGCTTGCTGGCACGGGCCATGTGCTCCCAACTCCTGCCGTACACGCTCGTGCAGGAGGGGAGCGACATGCGTGCGCTGCTTGCTTGTGCAGCCCCAGACTGGCAGCTCCCCAGCAGACACTTTTTCGCCCGCAAGGCCATTCCTGCACTGCACCGCTTTGTGATGGCCAATGTGGAGCGAGGGCTGGAGCACGCGGTTGGTGAAAGGGTCCACGTCACCATGGACTCCTGGAGCAGCCACTTCGGGACAGGCCGCTACCTGTCCTTCACTGTCCACTGGGTCAGCTTGGTGGAAGGGGGTGAGGATGGGAGAGCAGCAGCGGGCACAGCAGCAGCAGCAACACAGTGGGTGGTGCCACCCCGCAGGGTCGGGGGAACTGCATCAGGTTCCTCCGATCCTCTGCCATCCTCCGGCACACCTGGCCAAACCCCCCGCCTCAGCAGCAGCGTGAAGGCCCGCCACTGCCAAGCGCTGCTGCACTTGGTCAGCCTTGGGAAGACCAAACTGATGGCAACCCATGTGTTGGCCAAACTCCAGGAGCAGGAGAGGATTTGGCTGACCCCCAGAGGCCTCAGAGTCAGAGAGGTGGTGGCCGACAATGGGGCCAATCTGGTTGCCGCAATTGACAGGGGAAACCTGACCCACATCCCCTGTCTTGCCCACGTGCTGAACCTGGTGGTGCAGAAGTTCTTGCGCACCTACCAGGGGATGGGCGAACTGCTGGAAACAGCAAGGAACGTTGTGCGTCACTTCCGGCGCTCGGCTGCAGCCTGTGTGAGCCTGGAAGACGTGCAAAAGGAGCTGGAGCTGCCACGCCATCGGCTGATCCTTGACGTTCCAACTCGCTGGAACTCCACCCTGGCGATGTTGGAGCGTCTGGTTGAACAGAAGTACGCTGTCGACCAGTACCTTGCCCAGGCCACTGTTTCCGCCGCTCAGAGAAGGGACAAGACCAGCAACATCCTGTCCATCATCCCCGATGATGACTGGAGGCACATGCAGCAGGTGTGCTTAGTGCTGGCTCCCTTTCTGCAGGCCACTAACATGGCGAGCAGGGACCATGCTATGGTCTGCGAGTGGGTGCCCCTGGTTTGTCTGCTGAACAGGGCCCTCGATGCTTTGCTGGAGCAGGGAGCGGCAGCCTTGGACCAGCAGGAGCGGCAAGCAGCTGCACAGTCCACCTCTGAGGGGGAGGAGGAGGAGGACTTGGTGGAGGTCCCTGACCTTGCTGCTGATGTGGGGGATCAGCACAGCGCAGCTGAGTTGGTGCGGGGGTGGAGAGAGGATGAGGCGGCAGAGGAGGAGGATGAGGACAGCACTGCCGTCGATGTGCCAGCACACGTGGCCCGCCTCTTCCCAATGGCAGCGCACATGCTGACGTGCCTGCGCAAGGACCCCAGGGTGATCCAGATGAAGCAGAGGGAGGACATCTGGATCAGCATGATGTTGGACCCACGCCTCAAGGGGAAGTTGAGCCAGTTCCTGCCGCCTGCAGGAGGAGAGCCAGCGCAACAAATAAGGAGCTTGCAGCAGGCCCTTGTTGAGCGTTTGGAGGAAGCCTTCCCCCAGCCTTCCACACCCACTGTCCAGCCAGCACAGAGGCAGCAGCAGGTGCCTGCATCCAGCAGCAAGCGCCCCACAGACCTGCTGTCTCTCAGCAACGAGCTCTACAGGACTGTAGAGGCTCCGGCAGCAGTGACTAGAGAGGAGGTGCATGCAGCAGCATCCTCCTCCGGTCACAGCCAGCGCCTGACCCGAATGGTGGCTGACTACATGGGGTCCTACAGCGGGCTTGACAACGATGCCCCTGTTGATCCCATGGAGTATTGGGTCAAGCGCCTGGAGATCTGGAGCGAGCTGGCGCAGTACGCCCTGGAAGTGCTGTCCTGCCCCCCTTCCAGCGTGCTGTCCGAGCGCTGCTTCAGTGCAGCTGGTGGCGTGGTCACTGAGAAACGCTCACGTCTGTCTCACAAGTCTGTGGACAGACTGACGTTTCTCAAGATAAACCAGGCGTGGGTGGAAGGCGAGTTCCTGGCCCCTGTTGTCGGCGAGAGGGGGACATGAACTGGCTGCCGGAAGAACCATCGTTAATGTGCCTTACCACCCTTTACCACCTCCTGGCTCCTGCTCACTAAGCCAGCCTGGTTCACTTTGACTATTACGTCGCCTGCAGCCACACATTTTACATACAGTGGGCTGCTGTGTACTGCCCTTCTGCTGTCTGTCTGTCTGTGTTTCCCACTGCCAGGGTACACAGATTTACCTTCTGCTGCCGCTCTGCCACCAGCTATTACGTCAAACAATAGCTGCCCCTGCTGCCTGTATTTACCTTTAAAAAAAAAAAAAAAAGGTTTAATTTTTCTGAGGTGCCCGGGTTGAAAACTGTGTTGTCCCAGTTGTGTATTGGACACGATATGGGCTGCACGACCGCTGTCTGGGACCTCCTGTTGTGTTTATTTACAGCCCTGGTATCAACGATAGGTACCAGGGCTATTATGTCACGCTGCCTACCTACCTGCTGCCACACTCACACTACTCTCCTCCATTCCTCCTGCTGCTGCTGTTGCCTGTCTGTGTTTCCCACTGCCAAGGGTACACAGATTTTACCTTCTGCTGCCACTCTGCCACCAGCTATTACGTCAAACAATAGCTATATCTGTGTAATTTGCTGTAAAAAAAAAAAAAAAGTAAACCATTAAAAAAAAAAAAAAAAGGTTTAATTTTTCTGAGGTGCCCGGGTTGAAAACTGTGTTGTCCCAGTTGTGTATTGGACACGATGTGGGCTGCACGACCGCTGTCTGGGACCTCCTGTTGTGTTTATTTACAGCCCTGGTATCAACGCTAGGTACCAGGGCTATTATGTCACGCTGCCTACCTACCTGCTGCCACACTCACACTACTCCTCCATTCCTCCTGCTGCTGCTGCTGCCTGTCTGTGTTTCCCACTGCCAAGGGTACACAGATTTTACCTTCTGCTGCCACTCTGCCACCAGCTATTACGTCAAACAATAGCTATATCTGTGTAATTTGCTGTAAAAAAAAAAAAAGTAAACCATTAAAAAAAAAAAAAAAGGTTTAATTTTTCTGAGGTGCCCGGGTTGAAAACTGTGTTGTCACAGTTGTGTATTGGACACGATGTAGGCTGCACGACCGCTGTCTGGGACCTCCTGTTGTGTTTATTTACAGCCCTGGTATCAACGCTAGGTACCAGGGCTATTATGTCACGCTGCCTACCTACCTGCTGCCACACTCACACTACTCCTCCATTCCTCCTGCTGCTGCTGCTGCCTGTCTGTGTTTCCCACTGCCAAGGGTACACAGATTTACCTTCTGCTGCCACTCTGCCACCAGCTATTACGTCAAACAATAGCTACTCTCATTACTCCTCCATTCCTCCTGCTGCTGCTGCTGTCTGTCTGTGTTTCCCACTGCCAGGGTACACAGAATTACCTTCTGCTGCCACTCTGCCACCAGCTATTACGTCCAACAATAGCTACTCTCATTACTCCTCCATTCCTCCTGCTGCTGCTGCTGTCTGTCTGTGTTTCCCACTGCCAGGGTACACAGAATTACCTTCTGCTGCCACTCTGCCACCAGCTATTACGTCCAACAATAGCTACTCTCATTACTTCTCCATTCCTCCTGCTGCTGCTGCTGTCTGTCTGTGTTTCCCACTGCCAGGGTACACAGAATTACCTTCTGCTGCCACTCTGCCACCAGCTATTACGTCCAACAATAGCTACTCTCATTACTCCTTCATTCCTCCTGCTGCTGCTGCTGTCTGTCTGTGTTTCCCACTGCCAGGGTACACAGAATTACCTTCTGCTGCCACTCTGCCACCAGCTATTAAGTCCAACAATAGCTATATCTGTGTAATTTGCTGTAAAAAAAAAAAAAAGTAAACCATTAAAAAAAAAAAAGGTTTAATTTTTCTGAGGTGCGTGGGTTGAAAACTGTGTTGTCCCAGTTGTGTATTGGACACGATGTGGGCTGCACGACCGCTGTCTGGGACCTCCTGTTGTGTTTATTTACAGCCCTGGTATCAACGCTAGGTACCAGGGCTATTATGTCATGCTGCCTACCTACCTGACTGCCTGCTGCCACACACTCATCCTCCTCCTCCTGCTGCTGAATTTACCTCCTGCTGTCTGTGTGTTTCCACTGCCAGGGAGCACATACAATGGCGCTTCCAACATGCGTGCGCCACCAGCTATTTATTACGCTCAAAAATAGCTGCATTTCTTTAAAAAAACAAAAAAAAATATATTCTTTTTATTAATACTTTGTGATATTATTTTTAGAGGTGTCCGGGTTGAAAACTGTGTTGTCCCAGTTGTGTATTGGGCATGATGTGGGTTTCACGACCGCTGTCTGGAACCTCATGCTGTGTATTTACAGCCTGGTACCACCGCTAGGTACCACACAGCCTATTATGTCTCGCTGCCTGCCTCATTGACTGCCTGCTGCCACACAATCATCCTCCTCCTCCTGCTGCTGCTGCTGAATTTACCTCATGCTGTCTGTGTGTTTCCACTGCCAGGGAGCACATACAATGGCGCTTCCAACATGCGTGCGCCACCAGCTATTTATTACGCTCAAAAATAGCTGCATTTCTTTAAAAAAAAATATATAAAAGAGAAATAAGTGAAGAAGAAGAAGACGATATAGAAGAAGAAGAAGATATAGAAAAAGAAGAAGACGAAATAGAAAAATAATAATAAGAAGAGGATATAGAAAAAGAAGATATAGAAAAAGAAGATATAGAAGAAGAAGATGAAGAAGATGAAGAAGATGAAGAAGATGAAGAAGAAGATGAAGAAGATGAAGATGAAGAAGATGAAGAAGATGAAGAAGAAGAAGAAGACGATGAAGAAGAAGATGATGAAGAAGATGAAGATGAAGAAGATGAAGAAGATGAAGAAGAAGAAGATGAAGAAGAAGAAGAAGAAGATGAGGAAGAAGAAGATGAAGAAGAAGAAGAAGAAGAAGATGAAGAAGAAGAAGATGAAGAAGAAGATGAAGAAGAAGATGAAGAAGAAGAAAATGAAGAAGAAGAAGAAGAAGATGAAGAAGAAGAAGAAGAAGATATAGAAGAAGGAGAATAAGAAGAAGATATAGAAGAAGAAGATATAGAAGAAGAAGAAGAAAATGAAGAAGAAGAAGATATAGAAGAAGAAGAAGAAGAAGATATAGAAGAAGAAGAAGATATAGAAGATAAAGAAGAAGAAGAAGTATATACACTACTGAACAGAATTTTGGACACAACTTCTCTTCTCTTTCCACCTTTTTTTTTAAAGGAACATCCCCACATAATCACTTGCTGTTGTTACTTGGAAAAAAAGATTTTTTCTTGCATCATTCACCCTCAAAACAAGTGTTGGAAGCTATTTAAGGCCAATTCGAATAGTCAGCTCGAATAATGAGCTCGAATACCGACTCGAATAGTGAACTCGAAGTCCGAGGTCGAATCGAATAGTAAAAAATATTCGACTCGAATATTCGACCGAATTCGAATAATTTACTATTCGAATTCGACCAAACTCGAATAATAAAAAGGGGTATCCGAGCATCACTGCTGGGGTGTTACTGCCAAGTTCCCTCTTCTCACAGAGGAGTTGGAGTTCATCTAACTTGTTGGGGAGGGAGCGGACGTTCGCCAGGAGGGCCACGGGAATAGCGGACCGCAGACCCTTCCTACTCAGCCTCACTCTGGCGCCAGCACAACAGCCCCTTCTGCGTCGGTTCCCGCGGGGCACTGCCACTGGGGCAGTGATTTTCCTGATGTGGCTCCAGACAGAATCATGCAGGAGCCTGGCCTTTGGATGTGGAGCTGCGTGTGGTTCCCAGTGGAGGAGCTGGGACCTGGTGAAGGTGATGCGGGGAGGGAGGGAAGGTTCCATTTATACATCCACATCTGAAGCCCCGAGACCCCCAGGAGTGGGGCAGCAGCAGAGTGTAGAGTTACAGTCCCATGGGGCTGCAGCAGAGTCATAAGAACATGGCGCTGTGGTAGAGGCCCAGAGCTATAGAGCCCAAAAAGCTGTAGCAGAGGTTTAGACTCAGAGATTCCCCGAGCCTGGGGTTCCTGGAGAGGGCCCGAGTCTCAGAGCATGGGGCTGCAGCAGAGGTAGCAAGTGCCCAGCCTCGCAGAGCCTGAGCAGAGGCCTGGAGACACAGAGCCAAAAAGGCAAGAGCTGGGGCAATACAGAAAAAAAGGCCAGACCTAAGGCACATGGACTGGGTCGGTAGGTAGCAGAAAAACCAAAAGACCTACCGGAACTGAGGTGCAGAAGCCAGGGTCAGCCGGCTGTGTGTGGACCTGGAGAAGGGAGGGCAGGCTGCTTGTGGAGGCTGATGTTCCGGTGGCTCCGGTGCTGATTGCTGAGATCCGAGCCGACTGCTGAACCCGGACTCCTTTCCTGCTGAAACAAGTTGGTACGCTGCACAGCCATGTACTCCCTGCTTGCCATCGGTAAGCAGATTGACCCCAATGGCTGTGTAAGTAATGTACCTGTCCTGACCGTGATTCGCAGACCAGGCATCCATGGTCAGGTGGACCCTTGACCCAACGCTGTGTGCCAGAGATGACACCACTTGCCTCTCAACTTAACGGTACAGTTTGGGTATCGCCTTTTTAGAGAAATAATTGCAGCCTGGCATCTTCCACTGCAGTGTCCCAATGGCCACAAATTTACGGAAGGCCTCAGAGTCCTGGTATGGTAACAGCTGGCAAGCTAACAGTTCCGCCAACTGGCAGAAATTGGCTTCTTCCACTCAAAGATTTCCTTCACAGACACCTGGCTGCTGTGGGCAGAGGAGCAGGAACCGCTCAAGGTCAGAGGAGGAGTGGAGGAGGGTGGCTGTGAAGGTGCAAGGGAGAAAGCGGCTGAAGATGATGCACCTAAAGGAGGAAGAGTAGAAGAAGGAGGGCTTTTCTTTTGTGTGCTGCTTTTGCTCAGGTGCTCTTCCCATTGCAGTTTGTGCCTCTTCTCCATGTGCCTTCGTAAGGCACTTGTCCGTACGTGGGTGTTGGCCTTTCCACGGCTCAATTTTTGGAGGCAGAGAGAACAGATGGCATTTCTCCGATCTGAGGCAGACACATTAAAAAATGTCCAAACCGTTGAGCCCCCCTGGGGTGATGGCAGTATGGTGGCATCAGCAGCTGACGTTGAAGGGCATGTTGACTGGCTGTACATAGGTGGTGATACATGGCGCCGGACAATGCCACCAGCTGTTTCTGATGACGAGCTCCCCCTGCTTCTTTCAGGAACTCATCTCCTCCTACTCCTCTCTGACTCCCCCTCTGAACTGTCCCCCTGTTCATCTCCTCTATAGAAATGGCCCGAACGGATCCAGGCGAACTTTCGGTGGTTCGCGTTCGCCATGTAGCGCGAACTTTTCCGGAAGTTCGATTCACCCCCAAAGTGCACCATTAGGGTCAACTTTGACCCCTCTACATCGCAGTCAGCAGGCACATTGTAGCCAATTAGGCTACACTCTCTCCTGGAGCCACCCCCCCTTATAAAAGGCAGGCAGCGCTGGCCATTACATTCACTTGTGTGCCTGCATTAATTAGTGAAGGGACAGCTGCTGGCAGACTCTCATAGGGAAGGATTAGTTAGGCTCTTGTAGGCTTGCTTGCTTGCTCCTGGCTGATTTTTATTGCTAAAATAGCACCCCACAACAGCTCTTTTGAGAGCTAATGTTCTTCTGATGTGTTTTTTTTGTGTTGCCCACTGACACTGCATTATACAGCCCTATCTGTTGCAGCTGGACCTTAGTAATTGCTATTACTGTGCCAGCCAATCCCCACCTAACTATTTATACTGGGACACCTACCTATGCCTACCTACCTACCTATACTAGGGCACCTACCTATGCCTACCTACCTATACTGGGTCTCCTACCTATGCCTAGCTAACTACTGGGGCACCTACCTATGCCTATCTACCTATACTGGGACACCTACCTATGCCTACCTACCATTATTGGTACTCCTACCTATGCCTAGCTAACTACTGGGACTCCTACCTATGCCTAGCTAACTACTGGGGCACCTACTTATGCCTATCTACCTATACTGGGACACCTACCTATGCCTACCTACCTATACTGGGACTCCTACCTATGCATAGCTAATTACTGGGGCACCTACCTATGCCTATCTACCTATCCTGGGGCACCTACCTATGCCTACCTACCTATACTGGGACATCTACCTATGCCTAGCTAACTACCGGGGCACCTACCTATGCCTACCTACCTATACTGTAACATCCGTTACATTTGACAGTTCGCAGGAGTTATTTGGTGGGGAAATCACTGATGCACAGCCATTACTGTTACAACCAGATGAAGGCGCTAAGCAGATGAAGGCGCTATTTGGAGTAGCGCTGGTGGCCGCAAAAGATGAGGTGTTCTGTGTTAAATAGTCAAACATGTCCTGACAATCTTGGGAGTTGATGGGACGTGCCTTCTTCTGAGCAATGTACTTTGGTCCAGGGCCGCACTAAATCACATCACCACGACCTCGCACAGACCTGCCGGGTGGCCTTCCTCTGGGTCTGCCTCTACCTCAGCCTCTACGTGTTTTGTCCGTCTTGTCCATATCGAAGGGGGGGGGGGGAATGAAGTTAAAGGTATGCACTGACTTGAGTAATACAATGTGCAGTCACACAGGTGCAGTTAACAGGTATGCACGGACAGGCACTGCGTGCACTCACGTAAGTAGGTGGTTGCATTGAACACAACAGGTAGGTATAAGCAGTGATGGGTATTACAAATGTGGACCTGTCACACACACACAGGTACCGAGCAGGCACAGTGACACTGTGTGCGCTCATGTAGGTGGGTGGGTGCACTGAAGTGAACAACAGGTAGTAGGTATATGCAGTGAGGGTATTACAATGTGCACCTGTCACACACAGACAGTTACCTGACAGCCATAGTGACACTGCGTGCGCTCATGTAGGTGGGTGGGTGCACTGAAGTGAAAAACAGGTAGTAGGTATATGCCACGATGGGTATTACAATGTGCACCTGTCACACACAGACAGGTACCGGACAGGCACAGTGACGCTGCATGCGCTCACGTAGGTGGGTGGGTGCACTGAAGTGAACAACAGTTAGTAGGTATATGCAGTGATGGGTATTACAATGTGCATCTGTCACACACACACAGGTACCGGACAGGCACTGTGACACTGCGTGCGCTCACGTAGATGGGTGGGTGCACTGAAGTGAACAACAGGTAGTAGGTATATGCAGTGATGGGTATTACAATGTGCACCTGTCACACACAGACAGGTACAGGACAGGCACAGTGACAATGTGTGCACTCACGTAGGTGTGTGGGTGCACAGTGAACAACAGGTAGGTATATGCAATGATGGGTAATGTGCACCTGTCACACACACAGGTAGTCACTGAATATGCTGGGCCTGGCAGTGGCACACACATTAGGAATTACCAAGGCTGTCTATGCAACACAAGTGTCAGTGGGACACACACACACAAAAAAATAGATCACAAGAACAAGATTAGCTCTCAAAAGAGCTGTTGTAGGGTGCTTTTTTAGCAATAAGAATCAGCAAGGAGCAAGCTAACAAGCCTACAATAGCCTAACTAAGATTTCCCTATGAGAGTCTGCAGCAGCTATCCCTTCACTAATTACTGCAGGCACACAAATGAGTCCAATGCCTGACGCTGCCTGCCTTTTATAAGGGGGGGGTGGGGCTCGAGGAGGGAGTGTAGCCTAATTGGCTACAATGTGCCTGCTGACTGTGATGTAGAGAGTCAAAGTTGACCTTCATGATGCACTATGGGGGCGAACCGAACTTCCGGAAAAGTTTGCGGTTCTCCGCGATCACGAACCCCGGAAGTTCGCCGGGAAACGTTCGCCAGCGAACTGTTCAGGCCATCTCTAGTGCCAATAAAAACCAACTACATTTTTTTTAAAAGATCAAATCAGTACAGATTTGCTTTATTCTATTAAGTACTCCTTACTGTCAGTGATGACCTAGTAATTCCCCTCTTCTTGAATGGAAGAAGCCACTTAGAGCTGAAAACATTGCAATTCTTCCTAGCTACATTGTTTAGTTAGCAGACTCTGGCAAGCCCAACAAATATTATGGTGCTAGGAAACCTGTGGAGTTGCTGTGTTTGTATCTACACATAAAATCTAGTTAAAAAGAAGGCTGAGGGTATTGTATTTTTATCGTTGCAAAAAATGCATTTTCCTGTTCAGGGAAAATTTGCATGTACCTTGATCTGTGTCCATTTGAAGACCCAGATACGTGCAGGATAACTTAAAGAGAACCCGAGGCGGTTCCATGGGGGGGCAGATGGGACACAGAGGCTTGTTCTCTGCCTCATGACATGCCTTTCTGCCCCCACACTGCCACGCTATAGCCACCAAGATTAGCCATAATTTGTCGCTATCTCGGAGGTAAACATAGGGGAGAGGGATTCCCTGCTTAAAAAAACCGCCAGGGGCATTCCTGAAGGGATTCAGAACCTGCCATTGTACAGCTCTTCTTGGCCACCTCGGGCTCTCTTTAAGACCTTAGCTTTTCACTAGAACTCATGTTGTGCTACCCTCATACAAATTTCCATTCTCTAGAGACAGTTTTGTTAGAGTAACCACTACACGTCTAAACCTTGTTTTTCCCTTATGGACCAGAGCAGTTTTGACGCTTTAGCTGTTTCTCTGTTTAATCAGCAATAAATGTATCCCTACTTATGACACCTAAATGATCTATTTTCAACACAAACTAGACTTTTTCCCAAGAAAAAAAAATGATTTCTACGCATTTTAATGGGGAGAACAGGAAAAAAAGCTGAAAATTGATTATTTCTCAGTTTTTACCAATACCAGTTTAAAAATAAAAAGTGCTACTGTAGTTAAAACAAAACATAAATTATGTTCCTGTCACTTTATGGTGATAATTTGATTCATTTGATTCAGAAATAAAGGTGTGTTTTTGTTACAATTTGTACTTTTCACTTTAAAATTAGAAAATAATAAAAGTATTTTAATGGTAAAAATTAGGAAGAAAATGTTAATAAAGGAGGTTAATTAATAATTTTAACAGGTAAAAGTAGAATCTTGGTATTAAATGAAAGATCTAAGAAATTCCATGCTGATAACTGTTCCTGGTGAGATGATCTAAACCCACACAAAACTTCTACAAACTGAAACTGAAACTCTAAAATCATTTTTTTCCTTTCTGTTTTGGATAGACTGGGGGATAAATAGATCCTCTGTAAAGTTTCTTTTTTTCTTTTCATTTATTAAGGTTCCAGATAGGATTATTTACTCTCACTTTACTGTTACCAACAAAAGGGCTGTTTCTGGGCTTTTTGGTGCCTCAGGCAAGGCAATGGTCTTCCCAATCGTGTGAATAGGAAGATCGTAGCCTATATTAATTAGTCTTGCGGGTACCAGTGACAAGGTTACTATATTACCAGAAATTATGTTGTTTTAGAAAAAAATCAGAAATTTTTGAATCAGGATGATACCATTCTTTTTGGCTAATTTAAAAGAAAAAGAATGAGCTTTTGGCTACTAAACCTTCTTCAGACTCTATTCCTGTATGATGTTAGAACACACAGTTTACTTATAAGATACAGAGGCTTTCCAGGGTAGGGTGTGATCAGACCAGGTCTTCTGAGGTCACTGGACCTTAAGTTATGTTCAGGCAATTGTTACTGGGGCTGTAATGGTATATTGCTTTTGTTGTGGGGCTGTTGGCCACTTTTTGAATGAAAAATCAATACAAATATTATTTAAAAAAAAACATCAGAAGGAGGTACAGAGATTTTTTTGTGTGTGCAAATATACTGTACAATAAATACAGTGGGATGCGAAAGTTTGGACAACCTTGTTAATACTCATGATTTTCCTGTATAAATCGTTGGTCGTTACTGTAAAAAATGTCAGTTAAATACATCATATAGGGCAGTGTTTCTCAACATTTTATTGGTAAGTACCCCTTTTAAAACGCTGTATTCTCCAAGTAACCCCAACATAGTAAACCCCGCAAGTACCCCTTGACAAATATATATATAATCGTAGTACATGATAATTGCTTCTAAACAATTTCCAAGCATTTACAATTGCTTTTAATTAGCTAAAACACTAATTTGGTTTTGTTTAAATAAGATTTATAATTTTCTAAAACTCTTAAATTTGTTATTCTTGGTTAAGTATATCAAGCTCAAGTACCCCCTGTAACCATCAGAAGTACCCCCCTGGGGTACGCATACCACATGTTGAGAACCTAGGCTATAGGAGACACACACAATGATATTTGAGAAGTGAAATGAAGTTTATTGGATTTACAGAAAGTGCGCAATAATTGTTCAAATAAAATTAGGCAGGTGCATAAATTTGGGCACCACAAAAATAAATTAAATTAATATTTAGTAGATCCTCCTTTTGCAGTAATTACAGCCTCTAAACACTTCCTGTAATTTTCAATCAGAGTCTAGATTCTGGTTGAAGGTATTTTGGACCATTCCTCTTTACAAAACAACTCTAGTTTATTCAGGTTTGATGGCTTCCAAGCTTAGGCAGCTCTCTTTAACTCACACCACAGATTTTCAACTATATTCAGGTCTGGGGACTGAAATGGCCATTCCAGAATGTTGTACTTGTTCCTCTGCATGAATGCCTTAGTGGATTTTGAGCAGTGTTTAGGGTCTTTGTCCTGTTGAAAGATCCAGCCCCGGCGCAGCTTCAGCTTTGTCACTGATTCTTGGACATTGGTCTCCAGAATCTACTAATACTAAGTGGAATCCATGCGTCGCTCAACCTTGACAACATTCCCAGTCTCTGCACTGGCATAACAGTCCCAAAGCCTGATGGAACTACCACTATATTTTACTGTAGATTACAGGTGTTTTTCTTGGCATGCTGTGTTCTTTTTCCTCCATGCATAACGCCCTTTGTTATGCCCAAATAACTCAGTTTTAGTTTCATCAGTCCACAGCACCTTATTCCAAAATGAAGCTGGCGTGTCCAAATGTGCTGTAGCATAACTCAAGTGGCTCAGTTTGTGCTGTGGGTGGAGAAAAGGCTTCCTTTGCATCACTCTCACATAAAGCATCTCCTTGTGTAAATGGTTGAACGATGCACAATGACTCCATCTGTAGCAAGATGATGTTGTAGGTCTTTGGTGCTGGTCTGTGGGTTGACTCTGACTGTTCTCACCATTCGTCGCTTCTGTTTATCTGAAATTTTTATTGGTCTACCACTTTGAGCCTTAACTTGAACTAAGCCTGTGGTCTTCCATTTCCTCAATATGCTCCCAACTGTGGAAACAGACAGATGAAATTTCTGAGACAACTTTCTGTATCCTTTCCCTAAACCATGATAAAAACTATCTTTGTCTTCAGGTCATTTGAGAGTTGTTTTGAGACCCCCATGTTACTACTCTTCAGAGAAAATTAAAAGAGGAGGGAAACTTACAAATTACCCCCTTAAATGCTCTTTCTCATAACTGAGTTCACCTGTGTGTGTAGGTCAGGGGTCACTGAGCTTAGCAAGCCAATTTGAGTTCCAATAATTAGTTCTAAAGATTTTGGAATCAATGACAACAGTGCCCAAATTTATACACCTGCCTAATTTTATTTAAACAATTATTGGGCACTTTCTGTAAATCCAATAAACTTTATTTCACTTCTCATATATCACTGTGTGTGTCTCCTATATGATATATTTAACTGACATTTTTTATCGTAACAACCAAAGATTTATACAGGAAACTCATAACGATATACCAGGTTGCCCAAACTTTTGCATCCCACTGTAAATGTCATTTAGATGCCTTAATTAGAACATGAGGACACCAAAAAGGTGCTTGCAAGGCTGCTTACAAATTTTGAGACAAAGATAAGACCCTTTGTTTAATCAATTCTCATTCACATACCTCGAATTCAGGCTGACATGGAGAGATCGCAAATTCAGAGTACAAAAGTTAAAAAGAGTGGTTGATACAATATTTGTTATAGGCTGAAAAGAAATGTGTTATTTAAATACTATCAACAACATACCAGCAGTATTGTTCATGAACGTTTCTGTAAAAGTTTGCAAACCGAATGTTCGCGGCAGACCCCATTCACTTTAATAGCAGACACACTCTGAAAACCTTCAGGGCATATTTGCAGCCACAGTTTATTTTACAAAAGTTCCCAAACCATCCAAAAACATGAGCAGTGGCCTGGTGGGGGTGAATTAATGTCAACATTATTCCCCCAAAATACATATTTTACACAGAGGTTTTTTTAAAATGTGTAAACATGAAAAGCACTGCTTGTGCATAGAGATGGCCCGAACCTCCGATTTTCGGTTCATGAACCGAGTTCGCGAACTTCCGCAAAGGTACGGTTCGCGCAAACTTTCGCGAACTGCAATAGACTTCAATGGGGAGACGAACTTGGAAAACTAGAAAAAATTATGCTGGCCACAAAAGTGATGGAAAAGATGTTTCAAGGGGTCTAACACCTGGAGGGGAGCATGGCGGAGTGGGATACATGCCAAAAGTCCCGGGGAAAAATCTGGATTTGACGCAAAGCAGCGTTTTATGGGCAGAAACCACATTGAATGCTAAATATCAGGCCTAAAGTGCTTTAAAACATCTTGCATGTGTATACATCAATCAGGTAGTGTAATTAGTGCACTGCTTCACACTGACACCCCAAACTCACTGTGTAACACACTGCAAACAGCTGTTTGTGTAGTGACGGCCGTGCTGGACTACTGCGCACCATGGCGAGATTGCTCTTCCTCACTCAGTGATGTCAGGTTAGGTAATGTCTGACTGCCTTATCAACTTTCCATGGTTCTTTCACTACCATTGTTAAAGCTTACATCTATTTTTTTTTACATTACATTTTCTGCTTGCGCTTCAGTACCTGCAACGAGAATCTATTATGGAGGGCAAGTCTGCCATTGTGACCACAGGTAATGGCCGGGGAATCCTGGTTCTATTCCGGTCCAGAGTTGGAGCCTAAGAAACGGCTACCACCACACACATCCAAGGAAGGCAGCAGGCATGGCATGCACGTCCCGAGGTAGTGACCAAAAATAACAATACAGGAGGAGGACTTTCGAGGCCCTGCTGTGTATGTGAAATGAATCAACTTTAAATCCTTTAATGAGAATCTGTTATGGAGGGAAAGTCTGATGGTGCCTTCACTACGATTCACCAGGTTGGTCTCCTCCTCAAGGAGGCGAGAATCTTTTATGGAGGGCAAGTCTGCCATTGTGAGTGACCACAGGTAATGGCCGGGGAATCCTGGTTCTATTCCGGTCCAGGGTTGGAGCCTAAGAAACGGCTACCACCACACACATCCAAGGAAGGCAGCAGGCATGGAATGCTTGTCCCGAGGTAGTGACCAAAGTAACAATACAGGAGGAGGACTTTCGAGGCCCTGCTGTATTTGAAATGAATTAACTTTAAATCCTTTAACGAGAATCTGTTATGGCGGACAATGATGACACCACTTGCCTTTCACGAGAATCTGTTCTGGAGGGCAAGTCTGCCATTGTGACCAGTGGGTAATGGCCGGAGAATCAGGGTTCGATTCCGGTCCGATGTGGGAACCTGAGACCCATGCTGTATAATTAATGTACCTGCCCTGACTGTGCTTTGCAGACCAGGCATCTGTGGTCAGATGGACCCTTGACCCAGCGGAAGACAAACCAATTCGAATGCATTTGCCAAGAATGTGTTATGGAGGGCAAGTCTGCCATTCATTCAACTGTGTGAAACTTTTGATGGTACTTTCTCAGTACCATGGTGACTGACCAGGGGTAATGGTCGGGGAATCCTGGTTCGATTCCGGTCTGGAGTGGGAGCCCAAGAAACGGCTACCACCACCACACATCCAAGGAAGGCAGCAGCAGGCACGCTGTGGGCAAAGGAGCAGGAACGGCTACCACCACACATCCAAGAAAGGCAGCAGGCAAGGCATGCACGTCCCGAGGTAGTGACCAAAAATAACAATACAGGAGGACTTTCGAGGGCTTGCTGTATTTGAAATGAATTAACTTTAAATCCTTTAATGAGAATCTGTTATGGCGGACATTGTTGACACCACTTGCCACAACAGCTAGGTATATGCAGTGATGAGGTGGGTTCACTCAACAAAACAGCTAGGTATATGCAGTGATGAGGTGGGTTCACTTAACACAAAAGCTAGGTATATGCAGTGATGAGGTGGGCTCACTCAACAAAACAGCTAGGTATATGCAGTGATGAGGTGGGTTCACTCAACACAAAAGGTAGGTAAGTATATGCAGTGATGAGGTGGGTTCACTGAACACAACAGCTAGGTATATGCAGTGATGAGGTGGGTTCAATCAACACAACAGCTAGGTAAGTATATGCAGTGATGAGGTGGGTTCACTGAACACAACAGCTAGGTATATGCAGTGATGAGGTGGGTTCACTCAGCACAACAGCTAGGTATATGCAGTGATGAGGTGGGTTCACTGAACACAACAGCTAGGTATATGCTGTGATGAGGTGGGTTCACGTAACACAAAAGCTAGGTATATGCAGTGATGAGGTGGGTTCACTCAACAAAACAGCTAGGTATATGGAGTGATGAGGTGGGTTCACTGAACACAACAGCTAGGTAAGTATATGCAGTGATTAGGTGGGTTCACTGAACAAAACAGCTAGGTATATGCAGTGATGAGGTGGGTTCACTCAACACAACAGCTTGGTATATGCAGTAATGGGTATTACAATGTGCAGCTGCCTATCACACACACAGGTAGTCACTGAATGTGCTGGGCCTGGCAGTGGAACACACACAATATGAATTACAAAAGCTGTCTATGCAACACAAGTGTCAGTGGGACACACAGAAAAAAAAATAGATCATAAGAACAAGATTAGCTCTGAAAAGAGCTGTTGTGGGGTGCTATTATAGCAATAAGAATCAGCCAGGAGCAAGCTAACAAGCCAAGAGCCTAACTAATCTTTCCCTAGGAGAAACAGTCTGCAGCAGCTTGCCCTTCTCTCACTATAGCAGGCACACGAGTGAGTGTAATGGCCGGTGCTCCCTGCCTTATATAAGGGGGGGGGGGGTGTGGCTCCAGGAGTGAGTGTAGCCTGATTGGCTACAATGTGCCTGCTGACTGTAATGTAGAGGGTCAAAGTTGACCCTAATGGAGCATTATGGGGGCGAACCGAACTTCCGGGAAAGTTCGCAATCGCATGCGAACGCGAACTACCCAAAGTTCGTCCGGAAACGTTCGCCGGCGAACCGTTTGGGACATCTCTACTTGTGCATTGTGAGACTAACACTGCACTATAAACTCAACAGTGATGTGAAACGCTTTGTGTGACATGTCTGGTGAGGTGACACAACATGTTTAAACTACAGAGCAGTTGCTGTGCCCGTGGGGCTGGGCCTAAAACTGCACTACAAAGACAGTAATGTGTATGTAAATGCTTTGTTAGACAATGTCAGGTGACAGTAGAATTTTAATATACAGTCTGGTTACTCAATCACTTTATTGTAGCACAGTGATGGGCTGTAACAGTGACACAGCCACATACACTATACTACACAGGTGGTATACTATACGCCAGCTAAACACCACGCCACAAACAACAACAAAATTAAATCCTCAAAAGGACTTTTGGGGTCCATAGTTGATGAACTACATGGAGCAGAACACCTATGGAAGCAGCTACATAGCACTAGATAACAGAACTGCTATCTATCTGTCCCTCAATCAGCAGCACAGCTTTCTCTACAGTGACTTCAGGCAGACTATAAAATGGCTGCCATGTTTGCTTCTTTTATTGGGGGTGGGGTGGTTTAACCCATGCAGTAAAAATGCTTAATTGACTGTCCTGTAGCACCCAACTTAAGGGAAAAGGCTAGAAAATGGCTACAAGTTAACTACTTCTGGACTGCAGTAATATAAATCTACACCCTGTTTGTGGCTGCTTATTCCTGCCAGGGCATAGATTTCAATAAAGCTGGCCACTAACGGTCCAATTTCTAGCGAAAAATCGTTTGAGCGATCAGAAATTCTGATCGGACGAAAAATCGTTCACTACACCATCAACTAACCAATCATTGCTTCCGATCTATAACGACCACCAAGAAAATTCA
Source organism: Hyperolius riggenbachi (assembly GCF_040937935.1). NCBI lineage: Eukaryota > Metazoa > Chordata > Amphibia > Anura > Hyperoliidae > Hyperolius > Hyperolius riggenbachi. The sequence goes on along the minus strand of NC_090650.1, from coordinate 265,195,591 downwards.
AATTTTCGTTCGACGAAAATTCATTCGGGCGACATTTTTTTCACTCGTTCATAATCGATTGTGTCCACCAATGGAGATTATTTACAACCAATCCGATCAGAATTTCTGATCGCTCTAACGATTTTTCGCTAGAAATTGGACCGTTAGTGGCCAGCTTAACCGCGTTTGCACGGACCTGCCGCTCTAGCTGTTACTGCCAATCACTCCCTTGCCACAGGATCCTTGCTCTGCCGTCGCTATGATGGCAGAGCTCTGTGAGCCATTCAGGAGCCGTTTTCATTGGCTCCTGACACCATGATCACTGTGAGTCAATCTCATTGGCTCATATTGATAACTTGCTATCCTTGTTCTAACCTCTATCTACAGTTTTGAACCAATATGTACATTTTGTTTCTCCTACTAGTCTTTTTTATGTGACTTCACTGACTTGAAGCCACTCTTTAGTGCTGAAACCAGAAGGTCACTTAAGCAATGTCCATGGAAACAAAAATGTGCAGGCATTGGCAGACATGTTTGGTTTTAATTAATATTCTACCTGTAAGAGTTCATGTGTTTATGGAGAGTTTGTCCTGTTTCTCCCACATAAATTCCATTAAGACATTTTACACCCATGATTAGTTGTACCAGATTAGTAAAATCACAAGAAAAGGTGCCCTGTATTTTGTATTCTTTTTGTGTACCTGGTATTGATATCCTGTTGGTGGAGTAGATGTGTGTGCAGGTTTCACCCCTTTTCTGTCAGCAGGGGGAGGTTCCATTCTGTTCTGGCCTATTCAAAAAACTCCTGACAAGTGACAATCATATTTTTTAGATTGGGTGGCTGTTGATAGGCCAGGAGGGGTGGTTCAGGGAATATCTCTCTCAGTCTGTAATCCTTGTGTAGAATAGTGATAGATGAACATCGCAAACGAATGTTCACAGTGGACCCCATAGACGTTAAACCTTCAGGGCATATTTGCAGACACAATTTCTTTTAGAATAGTCTCCAACCTGTCTAAAAACCTGGCTCGTGGCATGGCAGAGGGGGATCAATGGCAAAACTTTACCCCCAAAATATGCATTTTATGCACAAGCCTTTTTTAAACACAGGAAAATTACATTTTGGTGCGATACAAAATAGTGTATACTTTTTCTGAACTCTGTACACAGATTTGATACATTTTACAAACACAGACAGCTTGGGGTCCCCCTTCCCAAGTATAACCCCTTGTCACTCATGCAGACTGGATAGCCAGAATTCAGAGCCCAGACAGCATGGGACTTCATAGCCTGAGCTATATCAGTCCACATGGCCCATGGTATAGGGGACTCCGGAAGAGAGAGGTGGCAAAGTCTCCCCTTCTCCCTCAGAGCCCTTGTCCAAACCATGGACAATGGGCTCTTCCCCGCCTCCGGTGTCCAGAAGAAGGTGGGGCTGTATGCCTACTGGGTTTCTGGCGGGATCTGGATGGCCGCCTCCTCCCCAGGTGAAATGAGTATAGGGGTTACTGAGGTACCCCTTACCAATTTCCACAAAGATTTAAAATGAAATGAAAACACAACCATGAAAAAGTCCTTTAATGTTCAATTTTTTTTAAATGTAACTGTTAATACTCCAAACAATGGGTACAGTTGCCAGGGATGCTTTTACAGCAATAATGTGGCTGTACAGTGATCCCCAAGCTGAAGCATTGGCAGTTCCACCGGGTTTCCAGGTGGTCATTGCACACTGTGTACTGACTACCTGGAAACCCTGGCATGAAATTCACTGTTCTTTCTTTTAACACATGCAAATTTACACTGCCAATAGATTGATACATTATCTGTTATTTAATTGCATAAAAAAAAATTCTATGGTAACTTTTCTTCACATTACATTTTCTCAAAAATGAAAGATTTTGTCCCCTTGTTCTCAGAGTTCTCGTTAAATGTAGTGATTCTAGCATATATGGGGGCTTTGCTATTAACCGTCAGTGGCCATTGCCTTCAATGTTAAAAGCGAATGCAAACTTTTGGGGACAATCATTCTCGTAAATGGGAACGAATGTCCATTCTCCATGAACTGACATGAACTATCCCCAGTACATTTTCAAATTTAAAACTATGGTTTCTCGCTAGACATGACTGATAATACAGCAATAAAATCAATTCTGCGATGAGATTGGTGCTCCAGTTTCCAAGAACTTGTATGACTACTTACATTTGCGCAAGCAATTTGCACAAAGTGACATATACACTGTGAGAGAGTGTGATCTGTTTAATGCTGATGTATACTGCAGTCAAACATATTGCAGCAGTCCTTCTCTCCCCTCTGCTCTGTCTTTGCTGAGCTGATTAGGCACTCAACACCTTCTTGTACTGGGCAATAACCAATAAGGGGAAAATGAAAATTCTGATTGGGACACTGCTGGTATAAGCAGAAGTTATAATTCTGGGAGGGAGGCACCCCAAAGGATGTGTAAAATGATTAAAAATAGATGAAAAGGCCAGAAAAACTTACCCCAAGATGAAAGACACAAAAATGATTTATTGAAAAACACTAGACAATGCCTTTGGGGGCTTCCACAGGTCAATAAAACAGTGTCTGCAGGTATGAATTAATTGGCTCTAAACAACGACAATGAGAGTTATTCCAGTCCCCCATCACAAGCAGGTCTGTTTGGCTAGAACTACTGGACAATTAAGCTGGCCATACACTAGGCCGATTCCCGCCAGACCGACAGCAGATTCGATCACTGAGATCGAATCTGCTGTCACATCGTTCCCGCAACACGCCTGTCGATCGCTCCGTGCGGAAAATTACCGTTGATCGCCCGCGGGTAGGGATCGCGTCACTAGCGGCGTTTGAGTACCCGACGACCGAAGCAATAGAGCCCGCATACATTACCTGCTCCGCCGGCACGACTGCCCCCGGTCACCGCTGCTCCATCTCCGCGCTGGTCTGGTCTGGTCTCCGGGTCCGGCATGCTTCACTTCTTCTAGCCTGGCAGGAAGTTTAAACAGTAGAGGGCGCTCTACTGTTTAAACTTCCTGCCGGGCAGGAAGAAGTAAAGCATGCCGGACCTGGAGACCAGAGCGGAGACGGAGCAGCGGTGACCGGGGGCAGTCACGCCGGCGGAGCAGGTAATGTATGCGGGGGGGGGGGGGGAGCGGCGGCAGCAGCACCACCACCACAACAGATTGTGAACGGTTTCGGGCTGAAATCGGTTCACAATCTGTTTGCAGTAAAGGTAGCCATACGATCCCTCTCTGATCAGATTCGATCAGAGAGGGATCTATCTGTTGGTCGAATTTGATGACAAATCGACCAGTGTATGGCTACCTTTAGAGTGTGTGTCAGGACCTTTATTTATGTATTGACAGTGATCACTCACAACCTTTATCTAATATAAAAGTCTTGCGAGTCTCTTTGCCAAGTTGTCGCAATGCCAATGTTAGGCCTTACTAAGTATCACTATAAGATCTAATCAACTGTGTAAGTGATATACATAACAACACAAACTTTGTTTTTTTCTAAGCTTCTTTTAAAATGAAACTGGACTCAAGCACCGCCTGTTAAATGAGCCTTGCATTCCCTGTTGACTTCAATATAGCTTTTTTTGCTCGCCTTCTTAATGTCATAGTTGTATAATTCCCTAATTACTGTAAAACGTATACCCTGAGCTATAGCATGGACAAACTGAGATGTGAAAACCATACAGAGGCTTGCACTGTGATTTCTTAAGCACAGCAGCCAAATGCCAAAAAAAAAAAAAAAAAAAAATTCTATTTAAGCAATTTTTTTCTTCTCTATAGGAAACTTAGTCTGTCAGAAGCATAAACACTTGCAATCATGCACTTCCAAGGATGCATGTGCTATCAAAAAAGGGAGGTGTTAATTGCTGTGCTAATTACAACATGATTGTTTTGCACTTGTTTTGCACTTGCAGGTGATTAAATTTTTAACGAAGCATATTACTTGGCACTGTTAGCACAGTTAACACATTTTTTTTTAATGCCTTGGGAGAAGTCCCGCACCGCAGACCCTTTGCTGGCTGTAATGTGCTGTTGTGTTTGGAACAAGCCTCTGTTTAGTCTGTCAGTAGCAGTGCCCCAGCTTCCTGCTTGGGAAAAAGCAGCAGCATATTATAATCATACCCAGCATGAGCGCAACGGCCAGATGCGAACGCTGAAATCACCAAGGTATTAGCTAAAAATTAGCCAGTGCCGCTGATGCCAGTCTCCCAGACTTCATTTAAAAACTACAACGACTCCAGCCAGTCAGAAAGCAGCGTCTGATGGCTGGAAAGCAGATGAGAGAAATGACAGCAAGTTCCATGTGATTTATATTTGCTTTACAGTGTCTAGTCCCAAGTGGACAGAAGCATGAGAAACTTGCATCTGTTACATGGGCAGCCTTGTTTCTCAGCGCTCCCGCTGTGTAGCAAACTGCATACATTGAGCACATGATGCACAGATGCATGCACACACACCATAAAAGCACACAAACACCAATGAATCAAAAGTCTTCAGGGACGTGGGATGCCATCTCCTTCTCCATTGCTCTTCTCTAACCCATCACCGTCGTTGGGGTGGTGGTGGCACCTACATTGGCAGAAGCTAATATGCCCTCCAGCATTTTGTCTCCAGCCGTGACTACTGAAATAAAATCGAAGCTCAGAATTCAGTGAGATATTAGTTACCATGCTGACAGCACTTGGCAGATTCAGTCTACTGTAACCACCTCCTGATTGTGACTCGTACCTATAAATATAAAAGCTTCCCAAATTAGTCTGCAGAGAATAACCAAATTAAGACTAATTCCCCATAAAATTTCACATTTCTGTCATCTGAGATTTTATTGGTACAATTTAAAGATGATGATATTTATTTTCCAGCAATTGAATTTTAAGCATGCTGTAATTAAATGTATTACATTTATTCTATTTTTTTTTTTATTTATTTGCAGATCAGGAAAAATGCAAACATTCCTTGATGACAATTGAGAGAGCTATAGATCTCACTCAAGTAGGGTGAGAGTTGTAATTGTGGAAGGACGACATTACGTAGCACATTCGCATTGTAGTCCTGCAGGTTTTTTCTCCCTGCTACAGCTGTCAGCATTTGATTTCTATATGAATTGCTGGGGCATAGGATGAGGTCAGGCACCTTTTACTCTCCCACACACCACAGCATGTGTTCCCTGCTGTAGTACTGAACGAGGACTATGGTCAGGCAGCGTAATCAGAGCATGCTATTGAAATAAAAAAAAGGCAAATTAGGTTATAGGATTGTAAGCCTGTTCTAAGATCAAATCAATACGCATTAAGCAGGAACATATGGAAAGTAGCTAAGTCATTTCTTCCTGACATAAATGAATTTTTGCCACCTATGCATACAATTTATAATTATGTCACCTATTTATTTTCAAATATTTACCTTAACAATTATTAAAATTATTATAAAGCGCCAAAATATTCCATGGCGCTGTAACAATGTTCATAAATTGTTAATATATTCACATGCATTATTTTTCTCTCTTTTCTCTTAATTTATATCAAATATATTTAAAAAATAGTGTGTCAAAATACATGATTGAAAATGAGTAGAACACATTTTTCCCATCATTTTCTTGCTTGTACAAACGCTTCAAACTAGGGCATGAGTGGAATCAGCTAATTTCTCCTAGCTTCATTTCTGGCAGAAAATCTTGAAACTTAGTATAAAATGCAGAGCAGCCTATGGAGGCAGATGGGATGAGGGGCGTCTTTCATTCCTACAGACTGTTATATAAACTTTACAGGAAGTTGACATTTTGAGTGTTGTGTTGTGCTGTATTGCCACATGTGAACTCACTGCCCATACAAATGTATGGCCCTGTTTACATCTCTGCATTGGAACTGATCGAATGATCCAATTACACTTTTCACAGTGCCCTTCTGGATTACATGTGCGGATACATATATATATATATATAAATATATATATATATATATATATATATATATATATATATATATATATATATATATATATATATATATATATATATATATATGTGTGTGTGTGTGTGTGTGTGTGTGTCAGAGTGTGTGTTTTTATCAAACACCACTAAAGGGGGTCTTACAAATGAGTAATTGGCACACAATCAGTGTGTATTTACCTTACATGAGACCAAGTGTCTAGGATCCATTTGGCTAAAATAAGGTAAAGTTGTCAATCACATCCAAGAGGGTGTCTGGTTATAAATCTTCTGCCGAAATCTTGGATGTGGCCCTGGTCCTGAACTTCCACTGAAACAAAATGTGCATAACAGGATGTAAAAATAGTTGGAAAGGCGATCAAGTGGTGGTATAAATATCTTACGAAAACGTGTCTTGTGGACAAGACATCCACTTCTTCAGGTCAATTAAGAGTATCTAGTAGATGCAATGCTCAAACAGACCCCTTCTTATACACCTTGTGTGGTCTGGTTTAATGGAGGTAAGTTCACCACTTATACTCCTTATAAACTATACTTACTTGTTCTATATCCCTTGGTGCATTCTTTATATCAGTTATTTGACCACCTTCTTGGAAGGTTGTATTCATCAACACCATCTTTGTTAAAGTGTGAAAACCCTAGGGAAGCCCTGAGTGTAGATGAACTTATTCTCTCCTCTAGCTCATTGTGTGGTTGCCTTTTAGATGACCCAGTCTTGTGAATACTCTTTACATTTACACCAATTCCTCTTCATATGTTTTAACCTACTACAGGGGCTATTGGTTATCTCTGTTTGTGTTTTTCAGACAAGTGGTTGACTACAATGCATACACCTCTCAAACGTTTAAAGTTCTTGGGAGGGAAACCCAGACTCATGTCATTGGATCCTAAAGGGTAAGTGAAATTTATATATTCACTATTAATATATTACTAACATCTTTTGGCAGTGCTTTACAGAGTGGAAACCCACACAGACATGGGAGAACATACTAATTCCATGCAACTAGTGTGATGGTCCATATTCAAACCAGGGACCTGGTCCCTTCCCTGGCAAGTGAGAAAGATATCCACTTTTATTACATAAAGTTAAATAGTTTCATTAAGAAACAAAGAAGAGATTTACCTGAACATTTTGGTGGTTGATGGATTTTGCAATGGCACCTGGTCTAGAAAAATACCACACTGGTGGGTGTTCAGAGGATCTTCCACATGACTTCTACGGGAATGGAAGTGGAGATTGCTCTATGGAATCAACACTGCAAAATCAACCTGCTCATCCCTACTAAAAACATATGTATTTTTATAAATTGCACAATTACACAATGTACATCATGATCAATTTAATCCTTTCAGAGCTAAAAAAGTGCCCTTAGGGTTACCTATTTATCAACAATCGTAATGATTAGAGATTTATCACATGGAAACTCCTACTGGTTTGAAGGAGAATGTTTCTGTTTCATTGACCCAAGCAGCAAATTCAGTCTAATGAATTAGGCAAATTTAGCCTCAGGAATTGTGTCTGTATAATCGTTTCAGGAAGGATACTGGACATTGTCATCTCACTAGTAAACGTAATAAATGTTCACACTGTGCAGATTAATATTGCATTGCTGCTGGGACACCCTGATTCATTTACTATAATTTATAAATTAGGAAGAAACTCACACATGTAGGAATTGAAGTTAATTAAAATTTATGTTAAAGGATAACCTTTTTATGAATATAATGGACATGTCTAAAATAAAAATGCAATCCTACGCTACCTATATGATGGACTTACTCAGCATTAAAGCTATCATGTAGGTTCTGTGTATCTCAGCATGCTTTCCTTAGCAAGGTTATGTTTAAAGTAAACCTTGTGTTTTACTAAGGGTAAGTAGAACATAGAACTTAGCCTCAAATATTTTTATTTTCAGTTTAAAGTCTTCATTTTAAGACTGAATTATAAACAGCAACAGTGGCAAATTTCCCCTGTTGAGCTGAAAAATAAACAGAACTAATGACCCCTTCAACTTCCCAACACTAAAACCCTATCAGAGGCCTTTTCCCTTTCAGATAAAACTCTTTTTGCTTTGATTTATTTTTTGGGAACGGACTGAATTTGGCAAGGTGTTCCACAAGCTCATTTGAATAAATAACAACTCTAGTTTTTTATCACTTGCTGTGCAAGAATATAGAAAGGTACTTCAGATATTTTCTTAGTAGGACTTGTACTATATGTACCTACGTTGAGATCATCATGCCACATGTCACTTCAGGTGTGCTTTAAGCCAGAGTGTTCTTGACATTTAATAGATTGCACTTCTAAAATACAGTAATTAGTATTTGAAATTATTCATCTTTATGTTAGCAAGAAGGACCTCTCATAATGCATCCCTTCACTGTTTGGTGAGTAAATATGTAAATCATTCCTTTATGTCCTTGACATGCCAAACACATCGAACAGCATTCACACAGTTAAACAGGCACTTTGTCCTGCCATGGAAAGCCCCTTCGTATGCATAGAAAGGACCACAAGAAAAAGGATTCATACAGGATCTTTAACCACTTTACCCCCGCGTGTACGGATTTCTCCGCCCCTTTTTCCATCCTTTCACCCCCAGGGACGGAGAAATCCGTACTCTGCGCACTCCCGCCGCTGTCCGCGCTCCCGCTCATAAACACGCCGCCCGCCGCTAGTAAACACGCCGTCGCCCGCTCGCCCGGAGATCAATGAACGGGAAAATCCATTCCCGTTCGTTGATCTCAGCCCCGCAATGATCTGCTGCCGCTCGGCTGAGCAGCCCGATCATTGTGAAAAAATAACAAAGTCCCAGCCTCTTTCTACTTCCTGCAAGAGTCCAGAAGGACGCTTGCAGGTCGTATGAAACAAATTGGTAATGGTGCCATCTTGTGGCCAAATAGTAAAACTACATCCTAACCATTTTTTACACACAAATAAACTTGTTTTACACAAAAAATTAACTCCTTACCTCCCACACTCCCCAATTTATTTTTTTTGTAATTAAAAAAAATAAATTTTTTTTTACAATTTTAAAAAAATACATAAATAGTTACCTTAGGGACTGAACTTTTTAAATATTTATGTCAAGAGGGTATAACACTGTTACTTTATAAACTATGGGCTTGTAATTAGGGATGGACGCAAAACTGAAAAAAATGCACCTTTATTTCCAACTAAAATATTGGCGGCAAACATTGTGATAGGGACATAATTTAAACGGTTTTATAACCGGGATAAATAGGCATATGCATTTAATGGGTTTTAATTACAGTAGCATGCATTATTTAAAAACTATAAAGGCCGAAAACTGAAAAATAATAATTTTTTTCCCACATTTTTTCCTATTTTCCCATTAAAACACATTTAGAATAAAATTATTCTTGGCATAATGTCCCACCTAAAGAAAGCCTAATTGGTGGCGAAAAAAACAAGATATAGTTCATTTCATTGCGATAAGTAATGATAAAATTATAGACGAATGAATGGAAGGAGCGCTGAAAGGTGAAAATTGCTCTGGTGGTCAGGGGGTAAAACCCCTCAGTTGGGAAGTGGTTAAATGCACTCCTATCGTTGCAGCAGGATATGTCTATCTCATGACATGTCAGCCATTAGGATGGTGTACTTTGCATCTGGTCGGCTCAGATGTCTCCTTGCTCCTTTGGTGTTCTGACCATGTTTTGTCTACAGGATTAACAGATAGTGCTTTCTGCAATTTGGCCTGATGAAGGGTTCTTTTTGCCCGAAACGAACGTGTCGTTGCCTTTTTCTATAATGCATTAAGTCTACAACAAAGTTTACATTTGTGCTGTCATTCTGTATTGAAACATTCGCAAGGAACCTCTTTCAGAGAAATTTTTTAATAGATCCTTTTTTCAATTTTTGTGTCAATAAAGCAACATGTAGCTTCCAGGGGCTCCTTGAACGCCAGTAAAAATCGGGACCCGAACGCCGCGTTCATGTAAACGCGCGTGAAAGCTTGGTACAAATGATCCCATTCACTTGAATGGGAGCGTTTAACGCCAAGCCCTGAACGCTGGCAGTAAACGCTGAACAAACGTCCGTCTGAACCAGCCCTAAAATGTAATGGCAGCTTCCAGAGCAGATAAACTGTACTCTGGGAACTTGTAATGTGTAAACAGACAATATTACTTGTGTACAAAAGCAAATATGGTAACTGTATGGGTAATAAAAAGTAGGAAAACACATTTTATTGAATGTTATGTCAGAGTTTCAGACCACTTCAAGTTGGCATTCATTAGTGCAAGAAATGGATTGACATGGTTCCTCACAGTTTAATGTGGTACTCTGTAAAACTCCAATTTCCCAAGTCTTAGCCTTAGAGCCAGGGGATAAGTTTAATCTGGAGACCAGTTGGAACTCTTGGAACTCAGCAGAAACATCAGGGAGGATTTGCATTGGTCTGTTAAAGGACCAATAGGGAGTCCCGGAGGCTCCCTATTGGTGTGAGCTTGGTGTGGGACAATTCAAGAAGGTATTGGTGTGAGCTCATTAAATGTAAGTATTTATGGATAATTAAGAATATGTATTGACTTTGACATCGTTGTATTTTTATTTCATTTTTAACTTTTTGGGGAAATTGATAAGAAGCACATTAGTGCCCCTATACCTATTTCACTTGCGGGAGCGAGCATCCAGTGGTCCCCTTGTCAGAAAGGACTGCCAGATTCCACCAGGAACCCCCAGCCCCTCCCCTAATCCTGGGTGCCAGAGACGGGGAAGAGCCCTTTGTCCATGGATCGGACAAAGGCTGTGGGGGAGAGGGGGAGGCTTTGCCACCCCCCTCTTTCAGAGCCCTCCCATACCATGGACCATGTGGGCTGACATAGCTCAGTATATAGAGTATAGAGCCCCATGCAATGAGGCCTCCAAGTTCTGGCCATACCAGCCTGCATGGGTAAAAACCCTGGCATGAAATCCACTACTGTTTCTGGGGATATAAATGTGGTTAAATATGTCATTTAACCACATTTTAAAAAACATTTTTCCTATCAGAAATGTAGGTACTATTCCGTTAGCCAGGCACAACCACTAGGTGGAGTTAATTACTATTCCCCCTCCAGGCCGCCATGGATAGCAGGGAAAGATGTAACTCTGCTACCAGCGACCGCTGGCGTTTTAGCGCCACCTAGTGGTTGCTCCCGGCTAACGGAAAAGAACCGAAATTTAAAATCAATTTTCAAGGATTTTTTGAAAAATGTTTTATCTTTTGTTCCCATTATTCTCCTGGTGATTAGGTGATTATAGCATGTATGGGGACTTTCCTATTAACCGCTAAAGATGGCGCCATTGTCTTCAATGCTATGTACAAAATTGTTTTGTCGAAAATTTGCAGTACCACCCAAGGTTCAATGAAATTCTTATAAGACAACCAGAGATGTACTCCCTCAACCTTGTGGTATGCAGTTGGGATATTGAGTTGGTATCTCTAATGTAATTTTGTCAACATCAATACAATATAGACTCCCCAGAAACAAAATTTCCCACATCCCACAACAAAATTCATCTCGACATTTAGTTTTTCCCACATTTAGCTTCTCCTTGTAACTGTAATTGGTAACTGTCATTTTATTAAAAATTAGGGATGGCTGGAAATGCTGATTTCCGATTCCGTAGAAATTCCGATTTCTGCCAATGTCGATTACTGATTCTGCGGATTTCCAATTTCCATTTTCTGATTTCTGAGTAGTATTTTTTTTGTAATTTTTTGCATTCTCTGATTGGTTCAATGCTTCCAAGTCCTGTGATTGGGCTCAAATTACTGAGTTTCAGTAATGCAGTATTTACACAGAAATCTGATTTCCGAATTCTGATTTCCGAGTATTTTTTTTTGTTCTTTTTGTACATTCTCTGATTGGCCAAATACTTCTGAGTTGACCCTGCATTCTCTGATTGGTCCAATGCTTCCGAGTTCTGAGATTACGTAACAAAAGACCCTGCAAGGGATGCAGCTGCAGTGGGGCCCATAAGCCGCAAGAAGCCCCATGGGGGAGAAGATTCTTTTCCCTGTCCTGAGAGACTGACAACTAAGGGCATGGAGAGAAAAAAAACTTTGTGCTTTCTGCACAATTGTTCTAATGACTGCCCCTGCTCAGCTATTGATAAAGAATCATAGTTTTGCAGACAAAGATTTGTAGACAGTCCCTAATTAGTGTTCAGCAGAGTCGAGGGGTGCCCCATCCAAAGTTTTGCCCCGGGGGGCTCAGCGAGTTCTAGTTATGCCACTGATTAACACATTTCAGCGTACCTCCCAATCAATTACCAATAACTTTACAAATACTTATCACACATAATTAATCCATATCTTGTTTTTCTCAGGACATATAAGGCTTTTTTGGGTGATTTTTTTTAGTAATCATTTTATTTTCCATGCATTTTAAAGGGAAAAAAAGTAGAAATATGAAGAAAAAAATACATTATTTCTCCATTTCCATCCAATATAGTATAAAATAAATAATGTTACTGTAGATAAAGTCCACACATTTTATTTTCCAATTTGTCCTAGTTATCCCAACATTTTAATTATGTCTAATGCAATGTATGTGGATAATATATTATTTGGAAATAAAGCCGTATTTTTTTATGTTGTGTTTTTCTTCTCATTGTATCCTAGCAATGATTGTAAGCCCTTATTTGCAAAAATAACAGTAATATACTGTCAAACATATTAAAAATCTGAGTCCATGAGGGAAAAATGTATGTATTCTATTTTAACCACTTGAGGACCGCAGTGTTAAACCCCCCCTTAAGACCAGGCCATGTTTTATTAAATTGGCCACTGCAGCTTTAAGGCCAAGCTGCAGGGCCACATGACACAGCACACAAATGATCCCCCCCCCTTTTCTCCCCACCAACAGAGCTCTCTGTTGGTGGGGTCTGATTGCCCCCCAGATATTTGTTTGTGTTTATTTGTGTATTTTTTTTATAAAAATGTGTTTTTTTAACTGTTGTACGCCTCCTCCCTCCCTCTCTCCCACTGCCAGCCAATCCCCATGATCAGCTGTCATAGGCTTCAGCCTATGACAGCCAATCACCTCTGTGCCTATATCGCAGCGCTGTACGGGTAAATAGATGCGGTTTCGCCGTCTAACAGTCTCCCGAGCCACTCGGAGACTGAAGGCGGTGCTCCGCCCACCAACCAGGAGATGCGCACACAGCCTGCGTGCAATCTCCTGCAAAACAGAGCCCCAGGACTTTACGCCAATCGCCATTAGGCAGTCCTGGGGCATGCCCATCGGTGTGACTCGGTCGGGAAGTAGTTAAATTCTGCCTCTTAGTTTTCTTTTTTAAAGATTTTTATTTTGGTACAGAATATATGAAAATAAAAATGTAATTGCTTTTAATTCAGATTGTTTCTAAAAAGAATGCATGAGGCATTGGTCTCAAGCCTGTACCTTAAAATCTATTTTACAACTTATCATGGTTAAAATAATACCATATATCTCTCAGTTGATAGCTAATTGGACATCTAGCAGGTCATTAACGCCGAAGTAAGTGTGTGGCTTTGTACAGGCCAATTTTTTCCACAAAGTTTTTTAGCACCATAATTTGTTTGCATAGCTCCCAAAAGGCCACAAATGTCACCATTATGGAAAACTAAAAACCAGGACTATTCCAAAAGTGGATGTTTTGTGAGCTAGTTTTACTGAAACTTTCCCAAGTTTGATCATAATTTTGAAAATTACATTTTTTTTATGATGGATTGAGTTTGTCCCTACCTATTTTTATGTGGCAAGGGTCTAAGCTATAAGTATTTTACAGCTCATTATGATTAAAATTAGGTCACATAATTTGATAACAAACTCTATGCAAAGCAATTCATTATTCTCAAGTTGTGCCTATGGCTTTTTGCAGTTCATTCAGATAGGGGCTGGTTAATGTTAGGAGTAGGTGGTAGGTGGTTAGGTGGTTGTTAGGGTTAGTCATAGATAGCGAAGGGTTCAGGTGAGAGTTAGGGTACAGTGGGTGATATTGGAATATCAGTTAAATTATAAATATTCTACTATAGTGGATAATAGACAACACCTGCAACAAAATCCATAGCCAGGCATGAGGAAGACATTCTGGAAGAGGCTATTAGCCAAATAAATGGTAAAAGAGGTTAGAAAAATCTTAGATATGACAAACCTACATTTTTAGCATTATCAACCCAGGCATCTCACATCTTGGAAAATTGAGGCATATGGTTCTCAACCATAGATAACATTATTTCATAAATCATTAAGCAATGGATACTGAGACAACTGGGGTTATGTCTAGTAAAGGGAATTTCCACTCAAAGGCAAGATGCGAGCGGGCTATATTGGCTATATTCTGAATAAGACAATGAGTAGGGTGTCCATTGTACTAGGCTTATTCCCCAAAAGCAAAACTGAGGGATGTAAGGTAAGCATTTTACCAATAACCTTGAATATCAGACCATTAACTTGGGTCCAAAATTGGAGCAATATGGGGCAATCTCACCACATGTGATAAAAAGTCCCCCTGGCGCCACAGCCCCTATAGCAAAGATCTGAAGATTGAGGATATACAGTATGTTAAAGACTTTGGCTGAAGTCAGGTAGGCTCAATAGAGAATCTTAAGGTTAGTTTCAAGGAGAGAGTAGTAATAGCTACCTAAGGGTCTTGAAGCAATGACTCCATTTAGCTGGAGATATTTGCACACCCAATCTGCCGGACAGTTTTCCAGGTCGGGGATCATATGCTCTGGACAGGCAACTATCAAACAATTAAGATAAGAGATACAACCGCCATCAAGTACTGATTCCCGGCACTATCTTTCAAAATAGGTAGAGGTAAGGTGCGTACACACGCACTACAAAAGGCAACGACGGGTCCGCCGGACCCTCCTGCAGGGCGGTCTTTTAGTCGACAGTAGGGCGTGTGTATGCGCTGTCGGCGGACTGATAAGGCTGATAAACAGCCTTATCAGTCCGCCGACAGCACGTAAACACGCGCTACTTTCGGCTAAGAGACCGCCCAGCGGGAGGGTCCGGCGGACCCGTCATTGCCTTTTGTAGTGCATGTGTACGCACCTGTAGAGTCGGGGAATAGGGAGCAT